>NC_136423.1:49245000-50445000 GCF_052625555.1 Lactuca saligna
CATGAGAATTCTTTTAGTATGGGTAATACACCTATAAACGATGTTAGAGGAGCTGGGTTCATTGATAGAAAGTGAAGAGTTTTTCAAACCAATAATAAAAGAAAAGGTAATGGAGTCGTGGATGAGGAGCTTTCTTCACCAAATGTTGCTGCCACGAGAGGTGCCGCTGTAAACCAAAGTAATCCGATTGTGCCTTCTCCAGTTATGGCGGCTGGGTGTGAGTTGCAAGGTAATTCGCCTATCTTGGTGGCGAATGTGGAGGGGGAGGGGGCATCTGAATCACCATCGTAACCTCTCGGTTATAGACGAGATCAATATTCTAGTTCTCATGGATCTTCTAATATTCTTAAAAACAAAGTCTTAGTTGTTGTTGATGATATATAAGATGTGTTGAAGCAATATTTTGAAATCGCTGGTCTCTTTGGGTATGACATGGAGTCTATGTAACACCCGATTCCTGGTACATATTTAAATTCATGTACTTTTCATGTTTTGCCCTAGGACTCGATGATTTGGAGGCCCAACTCATCGAGTAGACTCGATTTTGGACACAGAGGTTTAGTGACCTACTTGACGAGTAGGAGTTGTCTAGATGAAACCCTAATGTTATGGTTTGCATCCTATTTAAATGTCTTATTCTAGCTCAACCTAGCCACCATCATCCCTCCTAACCCAGAGAAACCCTAACTAGAAACCCTAAGCCCCCTTTTGAGTGTTCTTGAGCTTGTTGGTGCCTTTTTGTGTGTATTTGAAGTTGGAGAAGAAGAAGAAAGCTTGGAAGTTCAAGCGGAAGCTAGTAGATCCAGAGGTTGTGACTCATTTCCAGCTTATTTGAGGTATAAATCTGATACCTTGTCTATTCAATACTTAGATCTTGATTTTGGGCTATTTTCTACTTTTTCTAAGCTTTAATGGAGTTATATTTGTATTTGTGTGTAGAAGTGGATGTGTGCTTTAGATATGGAACCATTGAGGGTTCCCATGGCATAAAGGTGCCAACTTTATGGCCATAGGAAACCCATGCTTCATGTATACCTCTTTTATGGATTTTTGAGCCAAAAACCCCCCAGACTTGTACGTCAAGATTGAAGCTTTACATGTAATAGGGACCCTAGGAGGCCGGATCTATGATTTGGGTGCATTAAGACCCATTATAATCGGCTGTATAGTTTTAGACAAGGAGGGACTTGGCGACTCGCTTGGGTGACTTGGCGAATCGGGATGCATTTTCCCCCAAACGTCTTCTAGAAATGGTTTTTGGCTGAGTGGAAGGAACACTCAACCTGCTAGGGGTTTTTTTTATGGACATGGAAATCATAGGACTCGGTGAGTGGGTGAAGACAGACTCGAAGAGTTCAAGGATGAACTCGGAGAGTCATAGAATGAACATCTTCATATGGATGAAGATGAACTCGATGAGTTTAAGGATGAACTCGGCGAGTTAGTTGCAGATAGTCAGATGTGTTGTTGAAGGTGAAATCGTCGAGCTCTTGCTAGACTCGACGAGTAAGGACATGATTATGGCAGTAGGTGGACATGGGGACTCGGTGAGTTAGTGGACCAACTCGGCGAGTTGAGCCAACCAGATGTTGACTTTGACTAGGGTTTGACCTTGACTTTGACTTGGACTTGAGTTGACCCTTGTAACAGTTACGAGTATGAATTGATAAGTTAGAAAAGTTGTTGTGTAGGGATTGAGGATTCGAGGAGAGTTGGTTTTCATACTAATATCAGTGCAGACACTACTCGACTTTGAGGTGAGTTTTCTCCTAGTAGGAGTGGGTCTACGGCCATAATGCTGACCCACAAGTAAGAGTGTTGGATACATGATTGTCTTTGTGATAACGATCTAGTGTTGATATGAGATATGATTATTATGCCTGATATGATTATTGTGCTTGATATGTTTATTGTGCTTGATATGTGTTAGCAGTAGTAGGGGTGAAATAGTCCCCGTGTACCGGTTGAAAGATACCGAAGGGGAGGTTAGTTAAGGGTTTTGAGCATTTTAGCACTCCTAAGGTGTACATGCAACCCCATAAACCATAGATCTATGTTTTATTAAGATACATGCAAATTTGATTTCCAAGGTTATTAACCAAACTAGCATGGCATGGTGAACTTTTAAACATAATAGCTAGTTGAGATACATACCTTTTGTCGTTTGGATTCCTTAAGAACCTTGTGAGCCTAGCACCACAGTTTTGATGCCTCAAATGTCTCACACAACACCAAAATACTTCGAATAACCTTGAGAGAAGTACACTTACACTCCAAAAATTGGTTTGCTCTCTTACTTATTTGTAGTGCCGATTTTGGTCATCCATAGGGTCTTTATATAGTTGTGTCACAAGTAGGGTTACACCATGTAAACCCTAATTGTCATGGCTTTCCATATTCCATGATCCATGGGTTTGTAACCTCCATGGACTCTCCAGGGAGCACCTTATGGGTTTTAACCCAATCCATACAAACCATGGATCATTAGCCCGACTATACAAGAATAGATGATTTACACAATCAATCCCATATATTTAATTAGTCTCTTTTTGATCACTTAATTAATTCTAAATTAATTCTTGATCAATATTAATTAAATAATAATATTAATATATTAGAACTTATAATATATTAATAAACCTTAAGTGTTATTTCTCTCATTTAGTCTATCCAAGTGTTGCAATGCCATGCAACCCAAATGGACCATGCTAACCGGGTCAAGTACATTCCAAGAATAGTTATGCACTTAGAAACCTAATCCAACAGTTAGTTCCCGATTATCGGTTGAAAGGTGCCGAGGAGGAGCCCAGTTCCTGGCTATGCCCAACCGTTACCGGTTGAAAGATACCGAAAATTATGCATTATTTGGTATAAGTATGATGGGGGAACTCACTAAGATTTGTGTTTACGGTTTTTAGTTTTGGTTTCAGGTACCTCTTCATCTAAGGGGAAGGAGTCGGCGGGGTAGCAGCGCATCACACATTCACACATGATATTCCGCATTTGAAAAATCTAGGATTGTACTATGATATTATACTATTTACTAATATGGTTTTTGAGACTTGTGATTTGTGACTTTATGTTTGAAAGGATTTCAATGCTGTTTTCCATTAACTATTTCTACAAGTAATATACTTTAAAGCAAAAAAATTTGGGTCTTGATTTTGGGATGTTACAGTCTAACAAGGAACGGGTTAATTTTTTTAACTAGCATTGGTGTGGTACAGGTGGACCAATGAAGTGTCTTTCTTTGAATATATGCGGTACCCGTTCTTTTTTAAAAAGAAGTTGGGTTAAGGCGATTTGTTTTCACTTTGGAGTTTCTTTTTTGGGTTTGCAAGAAACGAGAATGACGCAAGTTGATGTTTTCAAGATCCGAAGCATATGGGGTAATTATAGGTTCAATTTTGCTAGTAGTAGTGCTCAGGGTTGATCTGGTGCTATTGTTTCTGTGTGGGACCCGGATGTGTTTACTAAAAGTAGTGTTACTTGTACTAGTAATGTGGTTATTGTGGGAGGTTTATGGATTCCGTTTAATATTAACTGTTTTATGGTTAATATTTATGCTCCTCAATATTTAGTGGGAAAGCAACATCTTTGGGGGTATCTCTCGGCTTTCATGAGAAGGAATAGGGGAAACTATGTTTTTTTTGGTGATTTCAATGTTGTCAGGGAGGCCGGTGAAAGGTTCGGTTCCATCTTTTTCTCTTCTTCTGCCCAATATTTTAATGAGTTCATTGAAGATGTTGGTCTTATAAATGTGCCTACGGTTGGAAAGCGGTTTACTAAAGTTGATGCTATAGGTGCTAAACTTAGCAAGCTTGATCGATTCTTGGTCTTAGAAGCGGTTTCTGATTGCTTTGATCATCTTCAGGTCTTGGTGTTGGATAGGAAATGGTCGAGTCATTACCCTATTTTGCTTCATTCGAATATGGTTGACTTTGGGCCTTCTCCTTTTAAATTCTTCAACTCCTGGATTTCTTTGGAGGGTTTTGATGAAGTGGTTAAAGGAGTTGTGGCTGAGTTTGTTAGTATTCCGACTTGGAGTAAGTTTGTTGTTTTTAAAAAAGCTTAAATTTATTAAAGATATGATTCGGTGTTGGAATGCGGAGACTAAGTCGGCTGCACAACTTTCTTCATCTCAGTTGCTGCGTCGTTTGGTTGAGATTGACAACTATATTGATGATGGTCAATATAGGAATGATCTCATTCGTGCAAGAAGAGGAATCCTTGGAAATTTGGTGAATTTAGAAAAAAGTTAGATCTCTAGATGTAGCTCAAAAAGTTAAATCTACTTAGGCTGTGGTGGGGGATGAGATCTCTGCATTTTTTCATGCTTTATTGAAAAAATGCAGAAGGCGGTTGATGATTACATGGGTTACTATTGATGGGGAGTGGATTTCGGAGCCTGCTAGTATTAAAAAGGATTTCTTTGATTTTTATGCAGCTAAGTTTCAACCTTTTCTTGGTGTTAACCTTGACCGTCAAATCCCTAGATTCAAGTCGTTGGACCCAAGGGTTGCTTCTTCTATTGAGGCGAGGTTCACGACTGAAGAGATTAAAAATGCAGTTTAGGATTTTGGTGTAGACCGTGCCCCTGGTTCGGATGGTTTTACCTTCTGTTTCCTTAGATGTTTTTGGGATATTTTTGTAGATGATGTTATTGCTTTTGTGCAAGAATTTTTTTGCCAAACCGGTTTTCCCGAAGGGGTGTAACTCGTCATTTATTACCTTGATTCCCAAATTCGATAATTCACTTTGTATTAAGGATTATCGTCCTATTCGTATTATCGGGTTGCAATTTAAGATTATTGTAAAATTGTTAACTAATAGGTTGGCACCTGTTCTCCATGATATTATTGGGTTGGAGCAGTCGACTTTCCTTAAGCTCTGCAAAATTCTCGATGGCCCGTTGATGGTTAATGAGTTGGTGAGTTGGTTTAAAAAGAAGAAGAAAAAGCTTATGATGTTTAAAGTTGATTTTGAAAAAGCTTATGATTCTGTGAGCTGGGAGTATTTAGATATGGTTATGGGGTTTCTCGATTTTGGTGAGAAATGGAGAGCCTGGATTCGTGGCATGTGCTCTAATGCTAGATCTTCGGTGTTGATTAATGGTAGCCTTATTGATGAGTTTCAAATTTTTAGAGGTCTTAGACAAAGAGATCCCGTCTCTTCTTTTTTATTCATTATAGCTATGGAAGGGCTTCATATTACTTTAGAGGATACGGTTGCTAAAGGGGTGTTTCGGAGGGCCCCGATGGGTTTAGATGAGGTCCTCATATCTCATTTGTTCTATGCAGATGATGTGATTTTCCTAGGGGAGTGGGATGCCTCTAATATTCAGATTTTGATTTGTATTCTGAGGTGTTTTTACTTGGTGGTGGGTCTGAATCTCAATCTTAATAAATCAAATCTCTATGGGGTAGGGGCTAACTAGCTGGAGATGACTAGTTTAGCTTCATTTACCGGGTGCTCGGCTGGAACTATTCCCTTTGTTTATCTTGGGATTCTGGTTGGAGATTCTATGGTTCGGATTAAAGGTTGGTAGGCTATCATTGACCGCTTTAAGAAGAGGTTATCTTCTTGGAAGGTCAAGTTCTTGTCCATTGGAGGTCATCTGACACTTCTTAAATCGGTTCTAGGGAGTTTGGGTATTTACTTTTTCTCTCTGTTTTGTCTTCCTATGACAATTTCTCACTCTTTATAGGCCCTGAGGGTTCGATTTTTTTGGGGTGTGGATGAAGGTCAAAATCTTATTCATTAGGTTAATTGGAATTTCATTTTGAATTCTTATCCTCAAGGAGGTCTTGGGGTGGGTAGTTTGGATGCTTTTAACCTAAGCCTTCTTTATAAATGGAAGTGGCAGTTTTTTAATGACAAGGGAGCTCCTTGGGTTAAAATTCTCAAAGTTTGTCATGGGGAAGGTGGTGGGTTCTTGGGTGACTCGAGAATAGGAAGCATAAGGGGTGTTTGGCAAAAGATAGTTAGATCCATTAATCATCTTCATGAGAATGGTTGTATTCCTTCCAATTTTATGCATAGAGTAGTGGGGGATGGGGCTCATACGAGGTTCTGGAAGGATGTTTGGTGCTCAGATATTCCTCTTAAGAAGCGGTTCGGGAGACTTTTTTCTTTGGCCCTTAATCGAGATGCTCGGGTTAGTGATTATTGGAGTTCGGATGGGGGGGGGGTGGAATTTCCATTGGCCTTGGGGGACTAAAGGAGGGGCCGAATTGACCCAATTTGATGATCTTGTGGAGATTTTAAATCTTATTCGTCTTGGGGAGGCGTCGGATAAGTGGTCTTAGGAGCTTGATCCGTCAGGTATATTTACTGTAAAATTAGTAAGGAATTGGGTTTGATATGATGCGTTTGATGGGTAGTATGCCTACTAGGTGGAATCGTTATGTCCCTATTAAGATTAACATTTTTTATGGCGTGTGATTTTGGATCGTATTCCGATTAGATCTAAATTAGTGGAAAGATGCGTCACGATAGATTCCTTATTGTGTCCTATGTGTCATAATTCTCAAGAACGTGTGAATCATTTGTTGCTGCAGTGTTCGGTTGCTGATTAGGTTTGGAGTCGGGTTGGGCATTGGCTTCACCTAGACCTTCCCATATTTTCTTCTATCCGTGACATGGTGGATTCTAGACCAACGGATCAAACGGAGCGTTCGATTGTTGAGTCGGTGTTCATGGTGGTCATATGGGTGCTTTGGACTTTTCGTAACTCTTTAGTTTTTGGTAACAATAAACCTAGAAAAGATAGACTTTTTGATTCTGTTATTGATCTTTCTTTTCATTTGTTTTCTTTTCTGAACATTAAGACTCGGATTAATTGGTCGATGTGGTTACAAAATTCAATCCGGCCTTAATTTGTATTTTTCTCTAGCTTCTTGCTAGAGGTTTGGCTTATTATTAAATTCATAAACTATGGTAAAATAATGAGACTTTAATAATTCCGGGTAAGTAACGAAACTGGTAAACCAGTAAAAATAGGTTAAATCGTCACTTTTACTGGTAATTGAGACTTTTTCATTAACAAATTTTAGTTTGGGACTTTTTCGTAAATTAGGATAAAATGTTAGGACTTTTCCGGATATTTCCCTTACGAAATCATCAATAAAGGTTATTAGAAAAAAATGCATACCTTATGTTTATTGTAGTAAATAAACTATGATTCCTTCTTGATCTAGCTTTAGAAAGCAAGAACCAAAAGTCTCGTGCCTCTAATGGCTCATAACTAAACCCTAGCAAATTAGAGGCTAACAAGGAGAAAGGATGAGGAAGGGATTTTTCAAAATTCTCTTTGGAATGAGGTGAAGTTCGAAATTTATAACCCAAGGGGGTTTATATAGGTGATAAGGAGGCTAATGATAAAACAGGTTTACTTAGATAAGCCCTTATCCCTTTTCTTGCTCCCTAAGGCATTCAAAGCTTCTTTAGAGCACAAGGATACTTCTAGAAACCCTATAACTATCTAGAATCCCCCTTCTTAGAGAGGTTCTAGAATTTGTCAATGTTCAACTTTTGAACATTGTCACGTTTAGTCCTTCCACTTTTAATTAATCCAATTAATCCTAAAATTAATTCCAATTAATTTATGATTAATTTTTAATTAAATAATACTATTTCTAATTAATATATTATTCTCATAATATATTAATAAATCATTTATTTTTATTTCTAATTAATTTGTTAACTATATAATAAATTAATAAACCAATCTCTCTCTCTCTCTCTCTCTCTCTCTCTCTCTCTCTCTCCAAAAAGCATTCCAATTAATTACTAGGTTTGAGGGCAACCCAAAAGGACCTTTCTAATAATTCAAGATTAGAGTAATTTAGTTATTGGCTTAGACACGTTATCGAACAGTCTTCCACTTGGGTAAGTCAAAAACTGAATTATAGGTATAACTTCTAAATTAAACAACAAAGCGTGCTTTTTAAAGCAACTGCCAAACTCTTATCCAATCAGATATTTTTTCTTTAGATAAGTGATTAAATATTCCTTCATTCTACAAGATATCATATGGACATAAGACACGTATTAGAATCATTTAGGAAGTAAAACATGAAAATTGAAATACAATAATAAACTAATAAACCATGGTATCAAACCAATTGAAAATTAATAAATTTCTATTATTTAATCACCATAATACCTATAAATTTATTCATTGTATGATGTTTTGAGTAATCAACTAACGGCTTGAATTAAATAACAACTATTATGTCATGTTATGAACATGCATACTATGCCTCTCTATGGTCCTTCCTTTGTGAACAGATCGACTCGACACTCTTCCAATGATGCTCATTTCACAATTATATTCCAAATTCTTGTCACTGTCTAAAATGTATTGGAATTCCAACCATATATGAATTGACATTCTATGATGTTGAGGCTTCAAAGTCACGGAGACTGAGCCAACGATATTAAAGAATGGTCCATTGGAACTTTGTTACTGGAAAAAAAATTCCATGATAATAAAGGTTAAAATTCAAGGTACACTCCTTGAAACTTCTCTTGCATTAAAGTTTCCAACTCCCATGTAGAATTTTCAAGTATCTCACATTATGGAAACATTTCCATATTCCCATATGACTATCAATTCTGATCAAGAATCATCTAAATCCAGAATCATGTCACCATGGCTCGTCCAAATTAATACCATACTTATATTTGTCCACAAGCAACCAATCTTCACTAAACCTCATAATGTTCTTGATAGTTTTTTAACAACTCTAATCACACAAAAATTCTAATCTTTTTCCTCTAAATGCTCAAGGAATTTGGAAAAATCAGAATAAGTGAATATTACAAAATATGTAATCAATCCTATATCCGAAGAATATGAGACTCCATTCATTATATCTGACATCTATTCAATCTCTTGATATAATATTTTTGTATATGGAATTTCTTTTGTTGAACTATTCCAACATGATATTCACATACGTCTATGACTAAGTTCTATTAAACTATACGATCTAATCCTTCAGATTCGAAAAAAAGTATGAGTTCCCACTCCCTTAAGTCCATCATAGCAAAACAATTCCTAAAATTTGAAGTTTGTAAATTGAGACCTTTGTTCCATACAAGCAGTATTGTCAAAATACAATAGTAGTATAACAATTATGCTCCTACTAGCTCTTACATGTATCCATAAATCAACTGGACTTCTAGAAATCAATACTCTTGACTTTCTTACTGAAGTACATATTTCTGTTACGTGATGCTTTGATAAGTATCCAACTAGACTTATTAAGCTTATACACCTTAATTGGATAGCATATGTGTGTGTTTAAACCCTTCAAAACTTGTAGATATGTCATGAAAGTTCAAACAATACCTTGCCATTCCTTATAATTCGAAATATGAAAAGGGATGTTGTAATCATATTATAAATTTAAGAATGTAATTAACATAGCTAATATCCATATTGATCTTTATTAGATATTTAAAATCTACTAGCGAAAGTGATTTCTCATAATCATTTTCATAAATTAGAGTGAATCTTTGACACATAGATTTCAAGGTGCATATGTTCCTATCCATGTGATTCTATCATTTGAAACCTACAATCATAATATAAGGTTTAGGAAAAATCAAATTCAAATTTAGCTTACCTTTATGGACTAAACTTCATAATTCTAAAATTTTTGTCCTCTGGTAGCTCAAGGGCCTACCAATGCTTCCATGCTGTAAGCAGCTCACCCATATTGATCAATGTACATTCACTAACAAACATGTTTTTTAACTTTTGCAATTAAATGAAAAAATAGAACTTATAAGCATTGCCAACTCAACTAGAAGTGCATAGAAATAATAATGTGTCAACTGAACACAATAGGTTATCAACCTCAGATCGCATGCTAGTGATAATTAAAAGGTTTATTATCGATTGAATCTTGAAACTCTCAAGATCAATATGACTCCCATTTTCTTCTTTACATATGAGTTTTCTCTAAAGGAACATTCTTTGATGAGGTAAAACAAATATTCAATAGTTCGTGTGCATTCTCGACAAGAAAACACTTCATAGAATAGGTCTCAGTTTGTCTTTTGTTTCCCGGTTAACGAAAACATCACAACTTCAATTCTACATGTGCTAGAGTCAGAAATCATCTTTACTCCACATATTTAAAGGCATTTTAAACATTCTTAGCTAGATTATGGCTCTACATCTTGGGTTAGACTAAAGTATGACTCATATCTTAATCAAACTATTTCCAATAATATCCAATTCCTCTTCTTAGTCATACAATTGCACTAAGATGTTCTTCGAGGATGAATTGTGGTATAAATATATAATCACTAAGATGATAATAAAACATGATACTAAAACATTCTCCTTTCTTCTCAGATTAGAGAATCTTTTATCTTTCTAACTAATAGATTATGTTACTCATTCTACTACTCTTTGAATCTTTTCAAAGTATCAGAATTATGCTTAATCTTATAAACACAGCCATATTTACTAAAACATCAGTAAATCTTGACGAATAGAGTCATCTTCCTTTATGGAGGATATGAATAGTCCATATCAATATGTATTAGATCCCCTAGTCCTTCACTTGACTCACATAAAGATTTCCATATACTATAAAATACAACTTGTACAACACCAGGTATCTGTCCTGTTGGTGATGAGATTTCCTTTCACCTGGTTAATTATGACAATATCATAAGCGATATCATAATAATCCAATCCACAATTAATATTTATAATATCATAAATGTAACCAACACTTTCATAAATTCCATTTCAAGGAAATATATAAAACGAGGCAACCAAATTAACCAAAATTTCACTTTTATTGAAAATAAACAAAAAATTGGAATTTATACTTACAACGCATGAAATGAAAAATTACATTTCTAGACATCTCTTAAGAGTAATAGCAATCTGTTTAATTATCCTAACTCCTTAGTAGTAGCTCCAAATTATGATCTTCGAACCATGTGACCAAAGTCCATTTCTCATGATCAAATTTAGCTTAGCTTGTTCAAGCTTCTTTCTATCTCTTAATTCCTTTAATACTATCAAAATATGATCATCACATCATGTATTAAGAGTCGATGAATAGGAACCTTTAAAAAAATAGAGTTAGATAATGGATGTACCTGAAGTAGAGTTACACGACTTAACTTTACTATCTCTAAGATCTTTTAGGTATTTTGGGCATCTTTGTAACTAATGTCCCTTCAATTGGCAATAGAAACAAATGGACTCTTTGGGGTCAACACATGGAACGATCCCAAAACTACCCATTTCTCTTTACCATATGATCAAACAGTTTAATTTTGGACAACCATTTTCCATTGGGAAGAGAATTTTTTTTGGACCACCATTGTCACTATTTTCAATGCCCATGGAAACCTTGGAATTAGACCCAATAATCATCTCTGCTTTACATGTGCTCTTAAGCATTTCTGCTTCGATAACAATCAAGATTTGGGTCAGATCAATTAGGGTCACGTTGATATTTATCATAAAAAAAAGTTCTTAATGAACTAATCATATGAATTTAGAAGCGAAAGAAGAACCAAATCAATAGCTTGGTTCCTTGGGAAAACGACACTCATTCTATCCAACTTTTTAATGTACGATTTCTTTTCAGAACATGCGTATACACAAAGTTTTCATCTTGATAATTATATGCCAATAAGGATTGACTAGTCTCGTATCTTTTAACTTGAGGAAAATGTGAAGTTGAGAGATTCACATGAGAAGGAGGTGGAAGAAAGATGATGTATAGTTTCATCATTTCTTAAGGAAGGGAAAACAATTTCCCCTTTGACTTGAAATCAGAATACCATCTTTAGAAGATTAACGAAAACTATTTCCTTAAGAATGATGAAGACCATTTGTATCTTCATAAGATATTTTTAAATTAGGAGAAAAAAAGGAGAATTCAAGTTAGTTGATTTTAATCCTTAATTATTAACCTATAAATTTAAATTAAGGCTAGGATCCATATTTTCGATTCAAACTTTGAAGAGGGATGTCATAATCAAATTCGAATCTATTTTATGTAGGTAAGGCTTTTACGAATTCCAGTCTTATGAAACTCCTAGATCTTTTAAGATTCATTGATTCTTATCAATGACCTGTTTACTCTTGGATTACGCTCTCACATTTGTGACTGAGATGCCGAGGATAACAAACTAGATGTGAATAACCGTGCAAACCTTCTTGACAAACTTGATGTCATTTATCATCTCATATTGACGTGTTGGTAAACCACACACACTCCACCAGCAATGATAATTTTCAAGATGGCCATCATATCTCTTTATAGTCCATATTTGTGACATCCTCATTTTCACGGCCAAAAAAGACCAATTTTGTTTATGCTTTATAAAAATCAGAGTTCTTCTTTTAATAAAAATGTTACGGAATTTTTCCCAGAAAAACACGATAAATTCGTTATTAAAACATTTTCGAAGAAACGTATTTTATTCATTTCAAAACATTTGGGATGTCATCGTTAATACAGAAACATGAGCATAAACAGAACTTACATTTATTTACACTAGTGATCTACATCTCTTTTTATCTCTCAGTGTAATGTGACTTCATATCAACACCTATGATATAAATAAACTGAGTGGGTCAGGTTGGGAAACCTGGTGTGTACATAGGGTTTTCAACGCACAATAATATAATCATTATGTTTAAACAATCATACAATCAACCCAATTACCCATCCCCATTATCTTCTTTACTCTTAAGGATTTATCCTAAGAGTCATCTATCCTGCATTCGTTTATTCCGAAGTCCCTTACTTCCAGGGTTATAGGACTGGCACTAAATCCATAGCTGCCAATGTTCGTTCATAAAGCACTAATTCCATAGCTGCTATAGTCTATTCATCGGGTACTAAATCCATAACTACTAGTGTTTATCTAATAGGTACTAAGTCCATAGCTACCAATTCCTAACAAGAACTAAATCCATAGCTACCAGTGTTTGTCCAATAGGCACTAAGTCTATAGTTGCCGATGTTTGTTAGGCACTAAGTCTATAGCTGCCAATGTTTACTCACATCATCTTTTACCTCTCATCATTCATCTACCCATGTCATACCCAACATATTCGTATATATAAAATACGTATACAGTTTAAATCATTTAAAACATGTATAAAACGTTCATCCAGCATAGACAGCAAGTACTTAGATAATATATACACATAGCACGTAATTTATATAAAATACTTCATATCTATGTGTAAGATGAAAGTAACTATGCACTCACTTAAAAGGTGGTGACTTAGTACTCGAACAGCACTTCCATACTCTCAAAACAATTTCCTTCGATAAAACCTAGTATCCATACCACTAGGGTTTAGTTTAACGATAATCGCGACAAATTAATAGTCTGACTATTATTATTATCATATAAGTGTTAAATAACACTCAATATAATTCATAATAATAGCTCAAATAATTATTTTAAGGACCTAATAACATTCCTATAATTATTTGAAAACTATATTAAAAGTTGCGTAAGCGTAGCACACTTAGAACGAATTTTATCGAAAACCGGAACTATATTTGGAGCATCGTTTCGAAAACGAAAGATCCTTTTTTCTCGGGACTCCGGGAGCCTCGGGGCTTCCTTTGGGTGCTAGGGGGTTTACCTAGGCTTAGGAGAGGGTTAGGGGTAGTGAGAGAAAGTAGAGAGAGAAAGTTGCGGTGGAATGTGTGAAAAATCCGAGAGGTTTCGCTTCCCTTTTATAGGTTGCAGCCTTGGAGTACGTTGGACGTACTGAGGACCTTATGCAGGGTGTAATTCGGATAGAGATTATAGGTGGCGAAGGCTCGATGGTGCGACGTGGCTTCTCCTGGACCGAGGAAGGCTAGAACGCGGAGAGTAGGGACTTCGCACGCGAGGCGTACTCGGATGCTGGGCGTCTTCGGATTATGCGGGGCGTATGTGAGGACAGGTGTCACACATCCGAAGCGAGGCATGCTCAGCAAGCGACGACTGAGATTTGGCCACGTCATCGCATCTAGCAACAACTCCGCAAATTTGAGTTTAATCTTTAAAAATTCGTAACTTTCTCATACGAACTCCGTTTTTAATGTTCTTTATATCCACGCAAAGGTGAGAACGTACTCTACAACTTTTGTTTAGACCCTATTGGCTAATTTTGATTCGATTTTAAATTTTATATTATTAACAGACCAGGATAGGATTGGTCCGTTAAATCCTCATAACTTCTTCATCCGACGTCTGTTTTCGCCCATCTTTTTCTCGTTATGCTACTTTTAATGAGATCTTTGATTCTCGTTTAGGTCGTATTGGCTAAAAATCGTTCGATCTAGTATTCGAATTTCGGGTTGTACACTATTATTCCGAAACTTCGAAAAATCATAACTTCTTCATACGAAGTCAGATTTGAGCGTTATTTTTATCGATGTTCTTAGTTTAACATATTCTACAACTTTCGTTTAGATTGCTAAGTGTAAATCTCATCCTATTGTAAATTCACTATTTACGCTTCCCGGTATCGTGCCGGTTCCGTCGCGAAACTTCAACGGGTCATAACGTTTTTGACACTCTTTATATTCATGCGAATGTGAGAACGTACTCTATAACTTTCGTTTAGACTCCATCGGCTAATTTTGATTCGATTTTAAATTTTATATTATTAACAGACTGGGACCGGATTGTTCCGTTAAATCCTCATAACTTCTTCATCCGACGTCCGTTTTCGCCCATCTTTTTCTCGTTACGCTACTTTTAATGAGATCTTCGATTCTCGTTTAGGTCGTATTGGCTAAAAATCCCTCGATCTAATATTCGAATTTCGGGCTGTACACTGCTATTCCGAAACTTCGAAAAATCATAACTTCTTCATACGAAGTCAGATTTAAGCGTTCTTTTTTATCGATGTTTTTAGTTTCACATATTCTATGACTTTTTTTAGATTGCTAAGGCTAAATCTTGTTCTATCGTAAATTCACTATTTACGCTTCCCGGTATCGTGTCGGTTCCGTCGCGTAACTTCAACGGGTTATAACTTTTTCGTTATAACTTGGATTTCGGCGTTCTTTATATGTACGAAAACCTTGAGACATATTCTACAACTTGGTTAAGATTATTTATTCTAACTAATCATTTGTCGAAAAGTCGTTTTCGACACTTATTGCCTCTAAATTGACTAGCCCGGATCTACGGGCGTTAGAATATTAGTGTGCAAGTTAACCACACATGATCCACTAACAACATATAAAGCATGATGTGCATGTTCAAGGATTAGCATACTTTTCACATTTTCCTAAGGTAAGTAAGAGTGGGATTTTAAAAAATAGTTATAGTACTTTAATAGCATTATACTTTTTATGAAGTTAATTTCCTATCAGATTCATTGTGCTAACGACCCTCGACCAAACAAGGAATTGGTGGTTGAGAGTAGACACTCATTCAACTACCATTTTATAGGTAGTTTCCTTATACCCCCTTAGAGTTTGGCTTCGTAAATGAGGCATACTAGCTATCTGAATGATTTGTCTTATACATATATTATATTAATCTTGTAATGATATAGTATAAGGTGTATTTTAAAACTTTTCTAAAATACTAGGTTTATATTTAAATTTTAGAAACTAATATAAAAGTTAATTTAATTTAAAATTAAACCAATTAAGATATAGTCTTTATCTTTTAATTGAAAAGTAGTTAATTTAAGTCTCATGCGGATTAAATAATTATTTTCTATGAACTATTAATCAAATAATTTAAATTTAATCCTAATCCAATCCCTACTAAACTTTCAAATAATAAGGGTATTGAGGTTATCAATAAACATCCCAAAAGTACATCAGAGTCAAATAAGCGGAAAATGATGGTGTGTGCAATGTGATCATTCTAAGTTCTTCCCCTTTGAACCGGAAGCACCTGAAACATAAAATAAAAACCAAAAGCACAAAGCTTACTGAGTTCCCCTAAAATATCGCATACCATACATATACACCAGCTCAAGGCCGCGCCAGGTGTCTTTCACCCCCGAGTCACTTTCAACCCACATGTCAGCACAAGGTTGTACCTGGTGTATTTCACCCCCGACTCTATTTATATAAAAACATAAAAAATTAGGTTCCGAGTTTTGGGACGTTACAAACTATGTCTTTTTCTTAGTTAACTTTTGAGAGATGATGACATAGGTAATTAAACATGATACATTTTTTTGTTATAAGAGAACGTGATGAACTCGTTTACTTGATTAAGGACAATGAATCCTAGTCTTGAATTTTTGAATCCTTAGCGGCTTTGGCAAGATCAACTTCAAAGGTACTAGATCCTTTACGTTCTTTATTAGTGACTGGAGCATCAGTGTGAGCGAGCCATCAAACGCTTGTCTCTTCCTCCATCTTCTTCAGATTATTCTTCATCATCCACCTAGTTTTAACTTCAATGACTAATATCTTTACATCAATATTTTTTCTCTTCAATGTGTCCAATAAATTCTTGTATTCTACCTCATAATCTTTATTAGTATCAACCCTATTGGACTTGCATTCCTTGGCAAAATTTTAGCTCCTCCATAATTGAAATACATTGGGCTTTCTTTCTTTTCAGCAACAAATTTTCTTCAAGTTTCATAACCCTTAGACGATGTTGACTTAGTCTTTGATTGAAATCTTTTAATTCTAGAAGGTTTCTTATCATCACGACTAATATAGTGTGTGAATATTAGGGCTTCACTTTCGGATTCATCAGGGAAGTCACTATGACTATTCTAAGGAGACTTCTTCGAATAGAGTGCCACAGATCTGTCCTTGTGAGTGTCTCACATGATTTCCTTTCTCAAAATCTTTTTTTCTTCATGATTACAAAGATTACCAAACAAGAAGCCAAATCCATGGTTTCGATTTTCTCATTGTTCTTCAAAATATCTACGTGATGCTCCCAACTATCGTTCAATGAATTAACAAACTTGAGAACCAAAGAGTTTCTAGTCTTGTTCATATTAAATCGACGCATATCATTCACTAGGAAATTAAAAGCATTGAATACATGAGTAAGAATCTCATTCTTTTGCTGACAACAAAGCTCATATCGACGATTAAGACTATTCTTGTTAACAACCTTCACCTTATCAGTACCTTCGTAGGCAATACTCAACGTATCCATCATCTTCTTGGCTTATCGAAAATTCTGAACAAAGTGATAAATGTCATATGGAAGAGAGTTTAGTATAGCAACATTGCTCTAACATCAAAAACAACAAGACGTTTCTCTTCGTCATCGAATTCATGAACATGTTTATTGACTAACTCACCTTCTTTTACATTGTCTTCCATGGTTTGGTATATAGGAACACGAGGACTGTTTTTAACGATATCTATCATTGAGTAGGCTATAGTGTCAAGGACCATCATTTCCTTTTACTTCCACATGGTAAAGTTCTTTTCATCGAACTATGGAAGTTTGTTACCAGAAGTGGTTTTAGTGGGACTTAAAGAAGAAGAAGAGGAAGACATGGTTAATTGATATAGGCAACCTAATCTGATACTGATCGATATCAATTAACAATACACAGAAGAACAAAGAAGAATAACACAAAGGTTTTCACTAAGAAAATATTCCCACTAAGAGAATGAGCATAAAGTTCTGGGGTTCGATAATCAACCAACGATAAGAACCCTAGTATATATAGAAAAGTAAATAAGATGTGAATCCCTACAAATGAGGGATATCTCATAAACTACAATAATAATAAAGTATATCCGATATCACTAAGATATCATATCTTCTAACAAACTATGTATATTCTCTAATTACAAGAGATTACATAAGATGTACATATCATGCTGACATGACATTACATACTTAACTTCATGCTGGCGCTTATGAGATGCTAGCGCTGATTGAGTCAACATGACTGTTTTACACCATCAGATTCTGAGCCTTGACCTTACAATTATAAATTCATTATATTAAGCTATGAAATTTGTGTATTAAACTATTAATTAACCATATTATATTGAAAATTAACTGTATTGATCCGTGATTTTTTTACTAATTTTGTGTTAAAATATGAATAATTTATGTATAAATGGTTGTATTAGTTTTATTGTAAATACATTTATTTTTGTGTTATATAAATGTGTAAGGATGTGTTAGTTTTTATAATTATTATTAAACTCCAAATGAGTGAATTAAAAGGTTTATTAAGCTGTGAATGTAGTATTTAAGCCGTCAATGTATTATTTTATATACATATCTAGTTTGGAAGGAATGATGGTTGCGACGGTAACACAAGTAGTCGGTGGTAGCGTGTGGTTGTTGATGGTTGTGGTGGTGGTAGGGTTTAGGTTCAATATCTTTGGATTTGTGAATTATTGTAAAATGAATTGTATTAAGTTGTAAATTATATGTACTAAATTTTGTATTTTATATAATTATTATGTTAAAAAAGAAATGAAAACATTAGACTAAAAAATTTACAATTTTCTGATTTTCTTACCAAAAATACAAAAACAATGATTTTAACATATTTAATAAGTATTTATAGTACATCTTTAATAATTATTTATGAAATATGGGTTCGTAGAGTTCCTAATCGTTTGTGTTTTCTATTTAAACCATCCCCCTCTCTCTTTCTCTCTCTCTCTCTCTTATATATATATATATATATATATATATATATATATATATATATATATATATATATATATATATATATATATATGGTTAAGTTTAAACGAGAACATTATTTAATGTGAGAACGTGAGAACACTAGTTTATGTTACTATTCTACTATGAATTTTGTATATACAACGATATGACATTATTCATCAACAAATATACGAACAATCACACATTAATATTCACATTAAAATTTTGTATGTATATACAACTTTATGACATTATATATATATATATATATATATATATATATATATATATATATATATATATATATATATAAGGATGGAAGATCGCGTAAAAGATCGATCTCTGACACACTTTCATCCGAGTTTATACTTGTTCTATGATTATTAAATGAGTAGAAAATAAGTTATTTGACAAAACAAAATTTGTGAGTGTTTAATGTATTTTATTATACAAATGTATCTATACTTTATTTATTAGTATATAATAAATGAAATATTTAAAAAAGACAAAATTGCAAATTTGGTCATTGTGGTTTGCGAAAACCTTTGGATTGAGTCTAAAAAGTTTCTAGCTTGCACCGAAGGTACAAAATCAAGGTTTTTCATTGTTTTTGGTCCAAAAAAACTTGAAAAGTTGATTTTACCATTTTTCATTTCTTTTTTCTATTTTCTTTATTTATTTTGGTATTTAAATAATTAAAAATAGAAAATAAAATAAACCCCACAACACCTCCCTCCTCTCTCTCTCTCTCTCTCACTCTGTCTCTCTGTCTCTCACACACAAATAGATATACAAATCGTCTTCATAGACATACACACACATAGGGGTGTACAAAAAAACCGCAAAACCGCAAAACTGAGCCGAACCGGCCACTCTGAAACCGAAAAAACCGAAACTGAAAAAACCGGATATCAACGGGTCGGTTTTTGGTTTTCATATCTAGGTATCCGCGGTTACCCGAACCGAACCGTTTGGCTATATATATATATATATATATATATATATATATATATATATATATATATATATATATATATATATATATATATATATATATATATATATATATATATATATATATAGCAAAAAAAGTATTATTTCATTAGTATTGTTTTGATTGATCTACGAGTCCAATAACCTAAACACAAATCCGTATCGACAACTCCAATTTTGTTATTCTATGTTCATTTGATTTTTCTTGTTATTTTTATTATTGTATTTATTATACAAATTATAATATATGATATTTGAACTCATTATGTTTTTTAAACTTCATTATGTTTTTTGTAAACTCTTTGACTTACTAATTTTAAAAAAGAGATAACTAAAATAGAGTTTGTAGTTTTAATTGAATTTAATTTTTTATATTTTAGCGGGTACCCGTGAACCGAACCGTGGTTACCCGCTTTCATACGATTCGGTTTGGTTTTTTTGTCAATACGGTTCGGTTTCGGTTAGTGCGCATGAGGTACCCGCCCCGTGGTCATGGTTCATAATTTTATTACTATCCGAACCGAACCGCCCTGTGAACACCCCTACACACACAATAGGGACCAGTCTTATAGTAGCCTTTGCTGCTTCATTCTTCTCCTTCCTCTCGATTTGTACCGTTAACCTTTACCAGCCTTATACTCTCCGCCAGGAGAACACCTCCGACCATTGAAGCGTCTCCGACAATAGCACCTTTGACAAAATTAGACCTACCTGCGATCTCATTGTTGTTTCCCCCCTCAATTGTTTCTGACATATTTCACGTAGTCCACTTCAAAATCTTCAAGCCACCCGGTGATGGCTATGCGAGTTGTACTGATATCGATCTCCATACCAAATGGATCTGAAGATGATAAGTAAATTATGTATGTAGAAATTGGGTCTGTGAAAGTGGTGCTGATATAGGTCTCCATATCAAACCATAAACCATCTCTTACCCGATTAATCGCTTCTTAAACCCCGAAGGGTTTCTGTTAACAAATTGGGTATTAATGGTCGGAGAACAAAAGCCCCTTGCTACAATCGAGATCCCCGAGGTGATTGTCGTTCAATCCCAAGGCCTCTGAGAATAATTGGAAAAGTATACCTCCTATTTCATCACTTGATTTGATTACTCGATTTGAATGTCTCTTAAATCTCCAACAATTGTATCACTTGATTTTGTGCGATGTTTATGGTGATTGGCAGATGGGAGGGATTTGGCGGATTCCAGCATTAACGAGGCCCTTCACACCAATTTTTGTTTGGTCGAAAACTTTGAGCTTCTATGGTCGATCTAGCTTGAGACTACTGAAGTAATGGTGGCAACCATTTTTATGAAGACGATCTGTATATCTATTTGTGTGTGTGTGTCTATGAGAGAGAGAGAGAGAGAGAGAGAGAGAGAGAGAGAGAGGAGGGAAGGGTTGTGGGGTTTATTTTATTTTCTATTTTTGATTATTTAAATACTAAAATAAATAAAGAAAATAGAAAAAAGAAATAAAAAAGGGGAAAATCGACTTTTCAAGTTTTTTTGGACCAAAAATAATGAAAAACCTTGATTTTGGATTTGTGGTGCAAACTAGAAACTTTTTGGATCTCATCCAAAGATTTTTGCAAACGATAAGGACCAAATTTAAAGTTTTGTCTTTAAAAATAAAATATTATTTTGACTAAGCATACAATTACAAGATCATATTAAACACCTCCAAGCCTACTTTTAAAATTTTAATTATAACCGTTTAGTATTTTCGTATGCATTATTTATATAAAATGAAGTGTATATAACTATGAGTTATTATATAAATTATAATTATTTAAATTTGTATTGGTAAAAATATTT
Organism: Lactuca saligna; assembly: GCF_052625555.1. Lineage (NCBI taxonomy): Eukaryota > Viridiplantae > Streptophyta > Magnoliopsida > Asterales > Asteraceae > Lactuca > Lactuca saligna. Next base: position 49,266,455 of record NC_136423.1, read on the forward strand.
AATATTTATGACTTTTCAATTATTTTTTCCTTATCTCTTTCTTTCTTTAATTGTTATTAAATTGTTTATATAATTAGTACTTATTGTTCACCTCAAATTACAAATATGAAATTTGATCAAAAATAATTTGTAATTTTAGGGTTTATCTAATAAATCTTTTGGTTTGCTTTTACTTTAGTTCAAATATATATATTTTTTTCGGAAAACAATATTAATTTTTAAAGATGCTCATGAATGGTTTTCTATAATGATATTTAGTGATCGGTCCATCAAGAGTTTCGCTCTTTATTACATAACACTAAGGTCTTCCCCTTCTTTCATTTATTGAAGACTAATCAGAATCTAGCTCTTTATATAGTAGTTAGACAGCCGATTATACCAAACATTTCTTTCTTCACGATATATTTCATAATTCAACTCTATAAGAAACAAAAAAAACATACAAATATTTAACCAAATATGAAAATAGTTTTTTTATATACACAAAACATATTAACTAACCAAACAGTTAAATATTATAAATCGAAAAGTTTTGTAAGTTTGAAATGACTATGAAACTAACCAAACAATTTGGTATTATAAGTTGAAAAAGTTTCTGAAATCATTCAAGATAGCTGATTTATCTTGAACTATATTTATTTTAATGATATCCATTATAAAAGTTATATATATATATATATATATATATATATATATATATATATATATATATATATATATAAATTAGTTTGTAATTAAATATTTATTTAATTATAACATTAAATTTAATCGATTCACTTGATAATTTTTATAAATATTCTATTTCAGTTTTAATATTATCCAAAAAAAATGTTTTATAAGATTTTTTTTCTTGTTATTGTGCAAAAAAACCATAATCGAGATTGCTAAGATCCCGATCCTCATTGCACGATTGTATGTTCTTAAGATCCCACTTCTAGAAAAACGATAGAGACCGTATAAGGATTGAGTTAATTTTTTATAAGATAACATTTGAGATCATGGAATGAAGATCATGAGCTTAAGATCGAAACCGATATTAACATTCCATCACAATCTAAATTCAATCATTACAAAAGAGATTCCTACCCATTTACACTATTTTTTTCCCACTTTTTTAAGGTTCAAAGGATTAAAAGGGTAAGGTAAAAGCAATAGATTTTTTCCCCTCCTTTCAGCCACTTAAGAATCCTATCACGCCCCAAAAAACCATTTAAATTGTTTTTAGAACAATAAACACACATCTAACTAATCTTATTTTTGAATCTATACCTTTTATCCACCATGAAACTTAACCTTTAACCTATTAAGGAATGAAACATTTCCATTATAGGTGCTTTGGTAAACCTTTCATAAGTTCTAAATGATCAATTGATTTAAGATGCATTTTTTATGTTTTAAACTTATATGTGTCACTTTTATGTAGGATCTTAGGATCAGATAACAATTTTATAAAATCGAAAACAATACTACTTAAAATAGATCTGATCTTGACAACATTGGTAATGATCATAAAAAGCTCAAACCTACTATATAAATTTAATTTTAAAAATATAGTGATAAATTAAATGTGGCCATCGATCACATGTTTTACCTAATTCACATGAATAGCTTTAATATTGTGTGAGCTGAGTTTTGGTACAGGGAGAGGTTCCATAAGAGAAAGGTAAACTTGCATTTTTGTGGTCCATGTACAATTTGGATCGGTACGCGACATAATTCATGAAAGCTCCATATATTTTTTGTAAGCTTTTATATTGAAAATAATAATTAAAAACTAAATATGTAGATTTTTCTCGATATTTAATATATTAGTCTTTATTTCAGGGATTGACTAACATGCGCTTGTTTAATCAAAATAATTATTTATTTGATCTTCAAGTAGGTTTTGCAAATGTATAAGATTTTCTTTTTGTCCATACACCCTATACATATATATTCGACTGACATTAAACTAAAGCAAATAATAAAAAAATCTAAGTAATAAATCACAAAAGATAAACAGTCAATATGCAATTAACTTCTTAACATGATTTGGAATTAATTAATATTAAATCAAATCTTTTAGTTTCTTGATGTATAATCCAGAATCCAAAGCAGATACATTGATCTCACAAAAGTGAAATCAAATGAAAGCTGAAGAACCCAAGAAACCAATTAAGAAAAACAAACCAAAACTAACAAGCTTCTTCTGGTATTGATGTTCTCTCTATCTTCCCACAGCTTTATTGAACCGCATAGATTTGATATAAAACCAAAGATCGAGTAGATCAAAACCCATGCAGTTCAAGAAAGCCGTGGAAGGATAGAAAGAGCACCATTTGAATGGCTGTTTGCAGACCTTTGGATTCTTCTTCATCTTCCTCTTGGAAACCCTAATTAGGGTTCTTTAAAACACATAGTGAAGCAAAGAGTATGATAAAGAAAGAGGGGTTGCAGGCTAGAGAAACTGAGAAATGGTGAGTATTTATAGGAGAATGGAGGTCTTTTTACCACCAATCCCGAGAAGAATAAGGTATAAAATTAAACTGCTGATACGGTGATACCCCATACCCTTTTTAGACTAACTAACCCCTTTATTTATATTTATTTTTATGATTTTATTTGTTTTACTTTTATTTTTATTACTCTCTCTAATTTACTTATAATAAAAAAAAAGTAATCTAGTCATGTCGTCTATATTAAATTTAGTTATTATTTTATTATTTCATAAAATTTTTACTTTTTAGCCCGTCATTGTCTTTGATGGCCAGGTGGTTGGAGATTGAAAAGGGAGTAGAGTTCGTTATGGTCCAAGTGTATTATTGCAATTCACAATTTTACGTTATGTGATAATTATTACCCTTTGGCTAATTAAAAAAACCTCTCAATTTCATTTTTCCTAAAATATATGCTGCTGACTCCAAAAAGGATAGTTTGATTTTGGACAGATTCAAACTTGGGGCTGATTTGGAAGAGAAATGGCAGTGGGAGTGGTTCAAACTGATTAGAAGGGGAGAGGAATCTGAATTGGCTGAGTTGTTGTATCAGGTTGAGAATTTCAGTTTCTCACATGATGCATGGATCTAGCTTGTTGGCAAAGATAGATGGCATTAATCCTTCAGTAATTTTTTTGTTGGGTTTTGGTAAGGGAATTAATTTCTACACAACATTTTTTTTTCATATACAACAATTTATGCATTAAAGCATTATATTGTACAACTCTATAAAACATAAATTGTTATGTGTGGAGAAAAATGAAAAATTATTGTGTACGAATTACTTCTCTTTTACTAAAATTTAACTGTTTTTTATGGAGGGTCTTTAAAAATCAAATTCCTACCACTTATAACTTATTAAAGTGTGGAAAATTTGTCCTCTCGGATTTATGCGTGTTTTGGTGGATGCAACGAGACTCAGTTGATCTATGGTGTTCGTTGGCTTCTAAACCTCCATCAAACATCAATAAGTTTATTGCTTTGATTTTTGCTTCTCCAAACCGAGATGTGAAGTTTTGACTTGTTTTTTTTATTATATATTATTATTTTTATCTCTACATGTTTTGTATATTCTTGGGCCTAGCCTTGTTGTGGTATTCGGCCCATGCTTTCTCCGTGTCGTTATATATATTGTTTTTAATGAGAATATGTCAGATTCTTGGAAAATATTTGTTTAGGTAAGTAATGGGATTAGAGCAGTTATTTAATCCTTTCCTAATCTCTGACTCTCTCCTTCCTCTATTTTTTTTGTCTTTAAAACCCTAAACTAGAGGACGATTTCTCCCTACCATGCCCTCTTCGTTTTCTATATCGACGTAACACCCGTTTCCTCGTTTTGGTCAGTCGAAGACTTAACGATGTCAAAGTTAAGCTTTTGGGAAAACCCTTATGCCATGGTGTGGTAGGTTGCTAACAATGGTGTGGCCATGCCACTTAGATGAAGAACGCACCTGATTGGGCACCACGACGTGGCTAGCATTAGACCACGACGTGGTTGCTGCAACATCCCAAACCTATGAAGTTTAGGGTTTCCTCCGTATTTAATGGTTTGATCTCAAGGGCTAGGTACCCTTCCACCTCGAAACCATAGCCTCCATACTTGTTTGTGAGCTTTTCCTTTTCATTTTGTGAAGCTTGTGGGAGAAGGAACTCCTTATTCGTGCAGGGAAGCAAGGAGTTAACATAGATCCATCATCTTCTTCAAATTTCAGAGTCCGTGAAGGTATAAAGATTATACCTTGACCTTTGTTCTTCTATATCTACGTTTACGCTCATCATGGTTGGTTTTGGTCCCTTCTATGGATCTTTTTGGAGTTGAGGAACTCTAGAGCTTGTTATGACATTCTTATGGCTTTTGGAACTTTAATTAAGTGAGAAAAGGTCCATGCTTGGGGTTAACATCAGTTCATGCACTAAAACTTGCTCTTTGGAGGACTTAATGGACTTAGAGTTTAAGATCTTGCTTTGTGGTGGTGTCTAATTAGATTAAGTTGGAAACTTTATCCATTAAGTCAATAAGAAGAACCATATATGAGGTTAAGTGCTTTGATTTGTAAGGATTAAGATCTTAATGAAAAAATAATTTTCTGGCCGAAACATGACATAGCCATGGAAAGCCTACAACATGGTGGTGTGCTGCATCACAACAGTTTTGTCTTGACTTGGCCATGACACGACCATGGACTTGCCACGACGTGGTGGGTGCTGACTTTGTTGACCATTGAATATTGTTAACCGTTGACTTGGAACTGTTTGATCTTAGGTCAAACTTGATGGATTTGGGTTCTAGATCGAGGTTTGATCTTTATTTGATGTTAGACTATTCGTGGGTCTGATTGGTGCAAGGAGTTTAGAGTGCAGCTGTGTTTCTCCGGTTCTGCGATTTAGGTGAGTTCCCTTACTTTACTATGTGTTTACAATATATATCCTTGCATGGTAGGATATGAGGGGGGTAGTGGTATGTTGGTGAGTGTGCCGGTCTTACGAGTGATCATCGTAGTGAATGTTGTATGGGTTGTATGCATTTATGTAAGATAGTCAGATAACTCTTGGTCTAGACTTTCTTACATGTTCCTTGTGATGTGATAGTTGTAGCATAGTGTTGTTGGGTTTTATTTAAAAAACTTATTTTCAAAAACTACAAATAATGACAAACAGAAGACTTGAGTTTTATAAATAACATAAATATTTTATCACCCACCAAGAATCATCTTGCAAGCAAAAGAAATTTTGAAACACAACCATAGAAGGAAGATGTGGTAACAACCTTTGAAGCACTTTGAGTTCTCTAGGGTAGGCTTGGAAGTTGATGGAGTGAGGTTGAACCCTTGAGACACCAACAACGTTCCAAATTGATATAATGCTAGTTACAACTCTTAAGCTTTAAGTCAAAACAAGATTATGGCTTAAAGAGAAGATGAAAGCAACAAATATCTTCAAGATTCAAGACTTGAAAGAATATGGAGAGCGGGAGAGGAACTCTCGGCTTTTGTCAGAAGGAAGTGATTCAAAATGAACCCACTCACCACTATTTAAATTAGAATGTTAATCCATGAGTCCTTAACCATTAAGCATTTTAGACAACTTTGTTCCCTAGCATGCCTTGAATACTTGAATACTTTGATTACTTTTGATTACACATATAAGGAAGCCATACTTCTTCCTTTCCCCATGCATGGCCGGCCATGCTTATGGAAAAGAGAAGATTTGGTTTATATTTTATAAGCTCAAAGTTTATAAGATATAAACTTTGTCTTTTGCTAAAATACAAAAGCTTACCTAGTCTAAAATTTTGTACATGACTTATTAATTCATACATTATGAAATAATGTGTTAATTGTATTGTAAAATAATCATTTCATTGAAATAAATATTTTCCTAATTTATTATAAGAGTTTATGAATATTTATTAAAATCAATTTCTAATAAATAATCATTTGTATCAAGTTGTTGTTAGTGTGACCTATAGGATCATATGTTATTTAGCAATATCATTTTAATATGACTCTTGAGCATACAAGATCTTTCAATCTCCCACTTATGCAAGACTCATATAAAATTAATATAGATAGTGGTGAACGTCTAGCAATATTTCACTGTCCCCAACAACATATGATATAGTGTCATTCCATCAATGCCTAATTCCCCAGAAGCCCCAAGTCTATAATTGGTGATTAAGGTAAGTTTATTAGTCATCCCTTTGTTACAGACATCATGTTGAACATGAGATATGGATCGCAGTCAATCTCATATAAGTGTTCAACTTTACATCAGGCCTTAGATGTCCAACTCTCAACGAATAAGAGGAACAAATCCCATCTTGACTACATACGCCTCTTGCATTGTTTACTTCATGCCTGATAATAGCTTTTATAACTGCTTAATAAAAGAATAGCTTTTGAGTACATCAAAGTATAACGTTCCCCACACTCAAGTCTGTCACACCCCCAAACCGGAACGGTGGAAACGTTCGGGGGCGGATGACTTCATGTGGTAGCGTAACAAATGAATACATAGTAAATAAAGGAATATAACCATGATATATATAATTAAAAGTTTACATTGTTTAAAAGAGTACATGTTCAAAACCAATTACAATATGATGTCAAAATATGAATTTAAACTAGTACCGCAATATTCCTTCTTCAAAACCTGTTTGTTACCTGTAATTACTGAATCCCTGGGACATACAAGTAATTTTGAAGGAGTAGATCAGTATTTACGCTAGTGAGTTTCATAAGTATTAAATGACAATGTTTGTATGAAATGAAATGTTTTTGTTCTTGTTTGTTTATTCCTAGAAAATCCTATATTTTCTACTAGTATAAATGTAGCCTTCTTTCATGACCAATGTTTGTTTCTAGTAAATGTATGTACGTATAAAATTTCCAATACGACTGAAAAACCCTATAAATCATTGTGTTTTTAATACTCTATGTGAGTTTTATAACCATGCTATTGACAAGGGATGCCTATACACAACGTTCTTCAGGCGTTGGAATGTTCTGATGTTTGTCACCCCAAATGGTGGACTGTAGCTCACAGTCAGGGCGCAGGTTGTCAAGCCCATATTGATCTATACACAAACACCATGCTCCCCTCCAAGGGACTCTGGTATATAATACAGGACTTGAAATGTGTACTCGAACGTACGTGAAGTTAATGTCTCACAAAACTTAGTATAAAACAGATTTACGTGTGAAAATGTTCGTTTGTTATTGTATATGAAAGTAGCTTCTTGAAATAGTATTTCTATGTATGTAAAAGTTCGCAGTATTCTTGTAAAACTATACCTATTATAGTTTCCTAAAAGTGTGTTTCGTTTGTATAGTAAACCCTTAGTGAAAATGTTCACTTGTTCTGAAAAGTGTAGTTTTTGTAGTGCCAAAACCGACATACATAAATATAGTATAAGCAAAGTATCTGATTTATATAAATACATAAATCATTTCTCATTTCCAAAGATAAAATGTTATCGTGGTATAATTTGCATATGAAAGTTTCCCTATAATAGTTATAAATCACAAATGATTCCTTTGATAAAACGTGTATAGTGAAAGTTTATATAACACATAATAATAATCGAGTGTTTTACTTGTATTACCCCCCTTAAAAGCATATAAAAGTACTCATAAAACATTTAAAAGTGTGAATTATAAGGGTATGAACTCACTTGAAAGATCGGAGGTTGCGGGATGAAAACCGGACAGAATTTCGGCTCGAGAAAGTGGATTTCCTCGGGATTATCGGGAGCACAAACGACCTTCGAGACTTGAGCAAAGTGATCGGGGCTTCGGGGTAGTACGGGCACAGAAAACGAGGCAAGAATGTTTTAGAAATGAGAGAAATGGTGTATTTTCTTCGGAACCCTCGCATCCCTTTTATAGGGGCTGGGAACCGACCTCGTACACTGGGCGTACGCGTGCGTCATGCATGACCGAATCCTCGACTACCTCGGAGCTCGGATGGGACGGGGCAGAGCCTCACATAGGCGCGACGTGGACGATCCGAGGCCAAGGACTCGTGTATGCTGGGCGTAACTCGGCCCTATCTGATGATTCCCCTTCTGATAATACCAAGGGTTTTTAATTAAAATTTATATTTTAATTATTTAATAAACTTCAAAAATTCATTTCTTCTTCATACGAACTCCGTTTTCGAAGTTCTTTATATCCACGCGAAGGTGAGACCATACTCTACAACTTTCGCTTAGATTCCATCGACAAATTTTGAAATTATTTTTATTATTTATTTTTAAAAGATTGCGGTAAGAAAATTTCTTTAGAAATTCATAACTTCTTTATCTGACGTTGGTTTTTGCCAGACTTTTTACCGCTGAAATACCATTGTCGAGACCTTCGATTCTCATTTAGGTCATTCCGGCCAAAAGTCGCTCGATCTCCGATTCGAGTTTTTAGCCGTCTGCCGTTAAGCCGAACTTGGAAAATTCCTAACTTTCTTATACGAAGTCGGATTTGAGCGTTCTTTTTACGTACGATCACGGTTTAATGACATCTAACATAATAGGTAATTTAATTAGTGATTTTTGAATATTTTATTTTCGAAGTAAATTTTATTATAACGAACGTGGTTACAATACTTGACCTTTTTAGGCCGTTTACATGTAGTTGAAATATCGGGTTGTCACATCATCCCCCTGTTAGAGGGAATTTCGTCCCGAAATTTAAAGCAAGAAAGATACAAGTGAATCAGAGAAAAAGATGCGGGTACTTTTGTTTCATCTGATCTTCGCGTTCCCATGTGAATTCAGGTCCTCGCTTGACGTTCCAGCGGACTTTCACGATGGGTATGCGACTTTGTTTCGTTTGTTTGACCTCTCGGTCCATGATTTCTACCAGTTCTTCCACGAAGTTGAGGCTCTCGTTAATCTCGATCTCGTCGAGTGGGATAACAAGAGTCTCATTGGACAGACACTTTTTCAAATTCGATACGTGGAAGGTTGGGTGTATGCTACTAAGTTCCCGTGGTAGATTAAGTTTGTAAGCTATAGGGCCGATTCTGGCGAGAATCTCGAAAGGCCCTATGTACCTTAGATTTAGCTTTCCACGCTTTCCAAAGCGTATTAAGCCTTTCCATGGCGAGACTTTCAATGGAACACAGTCTCCTACTTGGAATTCCAAAGGTTTTCTCCTTTGGTCAGCGTAGCTTTTCTGTCGGTCTCTAGATGCTTTCAATCGTTCACGAATCTGAACGATCTTCTCTGTCGTTTCTCGTATGATTTCCGGACCAGTGAGAGTGTTTTCAGTATCTCGTCCTTTAGCTAGTTGTGTATCACCCACTTCGGTCCAGCACAGAGGTGATTTGCACTTACGGTCATAGTGGGCTTCAAATGGAGCAGCCTTTATGCTCGTATGATAACTGTTGTTGTATGAAAATTCGACAAGAGGTAAATGAATATCCCATGCCTTTCCAAAGTCAATCACACAGGCTCTCAACATATCTTCCAATGTTTGTATCGTTCTCTCACTTTGCCCATCTATTTGTGGATGGTAGGCTGTACTCATGTCTAATCTAGTCCCTAGGGAACTTTGTAGTGACTGCTAGAACCTTGATGTAAATCTACTATCTCTATCGGAGATAATGGACATTGGAACCCCATGCAATCATACTATTTCCCTTATGTAATTTCTTGTAAGCCTTTCCATCTTGTCAGTCTCCTTGACTGGTAGAAAATGCGCGGATTTGGTCAATCTGTCGATGATGACCCATATGGTATCAAGTCCACCCGTTTTCTTGGGCAACTTGGTTATGAAATCCATAGTGATCTATTCCCATTTCCATTCCGGTATCTCTGGTTGTTGTAGTAATCCTGAAGGTTTCTGGTACTCGACCTTAACGTTAGCGCAAGTAAGACATTTACTTACATAGGTAGCAATCTCTGCTTTCATGTTAGGCCACCAGTAAAGTTTCTTAAGATCCAAATACATTTTATATGAACCTGGGTGAATGGAATGTTGGATTAATGTCTAAGTCCATAACTATAATTGGTAAGACTTGACCCGACCCGGCATGGTCCATTTGGGTTGCATGGCATCATGTACTTGGATAGACTATAATGAGAGAAATAAGACACTTATGGTTATTAATATATTATAAGTTCTAGTATATTAATAATAAGAATAATAAGATTATTTAATTAGTATTGATCAAGAATTAATCTAGGATTAATTAAGTGATCAAAAGAAGACTAATTAAATATATGGGTTGATTGTGTAAATCATCCATACTTATATAGTGGGCTAATGCTCCATGGATTATCTAGTTGGGCCAAAACCCATATGATGCTCCATGGATGCTCCATGGTGTATTTGAATCCATGGATCCAAGGAAATGTAAAGTCATGACAATTAGGGTTTATCCTAATTGTAACACTATATAAAGATATTATTCTTCCCAAAATCGGTCACTAGATTATTCTAGAGAGGGCTAACCGATTTCATGAAGTGTTCTAGTTTCTCTCAAGTTATTCCAAGTGTATTTGGTGTTGTGTGAACCATTTGAGGAGTCACACTTGAGGCACTAAGCACTCAAGCTTCATGAAGACAAGCACTATCAAAGAGGTATGTATTTTATCTTGTTATATCCATTATTTTTGTATGCTAGATTAGGATAATACCTTGGATGTTCATATTTGCATGTATAATAGAGAAAACATAGATCCAAGGTATTTAGGGTTGCATGTACACTTAGGAGTGTTAGAATGCTCATAACCCAACATGGAATACCTCGTGTTGTGCGCTTCAGTCATGACCACATCCTTGAAACCACCATGTCTTAGGGTCCAGATACGGTCCATGAGATAATAGGCTCCGCCACCCTTGACTTCTAGATTCTTTTCCATTCCTCTCATGGATTCACCCATCACATGCTCGGTTTGTAAAGCTTCCAGTTGAGCCTCCTTAATTTGTGTGGATAAGTGGGAATGGATGGTCATATTCAGAGACTTGACTCTCCGACCAGTGTATTCTTTTCAACTGAGGGCGTCAGCTACTACATTGGCCTTGCCTGGATGATAACGAATCTTGAATTCGTAATCATTGAGTAACTCAACCCATCGTCGTTGTCGCATGTTGAGCTCCTTCTTATCGAAAATGTGTTGAAGGTTATTGTGGTTGGTGTAAATAGTACTTTTCGTTCCGTACAGGTAGTGTCTCCAGATCTTTAAAGCAAATACCATTTCTCCTAACTCAAGATCATGTGTCGTATACTTTACTTCATGTGTCTTAAGCTGACGGGAGGCATAAGCAATAACCTTCCCTCGTTGCATAAGAACACAACCAAGCCCTTGATTCGATGCATCGCAAGACACTACAAAATCTTCTATCCCTTTAGGGAGGGATAGTATTGGTGCGGTGCATAAGGCTTGTTTCAGTGTTTGGAACGCCTTCTCTTGTTTTTCTTCCCAGTCAAAGACCACACCTTTCTGGGTTAATGTAGTAAGAGGTTTCGCGATGCTAGAGAAGTTCTTTATGAATCTGCGATAGTAGCCAGCTAGACCTAGAAATTGACGAATCTCTGTAGGTGTCTTTGGTGCCGACCAGTTCTTAATGGCCTTAATTTTGGAGGGGTCCACATGTATCCCTTTTTCGCTAACAACGTGACCCAAAAATTCAACTCTTCAAATCCAAAATTCACATTTAGAGAACTTCGCATAGAGCTTTTCTGATCGTAGTGTTTCTAAGACCCTTCGTAGGTGTTGACTATGTTCTTCCTTACTTCGGGAGTAGATAAGTATATCATTGATGAATACGATGACGAACTGATCCAAGTAAGGACGGCACACTCTATTCATTAGGTCCATGAATACTTCTGGTGCGTTGGTTAATCCGAACGGCATCACTACAAATTTGTAGTGTCCATAACGGGTTCGGAAAGCTGTCTTGGGAACATCTTCCTCCAGCACTCGTAATTGGTGATATACGGATTGTAGATCTATCTTCGAGAAGTAGCTCGCTCCTTGAAGTTGATCAAATAGGTCGTCAATGCGGGGTAGAGGGTAACGATTCTTGACAGTGAGTTTGTTCAGCTCTCGGTAGTCGATGCACATCTGGAACGATCCGTCTTTCTTCTTCACAAACAAGACCGCTGCTCCTCAAGGTGAGAAACTTGGTCTAATGAATCCCTTTTAGTGAAGTTCGTTAAGCTGACTAGAAGGTTCTTGCATCTCTGCTGGTGCCAGACGATAAGGCGATTTTGCTACAGGGGCAGCCCCTGGAATTAAGTCGATTCTGAACTCGACTTGGCGTTGTGGTGGTAATCCCGGTAGTTCCTCTGGGAAGATATCGGGGAAATCCCGTACCTCTGGGATGTTGTTTATATCCTTTACCTCCCGACTCGTATCGACGATGTGTGCAAGAAATGCTTGATAATCCTTCCGCAAACACTTTCGAGCTTGGATGCACGAAATGGTGCGAATGTTTGTACTTGATTTGTCACCGTAGATCACTAATGTTTCATGGTTAGGGAGATTTAGACAAACGGCTTTTTCAAAGCACATGATGTCGGCGCGAAGAGGACTTAACCAATCCATGCCAACTATAACGTCGAAACTTTTTATTTGGACTGGCATAAGGTTGATTGGGAAAGAGTGACCGTCTAAAGTTAATGTACAACCCATGTATATACAATTAGTGTTTTCCGTTTTCCCATTTTCCATTTCTACAGTGAATGATTCTTATAACATGCTAGGTTTACGTTTAAGTAAGTGAATAAAGTTTTGGCTCACAAATCTTCTCTCTGATCCGCTATCGAATAGGATGCATGCATATGAATTATCGAGAAGAAACGTACCAGCAACTACTGTAGGATCAGCTACGGCTTCCTCGTGACCAATAGCTAATACTCGTCCCACTTCGCCGGTATTTGCTGCCTTTGGGCAGTTTCTTTTGTAGTGACCCACCTCGCCACAACCGTAGCATGCTTGGCCTACACCAGCACCGGGAACTTGAGTGATCGGCTTTGTGGGGGGCTTGCAGAAACGGACAGTGTGCCCCTTTCTGTTGCAGTTGGAGCACTACATTTCCCGACAAGGTCCGTGGTGGTGGTAATTGCACTTGGTGCACTTTGGGAGGTTGCCCACATAAGGCTTTGTTGGGTAGAGATTTGTAGGAACGGTAGTAGGTACCATCGCAGCGTTTACGGCAACCAGTTGTTGTTTCTTCGTGGATTCTTGGGAAGACCCACCCTTCCCCTTATTCCACCCTCTCTTCTTCTTCTTCTTGTTGTTGTTATTGTTGTTTCCCTTGTGTGGTTCAGGTGCAGAAATTGTTGAGTTTCGATGATTTCCGTGATCAATAAGCGATTGTGCCAGCTCCTTTACACTTTCAAAAGTGTCAGGTTTTGAAGCTAACATGCTTGACTGAATTTGGGGCGACAGTCCCCAAATGTATCACTCTATTTTCTTGCTCTCGGGAGCAATCATATCTGGGCAAAGGATAGCCAGCTCGTAGAATCTGTTGGTATAAGTTGCTATGTCGGTACCAATCATTCCCAGAGTCCAGAGTTCGTGCTCGAGTTTTTGAATCTCTCCTCATGGACAGTACTCCCTCATCAACATGATTTTCAAGCTCTCCCAGCTTATTGAGTTTGCCACTATCAGGGTAAGTACGTTAACGTGGCCATTCCACCAAGTTAAAGCCCTATCAGTAAGTGTGTAAGTTGCAAACTTGACTTTGTTGTGCTCTGGGCAGGAGCAGATTTCAAATACTGATTCCATTCTTTCAATCCACCGCCTTAAAACCATCACACCACCCGTTCCATTAAACATCCGGGGCTTAGCATTCGTAAAGTATTTATAGGTGCACTCTCGGGGTTGCCCATGACTATCGCCATCGTTGGAAGGATGTATGCCAATTCCTGACCCAGTAGTAACAGGGGTATTGATCTGTGACATGGCAGCTGCCACAGCTGCAGTGACTGCTGCCTGGAACATGACAACATCAAATTGAGGAGGTGGAGGTGGTGGTGGTATCGGTGCTTCCCCACCGATGTTTTGTCTCGGATTTCTACGCGGAGGCATCCTTCAACTAAAGATTGAAAAGACAAGGGTGAGAAGTCCATAGTATAGAAAATGTATGTGTCTCATGAACTAAATTGCTATAGTTCAATAACAGCTGATAGTATGAGTCTCAAATATAGAAGAGCGAAGGTTATTCATAAATCCGAATATATGAACAAGCCTATGGTTTTTCCATAACATTTTAAAGATTGAACGCGATACTCCACGTAGTAGTAATAGCGTGCGAATTATATTAATATAATAGATGATACAACGATCACAAAAATTTGACCCATAAAAGGGTCTCCGATTACAAGAATTTAAAGGAAGTAAAAACTTTTAGCCGAAGTCCTATCTTATAACAAAATTTGAGGTTTTCGCAAGTACTACTTGCGATGTGTGTTGCGCTTGGAGCTCGACTCCGCATCCGATTGCTTTGACTCCATAAGACGTCTATCGAAGGCGGCTTGTTGTTCCCTCAACTCTGCGAGGGTTGCATTCATTTGTGCTTGGAATGCTTCGGCGCGGAGGTGGATGTCATTTTGCAACATATCCAGACGATGGATATCGGCCGCGTGGACTTGTACTTCCACGTTGACTTCTCGGATTCGGTTTGCTTGGACCTCCGATTGGTAGGACTGGTTGGCCAGTTTACCTACCATCACCGAAAGTGCTAGGTCGGCTGAACCTCCGTCCCTGATGTTGTAGAAGTCTCGACACATACCGTAGGGAGAGCGTATCCCTTGTTGTTAGCTCCAGTGGACGAGATGACTTCTCCAAACAGGATTCGGCCCTTGGAAGTTCCTCCTAATGGCTGGAGGGTTGACTACCTCTGGTTCCGAGTCTGTACCAGAGTCGTCCCCTCCATCCAACTCGATAGGCTCTTCATCCTCTTCCGGATCCTCCTCTACCCATCCTCCGTTGCCTTGGTTTAGGTAGTAGGGGTCCCCTTGCGGGTGAAATCCAGCCATTTGACTATACGAGAATAGGGTTATAAGATTTGAACAAAACTTGAGACATGTAATACTAATTAATCTATTGTATGCACCAAATACTCCTATAGCATTTAAATTGTACGTTTGATACTAGTGTTTATTTTTGGTAAGTTTTGACTTGTTGCTCACTACAATCATTCCTCGATATACGTTAGTCTAATTTCGGATAAACATAGTTGATCAGGCTATATTCATCCCAAATTTGATTACATATCTCGAGAACTAATCGTAGTGTCCAACTTGTCTTAATACTTTTGTATAGTTCTCATAATGAAAATATGTCATTGTATGCATGTATTTTGGATTTTCATGACCTAAAATATTCTATTTAAATGAAATAAGGATTTTAGGTATGAAAACTTTTGTCAGAGACTTTGAGTCCCTAAGCATTTATAGTTTGTATATCTTATGAGGTTCGATATACTTAGTTCACTATAAACATTGCTTTGATACCAATATGTCACACCCCCAAACCGGAACGGCGGAAACGTTCGGCGGCGGATGACTTCATGTGGTAGCGTAACAAATGAATACATAGTAAAGAAAGCAATACAACCATCATATATATAATTGAAAGTTTACATTGTTTAAAAGAGTACATGTTCAAAACCAATTACAATATGATGTCAAAATATGAATTTAAACTAGTACCGCAACATTCCTTCTTCAAAACCTGTTTGTTACCTGTAATTACTGAATCCTTGGGACATACAAGTAGTTTTGAAAGAGTAGATCAGCATTTATGCTGGTGAGTTTCATAAGTATTAAATGCCAATGTTTGTATGAAATGAAATGTTTTTGCTCTTGTTTGTTTATTCCTAGAAAATCCTATATTTTCTACTAGTATAAATGTAGCCTTCTTTCAAGACCAATGTTTGTTTCTAGTAAATGTATGTACGTATAAAATTTCCAATACGACTGAAAAACCTTGTAAATCATTGTGTTTTTAATACTCTATGTGAGTTTTATAGCCATGCTATTGACAAGGGATGCCTATACACAACGTTCTTCAGGCGTTGGAATGTTCTGACGTTTGTCACCCCAAATGGTGGACTGTAGCTAACAGTCAGGGCGCAGGTTGTCAAGCCCATATTGATCTATACACAAACACCATGCTCCCCTCCAAGGGACTCTGGTATATAATACAGGACTTGAAATGTGTACTCGAACGTACGTGAAGTTAATGTCTCACAAAACTTAGTATAAAACAGATTTACGTGTGAAAATGTCCGTTTGTTATTGTATATGAAAGTAGCTTCTTGAAATAGTATTTCCATGTATGTAAAAGTTCGTAGTATCCTCGTAAAACTATACCTATTATAGTTTCCTAAAAGTGTGTTTCGTTTGTATAGTAAACCCTTAGTGAAAATGTTCACTTGTTCTGAAAAGTGTAGTTTTTGTAGTGCCAAAACCGACACACATAAATATAGTATAAGCAAAGTATCTGATTGATATAAATACATAAATCATTTCTAATTTCCAAAGATAAAATGTTATCGTTGTATAATTTGCATATGAAAGTTTCCCTATAATAGTTATAAATCACAAATGATTCCTTTGATAAAACACGTATAGTGAAAGTTTATATAACACACAATAATAATCGACTGTTTTACTTGTATTCCCCCCTTAAAAGCATATAAAAGTACTCATAAAACATTTAAAAGTATGAATTATAGGGGTATGAACTCACTTGAAAGATCGGAGGTTGCGGGATGAAAACCGGTGAATTTCGGCTCGAGAAAGTGGATTTCCTCGGGATTCGCGGGAGCACAAACGACCTTCGGGACTTGAGCAAAGTGATCGGGGCTTCGGGGTAGTACGGGCACGGAAAACGAGGCAAGAATGTTTTAGAAATGAGAGAAATGGTGTATTTTCTTCGGAACCCTCGCATCCCTTTTATAGGGGCTGGGAACCGACCTCGTACGCTGGGCATACGCGTGCGTCATGCATGACCGAGTCCTCGATTGCCTCGGAGCTCGGATGGGACGGGGCATAGCCTCGCATAGGCGCGACGTGGACGATCCGAGGCCAAGGCCTCGCGTACTTTGGGCGTACGGCCTTACGCTGGGCGTAACTCGGCCCAATCTGATGACTCCCCTTCGGATAATACCAAGGGTTTTTAATTAAAATTTATATTTTAATTATTTAATAAACTTCAAAAATTCATATCTTCTTCATACGAACTCCTTCGACGTTCTTTATATCCACGCGAAGGTGAGACCATACTCTACAACTTTCGTTTAGATTCCGTCGGCAAATTTTGAAATTATTTTTATTATTTATTTTTAAAAGGTCGCGGTAACTCGGCCCTATCTGATGACTCCCCTTCGGATAATACCAAGGGTTTTTAATTAAAATTTATATTTTAATTATTTAATAAACTTCAAAAATTCATATCTTCTTCATACGAACTCCTTTGACGTTTTTTATATCCACGCAAAGGTGAGACCATACTCTACAAGTTTCGTTTAGATTCCGTCGGCAAATTTTGAAATGATTTTTATTATTTATTTTTAAAAGGTCGCGGTAAGAAATTTTTTTTAGAAATTCATAACTTCTTTATCTAACGTCGGTTTTTGCTAGACTTTTTACCGCTGAAATACCATTGTCGAGACCTTCGATTCTCGTTTAGGTCATTCCAGCCAAAAGTCACTCGATCTCCGATTCGAGTTTTTAGCCGTCTGCCGTTAAGCCGAACTTGGAAAATTCCTAACTTTCTTATACGAAGTCGGATTTGGGCGTTCTTTTTACGTACAATCACGATTTAATGACATCTAACATAATAGGTAATTTAATTAGTGATTTTTGGATATTTTATTTTCGAAGTAAATTTTATTATAATGAACGTAGTTATAATACTTGACGTTTTTAGGTCGTTTACATGTAGTTGAAATATCGGGTTGTCACAAAGTCCCATATATGTATCTTAGGTGTTAAAGACATACAAATATTACCTTTTAACAAGTATCATTCGTGACAGCGATCCATGAAGTGATATGAACAGGTCATTCCAATACTTATTCTCTAGTAAATATCTATGAAATTGGTTACAGCGCTTTAAGAACCATCCCATTTCATCTTAGTCTTATTTCATTATTTCTCCCATAATAATAAGTGACTATGGAGTTTTAGAGTGAATAAATTTACTCAATGATTAAACATTTTAATAAAGAACACAACAAATATTTATTGAAAAGATCATATGCTATATATATATATATATATATATATATATATATATATATATATATCATAGTCATTACAATAGATGATGTTACATAATGTTCCAATATTCAATACTAATACATAGATCAAAGCCAATCACTAGAATAAAAAAGTCCTATTCCTCGAGCATGTCCTTCAAATTTTTCTTGAAGAAGAGGCTTCGTGAAAGGGTCCGCCAAATTTTGATCAGTGTGCACTTTACGAATACTAATTTCACATTCTTCAACTTTATATCGGATGAAGTTGAATCTGCGGCTAATATGCTTGGTCTTCTTGTGTGATCGGGCTTCTCTTGCCAAAGCAATAGCACCCTCATTGTCACAGAAAACGTATAGGGGTACTGAATGGTAGGGACTACCCGTAGATCCCCAAAGAATTACTTAATCCAAGAAGCCTGTTGTGCAGCTTCAGAAGCAATAATGTATTCTGACTTTTTAGTGGATTATGCAACAACACTTTTCTTGGAGCTTTTCCAAGATACAACACCCCTATTTATAATGAACAAATATCCTAATTCTGATTTGCAATCATCTCCATCAGTTGTGAAGGAAGCATCCGTGTAGCACTTTACACTTAAGCTATCTTCCACGCCTCCATAGACGAGGAACAAACCCTTAGTTCTTCGTAAGTACTTTAGAATGTTCTTCACATCTCTCCAATGACTCTCCCATGGTTTTTTTGGAACTTTCTTACCATGCTCATAACATAAGCAAGATCAAGTCTTGTACAATTCAAGGCATACATGATAGATCCAATTGCAGAAGCATATGGAACATCTTTCATCTTGTCTTGGTCAGCCTTTGTATTAGGGCATTGATATGAACTTAGTAAAGTGCCATGTGCCATGGGTACAAATCCTCTCTTAGAGCTTTGCATATTGAACTGTTTCAATACTTTCTCAATATATGTACCTTGGGATAGACCTAATAATAGTTTTAATCTATCTCAATAGATTTTGATTCCAAGAATGTATTCTGCCTTACCTAGGTCCTTCATTCATAAACACTTTCCAAGCCAACTCTTTACATCTTGTAAAGTTGGAATGTGATTTCCCATGATTAATATGTCATCCACATATAGGACCAAGAATGTCATCGAGCTCCCACTAGTTTTCATGTAAACAAAAGATTCATCTTCATTTATATTAAAATCATACTTTGTGATTTCATCATCGAAATGATGATTCCAGTTACGAGATACTTGCTTTAACCTGTAAATGCATCTCTTGAGCTTACACACTTTATTAGGATGCTTTTGGTCGACAAAACCTTCAGGCTGAACCATGTAGACATCTTCTTCTAGGTGTCCATTTAGAAAAGTGGGTTTGACATCCATTTGTCATATCTCAAAGTCACAACATGCAGCTATGGCAAGTAGTATCCTAATTGATTTAACCATAGCGACCGATGAAAAGGTTTCATCATAATCAACCCCATGAGTTCGAGTGAATCCTTTAGCAACCAATTTTTCCTTGAATGTGTGTAACTTTCAATCCATGTCAGTCTTCTTATTGATGTCCCACTTACTTCCAACAGTCTTACTATTAGGAGGAAGATCAACCAAGTCCCAAACTTGATTTTCACTCATGGATTGCATCTCAGTGTTCATGGCTTCAAGCCATTTGTTAGATTCGGGATATGACATTGCATACTGGTAGTTGACCGTCTTATCAACATTTTTCATTACAAAGCACTCGTTAATGAGAAACCCATATCTTTCAGGTTCATGACGATTTCTACCGGATCTGGGAACGTCTTGTGTTTCAGTAGGTTGAAGGACAATGATCTCTTCATCTTCAACAACCTCTTGTTCAGTAATAGTGCCAACTAAAGATGCATAGAGTTGAGGTTCTTGATCTTCTTCAAGTTCCACACACCTCCCACTAGCCTCATCCGTTAGAAACTTGCTTTTTAAGAATTCAACTTTAATGAAATAAAGATCTTATTCTCACTAGGGATGTAGAAGTAATATCCTATACAATATTTAGGATATCCTATAAAGATGAATTTGGTAGATCTAGGCTCAAGTTTGTTAGAAGTTGCTTGTCTAACATAAGCTTCACATCCCCAAACTTTCATATAAGATAAGGATGGAGGTTTTCCATACCACATCTCATAAGGTTTTTTCTCTACCTTCTTAGTTGGTGCCATATTCAAGATACGCATTGCGGTGAGTAAATCATAACTCCAAAATGATAAAGGAAGGGTACTTATATTCATCATAGATCGAACCATATCAAGTAAGGTTCAATTTCTCCTTTCAGAAACACCATTAAGTTGTGGTGTTCTCGGTGGAGAGATTTGTGAGATAATCCCACGACTCCTTAGATGGTCTTGGAACTCTTGGCTTAAGTACTCACCTCTTCTACCTGAACGAAGGACTTTGATTGTTTTGTCGATTTAATTTGCAACTTCACTTTGAAACAATTTAAAATTTTCAAATGCTTCATGTTTATGTTTCATCAACTACACATAACCAAAATGACTGAAGTCCTTAGTGAATGTTATATAATATCTCTCACAATATCTAGACATTGTTTTGAAAGATCCACATACATCGATGTGTATGATGCCTAATAAAACACTTGTTCTTTCACTTGTTCTAAAGTAAGGGGATTTTGTCATCTTTCCACATAAACAAGATTCACATATGTCAAATGACTCAACGCCATTTTCCCCCAAAATTCCACTCTTTTGGAGTTGGGATATGTGCTTGTTTATATGTCCCAGGCGACAATGCCATAGATATGTTTGGTTCAAATCTGGTTTGTGCCTTTTGGTGTTAACATGATAAAGGGACTTATTGTTTGAGGTATCATCTAGGTTTAATTCATAAATTCCATTTATTGGTCTAGCCTCAAAATTGAAGATTCCTTTCAAGAAGGAGTGAATGTTATCGTCAACAAATTTGAAATCACAACCGAATTTTCTCAAACATGAAACTGAAATGATATTTCTAGTAATAGAAATAATTAAACACAAATTTTCTATTTTCTAGTACATACCAGATGGTAAACATAAATAAAATTTTCCTAAATCTTGGACCACATCACCTATTCCATTGCCCACATGTAATACCATCTCGTCTTCTTTCAGTTTCGTACTCTTTCTGATCCCCTACAACGAATTACAATTATGAGTTCCACAACTAGTATCTAATACCCAAGTGTTAGATGAAAAATTAAATAATCCCATTTCAATCATGAAAATGGATATACCTGAAGGGCCTTCCCCGACCTTCTTGTTCTTTAACTCAGCAAGGTCCTTAGGGCAATTCCTTTTTCCAATGCCCAATAACTCCACACTCAAAGAATATGTCATCTTTGGCAACCTTTTCCTTTTTCTTGGTTGGTGTGTTTTGGGGAGCTTTCTTCCCTTTGGCGTTTCCAGCTTATAGCTTTCCCTTGAAGTTCATGCCTTTGTTCTTCTTGACTTTTCCTTCCCTAATCATGAGCACTTGTGGGGTTTTACTTGGGATATTCTTCTCTGCAGTTTTTAGCATCCCGTGCAACTTAGAGATAGGTTTCTCACACCCATTCATGTTATAGTTCATGATGAAAGCATTTGGCAAAGAGTTCAGAATGAGCCAAGTCTTGTGGATATGGAGAGCTCAATCTCTCCAATTGATACATGTAACATTTCATCTTGAGAACATGTGTGCTCATGTTCTCACTCTCCTCCATTTTCATGGCATGGACTGCTCTAATAGTGTCAAACCTTTTGGTTCTAGCTGTTGGATTAATGTCTAAGTCCATAACTATAATTGGTAAGACTTGACCCGACCCGGCATGGTCCATTTGGGTTGCATGGCATCATGCACTTGGATAGACTATAATGAGAGAAATAAGACACTTATGGTTATTAATATATTATAAGTTCTAGTATATTAATAATAAGAATAACAATATTATTTAATTAGTATTGATCAAGAATTAATCTAGGATTAATTAAGTGATCAAAAGAAGACTAATTAAATATATGGGTTGATTGTATAAATCATCCATACTTATATAGTGGGCTAATGCTCCATGGATTATCTAGTTGGGCCAAAACCCATATGATGCTCCATGGATGCTCCATGGTGTATTTGAACCCATGGATCCAAGGAAATGGAAAGTCATGACAATTAGGGTTTACCCTAATTGTAACACTATATAAAGATATTATTCTTCCCAAAATCGGCCACTAGATTATTCTAGAGAGGGCTAGCCGATTTTATGAAGTGTAGAATTCTCTCAAGTTATTCCAAGTGTATTTGGTGTTGTGTGAACCATTTGAGGTGTCACACTTGGGGCACTAAGCACTCAAGCTTCATGAAGACAAGCACCATGAAAGAGGTATGTATTCTATCTTGTTATATTGATATTTTTGTATGCTAGATTAGGATAATACCTTGGATGTTCATATTTGTATGTATAATAGAGAAAACATAGATCCAAGGTATTTAGGGTTGAATGTACACTTAGGAGTGTTAGAATGCTCATAACCCAACAGTGGTATCAGAGACTAGGCTTGTTTTCTTGTTATACCTGCAATAGAAGCTGAAAAATCGAGTTTTGATGCTGTCAGCCCAGCTGACTCGCCGAGTCCATGAAGGGACTCGACGAGTCCAAGGCAAAATGCATCCAACTCGCCGAGTTGTGTTCATGCACTCGACGAGTTGGACCCCAGACAGCATATCTTCGAGGTTTTTGGCTAGAAATGGACTAGGAACATTACCCTAAGTTGTTTTTGAACTTATAAACTTGTTTTTAATGTGGTAATGTTCATGCTAATCCATTTTCAAAGATAATTGTCAATAGATTCATGTTTTGTATTAGTTTAAAGGTTAGACTAATTACATGAAAAAGTTTGATTTGAATTATCTTGTTCTTATGAGTTTCTTAGATTAATAGAAAAGTTGAATGAAATAGTTATTTTCAATCCTTTTTAATCTAAGAGTTGAGTATAAAATGTGTTTGTGTAACTTATCCTCAAGTTACATGAAGAGTCACATTAAAGACTCATAAAACTCATAAAGTTGGCAAAGGTTACAAAAATGAAGAGTCTCTTCATTAAATAAATAAATAAAATATGTAACCTTAATTAATTCCATAAGTTATAAAATAAAGAAAAGGTTAATTCTTTATTAGTTTAAAGTCTTCCATAATTTGTCCACAAGTTATGGAACTTGAAGAGTTTTTGGATTAAAACTACTTTAAACACATAAGTTATGGAATTAATTAGTTTTGAATAGTTTCAAAACTTGCCCTCAAGTTTTGGAATTTGTAAAGTTTTCTCTTATGAATACTTTAATTCCAAGTTAGCCCTTAGAATTTTAAAAGTTAAAATTCAACCCTTATACTTTATAATATTATAAGTTATTAATATATATATATATATATATATATATATATATATATATATATATATATATATATATATGTATATGTATAAGAGTAAAGTCGGTCTTACCGCTAGTACGCCTCATTCACGAAGCCGGTCTATAAGGTGGGTATAAGGTTGTTGCCTATAAAATGGCAACTTAATGGGTGTCCACTCTCACCCACCGCTTGCTTGACTGGTGGAGGGTCGTTAGCCGAACGGGTTTGACATGACTATAATTCTCCCTTCATTAAAAGTATTAATGATAAATACTAAGTAACTAAACTCTTATAAATACCCAATCTTAGTTACTTAGGAAAAATGTGAAGAAGGTGCTAATCCATGAAATTACACTTTGCACTTTGTTTAAGTCGGTTAGTGGAGCGTGTGTGGTTAACCGGCACACTAACTCGTATTTAACAAGGTAGGCAAAGGGTAACTTAATGTTTATCATAGTATCGATGGAGCGTGTGTGGTTAACCGGCACATCGATTGAGGGGTAAACACTTAAGGGTACCAAGTAATTTGCACGGTTACTTCACACCTTGTTTTGTGATCCTCGGCATCCCAGTCACAAAACCTGAAGGGCACACTCGAGATTGAAACATGCCATTGAACAGTTCAATGAATCTCAAAAGATCTAGGAGTTTCAAATCCAATTAAAACCTAATAATACATTTCGTTTATCTTGGTGGAAATTGGTGAATCGTCATTCACCTACCTTCAAATTGTTTTATAGCTTGGATTACGGCATACCTCTTCTAAGTTATAAAATAGTTTGTTGGGTCCTAGCCTTAATATTTCATATTGGGTGTCATATTAAGGACTTTAGATCAACTATCTTGAATATATCCCAAAAGATGTATGGTTTAGACATTTATGATCTTCCCAAATCTCTTGAAACAAGCATTCCTAATGAAGATGATGTCCCATGGATATCATACTTCTTTCTCCTCCTCTGATTATTCTCCCTAACCCACAAGTTCTTGAAAAGTTTAAGGTCACTCAAGCCCTAATGGCAAGGCAAGGTCTAGGTGTGATCACATCTTGGAGATGTAGTCACATATTGACAAGCCGGGAGAGTTGGGTGTCAAAGTCTTGAGAAAGTTGGTGGTTCAATCACTTTCTAAGTCACATAGTGAGTTCCTTTGGAACACCTATGAAACAGACTATGACAATACCCTTAATGATCTTATCTATTGTTAAGATCAACTTCCTGAAACTTTATGGACATTGACAATGGTGACACTGGAAATACAGAAAAAGCATTCTCTTCCCAATGGAAAGGGATCGGCCATAGTCAACTCGGTTGACCAAATGGTAAGGAGAAAAGCTAAGTCTGTGATAGTCCCGTGTACCATTATCAAAGGGTACATATGTTTATATTGCCAAAGAAAGGGTCATTATTTGCGAAGCTGCCAAATTTACCTAAGGGTGTTAAAGTCAATAAGATTGACTCTACTTCAGGTAAAGTCCACTACTCTAACTCTGTTAAGTTTCTATTCTGAGATTCCTTATACATGATGTGACTGGGTCACATGGTAATGTTTTAAGAATCAAAGAAAAGTAAAGGAACTTAAAGAAAGAATATGCTGAATCTTATCGCGTAGATGGATTTCTATCACGTAGTTTGAAGATCGGATTCTTGAGCTACTTCTTAGGAGTTATGAGATATTGCTTAGGAATAGATAACAACAAGTTTTCATATGGGTTGTAAGGATAAGTTTTTCCGCATAGTTTTAAAATAAAAAGAAATTTTTGATTTTATTTATTTTAAATATCCTTACAATGGCATTTGAGGAAAAATTGTTGCTTATATGATTCCATTAATAGCAAGAGTGGAAATATGAAATTGATTCTTTCATTTGTGGTGATGTCTAAATTTATCAAATAAAGGAAAGATTCTCATCACCCAAGTCTCAATTGGACCGGGACTTGGAATCATGCAAGTTGTATAGCATGATGAATGAGAACTTTCAAGTATTGGAAAATTAAGACTAATTACTTATTCACATGGATGTGTGAGTCAAGTAATGGACTAAGGGATCGAGTACATAGTCATGTGCACTGATTAAGTCCACCACAAAAGATATAAGGCTATTCGTCATAGTTTACTAAAGCTCAGTAAATATGATTATACTTACAAGCTTAAGTGTAACTCTGAGACATTGGAAAAGGTTCCAACGTAAGGCAGAGCGAATAAGAAGAATCAAATTAGGCAGAAGGATAAAAGTTTCTCAAATCTGAAAAGATGGGAGAGTACTTTAGTATCAGCTTTGTGATCATCTTAATGATTAAGAAACCATATCAAAATTTGTTCTCTAAGGAAGTCTTAGTGCATTCTTATGACTAAGAAGAAGGGATCTTGAAATTGTTGAAATGGTTAAATCAAGAAGATGAGTCATACTTCGTTCCAATACAAGTCTTAGAGTCATACTCCAAGATTGTAATATGAGTGACATGTCTTAAAGAAGGTTTAAAACACTTGACAAAGGTAAGAGTAAAAATTTTCTACTCTTGTACATTTGAAATTGGTAAGTTGTGATGTTTTGGATAAAACAAAGACCAACTAAGGCCAATTGTGTGAAGTGTTTGTCTTGATAAGAATCCGCACTATCTCTTGGATGTTTGACAAGGGAGTCTTATAGGTCAAGAGGATAGTGGGAGTCTTAAAGGTCTTGAAATTCTCAAGAACTAATCAAGAATGAAACCTGAAGTTCTTCACTAGCACACGACTTGAGGTTTATAACCTATCGTGTTGACATATTCTGTGCCCATTCTAGTTAAAGTTGGCTTTGCATATGAGTTCTTAGAGTTCTCAATGTGTTGCACAACAACTTGGAAGCAATGGTAGGCCCTTGAGCTGCCAGGTGGCAAGAAATTAAGATTGAGTTCAATCCATATGGTTTTGGATTTGTCATTATCCTTATCTTGTGATTATGGTTTTGACAAATTCATATGGGTAGGAACTCATACACCAATAAATCTAAGTGTCATAAGGTTTCTCTCTGATTCATGAAAATGATGGTGAGGAAACACTTCCACTAAGTAGATTTTAGCTAGATAGCAATTGGGATATTTGCGTTCTCAAAGTCGTTAGTGGAGCGTGTGTGGTTTACCGGCACACTAACTTGGACTTGTGAGAAATGGCAAAGGTCAAAACGATCAAGACTATGATTACGACATCCCTTTTCATAGTTCTTAAAATTGTTTTGACACACCCATGAGCTATCTAAGGGAAGGTGTATGTTTTTGATAAAGTCTTATCAAAACAATCTAGTATCAGAAATCTGAACTTTGGTAAGAAAGTCAATAAAGTATTGATTTCTAGAAGTCCAGCTGATTTCTGAGTACATGTCAAAGCTAGTGGGAGCATAAGTGTTATGCTAATAATCATCATGTTAGTGGGAGCATGATAATTACGATAAGTATTGCAAGCTAGCAATGTTAATTATAGAAAACAAAAGGTTTCAATTGGGAAAAAGTTGTTTTGCTATAATTAAGGGAGAGGAAATTATACTTCATCTCAAATCTATAAGCTTAGATCGTGAGGTTTTAATCATTTAGTCAAGGATATATATGAATTTCATGTTGTAATGGCTCAACATAAGGAAATTCTGTATATGGGTCCATTATTTGCGTTCTTAAATTCGATTATGATTACGGCATCCCTTTTCATAATCTGAATTATGAGAACTTGGCAAATAGAAATGGAAATGTTATAGCAAAAGACTGGTTTAGTCTTTATGTGAGACATCATGAATCGTGTCCCATAAATGGAAATGTTATAGCAAAAGACTGGTTTAGTCTTTATGTGAGACATCATGAATCGTGTCCCATATGCTTCGGATATAGGACTGATTACATGTGCTATATTCATCCTTTCTAAAATTTTCCAAATGCCTAGGGCATTAAGAAGGGAAAAGGTTTAGAACTGGATATGACTAAAAGGATTAAACAATTGTCGAGGACAATCTAAGGTTTACCAAAGATTGGTTTCTCAAGGACAATTGGAAGTATAGTGATAATTCTGGAAGGACCATATTGACATAATCTGTAAGGAGGCAACTCTTGTTCAGAAGTGATAGTCAAAATGAATCTGGAAATGTTTCAAAGTCATAAATTTCAATCTGTGTAAGATTAAGGAAACTTAATGCAAGAAGGATGTTTCCAAGGAATTGATCTCCTTTGGAATGCTCTGTAATGATTGTTGCCAAGTCTTTCTGAATTTGTGCATAATCGTTACAAGAGGATCAATGCATATAAGTTTAGAATCTAACAGATTTCAGTAAATGGCATGAATTTGGAATTCTTGCATTTGCAGTAAGGATTTGGGAGTGTGAAAAGAGAATCATTGAAGATTATGTTCAATTGATCTAGTTCACAAAGTAAAGATCATAGACAAACATAGTATGCATACTTGGTGTATGGCCTGACTAGTGTTTAGAAAAACATAGTGTACATGCTTGGAGCATGGGACAACTATTGTTTTAAATTCAAGAATAGTGTTGATAGCTGAAACAATATACAATAAATAATGTGTAATCATATGGTAATAAATAAAAAGTGTTTTATTTATATTCATAAGTTCTGAGACCATATTGGATTCAATTATTATTGTGTTTCACTTTGCATGTTTTGACTTCCCGAATAAACTAGGTTATTCTTCCGGAATGACTAAGTTATTCAAACCATCCACAGTCGGTCATATGTTGGAAGTAGATATGAATTAAGACTGTCATGGGTTGGCTTGTAGAGGTCTAAGTTGTTGGACAAAGGGCTACAACACTCATGAGTGCTCATAAGTTCTGAGTATTGGATTCAACCCACGCTCATTGGAATCACTTCATGGATTTTATCACGAGTGATCATGAGACGATAATATCTTATATTCTTCAAACCTAGAGATATGAGTTGTTACTATGAGTTGATAGTACATTGATTACACGAAACGCATTGGTAACTCGATGTTATAAAACGTGTCTTTGTGTATGATTCAACAAGTAGTAGAACAAGCCATATGAGTCGAAGTTTATCCATTCCTTTTACCTTCAGGATAAAAGCAATATCTGTGGGCCCCTCGATGATTTGATGATGACAAATGGAAGTGCTCGGCCGGGCCAGGACTGATTTGATTTGTTCAATTAGTCAGTCGTCATAAATCGGAAATCGGGAAACAACAAATGGACAGAGAGAATGATTATAATCCATGTCTCAGTCCATATGATATCTAGAATGGAGGAATATATGATCCCTTATCTAATGGACAAGTCATTGACAAGATCAGAGTTCATCTACAAGGTCAGAGTTCGACAGAAGCTTTTGAGAGCTACGATTGCCAGTTGGTTCCTGAAGTCATACGCAATAATAGTTTTAGACTTATCCAAGTGGGAGACTGTTGGATTAATGTCTAAGTCCATAACTATAACTGGTAAGACTTGACCCGACCCGGCATGGTCCATTTGGGTTGCATGGCATCATGCACTTGGATAGACTATAATGATAGAAATAAGACACTTATGGTTATTAATATATTATAAGTTCTAGTATATTAATAATAAGAATAATAATATTATTTAATTAGTATTGATCAAGAATTAATCTAGGATTAATTAAGTGATCAAAAGAAGACTAATTAAATATATGGGTTGATTGTATAAATCATCCATACTTATATAGTGGGCTAATGCTCCATGGATTATCTAGTTGGGCCAAAACCCATATGATGCTCCATGGATGCTCCATGGTGTATTTGAACCCATGGATCCAAGGAAATGGAAAGTCATGACAATTAGGGTTTACCCTAATTGTAACACTATATAAAGATATTATTCTTCCCAAAATCGGCCACTAGATTATTCTAGAGAGGGCTAGCCGATTTTATGAAGTGTAGAATTCTCTCAAGTTATTCCAAGTGTATTTGGTGTTGTGTGAACCATTTGAGGTGTCACACTTGGGGCACTAAGCACTCAAGCTTCATGAAGACAAGCACCATTAAATAGGTATGTATTCTATCTTGTTATATTGATATTTTTGTATGCTAGATTAGGATAATACCTTGGATGTTCATATTTGTATGTATAATAGAGAAAACATAGATCTAAGGTATTTAGGGTTGCATGTACACTTAGGAGTGTTAGAATGCTCATAACCCAACACTAGCTTGTTAACCAAACATCTCCTTGAGATGTTCAATCATATAAAAGGCAGTTTAGTGTTCCAGATACTACTGAAGATCGGCAACCATAGAGGCAAGCATAAGACATGAAACATCAAATGATTCATCTATATGCTTTAGCCATGCATCATGTGTAGCCTTTGGGAGAGCAGGTGGTTCATCAGGGGTTTGTTTTTCAAGGACATAGTCTTTCTTTTCTTGTTTCAAAAAGATTCTTAAATTTCTATACCAGTCCAAAAAGTTGGGGTGGTTGAGTTTTTCTTTGTCAATAATTGAGTGAATTTTGACAGCATCACGATTCCTTGAATAGTGTAGTCACTTAATTGTAGGGTCGAATCTATATGTAGAAAGGAGTACCACCAATGCCTACTCATAAACCTAGTCTATATCAAAATGTGAGTAGTGTATGCACTACTCACCGTGGGTGTTGCTCTGAGGGCCATGAAATGAATATATGAAAGTTTGCATTGCCCAAGTCTCTGCTCTGGTTTCTGCCACTTGGTGTTGTACCTCTATCACACATTCCTCTAATGCGGCTTGACATTCCCAAAATTCTCGAATCATGACTCAGGTTATGGTAACTTCCTCTTAAAGAGCCTCGGTGTGGTTCCTAGTCTGATAATGGTCTTCCTTTAGGCAACAAAGGAGAACTATGGTGACCTCAGTGGTTGCGCCAACTTCCATGATATGGTTGATGGATGCCCTTGCTTGTTCACCATGGCGAGCGATGCGATGAACTATGGCATGGTGAGCCCTGTCTGCTAAGCCTACTCTTTCGAGGTTGTAGAAGCCTTTTTCCATGCCATAGGGAGGGCTCTAGCCTTGTTCCTGGCTCCATCTCTTCAAATCTACTACCTATCGATGCACCGGGCCTTGAAAGTTCTGTCTAGGAGCGTGCTTTCGGACAGCCTAGGGTGGATTGTAGACCTCTGATTCCGGGTCGGTGTCGTCTTGATTCTTTGCTTCGTCTTCTTCCTCAGAATCATTTTTTGGGTCTTCCTTCATTATTTCCTCAGGATCCTCCTTGGGATCCTCTTCGATCCAACCACCATTCCATTGGTTAGGGAAATAGGAGTCTCCGGGTATATGAAATCATGCCATTGCTTCTGTGCGAGAATAAGGATATGAGAAATATATGAAAAACTTAAGTGTATAATTCTGTAATATTTTTTAGGGATAATAAATTCTTAATACAAATATTTTTAATGAAATTTTTGTGATGTGACCCATACCGGGTCCTCCTATAATTACTTAGTGTATACAAGCTGTATATAATGAAGACCGTATTGACTGTCGGATAAGTAGCTCCACTCTAAACCCATAACCAAACAAGGAACATTATTTAAAGAAGAATTACAAATCCTAAGTCTATAGAATCTTAATTATAGGTAACCTTATCGTATGTAGTTTGCAATTATAGATATACCAGTAAGGGGTCTTTAGTTTTTATGAGAAGGATTTTATTTATTCAGGTGAGAAGGTCTTTTACGACGACTAATTATAATAAACATCGAAGCCTAAACATTGTTGTTATGGTTCTTTAGTATTATAAATTACTCCTATAGTACTTTAATCTTTACGTTTGGTTCTATAGTTTTTTGGTATTTGCGGTTGGTAAGTTTTAGACTTGTTGCCCACCACGACTATTCCTAGGTATATGCTAGTCACCTCTTAGACAAATATAGTTGATCAGACTATATTCATCCCATACGTGATTACATATCCTAAGGCATACTCGCAGTGTTCAACTCAACCTTTTACTTTTGTATTGTCCTAGCTATGGCACTATATTGGCATATATGCATGTATTTATACTTTTCTTAAAAATATCATAATATTTTAAAAGTATTCTGAGAATACAAGTTGTTTGAAAAAGTGTCAATAATTAAGTTGGTGAGTTCATAAGAGTTTTGTATGATAAAAATATGTCGTTTTTCCTTGTAAAATGATAGAGTGTATTTTTCCAGAAAATCCGATATTTTTCCATTAAAACGAATTGTAGTGTTAGAAATCTCAAGACCGATATGCATAAGTTTAGTGTGCGTAAAATTTGTAATACATAGTTTTACTTTACCTAAAGACATTTAAGTATATGTTTCCTAAAACACCTATTGTGCTATGAAAATAGCGTAATGTAGTTTTATTTATATAAAACCAAATGTATAGTTAATATCCCATGTGAGTTATTATAACCATGCTAGCGACTAGTTGGCTTGTGACGACGTTCTTCATGCGTTGGAATGTTATGACATTTGTAACCTCAGACCTGCCAGTCTAATTGTAGCTAACAATTTAGGTGCGGGATTGTTATACACATGTATCACGCTCTCCCTACAAGAGATTCTGGTTTATAATACAAGACTTAAGTTATGTACTTAAAAGTACGGTGAAGCCAAATGTCTCACAAAATTTGTATCAACGTGTTTACGTATGAAAATTCCATTTTTCTTATAAATGTATGTATTACCCTTTCATCGTGTTTATATAACGTAAAAATAATTCTATCTTTATATAATTATTTCTTTGTCCCAAAAGGGTAAAATAACATGAATATTCCACAAACTATACCTATTATAGTTTATAACTGTATGTTCCGTTGAAATGAAAAACCTTTGTAATTTAATGACTTTTCATGTAAGAGTTTATAAAGTTGATAGTAACGTTATTCGACGTATTTAGTATTTTCACGTAAAATATACATAAAATATAAGAAATGATAAGTAGTGGTTTGTATATTAACACAAGTTTCCTTGTGTTTTACTTGTATTCCTCCCCTCCCCCCCCCCCCCCCCCTTAAAACATAGAAAAATATTGGAAAATGTGGTGGTACGAACTCACCTTATATGAACTTGCGGTTTGATAACGAGGTAACGATGATGATCTTTAAGTTAGAACACTTGAGGGTAGTCGTATCCTAATCATTTCAAACACATAATGACATGTGTAAATTTGATGAAACTATTAATTTAAGTTCTGTATAAACACTAAATAAATGAAGAACTTACCAAAATCCTACGAATTTTTCTTGAGGTATGCTTTTCTGGAAGGCTTGAATGTGTTTAACATATGAATGTTGAAAGTGTTTTCTTTGAGAGAATTTGGGATGAAAGATTGTTAATTGTGAATGAGTTCTGAAATGGTCCCTAAATCGTGATTATATATGGGGTAAGAAGTGAAAGAGAAGTGACATTTACGTTGAAATGTGTAATATATCACATTGGGAAGCTAAACTACTAATCAAGTGGCACCACTTGCCCACCTTTTGGTGATTTTGGCCAAGGTATGACCGAAATCACCTTGATTTCGGTTTGGTTCCACCCATGAATGGGTCATTTCGGTCCTAGCAGCACTTACAAATGAGATTTCGGCCTCTATGAAACCGAAAACCCCTTTGATCCTAGATTCTAAAAACCGAAAACGCATTTGATCTATATTCCTAAAACCGAAATCCTATATAGTGGGGTATAATTCATGCTTTTAAGTCTTAATTATTTGACTTGCGTTGACTTACAATAGTCCATTTCAACATGGTTATATATATATATATATATATATATATATATATATACACACACACACACACACACACAAATGATGCCTATTTGGCTATAGATTATTCATTGCAACAAGGTTAAGATGTGGTTTCACTTATACATAATACATCTTTAGACTTGCTTGACTCCAACTTTTCTAGTTGTCACATACCACCTTTGGAGCAACAATCTTGCGGATCTCATCATCACTGGCACTCGGTCTCTCGGGGTGGCCGGAGTTTGCACCTCAGGTAACCACCATACTGAAATGTGTAATAAAATTATTAGCAACAAGCTAAAACACAAATATCGACACTCACACCCCTACAAGCTCTTTAGTCCCTTGAGGTCATTCCTCAAGCCGCGTATGGATCCAGTGCTTCTAGTAGTATGGGACCAATACTACCTTCCATACCAATCCATATTTGTCTTGAGTCGTACCCTTGATACCTCAAGAAATCTATCTCCTCACATGAGCTATGGAATCACCCTGCTGGTTCCTTAAAACCACAACCATATGTCTAGAAGCTAGCTCTAGACTACTCCTAGCACTGCTCTTCCTCGCGAGATCTCCGTTGCCCTCGCTATTTGCTTCACGTTTTCCAATTGTACTCGATAGACATTCGAATAAATGATCCTACCTCAAATACAAACCAAGCAAGGAACATGAAGAAAGGCTAAATCGTGCATTCTAAGGCTATAAAATCCTAACTATGTACAACTATGTAGCATACACTAAGCAAATAATAAAGATGAATTTAATCTCATAAGGGCTGAACTCCTAGGCTATGGCATCATAAATCAGGCAACATTTCTACCTTAACTCTGCAAGATTCCTTAGCCTACCCCAAGCTAGTATGAAATTCTATCAGCTCACAATATAAACATGTCTTTTTACAATATTTAAAATGTAAATTCAAGTAATTTAGGAAACTACTGCATGAATGCTGGTCGATTGTACACATTGCTTCTCTGGGTTTTTTCTCCTGTAAAAGTCTTCATTTCTTGTTAAGTCCTTAAAAATGTTTAGATCCTTAGTATGAGTTTGGAATCACCCATATGTTTAATCAAATCCCTCAAACCAGGGCTCTGATACCAAAGTGTAACACCTCAAATTTGAGACCAAAATTCTCATTTTTAAATTTCCAAAATCATTGTTTCACAACCAAGTTATCAACCAGAGGATCATCCTTAAACAATAAGTATCATAATTATCAGAGCACATAAAACATGTCCTAATAGTGAATTCCCCAGTGTGTGTGTACAATCAGACCTTCACTTTCCTGCGGTCCTGTGAAGTACATGTCACATATAAAATAGCAATTGTAACTGCAAAGCTTAGTGAGTTCCCCAGGATACCACATATAACACAACATAAATAAATAAATATGGGTTATCCATAACCCTAGGGCTATCAGCAGTTCGGGTGAGCTAACAGCATGCTCGATGTGTTATCAGTAACCCTGGTTAGCTATCAGCATCCTCAGTCACGCATAATTATCATAACATAACATAACATAGCAATTAGACCCAGTTGGTCATTATAATCCAAATATAATACCGTATAGGTAAGACTAGGTGAGGAGACTCACCTAAGACTGATGACACAAAAAACCTAGCATTGGAACGGATAGATCTAGACTCCGCCTAGTTAACAAAATATTTAAACTTAATTAACAATTAAGGTTCATAAGTCACTCGTGAGTATAAATCCCTCAGCTGAACCTCCTAAGGGCAAAATGACAATTTTTCCCTTCCCATGGTCCTGAAACCCTATAACTTGACCAAGGGTCAAAGTGAAATAAATTCAACCCTCAGTGCGTACGCTAAACGTACCACTACATACACTGAGCGCACAAGTAGGTCATCATATATTGGGGAGGAATCGGGCTATGTTGCACGTAGCCAGGAATACGCTCGACGTACTCCATCAGTCTCCAAATCCGCTAAGTTGGTGTCATAATCCTTTAAGACAACCAACCCAACTAAAAATTTGACTAACTTAATGTTAGGGTGCAAAGTCATGCTTGGATGAGGCTTAACCCACTTGTATGTGTAATGAGTTGCTTTTCCTTTATAAGGAAGTGAGTGACACTCATTTTATGTAAGGAACCATTTGGATTGTTAGACTAGAGAGAGAGAAATTTTGTACAAAATCATTTATATATTCTTTCTAGATCTAATATGAGCTTACAAAGATTTATTTACTCCTTATGTTCTTGATTTTACATGATGATTCACTAGATCTTTCGTATTCCGCACATGCCATCATAATCAACACAACTACAATTGGTATCAGAACCGGTGTTCTTGATTGGATCAAAAATTTATCCTTGATGGCTATCTTGATTTGGTGATTCAATTTTTGTTCATTGATCTTCGTGATTTAGAGAGTTTGGATTCTAGAAATCGAATTCATCCTTGATTCTTTTCATAATTTGATTTTCTTCACTAGAATTCAGGTGATTTTTGCTTTATCTCTCTAGAAAACCCATTCAAAATCACTTTCTCTCTAGAAATTTTTAAGTTTTTGTGATCATGGTGAATTTGCCTTATAATTCATGGATTGTGATCGTTGAAGATATCAATAACAAAGTCAATAAAGATCAATATTATGGGTTGGTGTTAAACAAGTTGATATATTGGGGAACTATGGTTTCTTATGGAGGATTAAAGGATGATCATGGAAACTTGATATTTCAACCACTTTGTGAGATCAAATGGTTGACCGATATTACATGGTCCATATCAACTCGTAGTAGTGATAAGAATGGAGAAGAAAAATATTTGTTCAATAAGAAATATGTTTCTCTTATTGAAGACCCAAATGATATTCGTGCTTTTAAGTTTGTTGAAATTCAATGTGATGTTCTTGATGTTCAACAAAAAGGAGTTCAAGTTGATTCTCATGATGAATTTTTTTTTGCTCAATTGGAGTCAAACCAATGATATTTTGTGTTCTTGTGATTCATTTGAAAGAATGATTCCTTATCGGAAGCCGATGATTCAAGAAATTCACAAGTATCAAACTCCAAAAGATTTGATTCAAACTCAAAATGTTCAAGTTGTGGAAAGTGAGTTTGTTCATGAAGTCAAGTCTTCAAGATGCAAAAAGATGAGAAAGAAAAAGAAGAAGAAGATCAATCAGAAGAACAAGCGGGTTTATTCACAAAAATCTTCAAATGTTGTTGTGAAATCTAAATCCGTGAATAAAATTTGGGTTCCAAAGTAACAATCTCCAAAGGTTGCATTGAATTTGAAGTCAAAACCTAATAGTGTTGGTGGTTATTTTGAAAATGTTCTTGTATTGTTGAAGAACCCGAAGAACACGAAGAACGAGTTGTACAACACGCATTGTGGGTGGTACAATGTTCAAATCGGAGATTTTCTCATTCCGACAAAAGAACCAAGATCTTCCAAATTTGATTCATTCGTTGAAAATGGAGCTCGATTCGTCAAAAAGGTATCACAAATTCTCAAATGGATTCCAAAACGTCCATGATTTTGATTCGTACGTTGCGTTCTTAATTTTTGATCGTTTTGACTCAATTGGATCGACTTCGTTTCAAACCCCTTTGAAGATCCCATTAATTTTTTTTTGATAAAACTTCATTTCTCAAAATCACGTACTCACTGTTCATCATCCAATATTTTTTTTTCAAAGCACAATCAAATTATTTGATTAAGTCCAACCCAAACTCAAATATTTGATATTGTTCATGTGTAATCATTTTGAGCGCAGAATAAATGTTAGATTGTTCTTATTCATCAATAGAATTGGAAATTTTATCTTGTAATGGATTAAGACAAATTAGTTTTCAATGTAATAATGAATTGATTTTGATTTCCTCTATGTTATGTGTTCATTAGAGTAGTTTAAAAATCGATCTTGTTTGATATGATTTAGTTCGGAATCATATCATAGAATCATTCAATCGAAATCGAATACTGCTGAATATCATGCTAATCGATTTTGAGTCAAAGTCTGATGGAGTAATGGAATCAAAAGGAGTTGAAATTCATTGGAATGGTGAAATCAAAATGGATCGGAAAATCAAAGAATCGCACAGTGCTTGTGTTCGATATCAAGTGAATAGAAATCGATGTTTGAATAATCGATTTTTGATTGTTGTTTGTTCAAAATCGATAAGGATTTTTGGAGATGATAGATTCAAAAATGGAATCTGATTTGGTTTGCTAGTGATTAGTAGGTTTGATTGTTGGAAATCGAATGCTTAGATGATTCGATGTTTTTGGGTCAAATGGTAAAAGTCAAAATAAATGTTCTTGGTGTACAGTGATCAGTTTCTCAATTAAACTAAGAATTTCATTCTTGCTGGTCTTATCGAAACGAATTTGTGTTGATGGATCTATAGTTGAGAACGAAGGACTGTGATCTATTGTTGATGAAGATATTGGAATCAGGTTCAATGGTCGATGATTTGGGGACGAACAAACAGAGACTTGGCAAACAACTGGAAAAAGTTGGGAGTTGATGTTCGAAGGAATTGAAGATGAGTAAGAAATCTACGTTTGTTAATAGATGTTTTGATAACGAAGAGTCGATGTTGGTTTGGTAATTTGGAGTCTACTGGGAAGTTGATTTTCTATGAGGAGAACGAATGCTACGAATTCATTAGTGGGAACGATTTGTAACGAAGCGATGTCAATTGATTTGGTTTGAAATCTAAAAACAAAGCTTTGTTGGGTTGATGTGCGAATGGGTCATGTATTGTCGATGATTTCGTTTGCTGTGTGAGTTTATTTTCATTAGAATTGGGAAGATGATAACACTTGAAGCCTCGCTTTTGGCATAAGATTTTTCGACTTGGGAATGGCCGATTGATAAATGGGTTTGCCTTACTAACGAAAATTTTGGAAGTGGATATTTGAAAACTTACGAATTCGCTTTTGGTGTCGATAGTTTCGAAAATTTGTTGGTAATTAACGAATAGTAGATGGATTGTATCAACTAACAAAAATTTCGTTACCTGGGAAAATTTTTCTTTAAACAGATGTTGTTGCTTTTGCGACTGGTTCACGAATTGGAGAAGAAAACAACAAATTTCGAAACTGGACCCTATACTTTCGACAATATGGCATAATTGGTCAAATATTCGACATATTAGAACATTGTGAAGAATTTTCGCTATGAGTCCCTGATGTTTCAAACTTATGTCAAGTTATACCCATATTCGACATTGGGGTATAACTTTCAACATTTTGAAGACTTGTGCAGAATTTTCGAAAAGAGTACCTGAAGTATCGAAATTTTTGCAAAAATTACCAAATTTCTAAAATGGGGTTTCAAAGTTGAGAAATTGAAGAATGTTCATTTCTGGTTCCTGCAGTTTGTGCGAATTTATGCTTTATGCCCAGTTTTGCAAATGCGCTAGAGTTTCACATATTTGGCTGTTTTTGCCCAGTTTTACGCTTTATGCCCAGTTTTGAAAATGACAATTTTTACCCGATTTTTGAAAAATCTTGCAACTTTCACTCAAAAAGTCAAAAAATTTCACAAATTGGAAAAAAAATTTAGGATTTTTCGTGATTATTTTTTTCATGCAAGATTTTTGTTTATTCATTTTTGGTACACATCAAGGGGGTATTGTATTTTTCATTTCTCGGGAGCTACTCATCCTTAATGGGTTTTGTAATCATTGTTTGATTATAAAAGGGGGGGAATGATGGGTATTCGAATCGGGTTTCTCGGATATTC
Organism: Lactuca saligna; assembly: GCF_052625555.1. Classification (NCBI taxonomy): domain Eukaryota; kingdom Viridiplantae; phylum Streptophyta; class Magnoliopsida; order Asterales; family Asteraceae; genus Lactuca; species Lactuca saligna. The sequence goes on from NC_136423.1 coordinate 49,305,463, forward strand.
GTTTGCGGATTTAAAGATCGGTGTTAATTCTTGGGGGAGTTTTGGTCTTGATCATGCTAGCTCGTTGGAGACTAAAGTCGGGGCATCCAATCCTAACTTTGAGGGGTAGAATGTTAGGGTGCAAAGTCATGCTTAGATGAGGCTTTACCCACTTGTAAGTGTAATGAGTTGCTTTTCCTTTATAAGGAAGTGAGTGACACTCATTTTATGTAAGGAACCATTTGGATTGTTAGACTAGAGAGAGAAATTTTATATAAACACATTTGTATATTCTTTCTAGATCTAATATGAGCTTACAAAGATTTATTTACTCCTTGTGTTCTTGATTTTATATGATAATTCACTAGATCTTTCATATTTCGCACATGCCATCATAATCAACACCACTACACTTAAGGCCTCTAAATAAAATCGAGGTATTTAAGACATTGCTAGCACTTTCTCTATAAAAATCTCTTTCTAGTTTAGAAAAGGAAAATACTTGTATCTCGCTTACTAACAAATTTCTTCACACCGAAAAGGAAAAGGTTGTTGATTATAGTAATCGCACTCAACTTATTTTGAAATTATGGGTATTCTCTCACTTTAGTGTTATAAAATTCATTAATGCTCAGATTCCAGATCAGTGTAAGAAAACTCTTGGAGGTGCTATAGAAGGTGTTGAATCTTTAACCAAAGTCGAACCTAAATAAAATATTTATAAAGTTGGCTACTTAAAAGAAGAGTTTAAATGTAGATTTGTGAGTTCTTAGTTTAAAAACCAAAACCTAATCAATCATCAAACAATGGTGCATGTCGCAGTAAGTTGAAAGGGAAGTCTGTTCGCTGTTATAGCAAGGAAGAGAAAAGGATGTTGAATCTTGATGTAAAAGCTAGAATTGTTATTGGAAAATCACTTCCATTTTCATTCTATCCTTTGGTCCAAAACTGGTCAACTGCTCAAGAGATGATGATCAATCTATCATCTACTTTTGAAAAGGAAATCTCTTCATACGATCAAGTTAAGTTTCTCATGGCACAAACTGTTGAATCTCACGCTGGCACTTCTCATAACAACGTTGGGATTCTTAATGCCAATACTCCTTCTATTGTTGATAACCTCAAGTCAGAATGGGACGATGCATCAGCATATCAGTTAAAAAGCATGTGAATTTTTCATCTATTAATAATATTAAAAAATATGACACGATCGATCTCTTACGTTTGCATTTATTGATCTCAAATAAAGAAAAATCTTCTCTCATTCCCGAGCTAAAGTGTAACACCTCAAATTTCAGACAAAACTTTTCAGTTTTTAAATTTCCGACATCATGGTTTCACAACCAAGTTATTAAACATAGGATCATCCCAAAATAACAAGTATCATAATTATCAAAGTACATAAAAGATGTCCAAGTAGTAAATTCCTCAGTGCGTGTGTACAATTAGACCTTCACCTTCCTGTGGTCCTGTCAAGTACCAGCCACATATAAATCAGTAACTGTAAGCACAAAGCTTAGTGAATTCCCTTATATACAACATATAACACAAAATAAATAAACAAGTATGGGTTATCCGTAACCCAATTGCTACCAGTAGTCCTGGTGAGCTAACAACACGCTCGATGGGTATTCAACAATGCTATTTGGCTATTAGCAGCCTCAGTCACATATAACTATCATAACATAACATAAAATAGCAGCTAGACCGAACTGGTCATCATAATACATCTATCCTACCATACTTGTAAGAGTTAGTGAGGAGACTAACCTGATACCGATGACACGAAAAACCTAACACCCGAACTGCCAGATCGAGAATCCGCCAGGTAACCAAACTAATTAACCTTAATTAGCAATTAAGGCTCAAAACTCTCTCGTGAGTCCAAATCCCTCAGCCGAACCTCCTAAGGGCAAAAGGACAATTTTGCCCTTCCCATCGTCCAAAAACCCTAAAACTTGACCAAGCGTCAAAGTGAAATAAAGTCAACCCTCAGCGCCTACGCTGAACGTACCACTACATACATTGGGCGTACAAGTAGGTCATCATGTATTGAGGAGGAATCAGGTTATGTTGCACGTAGCCAAGAATACGCTCAACGTACTCCATCAGTATCCAAATCCACTAAGTTGGTGTCTTAATACTTTAAGACGACCAACCCAACTAAAGATTTGACTAATTTAAGGCCTCTTAATACATAAAATCATTGGTTTTAATCCAGTGAATGGCTAGGAGAGGCTCAAAACATCACTTCATCCATTCTAATCTACTTTACTCATTCATAAGCCAAAGAGAAAGATCAAGCAAGCATTATTATCAATCTAGATGTCTTAATATGCATGAAAGGACAACTTAAACCCTATGGGGAGTCCTAAACCCAAAAGGTCCAAACATGGAGACTTTCAGCTCAAAAATCTTAAACCAAAGAGATCCAGAAGAACACTAGCCAAGGTATAAGCTTTATACCTAAAAATGATGCACAAAGGTGGAAAGTTTCTAGATCTTCAAGATTTCTAGCACCTTCTTCTTCTTCTCTAACCTCCTTCTTCAAAGACAAGGGCCAAGAACACTCAAAACCTTTGATAACAAACACACACAAGCCACACACATGAGATTAGGGTTTATGGGAGGGTTAGAGGCTCATAAGGGTGGATAGAAATGAAGCCATAATGTTCCTTAGATAGAGGAAACCCCTAAAATTAGGGTTTTACACCTGAGCTAGTACGCCCAACATACCTCATGTATGACTAACGCACTAGCTAGCTCTCTATAACCACGCAGGCTGCATGCGTACGCTAAGCATACTCATAACGTACAACCTCTTTTACCAACTTTTCAACTAGGGACCAAAAGCAACACTTTTGATAAAGATTCAAAGAATGATAAAATGTATCATATTTTGGGGTGTTACATAAAGATTCTCAAAGAAAAACTTCTTTCTCTAGAAAACATTCTTTATAAATTAAAAGAGGAATACACTTGTATCTCGCTTACCAATAAATTTATTGACACAAAAAAAGGTTGTTGATTATGATAATCGAACTCAAATTTTTTTGAAATTATGGGCATCTTCTCACTTTAGTGTCACAAAATTCATTAATGCTCAGATTCCAGATGAGTGTAAGAAAATTCTTAGAGGTGATATAGAAGGTGTTGTATCTTTAACCAAAGTCACAACTAAACAAAAATTTTACAAAGATGAATGCTTAAAAGAAGACTTCAAAAGTAGATTCGTGAGTTCTTACTTTAAAAATCAAACCCTAATCTATCATTAAGCAATGGTGCATCTAGCAGTAAGCTGAAATGGAAGTCTGTTTGCTGTTATAGCAGGGAAGAGAAAAGGATGCTGAATCTTGATGTAAAAGCTAGAATTGTTATTGGAAACTACTTCCATTTTCTTTCTATCGTTTGGTCCAAAACTACGCAACTGCTCAAGAGATGATGACCAATCTATCATATGCTTTTGAAAAGTATACCTCCTCAGAAAATGAAGTTAAGTGTCTCATGGCTCAAACCGTTGAATCTCACACTAACACATCGCATGACCACGTTGGGATTCTTAACGCTAATTCTCCTTCTACTGTTGATAACCTCAAGTCAGAATGGGGTGATGCATCGGGGTATTAGTTAAAAAATCATGTTAATTTTTCTTTTATTGATAATATCAAAAAATATGACATGACCGATCTCTTATGTTTTAATTTATTGATCTTAGATAAAGAAAAAATCTTCTCTCAGTCCTGAGCTAAAGTGTAACACCTTAAATTTAAGACCAAAATTTTCACTTTTAAGTTTTTGAAATCATGGTTTCACAACCAAGTTATTAAACATAGGATCATTCCAAAATGAAAAGTATCATAATTATTAGAGTACATAAAAGATTTCCAAGTAGTAAATTCCTCAGCATGTGTGTACAATCAGATATTCACCTTCCCGCGGTCCTGTAAAGTACCTACCACATATGAATTAGAAACTGTAAGCACAAAGCTTAGTGATTTCCCCAAGATACCACATATAACACAACATAAATAAACATGTATGGGTTATCCGCAACCCTAGGGCTATCAGTACTCGTGGTGAGCTAACAACATGCTCGATGGGTTATCAGCAACCCTTGTTGGATATCAGCAGCCTGAGTCACATATAACTATCATAACATAACATAACATAGCAGCTAGACCCAACTGGACATCATAATACATCTCTCCTACCATACTTGTAAGAGTAAGTGAGGAGACTCACCTGATACTGATGACACGAAAAATGTAGCACCTGAATTGCCGAATCGAGACTCCGCCTAGTAACCAAAATAATTAACCTTAATTAGCAATTAAGGTTCAAAACTAACTCATGAGTCCAAATCCCTTAGCCGAACCTCCTAATGGAAAAATGACAATTTTCCCCTTCCCATGGTCCAAAAACCCTAAAACTTTACCAAGGGTCAAAGTCAAATAAAGTTAACCTCAACGCGTATGTTGAGCGTACCACTGCATACGCTGGGTGTACAAGTAGGACGTCATGCATTGGGGAGGAATCAGTCTACGCTGCACGTAGCCAGGAATACTCCCGACGTATTCCATCAGTCTCCAAATCGACTAAGTTGGTGTCTTAATCCTTTAAGAGAACCAACCTAACTACATATCTAACTAATTTAAGGCCTCTTAATCCATAAAATCATGGAGTTTAAGCCATTGAATGGCTAGGAAAGGCTCAAAGCATCACATCATCCATTCTAATCTACTTTACTCATGCGTGAGACAAAGTGAAAGATCAAGCAAGCATTATTATCAATCTAAATGTCTTAATATGCATGAAAGGACAAATTAAACCCTCTAGAGAGTCCCAAACCCAAAAGGTCCAAACTTATAGACTTTTAACTCATAAATCTTAAACCAAAGAGATCTAGTAGAATACTAGCCAAGGTATAAGCTTTATACCTAAGAATGATGCACAAAGGTGGGAAGTTTCTAGATCTTCAAGATTGCTAGCACCTTCTTCTTCTTCTTATCTAACCTTCTTCTTCAACTACAAGGGCCAAGAACACTCAAAAATTGTGATAACAAACACATACAAGCCACACACATGAGATTTAGGTTTATGGGAGGGTTGGAGGCTGATAAGGGTGGATAGAAATAAAGCAATAATGTTCCTTAAATAGGGGAAACCGTTAAAATTAGGGTTTTACACCTAAGCTAGTATGCCCAACGTACTAGCTAGCTCTCCACGACCATGTAGGTTACATGAGTACGTTAAGTATACTCATGGCGTACAACCTCTTTTTCCAACTTTTCAATTAGGGACCAAAAGTGACACTTTTGATAAAGATTCAAAGAATGATAAAATGTACCTTATTTTGGGATTTTACATAAAGATTCTCAAATAACAACTTGATTCTCTAGAAAAATCTCTTTCTACTTTAAATAGGGAAAACACTTGTATCTCGCTTACTAATAAATTTCTTCATACGGAAAAAGAATAGGTTGTTGATTATGCTAATCGCACTCAACTTATTTTGAAATTATAGGCATCATCTCACTTTAGTGTCACAAAAGTCATTAATGCTCAGATTCCAGATTAGTGAAAGAAAATTCTTGGAGGTGATATAGTGGGTGTTGTATCTTTAACCAAAGTTGAAACTAAACAAATCTTTTATAAAGCTGACTGCTTAAAAAAGACTTTAAAAGTAGATTTGTGAGTTCTTACTTTATAAATCAAACCCTAATCAATACTCACCGCTCTACTAATTCTAATCGAATTACTAAATGTGTTACTAAATTGTTTGCTCTTGATCCTTCTCTCCAACCTTCACATCATGAATATGTTATTCCTTCCACTAAGACTTTGCTAAAGTTACTATATGTAATGGTGAAGTTCCTTCTGTAAATGAAACTCTTAGCATGTTTCCTTAGTGCCTAGTTAGCAATTCAGAACTTGAAGATCAGTCAAAGCCTTCTACTCCAAACAACTCTTCAAAGGATCATGAGTCTCATGAAAAGGTAGTATATATGCATGTTACTGATAACACTCATTGTTCCAAAGCTAAATCAATAAATCTTAAATCAAATGATCAAAGTTCTTCAGATTCTCTAGATGAAAAGAAATCAAAATCTAATGTTAATAGAAAAATATCCTAGAATTAAAGTTTGTTATCGATGTTGTGATGCCTCTCACAAAGTCAACGAGTGCTCTTTTGAAAAGAACATTGTTCGTGCTGATAATATCGTGATTCAAAATGATACATGGATCGAAAAGGAAAACTCGTTGAATTGTCTCCCTGATGATTGTTATAACATCTTTTCTTAGTGATCCTTTATAAATGGGTCAGTGTATATTATTTTTTTAAACTTACTATACATCATAGTTTCAGGGTGAAGAGCATATTTTGGTATGTAGATTGTGGTTTCTCAAGACATATGATAGGATTAAAAATTCTCCTAAAAGATTTCATAAAGAAGGATGGTCCAACAATTACTTATGCAATAATGGCAAGGGAAATATAAAGGGTTATGGAACCATCACGCACAATTGTGTTATTTTCTAGAATGTATCTAATATGAAAGGTCTTCATTATAATCTCATCTCTATTAGTTAATTGTTTGACGTTAAATATTTGTATCTAATTGTCACCTAAAATAAGTTGAGTATTTTTCTATATATCTCTCAAACAAACATTATTAGAATGTTTCAGGTTGGAAAGATCCTGGAGATTCAACAAGTGTTTGAAGAAATAGATGTTGGAACACTTGAACTTTACATGGAGCACTTGAAGTGAACATGGAGCACTTACTGTACACATGGAGCACTTGATGTTTACATGGAGAACTTGCTGAATATGGACACCTGAAGAAGAAATCTGGATCATCATGATCTCTGATGGCACATCTAGATCAGATGTGGAGCATCAAGACTTTGGTGGACCAACGTGGATACTTGGTGGCTTAACTCAAGTGAATTGATCAACATGATCACATTGATGGCTCAGCAAGAATGCATATGGCACATCATGTACAATGGAGGCATGCCCAAATGCTCAAAGGCACATGAATTTCATCCATGGTCAATCATGAACACGTGGTTGTACATCTTCATGTTCAAGACACATTCCAAAATTCAAGAAACAACTCAGCTTGATCAATGAAACTTATGAAATTTGAACACATCCTAGAAGACAATTGAGCAACCTAATGCTCATGTTGCTCTTATTATTTTCAATGCTGATCAAGAAGGATAGAGATTTATGAACACTCATAACTGGGATGGAACCCTAACAGAATACTAATGGATTTGGAATATTCCATCCATACTCTGTTAAGTAGGGCAAAGGTGTCAACTGATGACTAAGTCATGATGATGTGTCAGCACCTAATTGGTCAAGCCATGTCATGGGCATTTTTAAAGCCTATAAATAGACCCCTTGGGATCCATTATAAATTTGCTCAATTCTGATCATTCTGCTCATTCCTGTTCATTCTGCACAATTATTGTTTAGACTAGTTTTCAGAGAGCCACTTGAGAGTTTTAGTGTGTTTTACATTCAAACACTTGTAACCGAATCTTTATGAATATGAGACACTTTTGAATCATTGATCTTGAAAATATAAAAATGTTTTTATCGTTAACTTGGTGATTCACAACTCTTTATTCTCCGCATTACTTGCCACTTGTCGATTCTAAAACTCTGTTTCAGTATTTTCAACACTTGGACTCTTCTAGTCTAAGGTTTATTGATTTTCTCTTTTTATTCAGTTGGTATCAGAGCTCAAGTGATAAACTTTGAGACATAGAAAACATTTCGCAAAAAATATTTCTTTTTCAAGTTTCAAACTAGTATCACCTGTTCTCAATGGCAAGTGTGAATTAAAACCAAAATGTTCTCTGTTCAGTTTCAGTTGTAAACAGTCCTGGAGCAGGATTTCGTGCACCTATCCTTGTGCCTAGTGAATACACTTCATGGGAAGATCGCATCAAGGACTACATGGAAGGTTATGACTCTGACATCTGGACATTCATTTCTACTAGGAAACACATTGCATAATTTCTAAAGGATATTAGAGTTCCTTAAGCCAATGTCTCTCCTGAAACCTCCAAAGTTATTTATGGATCTGTTTCTACTGCGGATTAACTTCGTGGCAGGAAATCAAGAATTTTGAGGCTAAGGCAATGCAAGAGCTCTTATATGGAATTGATCTCCACATTTATGAGCAACTTCCTAATGAAGATTAGAGTTCACCCTTCAACTTCTAGAATGCATCCAAGAAAGAGTTTGAGGGGACTAACAAGATTCTTACAAACAGGAATAAATCTGCATTGATAGATATGGACAAATTCAAGATTTTACCTCATGAAACTCTCTTTGATGCATATTCTAGGTACAACATTGTTATCAACAGGGTGAAGAAGCTCAAAGGTGAAAGATTGCAAGAGGATTTCAATTTGAAATTCTTGAACAGTCTATCTCGTAAATGGGATACAGTGCACATGATCATACTACAAACTACAACCAACTTAGACACAATGCATTTGCTTGATATGTATGCTGAATTGCAACAACATGAGCTAAAAGTCAATAAGATAGCTCAAGTACCCCCCCTTTGATAATCAAGGACTTGCCTTAGGAAATTCAGCACCCATGGAAAATCATTCTCAAAACTTGATTGCACATTATAAGCCAATCCCAAACCACTTTGCTGATCAGTTTTCCAACCAAGGATGTGGAGCGTATCCTTATCAAAGTTCGAGTATGGATCAACAGTACAATTAAAATCCTTTCATGCCAACTCAACAACCTCTTTAGATAGAAAATGGGTACATAGCTAATCATCAAGCTTTCATTGGAACCACAATGGAATCTCCTCAAATCAATAAGGAAAGGGAGTATGAAGAATGTGTGGCACTCCTGACCAATTTCAATCTAAACTTCAAGAAGTTTGTGAACAAGCCAACTAGGAACATCAGAGCACAAAGTTATCAACAACCCTAATGCTATCATCAGAAATATGGAAGCTTTCAAAGATGAAGCAAAAATCAACATAGCTTCAACTCTCATAATTCAAATTCTGGAAGTTACAATTCTCAAAGGCTAACTACAAGGGTCCAAGATAACAAGTCGAATTCCTATGAAGATAATGAAGTAATCTGGTGCCACAACTGTCAGGGTGAAAATCATTTTTCCAAGGATTGCAAAATGAAGACCAAGAAGGTCAAAGATGAATCATTATACCTTCAAAAGGCGGAGCAGATCAAGAAGCAAGCAAAATAAAAGGCTTTCATGGTTATGGAAACTCTAAACATGGAAGTTTGGGAAATAGATGATGAAGTGGATGATGACAAAGAGCTTTCTCCTTTCCATCAACAAGTTGTTGAGATGCTTCATGATAATCATTTAACTATTGATCCCTTTCTTGATGAAATTGACCATATTTATGAAATAATTGAAAAATATATCACGAATGCTGAATATAATGTCAGCTACTACAAAGAAGAATTGCTTGCCACTCAGTTCATATTTGAGGAACTAAGATCTAGTATGGCAAAGTTAGAGATTGACCTTGCAATCAAAATTAAGGCACATCTTACGTCACTTGAACAATATGAAATTGTGTTGAACCAATATGACATCATTGCAAAAGATAATCGTGAGATGTACGCCCAACATAACACAAAAAGCAATAGTTATAATGCATCTCAAACCCTTCTTGAAGAAAACTAACATGCCATTCTATCTAGACCAAAACCATCATGGATCAGATATGGTTTTGGTTATGATGAAATGACAAGAAAATCATTGGTCTTAAAACTCAACCAGAGTGGTTAGCTTGTGATCCAAGTCTCTTCAATGGAGACAATGAGGATGAAGAAGAGGTGGTAACTTGTAGCCCTGGCGTAATTTTCACTTCATTCTCAAGCATCCCATTGACAGTCACATCATCCCATAATCTGTAAGACTTAGACACTAAGTCTGAATCTCCAGTATAATTTTCTCCTTAACGTACCACCATGGAAAGTTTAAATTCAGAAGATGCCACTTCTGAAAAATCAAATGTCCCCGACTCAAAATCTAGTGATAAACAGCTCAAATCATATGATCCAGTAGGATATTCCAAGACTGAAACCAATGAATTCCTTAGTCAAGAAACATGTCCATTTCTTAATGCTTTTGTCTCTAGAACAAAGGACTTAGGATGTAAATATTATAAGAAACAATAGGCGGAAGTCTCTAATTCAATAAGAAAGGATGAAACCTTGAAGACTATGAGTGATGAGAAAACCATTGTTAAAAGACTCAAGAGATCTTTTGTTCCAATTAAAATCATTCCACCCTCTCCTAAACAAAAAGAGACAATTGTTAAGCCAACTAATGTCTCTAAAGATAAGGGAAAAGAGAAAGTTAATTTCTATAAAGAACAAGGTCCAACTGTAGTCCATCCTTCAAAACCCAAAGTGGTTCCGACTTCAAAAAATGACAAGGATAGGAAAACTAATAGAGGACCAAAGGCTAAGCCAAGTCAAGGGAAAACTAGACATACCAATCCTCCCAAAATTTCAAAGACCCAAAGAACCTCTCCTTCCAATCAGAATAGTTTCAGATATAACAATCTTCCTGATTTTTCTGAAATGATGAGACGAAGATATGTTCAAACCAACCCATTCATGTATCAGAATAGTAATTACCCTATGAATTCTATTCTTGTTCCATATTGTGGTTTTACTCCATCCATAGGAGGGAACCACATGTTAGGGGAACTCTAGGTTTCCAATGATCAATCAGTTCAGGGGAAATACCCAGTTTCCCCTATTTGATAAATTTGGAAATCCTGTGAATTATGGATTTCCCTCTCTAGGAATTCCTACCAAATTCACCAACTCACCATCTTACCTATAGACCAAATCTCAACATAAGACCACTAAGAAATCCAAAAACAAGGTCTCTAAAAAACAACCAAAACCTAGAAAGGTTAATCACAAAAAAGAAAAAGGTTGTCATAACTCCAACAAGTCTGAAGGAAGCTATCACTCAAGGACCCTAACAAACATGGGTACCTAAAGCTTCTCTCTAGGTGCATGATTTTTGTGCTAGGGTACCACACGAAGATACATGGTACATTGATAGTGGATGCTCCAGGCACATGATCGGGCATAAAGGATATCTCATAGATTTCAAGATCACAGCACTAGTTCAGTATGTTACTTTCGAAAACAACATGGTTGTATTAGTTATAGGACATGGAAACATATTAAATAGGAAGTTTATGGTTAAGCGTGTAGCATATGTAGATGTTCTTTAGCATAACCTTATCAGTGTTGCAGAACTGTGTGACAATGACATGAGGTTTTGTTCACCAAAACCAAAATTTGATTATGGATACCAACAAGCACATCCTTGTTGATTCCTCATGAAACGGGAACATGTATCCTCTTGATATTAAACTAATTGATGGAACCCCAAATATTTTTCTTCTTTCCAAAGTTTCCTCTAACATCAGTTGGTTGCGGCATAGAAGACTCTCTCACCTCAACCTTAGTTATATTAACAAACTCATTGGAAAGGATATTGTGAGAGGACTACCATTGTTAAAACTTGATAATCATATACTTTATGCTACTTGTGAACAAGGAAAAAAATTCAAATCCCCTCACAAAATTATAAAAGAACATAGTGTATCTGAACCTCTTTAGCTTATACATATTGATATGTATGGTCCCAATATAGTTCCTAGATTAAGTGGTAAGAAATATATCCTTGTGATTGTTGATGACCATACCAAATTCACGTAGGTGTACTTTCTACAAAACAAATCTGATACCACCAATGAGCTAATTAACTTCATTCGTTAGATATAAGTTAGGGTAGGCAATCCAATTAGAAGATTAAGAAGTGAGAAATGGTGGAAAATTCAAAAATAATACCTTAGATAGCTTTCTTGTATCCAAAGGCATCGAGCATAAATTTTCCGCACCCTAAACTCCACAACATAATGGGGTAGTTGAAAGGAAGAATAAGACACTATGTGTAGCTGCTCGATCAATGTCGATCTTTGTCAACCTACCATAATACTTCTGGGCCAAAGCCACTGCAGCCGATTGTTTCACTCAAAACAGATCTGTAACAACCCAATTTTCACGTCCAAAAATTTCATTTTAAATAAATAAATTGTAATTAAAACATTTTCTGATCAAATCATTCCACAATCATATATCGTGTTTGAAAAACCAAAATACGAAATCAACTGAATATCAGAGTACAAATCCCAAAACAATCTCGTAAGGCGGAAAATAGTGTATGTGTATGATGTATCGCTACCGCGCCAGCTCCTTCCCCTATGATGAAGAGGTACCTGAAACCAAATTGAAAACTGTAAGCACAAAGCTTAATGAGTTCCCCCAACATACCACATACCATACAATCATGTAACATACAGTACAATTATATAACATTCCATACTTGTCAGGTATTTCTGGGGTGTCCGACCTACCCGGTACGGACATTCTGGGGTGCCGACCTACCCGTGCGGCCATTCTGGGGTGTCGTCATACCCGTACGACCATTATGGAGTACCGACCACCCTTCGGTCCTAACAATTGAACCTCGGGGACTGTTTCACCCCCTACCACTACTACTATCACATATCATAACATAACATACCATCAGATATATTTGGGGTGTCTAGCTACCCTTCGGTCCTAACAACTTAACTCGGGGACTGTTCCCCTCCTACTACCCCTAACACATATCTCAGATCATGCTAGCATATAATCATGGCATCACATACTGTCAGACGTATCTGGGGTGTCTGACTACCCTTCGGTCCTAACAACCGAACTCTACTACTATAACACATCAAGCTAGCATATAACATCTCAGGTAGTAACGAAACTAGATGATATCACAAAGACAATCATCTAACACACAACTCCTACTAGTGGGCAGGCATTGTGGCCGTAGACCCACCGCTACCGGACGGTAACTCACCTCGAAGTAGTTGTTGATCTGCACGGGAACTGTCTGTCTGTCTGCTACTGCTCCGGAAATCCTCCGGCTGTAATTCCCATGAAACACTCAATCAAATACTGCTAACTGTCCTTACGGAAAAATGACCATCTTACCCCTGACCAAGTCAAAAAGTCAAAGTTAAAGTCAACTTTCAATTGACCCGACTTGCCGAGTTGGCTCGCTAACTCGTCGAGTCCTTATCTAGTCGATTGCCCTCACTCTCGTCCTTACTCGTCGAGTTAGGCATTGACTCGACGAGTTCTCCTTCTAAACAGATATCCAGTAGTCCTTCATTCGACTCGCCGAGTTGTATGAACAACTTGTCAAGTTCATCTTCATCCGATGAACACTCTGGTCCGTGACTCGCCGAGTTGTATGAACAAATTGTCAAGTCTATTCTTGAGGCAATAAGATTGCCTTGGACTCGCCGAGTTAGGGCCTTAACTCGCCGAGTCCCTCCTTTACTGAGTCTGGCTTCTGAATCACTGAGTCCACTTATAGCTCACTGATCCCACTCAGCGTAACTCAAAATGGGAAAATCGGGGACTCGCGACTCGACTCGCCGAGTCTGAAGAACGATTCGCCGAGTCGCGTGCATGCAATTACTATATACTCGATTCTGCTTGAATCCAATGCATTCGATTACTAGATCTGGGTTCTTAGGTTAGGTTTTACACGTAAAGTTTCCAACTTTATGTGTATTAATGCATCAAAAGGGAAATAAGAGGCTTAACAAGGACTAGAAGAGTAGATCTAGGACTTATACACATGTTAGGCTCATAAAGGCAATAGATCCGAGCTCCGAGAGCTCAATCATGCTTAGATCTGAAGTCCCTTAACACTATAAGCTCATTACTCAAAGATCAAGACTAAAAGAGGCCTTAAAATGACTATCTTCAGCTCGTAAGGAGATAATAATGAAAGAACAGAGAGGGTTTCGAGTCCAATACCTATAGAAGCTCTGAAATGGCAAAAGATTCTGGATCTTCTTCCTCTCCTCTTGATCTACCTTTTTCTTTTCTCCAAAACTTCAAGGAATTGCACCAAAAGCACTCAAATTACTAAAAGAAGGTTAGGGCTTCATGAGGGAGTGTTCTGGATGCAATGGGGCCGTTATAGGGCATAAAAAGATGTTTAAATAGGGTGCAAATCTTTCAAATTAGGGTTTCATCCAAACAGGCGGACTCGCTGAGTCCAGGATATGGACTCACCGAGTCCAGGATATGGACTCGCCGAGTCGCCAACTTAAACGTACTCAATATCTCATCTCTACTCGGGGAGTCGGGCCTACAACTCGCCGAGTTCTAGCTAAAAAAATGCAAAAATACGTAGATTAAAATACATACAAGGAACCACGTGCTACAAGATCCGTGATCAACACCAAGCTTGAAGTCCCTCCTTTAGAAGCAATGAACTAGAGGAAGCCTAACATAAAAATCTTTCATATCTTTAACTATCGTTTCTATACCAAGAACAATAAGGATCAACTAGGAAACTTCTCACCCAAGGTTGATGAAGGTATCTTTCTTGAATATTGTCTTCATGATGAAGGCATCTTTCTTGAATATTGGACCAACTGGACGAATGAATTAAGCATCTTTATTCATCTTGATCATCTTGAAGCATCTATGACCATCTTCATCAACTTGATAACTTGGATCATCTTGGACCATTTTGGAGCATCTTCAGTAACTTGGAGCATGTTGAAGCATATTGGAGCATGTTCAAGAACTTAGAGCATCTTCAGCTGCTTGGTACACCACATTTATATGGATCATCAAGTCCACATAGAGCATAATTAATGTGTCATGCACATTTTGAATAGGCCATACACGTTTTTAATGATCCATGCACATCTCAAATGGGCCATGCACGTTTCAAGTAGGCATGCATGTTTCAAGTAGGTCATGCACATCTCTAGTAGGTCATGGACATTCCTTAGGTGCCATTCATGTCTCTAAGATAACATCCATGCATGTGCCACCTTTTCTTTATTGACTCTCAATTCATCATTAACTCACTCGCGGATCTAGTAGATATTATCCTATTTATACTTGAGTGTTATCTATGCCTTCTGAGCCCATAATTTGGCCCATGCAAGCCATTCTTTGGCCCATTCAGAAACCCTAGAAACCTTCACCTATAAATATTTCACTTCTACTTCTCATTCTTGCTTTTTCACTTTCTCACAAAAAGTTATTTTCTCTTACTCGTTTGGAGCAACATCGAATTTTTTTTGGAGCAAAATTGAAATTTTATTGAGTTTGGAACAACAACCCTTGTGAGCAACAACCCTCATGAGCAACAGCCTTCGTGTGCATCAACATAATTATGTTCAACAAGATTTAGAGCAAGATTACTTCATGAGCAAAACACCTTGGAGCAACTTTGGTTTGGTGCAACAAGCCTTACCTTCAGTCGAACCTTTGGTGCAACAACAACTTCGATTTGGCACAACTTTGGCCTCGCATCCTCTTGGCGCAAAAACAAGAACATCGGCCTTGGCCTAACCTCTTCATTGGCGAGAAGCCCACGATGACCGATTCCCCTTCCCGACTTTTGTGGCACAAAAGCTTCTACCTTCGTTTGGTGCAACTAACTCATTGGCGCAACTGAGGCCTCACACTTTACCTTGGCGTAACAACCGCTTTTGGTCTCACCTTCCTCTTTCATAACTCACTCTTGCGCCATCCAACTTTTCTTCCCTCTTGCGTCATCTAAACTTCTCTACCATTCATGTGCGATCCTTCTCCTTCGCACTTGACACACCTTCCCGCTTGACCCTCGCAATCCTCAGCTCTTGCCATCATCTTCACATCGGTAACTCAATCCCCCTCGGACCACTCTTGCATCATCCCTCCTTTTCCTTCTCTTGCATCATCCTTCTTATTTTTCCTTCTCTTGCACACCAAGTCTTCTTTACTCCAACTTTACTCACTCTTGCGCCACATCCTTTTTTTCTAACCCTAAAAGTCAAATAATCATTATCCTTTGCGCAACAACCTCAATTCGTTATTATCCAACTTGCGCCATACTCTAATCATAATCCTTTTTTTGGAGCAACCATCTAACCGAAATAATATTTTGGTGCAACTACCTCACATAGATCAACTTCACTTATGCCACTCCTCTTTTTCTTCTACTCTTGTTGCTTCTCAAAACCCTACTTGCGCCACATACCCTTTTTTGAGCAACACTTCAATCATGATCTATATATAACCCTTGGCACAACTTCTTCATTCATCACCCTCTTAATCTAAAGTCGACAACATCTCTCTTGTGCCATACCCTAATCACTCTTGCGCCATTCATGATCAACAAGTGATTTTGTTACCACCATCTTGCATCATTATCCTTCCATTGTGCTCATCAAGCAAGAACCAAGCATACACAAACCCTACTTGCTCCATACATAATTTCAAAACCCTACTTACTCCATACATAAATTTCGAAACCCTAGTGAGCATCAAAGCCTTGGAGTAGCATGAATTGATCTCATCATCACTTTTTACGCCATTCAAAAACCCTAGGTAAGCATCATTGCGTGTTTATTTAAAAAAAACTAACAAGTTTTTTTTAACCTAGAATAATATTTTTTTTTCTTTTTTGTGAAACCCTAGTTTTTGTTTGGAGCGTAGTCAACTATTTATTGGATCATAATCATCCAACCTTTTTTCTTGGATGGATCATCTCCAAACTATAGGTAAACATCACAATTCTTTTGTGAAACTGTAGTTGTCACAAGTTTGCTTCATGAGCATTATTATATGTTGCATGTATATATTTTTTTTCATGTGCATCATAGTCGACTTAACATTGATTATTGGATCATCATCTGTTCAAAGATTATCACTACGTGGTCCATCGTCATTTTTTTTTGTTAAGCATCACATTTCTTGATCACTCAAAGTAATTGTTCATTCTACCTCTTTACACTCTATGATGATCATGGTGTACACTTTCTAAAGTTTTGTTTCCTTTCTTTAGATAACATAGATTAGAATATCTTTAGTGTCATTCTCCAAATTGTTGCGTTATCTCTCTGTTGTTCATTGATTCAACAGGACATGAACTGGTAATTAACATCTCTCTTGCTTGTTCACATACCCTCATGTGGTAAGGTTACCCTTCCTTAGTTGATGATTCCTATCTATACATATGTTCCTATGGTCAAGTTCCCCTAGTATTGGCATGTCACTTTTTCTTAGTGAACACCTCTGTTTGTTGCACTCATATTGGGTCGGCATCAATTATTTTTTATTTATTTTTTTTTTATATTTTTTATTTGTGATCATTGATTCAATTTTAAATACCATGCATAGGTTATTTAGTGTTGATCCTTTGATCAAATCTTCCCTGTGAGCATTATACTTATTGGTGCATATCTTGCTTTTCATACTCACGAGTCTATTACCTTCATTCTTCTTATTTAAGGTAATGTCTATTCTCTTCCTCTTTTGTGATCTTAAACTTCATGTCTTTTATATATTCTTTTAATATCAAAAAATGTTTTCTCCTTTTTCCAACTCTATCTAAATCCATTCACTATTCTATGTGTTCTTGGATTTATATAAGTAGTTGTCACTGACTGTCTCTATGATACCTAACTTTATGTTAGTTTCTAAAGACATCTTTATTTGATATGCCATAGTCATCATAGGCCATGACTTAGCAGTTTTACTTGATCTTTGCACTTTTGCTATGATTATGTACCATCAGCTTTTTTTGTTTTGTTGTTTCATATGACACCAAGTCCTTTCTTTTCTATTTGTACATGTCATGTCATATACTTTCTGGCCTATACCTAGTGAAAATGAATTTGAAGATTCCTCGTGAACGTAGTAGAATCAACAATACTACTCAACTCACAACCTTCTGTAGTTAACACAAATTCACATATTTTTTTCTTCCCCCCCCCCCCCCCCCAATACCAGATCAAGTCAATATCCTATCATACATCAAATTCAAGACTCACCAAATGAGTTTGAGAAAAGGAGACAAGAGAGATTAGAGTCACTCGATAAAATAGCTAATGATGCACGATTAAAAGCTCAATGGAACATAGAAAATGAACTAGTTTGACAGCAAGGGATCAAGGATCCATCTCTAAAAAGTTCTAAGAAGGAAATATCTTTACTTCTCCAAACATGTCACCATATCAGAACCAATCACTCAAGCAAAGCTTCCTGAAATTGATCCCATGGATAGAGGAAAATAGAAGATTATATTCAAGTCTAAGAAGGAGTTAGATAAAGAAGCTCAGTTGGAAATAAATGAAGAATTAGCTAAGCAACTTAAAGCTAAGGAATTAAAGTCTAAACAAGAGGTGCTTCTCAAAAAGAAATCTTCATAGATCTCGCCTGAAAAAAGAAGTACCTGGCATGATGAACAATTTCAAGCACCATCTCCTAAGAGAACCATTTTATTTAATCTTGAAAGAAATTCTTATCAGAAGATCAAGGTTATCAAGCCCATAAATTCCCTCACACCTCACTAAAGAAAAATGGGATATTCTTGCACCCCTGAATGGCATGAAGTTCAATTTATGGCCAAGTACAATTTATACAGTTGGGCCTATTGTAGACATTGAAGAGGTGAAGAAACGATTATTCCCGAAGAAACCAATACACGTTCTCTTTGTATGGCCAAAGTTCAAGATTGCTTCAACTAGAAAAATTGACATACAGGAATTTAGAAAGATTCGATATGCATTTTTTCAAGGAAAGAGGATAGACAACTCTAAATTGATGTTTTCTTGGGCTAATTTCCCTTGAATAAATCAAGCTTATATCAGATCATTGATCATTTGGTTGAAGCAAAGGGTGGGTACCAATGATGCTTATGCATATGTTATACAACGCCTAAGGCAATATGTGATCGACATGGTTATTTATTTTTATGTTGACTGGGAAATTGGATAGCTGGGAGAAAAGGAAGCTAAGGAACCAGATTTGGATATAAATATGGAAAATGAGTCACCTGGGAACATACAAAAACCACGTGTTCATGATCGACCATGATGTGCCATGTGCATTCATTTATTCATGATCGAGTTGATCAGCCCTCATCAATTCTGAATGAACTTACTTTTATTCCTTCAGACCCCATTCCTAAGTTCTTATCAAATGACGCTAATGTCATTGTTCCCATTGTTGATCAATTAATCAGTTCTTACCCTATCCCTGAAGATCAGCCAATTGTCTATGTAGAATCTGATTCATCAAAGTAGGAAGTTTCTACCCATGTCAATACAAATGAAATTTCTAACCCTAGAATCCTTCGATATCATCCTAAATCTCAAATCATTGGCGATGTAAATTTTGGAATTATCACTTGCGGCAGAGTCAGTAGCAACTTTTGCATGTTTGTAAACTTCGTCTCAGTGATCGAACCAAAGAATATTTTTGATGTCGTGAAAGAAGCTGATTGAATTAAGGCCATACAGGATGACATAAATGAATTCAAACGTCATCATGTGTGGACTCTTGTTCCCAAAACTCAAAGAAATACCATCATTGGAACTCGTTGGGCTTTTAAGAACAAAATGGATTAAGATGGAATCATCATAAGAAACAAATTTATGCATGTAGCTCAAGGGTTCTGTCAGCTTGAAAGGTTAAAGTATGATGAAACATTTTCTCCAGTTGCAAGACATGAAGTAATTCGTCTGTTTCTATCTTTTTTCTCTCTTAAAAACTTCAAACTCTACCAAATGGATGTCAAGACTGGCTTTCTACATGGAGGTCTTCAACATGAAGTCTTTCTAAAACAACCTCCGGGGTTTTTAAAATGAAGATTTTCCAGATCATGTCTAACATCTTGCTAAAGTTGTATATAGATTAAAGCAGGCTCCCAAGACATGGTATGACACGTTGTCAATCTATCTTCTCTCAAGTGGATACAAACGATGAAAGATCAATGTTCTAAACTTCCTAAAGATACCCACTTGATCTCATCCTGGGTTATGCTATCCTTGTGACTCTGATTTCAAGTTTTTGGGATACACTGACTCCAATGATGGTGGGTGTGGCATTGATCGTAAAACACTTTAGGAGGAGCTCAAATGCTTGGAAATAGATTGGTAAGTTGGTCCAGCAATAAAATTTCTATGTCTAACTCCCTTGTTCTACCACTAAGGTTGAATATGTTTCCGCTGGAAGGTGTTGTGCTAAGATTCTATGGATTTAGAATTAACTCTTGGATTATGGTCTGAACTTCCTAAAGAGACCCATCTGTTGTGATAACACCAATGCCATTTGGATGATTCAAAGTCTAGTGCAGCATTCCAAG
This sequence comes from Lactuca saligna, assembly GCF_052625555.1. Lineage (NCBI taxonomy): Eukaryota > Viridiplantae > Streptophyta > Magnoliopsida > Asterales > Asteraceae > Lactuca > Lactuca saligna. The sequence continues at coordinate 49,325,723 of NC_136423.1, forward strand.
ACCAAGCACATCGATATTTGCCATCATTTCATCAGGGACATAGTTCAAAAGGGAAAAGTGGAATTGTTGTATATTCCATCCACATATCAGCTAGCTGACATCTTCACCAAGGTATTGGATGAAAAGAGTCTGAACAAATTAATTGCTTATTTGGCATGCTTTCAATGGCTTAATTGTTAATTAACTTCTTTTTGATCTTATGAAAAACTCAAAAAATAAACAAACAAACAAACAAGTGCTTCTTTTATAATGATTGCAAAATCTTACAATTTGTATTTACATGTATTTGCATTAATAATCAATTTTGTATTTTCTTGTGTATAACCATTACATGATAGAACATGAATTGGTAAAAATATTAGTAGATTGGACCAAAATTGCTAATTACATATAAATTGGTAACCAACTTCATTAATCCATAAATAAGAACTAACCATAGGAAATAGGTGGATTCAAAACTAAACGAAAGTGTTTTTATTATCTTGATTACATATGTTTTTAGTTAAGAGTTTATTTTATGTTAATCTGAACTTGCAAAATCAGATAAAACCCCCAACTTTAGTTAATTGTTTTTAGATTACATTTTAGTAGTTAAATTATTAGCTAAATTTGTTCCATGTGTTCGATACCCAACTTACTTTAGTATACAATATACTGACTAGGTACACTACCTATAGGTGCATTAGTAGATAAGTAGTTAGATTTATAATTTTGAAGCTAGATAGGCATAGTTTGTGCAAATCAATGCTTACAAGAGGGTCAAAACTCGAACCCTTGATCTAAAAGTCATCCAAAGTCGCTATATTGCATGGCTTAGTGAGAGTGTCCAAACTCTCATTTTTATGAATCCATGAGCTCAAAACTACAAGAAACTAAATTTCAAGGACCTAGAGTAGCTTATACTACATTAGACGAAACTATGGGACCGAAAATGCATACAAAATCTAGAATAACAAGATCTAAGCAAATAACGCATCAAGATCCAGGCTTTATACCTCAAAATGATGCTTGAGGGAAAGATACTTTTGGATCCAAGATGTCTTGAGCTTTGAAGTTGATACCACTTCTTTCTTCTTCCTTCAAAATCACCAAGAGCACACTTACAAACTCAAAATACTCACACAATGGATTAGGTTTAGCAAGGGACGATTTGAGAGATGTAGGATGATGAGGGAAGAGGTCTTGAAGAGATAATGATGTTTAAATTGGGCACAAACCCTCAAAATTAGGGTTTAACCCCCAGCCACGTACGCTAAGCGTACTTGAGAAAAACGTGTGACCTCACCTAGTGAGCCAAGGGACCAAATTTTCAATGCAATTTCATTCTAAGTGTATAAACAGAAAATACTTGGATCAAGGTGTTACATAGATCAAGGTGTTACGTATCTCCCCCACTTGACTCAGAATTCATCCTCGAAGTCTATTGTTGCGAATAACTTAAGGTAGTGCTCTCGCATCTTTGCCTCGGGTTCCTAAGTCCATCTATATCTCTTCTGATGTTACAACTGAACTTTTACCAATGGTACCACCTTTTTACCCAAGGCCTTCATCTTCTTATCCAAAATTACCTCCCACCGCCCAACATAGGTCAAGTGATCATCGACCTAAATATCATCTAAAGGAACCACTGTTAAATCATCAGCTACACACTTCTGTAGGTAAGAAACGTGAAAGGTGCTATGATTTTTTACTTAGCTCCTCATGCAGACCCAGTCAATAGGCTATCCAGCCAACCGTGGAAATCACTCGAAACGAACCAATATATTGGGCCCCAACTTGCCCCTCTTCTTGAAGCTTATTAAACTGTTATAGGGTAATACCTTCAATAAAACCATATCATTGAGCTGGAACTTCAACTCAGATCGAGTCTGTTAGCATAACTCTTTTTCCAACTCTAAGTTGTTTGCAATCTCTACCTGATCTGATGATAAGCTTTGTTATCCGGAGAACGACCTCAGTCTTTCCCATGACCCTGTGACCGAACTCTCCCCAACAAACTAGGGTATGAAACTTTTGCCCATTGAGAATCTCAAATGGTGGTGCATCGATACTAGAGTGATAGCTATTGTTGTAAAAAAACTCGGTCAGCGGAAGGTAGGAATCCCAACTTCCACCAAAATTTATCATACATGCTCGCAGTCATAATCCTTGACCACGTCAAGCCACTTACATTGTCTCATGTTAAGATTTAACTGATGCATGAGATATCTCAAACTATTGTGATCTTTGTAGACGATACACTAGACCCCATAAAGATAACGTCGCCAAATCTTGAGGGAAAACACCACCTCCCCCTACTCCAGATCATGTATCCGATACCGATCCTCATGCGACTTCAACTACCTAGAAGCATAACCAATCACCATCCCTCTCTGCATAAGTACGTACTGCCCCAAACCGGTGAAGGATGCCTCATAATATACAAAAAAATCCTCAACGCCTTCAGGAAGAGACAACACTGAGGCCTCATATAACTTCTATCTCAGTGTCTCGAATGCAGCCTGTTGCTCAACCCTCAAGCAAAAATCTATGCCCTGCCTCGTCAGATGAGTGAGGGGTATAACAACCTTAGAGAAATCCTAAATAAATCTCTGATAATACCCTACTAAACCCAGAAATATCCTGATCTCCTAAGGAAACTTCGAGACCTCCACTGCATAAAAACCTTAATCTTGGCTGGGTTCACCAAAATTCCATTTTGGTTAACAAGGTGTACCATGAACTGGACCTCCCGTAACTAAAACTCACACTTTGAGAACTTGGGATACAACCATTCCCACCTCAAAACCCCAAGAAGCTCTTGAAGGCTCTCTTCATTTGCTCCATGGTTTTGGAATAGACCCGGATATCATTGATGAAAAGAATAGCAGTTCAATTAAGCATCAGCCTGCACACACGATTCATCAAATCCATAAATGTCAAAACCACATTAGTGAGCCCAAACGATATCACCACAAACTCATAATGACCATAACGAGTCTGAAACGTTGTCTTATCCACGTACTCCTCTCTAACCCTCGTCTGATAATACACTGACCTCAAATCAATATTGGACAACCAAGATTCACCCTGCAACTGATCGAAGAGGTCGATAATCTATGGAAGTAGGTAACGATTCTTCATTGTAAACTTGTTCAACTCCCGATAATCAATACACATGCGGTGAGACCCATCCTTCTTCTTCAAAAACAAGATCGATGCTCCCCAAGGTGAACTTCTCAGTCTGATAAACTGCTTACCCAATAGTTTCTAAAGCTAAGAGGATAACATTTGCATCTTTGGTGGTGCCAATCAATATTGCACCTTAGCAATCGGGACCACTTTGGGGACCAAATCGATCTTGAATTCAACCTACCTCTTCGGAAGCACACCGGATAATTCTTCCGGAAACAAATATGGGAAATCTCTGAACACAGGCACATCTGAAACCGAAACCTCCATCCCGTCCTGAGTGTCAACCACATACGCAAGGTAACCCATACAACCATGTTGTAGGTATCGTTGATCGCTGATAGCTGAATAAAAGGTTGATTCAAACCTGGTACCCGCTCCATAAATAATTAGTTCTCCCCCACTTGGGGTTCGAACAACTACCTGTTGACCCTCACAATCAATCATCATAGCAAACCTGCCCAACCAGTTCATCGCTACTATTACGCATAAATCCCCCATAGGGATAGGGATCAGATCAATTAGGTAAGACCCCGAAAATCTCCAAAACGCAACCCCAAAAAGAGCTCAATGCTAAACCCCATGCTCGTTGGTGATGGAAACTACCAACAGGCAGTCCAACTCGCCAAAAGACATATCAAAACTCATACTGAAGGAATGAGACACAAAGGATCGACTCATACCCGAGTAAAAAATCACAAGAGCAATCAAGGAATTCACTAAGAATGTACCTAGTAGAATCATAAACATAAGCACACCATAAAATAATTTTTTAGAATAGTAAATGAAAACATTCCAGTAACGACGTCTAGAGCAGCCCTAGCGTCCTCTTCCGTGAGCTAGAAAACACAACCTCGAGCCCTTGGGGGCTCCGCCCTGCCTTGACGTCAATCTGTGATCCTCAAAGTAGTTGGAGATGGAGCCTGTATTGGCCTGACAACAAGAAAGGGACACCAGGATTTCACATGGCCCACCTGATCACAATGGTAACAAATCTTGGTGCTCGGTACCAGGTCCTACTAGCGAAAAGCGTCGCATAGTACCCCTCCTTGTGATATTTGTGGCATCTAGAAGAAGATCGATAAACACCCTCATGAACCTTGTTGAACTTGCCACAAATGCGACCCCTCTGACCTCCTAATCGTGAATCAATGGGCTTAAACCACTTTGCTACAGGCCGGGACTGAACCGGATCCTACCTCTACACCCTCGTTTGAGTCTCAATCTCAATCTCTCGACTCCTTGCAGCATCTTAAAGAACGAAAATGGTACTATATTATTAGGTAGACACAAACTCATGAATCTGAGTCTTGAGCATGCTCAAGTATCATGACATTTAACCCTGCTCTGATGAAGCATACTAAGGATAGAAGATATCCCTCTCAGTAAACATCTTGGTGATCTCCGCCATGGTCTGTGTTTTCTATCTTAAAGAGAGATACTCCTAAGACAACCTCTCCTTCTCCACAAAGGGAACACACATAGTGCGGAACATCTCAGAGAACTACTCCCATAACACTGTAGCCTTCTCCTCTAGAGAATAAGTACCAGTCGCTATCCTCCACCAATCCTTAACTCCTAACTGAATAAGGTTAAGATCGCACTTGACCTTGTCGTCATCTGGGCACAAACATGTGAAGAAGAAACCAGACACATCCGAAAACCACCTCATCGCCATAATTGGGTCCTTGACCTTGTAAAACTATGGGGCTTTGTGTTTCTCAAGTCCTGATACTCAAATGATATCCCCCTTGAATCCATTTTAGTAGCAACAGTTGCGGTAGCTATCGCAGGAGCAGCCACAGACAGAATGACGTACTTCTCATCAAACAAATCAATCATAGTAGTCTTAATAGAACCAAAAATCTAAGGTATGGCACCCCGAACAGCAGTAGCTACCTCAGTAGCGATCAACTCACGGATGTCACCATCTGTCAATCCTGGTCGATCCTGGCCACTAGATCCGGAATCAGGTCCTCTCGTAACCACCATATTAAAAATGAACAAAAATATATCAAAAATGCCCCAATGCATACTATTTTAACCGTATCATAGCGACTAAACCCTCGACTTCCTTGCTACAAGTATCCTTCATGTGCTTCCAGTAGTATAGGCCCATACTACCTTCCATACATACCCGTATTTGTCTCTATGGATCATCATATACTAGGATACACATACATCCTATAGTCACTCTCTTGAGAGTGGCTAATCACACCTCAACTAGCCAGCTACACCCATACTCACTCATTAAACTTCCACCAACCCTGCAGCTGCTCGTGCATGCTAATCCTACATAACGTTGGATCCCATAGACAGTCGAATACTCTATTCTACCCTGATCCCACAACCAAACAAGAAACATTAAGGCTAAACCAAATATTTTCAAGCAATAAAATCTTAGTTATGTACAACTATGATGCACATACTAAGCAACTACATTAATGATGTCAAATTCATCTAACATATAAGAAGTTATCCTAGCTTATCAGGCATCATACATTAGGAAATTCTATCAAGCAATTCCTAAAGATCCCTAGCCTATCACTAGCATGCAGTTCTATCATAAACATCATAAACAAATTACAGTGTGGGTAACTTTGGGTATACTTCCTTGCTCTGGCTGATCGTACACATCTCATCTTTTCTTGGTTAGTTTTGAAAACAATATTTTTGAAAACAATTTTCTAAAACAATTTGGAAAACTCTTACATATCCTTAGTTTGAGTCTGGAATCACATGAATGATCATCCAATTCTCTCAAACCAGGAATCTAATAGCAACTTGTAATATCCCAAAACACAATAAATTTTTTCATTTTTAACTAAAGAGAAATAATTATTTTCAATCAAAGCCTAGTCAAAAGAACCCAAGATCAAGTACAAATGTTCCAAAATCAATGTATCATAACATTTCAAAAATATAACACCAAAGGATGTGTATGATCACGCCTTTGCTTTCCCCTGATCATCTAAAGTACCTGAAACATAAAACTTAAATTGTAAGCCAAAGATTAGTAAGTTCCCCTAAAGTACCACACAAAACCAAATACAAATAACAACACGCATATATGATCCTTTAGCCTAACTGGACCGCCTCGCAGGGTCCACAACCTATCTGGACCACTCTACAAGCCTTCGGCCTAACTGAATTGCCTTGTAGACCTTCAGTCTATCCGGATCACCCCTGGTATCTTGGCCTTCAATACAAAACAAGACCGCTCCAAACCAACAAACCATAAAATTTTGACATATACAATAACAATCAATAACCAGCAACAGAGGTAATCATATAGATCTACCAATCTAATGCGTACTCAATAAACATAGGTAATCATACATATTTACCAATCTAATGAATACTTAGTGAACATAGGTAATGATACAGATATACCAATCTAACACATAATCATCATAACATCCACTTCACAGTCTGAAAGGATAGCTGAATAGATCACAACTCTAACTTTTGACTCTACAGGTGACCTATACAACAAACTATGACCTTGTCTCAAACTACTAATCAAAATACCCAGCATACCCCTTGGTCAAACTTGGTCAAAATCCTAGTCAATGTCAAGGTAAAAAGTCAAACATTCCTTCTGGACTGTGTATGCCCTATGTACTCCCCTCTACAAATAATGTAGAGGGTTCCCTTCCAAAAAATGGGGTTGAACCCTGGTATGCACAACGTACCTCTAGGTACGCCCATCATACTAGAGCTAAATCTCAACTTTTCCATTAAGTTCTTATTTCGTTAAGCGAAAGCACCAAACTTCAGATTCAGGTTAAAAGGGACGTTCTATTGGACATGTTATCTCACTTTATCCATTTTAATGCATAAAAGAGTTTAAAAACCAAAACCCTTGGTCCAAAAGTTATCCAAAGTCCCAATACTCTTTTATGGCTCAATAGAGTGTGCAAGCTCTCATTTTTATGAATCTATTAGCTAAAAATTATAGGAAACGACATTTCAAGGACTTGGATAACTCATACTCCATTAGATCAAACTGTGGGACCAAAAATGCATACAAACTCTAGACTAACCAGATCTAAGCAAATAACACATCAAGATCCAAGCTTTATACCTCTTAATGATGCTTGAGGGCAAGATACTTCTAGATCCAAGATGTCATGAGCTTCAAAGTTTTCTCCAATTCTTTCTTCTTCCTTCAAGATCACCAAAAGCACACTTTCAAACTTAAAATGCTCACATAATGGATTAGGGTTAGCAAGGGATGATTTGGGGGATGGAGGTTAATGAGGGAAGAGGTCATGAAGAGATAATGATGTTTAAATAGGGATCAAACCCTAAAAAATAGGTTTTGACCCCTAGCCACATATGCCCTGCGTACACTGAGTACACCCAACATACTTGACAAAAACTCATGACCTCACCTAGTGATCCAAGGGACCAAATTTGCAATGTAATTTCATTTTAAGGGTATAATCGGAAAATACCTGGATCAAGGTCTTACATTAGATCCTTCTATACTCCCTTTGGTTTCATGAAATTTCCATATCCACTTACTCATCCTCACACACATTTGAATAAACGAAATTGCGGGGGAGGGGGATGAGCAACTAGCTATGATTTGTTATGTAATAGAAACTTACGCCCTTAACTTCTATTTTTTTCACATTTTCCCTAACATTGTAACGCTTTGTCAGGTATTATTCAACTTTCAACATTTTTTGGGTTGTAGACTGGAACTCGATGAGTTGGGAAGCTCCAACTCATTTTGTAGGAAATTATTAGGCCGTAGAGTTTAAGGATCCAACTCGACGATTTGGGAGCCCCAATTCAATGAGTTGATGGCCAAAGATCAAACCCTAAAATTTAGGGTTTGCACCCTATATAATCACCTTAAGCCTTTGAGGCTAAACCCTTATCATCCTCCAAAACCCTAATATCTACCTTGTGAGACGTACTCTTTATTCCTCTCATATTGTGACCTAGTGTGGCACTTTCGAGGCACAAGAAGGAGAAGATAGTGAAAAGGAGTTAGGGATCTAGCAAGCAAGCCATGGATCTTCTGTTTGGCACTGTTGTGAATTGTTGTGAGTATCTAAAACCTGATTTTTATAGATATGTATAGTTGGATCTTGGGTTTTTTCCCTTTTCCACCCTTATTCTTAGTAATTGCATGCATAGACTTAATATAGCTTGCAACTTTATGAATCTCCAGGGCAAGAGGGCCTCATGATGGGCTAGATTCGACTTTTCAGTTGGTTTTGATGCCATGCATGGATTTTAGGGAACATTTCCTTTTTTGGCCCATTTTGGCTTCAAGACATGCATTGGAGATGCATGTCTATAAATCATCTAGCTTTAGGATTCATTTGAGGTTAAAATCTCTTCTAGAATAGATGGGGCCAGAACACTAAGGTTTTGGGGCTTAATAGGTAACCCTTGCAGTTTTCAAGCTTTGAATTAGAACTTTGAGCATTTAGGATGGTCCCAAAGGATAAATTTGGAAACTTTATCTTTCTATACACATTAGGAGTTTAGATTCGAGCATTAGAGTCCCTGGAATCAAAGGATAATCTGAATGTGTGTAATAGGGGAAAAACTCGACGAGTTGCCTTACCAACTCGGTGAGTTGGATTGGGTTTTCCCGCCTTCTGGATACTGTGGGGACTCGACAAGTTGTCCTGATAACTCAGAATGTTGGCTACGTTTTTACCAGTTTTCTGAATACCGAAGGAACTCAACAAGTCGTTAGGTACACTCAACGAGTTGGGTCAACATGGACTGCTGACCTTGACTTTGACTTTGACCATGGCTGACCAAATTTGACTTCTAAGGGTATTTTGGTTATTCCTTGATTTTAATGAAGTAGTCATATGGTGTTTGTAGGCAGTTAAGTTAGGAGCTGTTATTCGAGAGTTGGATCTTGTCAATCGGTGATACTTGTGAGGTGAGTCTTCTCACCATACAAATGGGTTGAAGGCACCAAGGCCGACCCATTATGTGTTATGTGGAATGCTAGTTGATTACGTGATATGTGATATGATAGTTATCCTTGTGATAGTTTTATGGAAGACCCCTGGGGGGTTCCTCTGGTAGTGGTAAAAGACCATGTGGGGGTTCCCATGGGATTCTATATAATACCTTGGAGGGTTTCCATGGCATCCTAGTAAGTTTTCATGTAAGTTTGTACGGAATTTTTCTGGTTAGTTAAGACCATGTGGGGGTTCCCATGACAGGAAAGGAAGATCTTGTGGGGTTCCCATGGCAGGTAGTTAAGACCATGTGGGGGTTCCCATAGCAGGAAGTTAAGACCATGTGGGGGTTCCTAAGGAAGTGGGTTAAGACCACATAGGGGTTCCTAAGGAAGTGGGTTAAGACCACATAGGGGTTCCCATGGAAGTGGGTTAAGAACACGTGGGGGTTCCAGTGGAACCCGGTGTAAGATCTTGGAGGGTTTTCATTGCATCCTTATGGGTTCATATGCATGGCTTATGTAGCTTATATGGCTGATATGGTTTATGTGCTTATGTGGATTCTGTGGGGTATGTTATGGGGAACTCAATAAGTGTTAACTTATAGTTTTTTGGTTGGTTCAGGTACTTTAGGATCTAAGGGAAAGGGCCCGTCGTGATGGGGCAGCATAGACTCTCTCGTGTTTTGTTTGGGACACTATGATTTCATGAAAAACTTACTTAATGTTATGGATTTTTGAAAAAAAATTGTGATTGGAATTTTTTATTATGGAAATGATTTCGTGACTTAAAAATGAAAAAAAAAATATGGTTTTTAGGATATTACAATTTGGTATCAGAGCCTTGGTTTGAGAGATCCGGGCATGCTCTCAGTGTGTCACAACTCAAACTGGGGAAATGGTAAAATTGTTTTCAAAAATCAAAGTTAAAAACTTCTTAAACCGATTTCTTATAAGAAAAAGGGTGAGTGCAATGCACGTAATCGGCCGAACTCAAGTAAGTGTTTTCCCCAATATGTTAGCTATTCTATATTGATATTTGGAATGTGATAGTTAGATTGATTTTGCTATGTGTATGCTTTAAAAATTATATATGGTCAGGATCTTATAGCCGTAGAATAATTTATTTCGCCTTATTTCCTATTCCTTGTCTCGTTGTGGTCCTAGGGTAGAGTCTGTTATTCAACAGTCTATTTGATCCTATTTTGTGCATATTTTGCAGCATAAGTGCAATCTGTTATGATTTATTTTAGTTCTGGTTCGGTGGGATTGGAGTAAATCTTAGGGGAACCTAGGATTTGAGTTATGCGGTAGTTTGTGAGATTTGTTTTGTTCTGGAACGAATTATGGTTATCAGGTATAGCCTTAGGGAATGTACAGGTAGGTGTGGAAGGTAGTTTTGGGCCCGTACTACTGAAAGCATAGGACCTGTACCCGAACCATTGCTAGAATCGGAAGATTTAAGGAGATCGGTGTGGGAGGATCCCCTTTTTGAATATCTTGGTCATTCTTTCTTATGGTATTTCATATCAGAATGGTGGTGACACGACATGGAGCAGGGGGTCAGGATCAGGATCCGGGTCAGGCTGCGATGTAGAACCCATTAACGAGAGGTTGTATGAAGTTATCACAACTGTGGTAACGAGGGGCATTCTTGACGCTACCCCAATGATATTCGAGACCGTCAAGGAAGGGATGATGGAGATCATGGAGCAGCGGTTCAGGTTTTTCTGAGCCGAGATTGTTGCGGGCAAGATCGGGACCCGAACTCCCTCGTTTTGGGAGTTCAAGGTGTGCGGAGAGCCTGAGTTCTTTGAGGGACCCTATAGTTAGTTGACGGTGGGTGGCAGACATGGAGAATGCATAACATACACCCTTTTTCCTCGTGGCGGAAAAAGTGGGGATTGCTTCATGTATGTTGAGGGACAGAGATAGGGACTGGCAGGAGGAGGAGACCCATCAGGTGGGATCAGTTGAGTGGCTGAGATGACATGGGAGGAGTTTGTCAGGTGCTTTCGTTGGATTAGGTGTCTAAGCCCATAACTATAATTGGTATGTACTTGACCCGATAGTAGCATGGTCTATTTCGGGTTGCCTTCACCAGAACAATCTGATAAGATGGATATTTGAGAAAGAGGTTAGTTGTGATTTATTAATATATTATAAGTATAATATATTAATTGTGAAATCATATTATTTGATTAGTATTTATCAAGAATTAATTTGGAATTAATTTAGGGATCAAAAGAGACTAATTAAATTAACAGGGACTGATTATGTAAATCAATGATACATGTGAATTGGGCTAATGATCCATGATTGGTTTATGTTGGACTAAGCATATGTGAAAGTCTATTAAGTGATAATCCAAATTAATTGTTGGATCATAAGTTTAACTGTAAGAATTAGGGTTTATACATGACTCTTGCAATTCTACACTATAAATGTATACCCGCAGCCCTAAAATCGACAACGCTAGCATTTGAAGAAGAGCTAGCCGATTTTTAAGTCTCATAAACCTCTCTCATATTCATCTAGTTGTTTATTGATGTTTGTGACTTGTTTAAGGCATCACACGTAAGGTGCTAAGCTCTCTTAAGGCCAAGTTCTACAAGCTACTACACAAGGTAATCTTCTAACTAGTTTCTAATCTTCAAATATCACCTTCGCATGCTAGTTAGGCTTCATGCTTTGGAAAAATGAATATTGCATGTATAATTAGAGAAAACTTAGATCCAAAGAATTAGGGTTGTATGTGTACCATAGGAATGTTATAGTACATAAAACCCAACAGTGGTATCATAGAAATGGGTGTTTTCTATTATATTGAGACAATTGTGTAATTTTCAAAGCTGAAAAAATGACATTTCTAGCCACTGACTACTGGACTCATTGAGTCCTATAACGGAACTCGACGAGTTGGATCATATGATGATGAAGTCGATGAGTCCAATGCATGGCTCGATGAGTTGGATCATTTGTTGGCAGAATTTTCGAGTTTTTGGCCTGTTTTAGATTAGGATCATTACCAAAAACTGTTTTGGTTCATAAAATTCGTTTTTAATGATATGTTAACGATTATTCCCATCCAATAACATGACGACTATCAAATTTTAAGATAATTACTTGATTTTGTGAAAAACTAATTATTTGTAAAATTTGAAGTTATATGAATAGTATTAGGTCAATTGGAAAATGATAAATTATTTAATAATCTTATTTGCTAAATTGATCTAAATGTTTCTTGAAATTTTTCATAACTTGTCCTCAAGTTATGAAATATGAAAAGTTTCATTCATGAAACTTTAACTTTTTTATGTTATAGAATTCCAAAGGTCTTGAAGAGGTTCATAACTTGTCCTCAAGTTATGGAACTTGGAAAGTGTCATTTATGTAACATAAATTATAAAACTCAAGAGGCTTTGAAGAGTTTCAAAACTTGTCATCAAGTTTTGGAAATTGAAAAGCCTCATTTATGAAACTTTAATTCCAAACCCTAGAATTTTAAAAGTTTAAAATTCAACCCTATACTATTATAATATTAAAGTTTAATACTTATATATGTATAAGACAAATCAGCCTTATCATTAGTAGGCCTAATTCACGAAGCCGGTCTATAAAGGGGTATAAGGAAATTGACTATAAAACGACGATTGAATGGGTGTCCACTCTCACCCACCGCTTCCTTGACTGGTGGAGAGTCATTAGCTGAACGGGTAGGATAAGACATTAATCCTAATTAATAAGTATAATGATATTGTAAAGTAACTTAACTATAATAAATTCCCAATCTTAGTTACTTTAGGAAAATATGAAAATGGTGCTACTCCATGTAAATTACACTTTGCACCTTGCTAAGTCATTAGTGGAGCGTGTGTGGGTAACAGGCACACTAATTTGGGACCGGCAAGAGTAACATAGGGTAGCTTGATGTTAATCATGGATCAATGGAGCGTGTATGGTTAACGGGCACATTGATCAAGTGATATGTAACATCAAGAGTACCAAGCACATTTGCATGGTTATTAACACCTTGTTTGTGATACTCGGTATCCCAATCACAAACTTTAAGGGCATAATCGAGATTTAAACATGTCATTGATAAGTTCAATGAATCTCAAAGAATCTAGGAATTTCAATTCATTTAAAACCTAATCTTCAATTTCATTTTTCATGGAGGAAATTGGTAAATAGTCATTTACCTACCTTCAAATATTTTACAATTGGAGGAAATTTGGCAATCATGATACGGCATCCCTCTTCTAAATTGTAGAATATTTTGTTGGGTCCTAGCCTTAATATTTCATTTGGGTGTTATATTAAGGATCCTTATCTAATCTAAACTTTTTCTTTCTTTTCAGATGTCTACTTCAAATAATGCTTCAAACCCAATCCCTTCCGACTCTTTCTCCCTCATGAACTGATGTGGGAGGGTCATCTTTGATGGATCAAATTTCAATTATTGGATTTGAAACATCCGCATGGCCATTCATTACGAGGAAAAAAATATGTTCTCAATAAATAGCTAAAGGAGACTGATGAAAATACTGCTACTCCCGAACAGATTGTTGAGTATAAGACTCATCAGAGGGATGCGAAAAAGGTGTCATGTATCATGATTGCTAACCATGACTGTTGAGCTTCATAAGTCCTATGAGGACTTTTGGCCTTATGAAATGTACCAAGATTTGATGGAAAGTTACCATTAAAGTGCTTGGCAGGAAAGGTATGAAATCATAGCCTCCATGATCACAACAAAAATGAAGAATGGAGAGTCCATCATCGCCCACTTGCAAACAATGCAAAGGTTTGTGGACTACTTGCTGAAGTTGAATGTCAACTTCGATGAAGATTTGGCCATTAACATTATCCTACACTCTTTGTTTCCTTGTTACAATCAATTTCGTATGACCGATCATATGAATAAGGAGGAGATCACTCTTAGCAAGCTTCAAGGTCTTTTGAGAACTGTGGAAAGGCAAATATGTTGTACCTACTCCAACTACTACTACTGCCCATGTCATGGCAATTGGACATGGGAAGGGAAAGAATAGGAAGGCTCCTTCTAAGAGCCACAAGGAAAGTCCCATGATGGATCCTCTTCTAGTGGGACCAAAGTAGGTTCTACTAAACCCACTTCCAATCCAAAGGAAGCAAAATGCTTCCATTGTCATGAAAAATGGCATTGGAAACGAAGCTGCTCCAAATACTTGCAGGACATAAAGGATGGGAAGATCAAGCCCACCTTTGTAGGTATTTATACTATTCTTTCTAATAACTCATTACATGGCAATTATTGAGTCCTTGATACATGATGTGGTTTTCACATTTGTTCTGATTTGTAGGGTCTAAAAGGAAGTAGGGATGTGGAGCACGGGAAGATGAACTTGATCATGGGGAATACGAAAAATCGACTGTCACCAAGATTGGAGTTTATTCTTTATTACTTAGCAGTGGGTTAAATTTAGAATTGAATAATTGTTTCTACTCATCTGATATGGCAAGAAATATTATTTCTTGTCATGATTTGTATGAACAAGGTTTTACTTTTTCATTTGATAATGAGCTTTGTAGTATTAATGCTTATTATAATGGTAAATTTTATTTTGAAGCATTACCTTGTAATGGTATATATGAAACTATGATGGTTGTAGATAACTTATGAATTAATGTGTTGCATATCGATTCGTCCAATAGTTTGGATAAAGCATGCTTATGGCATTGTCATCTTGGACATGTCAACAAGAAGCGCATAGCCCAACTCCAAAAGGATGGAGTGTTGGAGTCATTTGACTTAAAGTCAGGTGACGCATGTGAATCTTGTTTTCTTGGAAAGATGACCATGTCACCCTTCACTGGTACTTGTGAAAGGGGTGTGGGTTTGTTGGATCTCATACACACCGATGTGTGTGGACCCTTCAGATCGGCCATAAGAGATTCTAACCACTTCTATGTGACTTCCGCTGATGATTATAGTAGATATGGGTATGTCTACTTAATCAAGCATAAGTCAGAAACCTTTGAAAAGTTCAAAAAGTTTAAACAAGAAGTGGAGAATCAATTGGGTAGGAAGATAAAGATACTCCGATCCGATCAAGGAGGAGAGTATCTTAGTATTGATCTCCACGACTATCTTAAGCAATGTGGAATTGTTTCACAATTGATGCCACCTACGACACCACAACTTAAGGGTGTGGCTAAGAAGCGCAATAGAACATTTTTGGACATGGTTCGTTCTATGATGAAACAAGCTTCGTTACCTTTCTCATTCTAGGGGTATGCCTTAGAGACTGCCGCCCATATCCTTAATCTAGTCCAACCTAAAGAGGTTTCCAAAACACCTCACGAAATGTAGACAGGGAAGGTTACCTCGTTAGAACACATCAAGGTGTGGGGTTGCGAGGCTTTTGTGAGAAAAGAAACTCACAAAAAACTCAAACCTCGTAATGAGCGATGTATTTTCATCGGCTGCCCATAGAAATCCTTTGGATATCTCTTCTATAGACTGAGTGACAATGTTGTCTTCGTTGCAAGGAGAGGGGTTTTCTGCAAGAGAGAAATCATATGCCAAGAGGACAGTGGGAGGCAAATTGAACTTGAAGAGCTTCAAGAGTTAAGTAATGAAGGAACCTCAAACACTAGCGCTCAACCCGAGGAGGAAACTCTCGTTGAACCAATTGATGAGTCCGTACCTTTGAGACGATCCATTAGAGCTAGAATGGCACCTGAGTTTAATGATTTTCATATTACTACTGAAGGAGATACATTTATCAGTGATAGTACACTAGTAAATTTGGATGAACCTAACAACTACAAGGAAGCCATGGCAGGACCCTAGTCTGCTAAATGGAAAAAGGCAATGGACAGCGAGATTCAGTCCATGTATGACAATCAAGTTTGGAACTTAATTAACAATGAACCAGGTCGTAAGACGGTCGGGTGCAAATGGATCTTCAAGAAGAAGACCGACATGGATGGGAAAGTACACACTTATAAGGCACAATTGGTTGCGAATGGCTTTACTCAAACTCCTAGAGTTGACTATGATGATACCTTCTCACCAGTAGCGAAGATTAAATCTATAAGGGTTATGCTAGCCATAGTTGCATTTCATGATTATGAAATATGGAAAATACATGTCAAAACCACTTTCCTTAATAGGATGTTGGCTGAGGATGTTTACATGAGTTATCCAGATGGTTTTTTCAATGCTAAGTACCCTAATAGAGTGTGTAATCTTGATAACTCGATTTATGGATTTAAAAAAGCATCTCGCAGATGGAATCTTTGTTTCGATGAGAAAGTCAAAGAGTTTGGCTTTTCGAGAAGTGAGGATAAGTGTTGTGTATATGTCAGAACTAGTAGGAGTATAGTTAGCTTTCTAGTATTGTATGTAGATGACATACTGCTCATAGGAAAAAAACATCCCAATCTTACAGGAATTTGAGTCGAGGTTTGGGAAGTGTTTCGCTATGAAGGAACTCATACAAGCTGCTTATATTTTGGGGATAAGGATATTAAGAAACAGGAGTAAAAGACTAATAGGACTTGGTCAAAGTACCTAATTGGACAAGGTGTTGAAACGTTTCAGCATGGAGAACTCCAAGAAAAGAGAATTACCTATCCAGTGCAATACCAAACTGAGTAAGACTCAGAGTTCGAGTACCGATGTCGAGATAGCAAAAATGATTCGAATAGTATATGCTTCTGCAGTTGGCTCGATCATGTAAGCTATAACATGTACTCGCCCTGATGTAGCCTTTGCTTTGAGCATGGTTATTAGATATCAAGGGAACCCTGGTAAAGCTCGCTGGACTGCAGTAAAGTACATTATTAAGTACATGCAGAGGACTAAGGACTGGGTCCTTACCCTCGGTGCGAGTGATGTCTTGAGAGTGATAGGGTATAGTGACGCCAGCTTTCAGACCAACAAATATAATTTCCACTCTCATTCAGGCTGGGTATTTACCTTAAATGGAGGAGCAATAACTTGGAAAAGTTCCAAACTGGAAACTGTACCTAATTCAACGTGTGTATCAGAGTACATAGCAACAAGTGAAGCGTCGAAGCAGAGATATGGCTAAAGAACTTCATCGGAGACCTTGGAGTTATACCAGCTGTAAAGTAGCCTATGGAGATTTTCTGTGATAACGAGGGTGCGGTTTCTTTAGCCAAGAAACAATGGGATCATGGAAAATCCAGGCACATTGATAGAATATATCACTTCATAAGACATCGAATAGAAGAAGGATTCCTCGTAATGAAGGGGGTATCGACAGAGGAGAACCCATTAGATCCCCTTATAGGGCTGTCAAATCGGGCAGTCGTGTTGTGTTTTTTTCTGACACAACACGACACGACAAGGTTTTGGACGACCCGAACACGACACGACACGATGTCGTGTTTTTTTTCATTAACACAAAAACGAACCAATTAAAAGACGACAAGACACAACAAAGATAATATTACATAACCGTTAGTGTATTTCATTCATACTTAAAGATATATAAAACGACAAAAACGACAAACACGACAACCATATGCTTAATCGTGTCAATTTCGTGTCGATTTATGAACACGAACATGACACGACACGAAATTGTGTTTTTTAATCTTGACACGAACACGAATTTGAATTTTGATTTCATCCCGATATCATTTTGTTTCGTGTATTTTTGTCGTGTCGTGTCATAAACTGACACCCCTATCCCCTTACAAAGGGACTGAGTAGGGTTAAGCACTAGCAGCACGCTAGGAGTATCGGGCTAAAGGTCAATATTAGTTTTAATGATTAGATATATATTTAGAAACTTGTAATAGTTTAAATGTAATTGATGTTTGATGATTAAATAAAAGGAGCCTTTTATTTATAAGTAAAGTTATTATCTTGTGTCAATTGTTTACTATTGTTTCATTTTGCATGTTTTGACTTCCAGAATAATGAGATTATTCGAACTATCCACAGTCGATCATACTTTGGAAGTACGTTATGTAAGTAGACTATCATGAATGGGTTTTTGTAAGATTGTCTAAGGAGTTAGACATTGCAAAAGTTTGCTACAAACATTCATGAGTGCTCTTGAAATAAGATTTGAGTATTGGACTAAACCCATACTCACATGAATCACTTCATGGAATTTATCACGAGTGATTATGGGATGATAATATCGTATAGTCTTCAAACCAAGATATATGAGTTGTTGACTACAAGTTGGTTGTGCATTGATAAGATGAAAATGCATCAGTAACTTGATGTTATAAATGTGTTGTTGTGTATGATTTAATGAGTAGTTAGTACAAGCATATAAGTTGAAGTTTATCTGTTCCTTTTAATCCTTGGAGGATTGAAAGCAATATCTTGGGCCCCTCAATGATTTTGTTTTGACGTATGTGACGGGACCAGTAAGGACTCAATTGATGTGTTCAATTAAGTTCTATATCAAACAAATCAGAAATCGGGAAACAAACTGCAAGACATTAAGTATGACCATGTTCCATGTATTTGTACGCATGATATCTTAAAGAAAAGAGGATTACATGATCACTTATCTAATGGATGCATCAGAGTTCGACAGTGGCTTTTGAGAGCTACGATTGTTAATCAGATTTTGAAGTTACATTGGCAGTTATAGTTATTAGACTTATCCAAGTGGGGGACTGTTGGATTAGGTGTCTATGCCCATAACTATAAATGGTATGTACTTGACCCGATAGTAGCATGGTCCATTTCGGGTTGCCTTCAATAGAACAATCTGATAGGATGGACATTTAAGAAAGATGTTAGTTGTGATTTATTAATATATTATAAGTATAATATATTAATTGAGAAATCATATTATTTTATTAGTATTGATCACGAATTAATTTGGAATTAATTTAGTGATCAAAAGAGACTAATTAAATTAACGGGTACTGATTATGTAAACCAATGATACATATGAATTGGGCTAATGATCCATGATTGGTTTATGTTGGACTAAGCTTATGTGAAAGTCCATTAAATGATAATCCAAATCAGTTTTTGGATCATAAGCTTAAGTGTAAGAATTAGGGTTTACACATGACTCTTGGAATTCTACACTATAAATGTATACCCTAAGTCCTAAAATCGACCACCCTTACATTTGAAGAAGAGCTTGTCAATTTTTGAGTCTCATATACCCTAAGTCCTAAAATCGGCCACCCTTGCATTTGAAGAAGAGCTTGCCGATTTTTGAGTCTCATAAACCTCTCTCATATTCATCTAGTTGTTTATTGGTGTTTGTGACTTGTTTAAGGCATCACAATTGAGGTGCTAAGCTCTCTTAAGGACAAGTTCTACAAGCTACTACACAAGGTAATCTTCTAACTAGTTTCTAACCTTCAAATGTCACATTTGCATGCTAGTTAGGCTTCATGCTTTGGAAAAATGAATAATGCATGTATAATTAAAGAAAACTTGGATCCAAAGCATTAGGGCTGTATGTGCACCATAGGAATGTTATAATACATAAAACCCAATAGATTTGACCTGGATTTTGCACCATCCATTAAGGTGCAACGGTTAGTGAGGCAGTTCCAGGAGCTACAGCAGACCACCGAGACTGTGGCGGAGATCACCACCATTTTTCGGGCGTGAGCATTCTTGATCCCATAGTATGTGGTGGATGAGGATATGAGGAGGACGAGGTATCATTCCATGATGAGGGATGATATCCGTGAGTTCGTGACCTTTTCAGGGTGCAAAACCCTGAATGAGATGTTGGAGAAGGCCCGGGAGCGGGAGATGGAATTGGAGTTCCGCACCAAGCGAAAGCCAAAAAAGGCTCAGACAGCTGTAGATCAGGCTAAAAAGCCTAATACCTCTGATTCTTTTGGTAGGGGGCAGCAGGGTCGTGGCCGGTGTGCCAAATGTGGGAGGTTGCATAGTGGAGTTTACTGGGTGACAAGCCCAGAATCTTATACCTATGGTCAGCCAGGCCACGTGAGCAGGGACTACCCCAAGAAGGTCTTGATTTGTTTCCTCTGCAACCAGACTGACCATAAAAAGGTTGATTATCCTAGGTTTCAGGGAGGGGGAGGAGCGGTGGCGGCGCCTGCACCCGCGACGATGAGGATCACTGATGGCCGCCCTTGCATGGCGGATGCTCCTATGGTGAAGAGCCGCACATTTTAGTTAACCACATAGGAGACTCGAGCAGCGCTAAACATCGTGGTTGGTACGTAATTTATTTTCCTGCTCACTATTGATTTGTTATGCTTATCTATATTTATATGTGCTCTTGTATTGGGACCTTGTTGGTCAATGGTACATCGGATCATGTTCTTTTCGATTTGGGAGCTACCCGATCGTTCGTATCTCTTGCACTTAGCAAGAAGTGCTAGGATACTATGGGGACTCTGGATTCTCCACTAGAGGTTGAGATTGTAGATGACCGCACTGTGAGTGCCACGAGGGTATACTGGGACTGTATCCTGAATGTGTTTGGGGAGAGGTTCCGTGTCGATCTGGTTCTGATACCTTTGTGAGGGCTGAAGATGATCGTTGGAATGGACTCATTGGGGGCCAATGGGGCCATGATAAACTGCGAGCACCAGCTGGTGAGAGTTTGAACCCCAAGTGGGGGAGAACTAGTCATTTAGATAGAGAAGGCATCGTAGGGGCCAACCCTTTGTGCAGCTATGAGGGCTAGGAGACTTCTCCATCAAGGTTGTTCGGGATTTTTGCCATATATCTCGGGTACGAAGGTTGAGACCATGATAGATTTGGGTAGTTTACTAGTTGTACGAGATTTTCAAGAAGTCTTTCTAGAGGAGTTGTTTAGGGTGCCTCCGAAGAGACAGGTAGAGTTTCACGTTGATTTGGGTTCGGGGTGCTGCTCCGATAGCCAAGAAACTGTACCGGTTAGCTCCACCTGAGATGCAGGAGCTGTCTACGCAGTTTTAGCGGCTACTACACCGAGGGTTTATCCGTCCAAGCAACTCTCCATGGGCAGCACCGATTCTATTTGTAAAGAAGAAGGACTGGTCACACAGGATGTGCATCGATTATCGGGAGCTGAACAAGCTAACATTAAAGAACCTTTATCCACTCCCGAGGATCAATGATTTAGTTAATCAGTTTCAGGTTGCATCTTGGTTTTCCAAGATTGATCTTTCGTCGAGGTTCCATCAGATGAAAATTAGGGATGAGGATATACTGAAGACTGCTTTCAGGACTCAGTACAGTCACTATGAGGTTATGGTGATGCCATTCGGGATCATCAACGCCCCAACAATGTTCATGGACCTCATAAACAAGGGTGTGTAGGCCGATGTTGGATCGGTCTATAATCATTTTTATCGATGATATCTTGGTCTATTCTAGGACCAAGGAGCAACACAAGTAGAATTTGAAGGAGGTCTTGGAGACACAAAGGAGAGAAAGGTTGTATGCTAATTTCTCTAAGTGTGATTTTTGGTTACATGAGGTGTAGTTTTTGGGGCACATCTTCAACTAAGAGGGCATTTTGGTTGATCCAGCCAAGATCGAGGCAGTGATGCGGTGAGAAATACCAAAGAATGCATCTAATATCCATAGCTTTTTGGTCCTAGCGGGGTGTTATCGGAGATTTATTCAGTATTTCTCCAAGATCGTTGTACCTTTAACTCGCTTGACCAAGAAGAATGTGACTTTTCGATGGGGCCCGGATCAGCAGTTGGCTTTCGAGACCCTGAGACAGCAGTTATGCGAGGCCCCAAATTTAGCACTACCTGAGGGGTTGGATGATTTGGTGGTGTATTATGATGCATCTATCACAAGGTCATGGTCAGTTTTGATGTAGAGGGGACATGTGATCGCGTATGCCTCGAGGCAGCTGAAGCCTCATGAGGCGAACTATCCCACTCGTGACCTGGAATTGGGGACGGTGGTGTTTGCCAAAAAAATATGGAGGCACTACTTGTATTTGGTTCGGTTCACCATCTTTACTAACTAAAAAAGTCAGAAGTACTTGATGGATCAACAGAACCTGAACATGCGGCAGAGAAGATGGTTGGATGTGCTGAAGGACTACGATTGCGAGATTTTGTTTCATCCCGAGAAGGCCAACGTTGTGACTGGTGCCTTGAGCTGCAAGGTGGTGAGTGCACCAATCAGGGATATTTGCGTCAGTATGACAATGATTTCTCCTTTGTTGGATATCATCAACATGGTGACTGGTGCCTTCAGCCTTGTTTGGTCGAGGCATTTTGATATAGTGTGGCCGGGTGTGGGTACCGACATCTGGAGGAGTGAGACAGAAGATCTTCGGGGGGAACATAAGTCCAAGTTCTCTATTCATCCTGGGGCAAAAAAAATTATAGAGACCCGAGATTGAGTTACTGGTAGCCCTGCACGACGCGGGAGATCGCATGGTTCGTGGAGCGGTGCTTGACCTATAGGAAGGTCAAGATCGAGCATCAGAGGCCACACAGCAAGGTTTAGCTGCTACCCATTCCCATGTGGAAATGGGAAGAGATCACCATGGACTTCATCACGAAGTTACCGAGGACGACGAAGAGTGTGGATTCTATTTGGGTCATTGTGGACAGGTTGATGAAGAGTACCCATTTTATTCCGATCCCCAAGAGTATCTCTGCTGAGAAATAATCAGATATCTATGTGCGAGAGGTGGTGGTCAGGCATGGAGTGCCATTGTCCATGATCTCGGACCGCGATGTACGAATCACCACCAAGTTTTGGAGGAGTGTTGGGTTTTGAGCATTCTAACACTCCTATTGTGTACATGCAACCGTAAATACCTTGGATCTATGTTTTCTCTATTATACATGAAAATATCAATTTTCCAAGGTATTGCTCTAACTAGCATAATATAAAGTACAAATAATATAAAATCTAGTAGAATGACATACCTCTTTGTTAGTGCTTGATTCCATGTAGCTTGAGAGCCTAGTGCCCCAAGTGTGACACCTCAAATGGTTCACACAACATCAAATGCATTTGGATTAACTTGAGAGAGAAAATAGAACACTTCAAAAATCGACTTACCCTCACTTCTTCCACTAGTCACCGATTTCTTCAATAATAAGATCATTATATAGTTAGTCACAATTAGGGTAAACCCTAATTGTCATGGCTTTCCATTTCCTTGGATCCATGGGTTCAAATACACCATGGAGCATCTTATGGGTTTTAGCCCAACTTGATAATCCATGAAGCATTAGCCCACTATATAAGTATGGATGATTTACACAATCAACCCATATATTTAATTAGTCTTATTTTGATCACTCAATTAACTCTAGATTAATTCTTGATCAATAATAATTAAATAATCATATTAATATATTAAAACTTATAATATATTAATAAACCTTAGGTGTTATTTCTCTCATTTTAGTCTATCCAAATGCATGATGCCATGCAACCCAAAAGGACCATGTCGGGTCGGGTCAAGTATATACCAATTATAGTTATGGACTTAGACACTAATCCAACATCCTTCCACTTGGATAAGTCTAAAACTATTATTGCAAGTATGAATCCATAACCCGACTAGCAATCGTAGCTCTCAAAAGCCATTGTCGAACTCTGAACAAAATGACGCATCCATTAGATAAGTGATCATGTATTCCTCCATTCGAGATATCATATGGATTGAGACATGGATTATAATCATTCTCTCTGTCCATTTTTTGTTTCTCAATTTCCAATTTATGACGACTGACTAATTGAACAAATCAAATCAGGCCAGGCCTGGCTGAGCACTTACGTTTTGTCATCACTAAATCATCGAAGGGCCTACAGATATCGCTTTTATCCCTTTGAGGGTAAAAGGAATAGATAAACTTCGACTCATATGCTTGTACTTACTAATTGTTGAATCATACACAAAGACATGTTTTATAACATCAAGTTACCAATGCATTTTCATGCAATCAATGTATAACCAACTCGTAGTCAACAACTCATATCTCTAGGTTTGAAGAATATAAGATATTATCGTCTCACAATTCACTCATGATAAAATCCATGAAGTGAATCCAAATGAGCGTGGGTTGAATCCAATACTCAGAACTTATGAGCACTCATGAATGTTTTAGCAACTCTAGCTATGTCTAATGCACCTTAGACAAATCTTACAAGCCAAATTCATGACAGTCTTGATTCATATCTACTTCCAACATATGACCGACCGTGGATGGTTTGAATAACTTAGTCATTCAGGAAGAACGACCTAGTTATTTTGGAAGTCAAAACATGCAAAGTGAACCACAATAATAATACTTAATCCGATATGGCCCCAAACTCTTGAGTGTAAATAAAGACCCTTTTATCTAAGCACCATATTTAGTACTCATTATTCATCGTTTCGGTTTATCAACTTAGTACTTCAATTAACACAATAGTCATGCCATGCACCAAGCATGCACACTATGTTTACCTATGGTCCTTTCTTTTGTGAAATATATCAATTGAAAATGACTCCAATGATGCTCATTTCACAATCCCAATCCTTATTGTAAATGTAATAATACCAAACTCTTGTCATCTACTATAATATGTTAGATTCTAACCTTATATGCAATGATCCCCTTGTAATGACTATGCATAGAAGTCACAAAGCCTTGGAAACAGACATTACAGAGTATTCCAATGGAAAGCAATTCCATGGAAATGAAGTCTCAAATTCATAGTACTTTCCTTTTAACATCCTTCTTTTCATTAAGTTCTTTAATCTTGCACAGATTCAAAGAATCACTTCCACCTATGGAAACAATTCCATATTGCCATTTTGACTATCATTTCTGAATAAGAGTTGCCTCCTTCAGAAAATGTCAATATGGTTCTTCCAAAATTCACATTATACTTGCAACTGTCCCTAAGCAACCAATCTTTGGTAAACCTTAGATTGTTCTCGACAATTACTTAATCATTTTAGTCATATCCAGTTCTATTCCTTTTTCCCTCCTAATGTCTTAGGCATTTGGAAATTTTAGAATGGATAAACATTATAGCACATGTAATCAAACCTATACCCAAAGCATATGGCACATGATTCATGCTATAAAATTTTTATTTGCCATATTCTCACAATTTGAACTATGAAGAGCTATGTCGTAATCATAATTGAAATTTGAGAACACAACATATATAGAATTTCCTTATGTTGAACTGTTCCAACATAACATTCTTATATATCCTTGAGTAAAGTAGATTAAAATCTCAATCTAAGCTTGTAGAATTGGAATGAAGTATAAAATCCTCTCCCTTGATTATATCAAAACAACTTTTTCAAGGCGAATTTGAAACTTTTGTTTTCTATAATTAATATTGCTAACTTGCAACACTTAACATAATAATCATGCTCCCACTAGCATAACGATTATTATCTTACTAGCATAACACTTATGCTCTTACTAGCTTTAACATGTATCTAGAGATCAGCTAGACTTTTAGAAATCAATACTTTATTGACTTTCTTACCAAAGTTCAGAATTCTAATACGCAATTGCTTTGATAAGACTTTATCAAAATCATACACCTTTCCTTAGATAACTCACTTGTGTCATTCGCACAATTGCTATCTACTTAAAATCTACTTAGTGAAAGAGTTTCCTCACCATCATTTTCATGAATCGAAGAGAAGCCTTATGACACTTAGATTTTATGGTGTAAGTGTTCTTATCCATGTGAATTTGTCAAAACCATAATCACAAGACAAGGTTAGTGACAAATCCAGACTCATATGGACTGAAGGCCATGGGCTAGTGATTAACAATACTCTTGATTAGTTCTTGAAACTATTTCATGATCTTTTAGACTCCCACTGTCCTCTTAACATACAAGACTCTCTTCTCAAGAACCATTCCTTGACAAAACAAATATTCAAGAGTTAGTGCGAAATCTTATCAAGTTAAACACTTCACACAATTGGTCTTAGTTGGTCTTTGTTTTATCCAAAACATCATGACTTACCAATCTCAATTGTAAAAGAGTAGGAAACATATTACTCTACATTTAACAAGTGTTATAAACTTTCTAAAGATTATGTCACTCAAGGCTCAATCTTGGAGTACGACTCTAAGACTTGATTTTGGAACGAAGTATGATTTATCTTTTGATTTTACCATTTCCACAATTCATGATTCCTCCTTCGCCAACAAATGCACTAAGGTGTCCTTAGAGGATCAATTGTGATATATTTTTATAATCACTAAGATAACCATAAAACAAAATACTCAAGTACTCTCCCATCTCTTCAATTAGAGAAACTTTTATCTTTCTACCTTATTTGATTCTTCTTATTCATTCTGTCATACATTGAAACTTTTCCCATGTTTCAGAATTACACTTAAACTTGTAAGCATAATCATATTTACTAAACTTTAGCAAATCATAACGAATAATCTTATCAACCTTTTTGGTGGACCTGACTAGTGTACGACCTAATATACCTGATCCTTTAGTCCTTCACTTGACTCACATACGAATGTGAACAAGGAATTAGTCTTAATTTACCAAAGATGAAAATTCTCATTCATCACACAATACAACTTGCATGATTCCAAGTTTCTATCCAACTGAAACTTGGGTGAGGAGAATCTTTCCTTATTTGATAAACCATGACACTTCCACAAACAAAAGAATCAAATTCATTTTCTAATATTGCTTATCAATGGAAGCATATAAACAACAATTTTTCACAAATGCCTTTGTAAGGATACTTAAAATAAATAAAATCAAAACTTTTTCTTTTATTTTAAAACTTGCGGAAAAACTTATCCTTACAATGAAAATTCATATGAAAACTTTGTTGTTATCTATTCCTAAGCAATATCTCATAAATCTTATGCAGTGGCTCAAAATTTTGGTCATCGAACCATGCTATCAGAATCAGCACACCTTTTCTTTAAGCTTCCCTGATTCTTCCAAAACATCAAAATGCAATTACATTACATCATGCATTAAGAATCTCTAAATTAGACTTAATAGAGCTAGATAATGGAGTTCACTTGAAGCAAAGTTGAACTCTTTGACTTTTACCATCCTTATGAAATTTTAGGTAAATCCGGCAGCTTCGTAACCAATGCCCCTCCTATTGGAAAAAGGAAACATATGGACTTTTTGTAAATGGTACACGGGACTATCACAGACTTAGCCTTTCTCTTTACCATTGGGTCAAAATGACTTGACCATGGCCAATCCCTTTCAATTGGGAAGAGAAAGGTTTTCTGGACTTTCAATGTCAGTGTCCAAATAGGTTTTTGAAGTAGATCTTCCAATCTAACTTGATTTACCAATGATCCAAATCATTGCTGATTCAGCATCATCAAGCAAATAGGTAAGATCATTAAGTGTCATGTCATGATCTGTCATCCGGGAGTGACTAAAGAACCAAGTCAACAGCCAGCTACCTCGAGACTTCGATACCTGACTCTCTCGGCTTGCCAATATGTGACTTAATCTCCAAGATGTAAGCACGTATAGACTTTTATTGTCAATAGGGATTGAGTGACTTAGAAATATTCAATTCTTGAAACTTGTGGGATAGGGATATTTATTGAAGGAGGTGGAGGAAATGAAGTATGATTTCCAGTCCATTAGTGCTCAATAAAGGGATTAGTCTTTCACCTTGATTGCCTTTTGGGATATCATCTTCATTAGGAAGCTTGTTCTCAAAGATTTGGGAAGACCATAGTTGTCTAAACTAGACATCTATAAGGGAGAAGTTCAAGTTAGTTGATTTAAAATCCTTAATATAACACCCAATATGAAATATTAAGGCTAGGACCAAACAACCTATTTACAACTGGAAGAGGGATGTCGTAATCCAAGTTATAAAATAGTTGAAGGTAGGTAAATGATGATTTACCAATTTCCACCATGAAAAACGAAATATAATTAAGTTTTAATTGGATTTGAAACTCCTAGATCTTTTGAGATACATTGAACTTTCAATGGCATGTTTGAATCTCGATTGTGCCCTCTCAAGTTTGTAACTGGGATGCCGAGGATCACAAACAATATGTGAATAACCATGCAAATTGACTTGGTACCCTTAACTTTATCACCTTATCGATGTGCCGGTTAACCACACACGCACCACCGATCTATAATAAATCCAAGTTACCCTTTGCCACTCTTAATAGTCCTTGTTAACATGCCGATTAACCACACACGCTCTACTAGCGACTTGGTAAGGTACAAAGTGTAATTTCATTGGGAATTTATAAGTGTTTAGTTACTTAGTATTGATCATTATACTTTTAATGAAGGGAGAATTATAGTCCTTTCCTACCCGTTCGGCTAACGACCCTCCACCAGTCAAGGAAGCGGTGGGTGAGAGTGGACACCCATTAAACCGCCATTTTATAAGCACTAACCTTATACCCCCCCCCCCCCCCTTATAGATCGGCTTCGTGAATGAGGCCTACTAATGGTAAGATTGAATTTATCTTATACATATCTATATAATTAAAATTATAATAATAGTATAAGAGTGTATTTTAAACACTTAAAATACTTGGTGGTTTAATCTATTTATTAAACTATACTATTAATTTAATTAAACTTAAACCATGTCTTTATGGAAGTATTAAATCTTTTAATTAAACACTTTAATTAATTTAATGAAGTCCATAAAGTTTGAATTTTAACATTTTAAAATTCTAGGGTTTGGAATTAAAGTGTACATGGGGTGACTTTACAAATTCCAAAACTTGAGGGCAAGTTTTGAAACTATTCAAGACTTTTCATTTCATAACTTATGAGTTTAATGTACATTAAAATGAAGACTCTTCATTTTTATGTAACTCCTTATCTTTTAATAACAATTTTAAGAAAGTGACTTTTCAACATCCATAACTTGAGGACAAGTTATGGAGTCATAAAACCATTTAATGAAAAAGACTCTTTATCTTTTATGTAATATATGACACATTTATGAGTTTTAAGATTAATAAATATGACTTTTCATATAACTTGAAGATAAGTTACAAAAACATATTTTATGAACTACAACTAAAACACTTTTTTTTCATTAATCTAAACTACAAAAGGAGAGAGAGGTATAAAGGACTTATAGAAACGAATTATTTCTTGACATTTGCTAATTTCACCATCATCACCTGACATGGATTTCAAACTCCACTATTTTAATCAAGCCAAGAGAGATGCAGAGGGAGAAATAACCCAAATGGTTCCTTGCGCTTGGTTATGATTTTCAATTCAAAATCGGGTTATGTTGAATGGAGGTGTGGAATTTTGTGCCACATAAGGAGGATTGAGATAATGGGAAGAGTGAGACATAAGGCTACATCTTAAGGTTATGTTGCATCATTGTAACACTACCTGCCATGGAGAAGCTAGTGAAGACGAAGATGAGAGCATGGGAATATACCTAATGAAGAAGAAGAAAAAGTGTAGTCTGGTTTGCGACTCATATCTCATGGCTTTGTTTGTGAGTCTCATTTTTTCAGTGAAGAAGATAATACAAAATGACCCCACAATCGTTCCTTCGTTTTGATATGAAATTAGGGCTTCCACCTTTGCCGCCTTCGTTGCCTTCAAATTTCTATCGGGTTTGACTTTGATATCCCGTATTTAAAGGGATAATAAATATATTTATTATCTACCATAATTAAATAGGCAAAGATTACTATAATTCCATCAAATTATTTATTTAGTTATTTATTTTTTCCTAAATTCCTATTAGTGCATTCATGCACACAATAGTTGTTGAAAACATTTGAACATAACACACACACACACTCTCTCTCTCTCTCTCTCTCTCTCTCTCTCTCTATATATATATATATATATATATATATATATATATATATATATATATATATATATATATATATATATAGGTATTGGTGGCTTACCATTTCAATAATCCTAAATTGTTGAAAAACATCAAATTTAAACTCATATCTAGTCTCACCAAAAAGATGAACACAAACTTAACCTCATTGTACATTATTTATCATCAATTAACATTAGTGAACTTTATCATCAATTAACATTTAGTAAATTTTTAATTATTATAGACAACACAAAATTATTTATATTGATTGTACGACACTCATTAATGTTCATTTTTAAACTCATTTACCCAAAAAAAATTAATGTTATCTTTGAACCAACTATAAATCTAATAATAAAAATTGAATAAAAGTATATATGATTCCAATGTTATAACTATTGATAATATTTCTAATAGTAGTAGGGTTATTTTGGGTTACAATTAAGACCCAATTAAGCAAGTAACTGACAAAAGGAAAATTAGGAGAAATTAGTTTATTGCCTTCTTATCTTATGATAAAATTAATAGAAGCCAAATTTGGAATTAATTAGAAATTATTTAACTACAAGGACTGGACGTTAATTAATTAAAAGGTTTAATTAATCGGAATAGGCCAGATGGTGATTTCATCGAAAATGAGTTGCTTTTGCACCAAGTTAATGAATAACTACGAATAGGGTATTAGGATCAAATCCAAGTATTCCATTCCTTGCTCCAAATTTGCTCCCCACTCTTACCTTTGCCTCTCTCACTAACAACACAACACATCCTATTAGGGTTTTTGTTTGGCCATTTCATCCCTCTCCAATTTGTTGTCTTATTTCTTGGTTGGGGATCTTAGGTGAGATTCCATTCAGGGGTTCTGGTTTGGATGCTTGGCTTCCAATCAAAGTGGCAAGAACATGTCTGTAAGTAGGGAGATCTTTGGCTAACAAAGAGGCATGTAATTCTCATATTTCTTGTTGTTGCAATAATTATATGAGCATAAGTTCCTTGTAGGTTTTACTTTGACAATATAACTATAATTAAAATATGCTTTCGTTACCATAGATTATATGTTAGTGTGTTTAAAACCTTTCAGTGGTATCATATCCTTAGTTCATAGTTATATGCACTATTAAATCTAATTTGTTTTGTGTAAAATCTTGTTTGCATGTTATGGTTTTCAAAAATTAGGGTTTAGAAGGTGCAAATTTTTTATTTTTGTTTTATATGGTTGTTTTGATTACTTGCGCCCTAAGCAAGGTTTTAATGTCCATAAATTTGAAACTAAATCAAACCTAATAATCTGGTGTGTCTCCTTTGGGTGCAATGCATGCCATCATATTAGGCAACATTTTGCAACCCTAACTTGTTTAGCAAAAATACAAATATGAACAATTTTCAAATATGGATTATAACTCTTTTATTTGACATATTATTTTTGATAGTGATTGTAATTTTTAATATTTTTTATATTAATTATTAACATTGTGTGCTCGCATGTTTAATTTGTCTTTATTAACATAAAGTTTAAATGATCTAAATTTTACCTGTATATATATATACATATATACATATATATACATATATATATATATATATATATATATATATATATATATATATATATATATGGCTAGGTTATAATATGGATGAACAACTATTGTACAGACATGTGGACAGTGTTATTCTATGAGAATTCCTAACAGAGTAGGTTGTTTAGTTGTGAATATGTTCAACCTCACACAATTATCGTCATTGTCATGCGTTCCCACTAATTCTTATTCATTTTTGTACTCACACATCATTTTTCACTCATTTTCATTCTTACAGAATGCGACTTAATAAACATTCTGACAGAATGAGAATAATAATAAGCAGTCTATAATAACCTTATAGACGATTTAATTAGTAAGAATGTGTGATAATAACAATAATTATGTAAGATTGAACGTATTCATATTATCAAACAACATATTTTCTTTGTCATTCATATCCACACGTCCGCATAATAGTTGTCAATCCACATTTGAACCTAACTCTCTTTCTATCTCTATCTCAGTCTTTCTCACTCTCTCTCTCTCTCTCTCTCTCTATATATATATATATATATATATATATATATATATATATATATATATATATATATATATATATATATATATATATATATTAGAATTGTATCTATATGTCTAACATAATATTATATACATTGTTAGTCTTACCTAAATAGGCTCACCCACTTTAATGTTAACAAAATGGGTTTAAGGAGGTGTCTATGATTCCAAATGAGGTCGATTTTTAAAAGTTCAATGCTTACCACCCTCATCATCTTTTTCATTTTGAGTGGAGTTACTGAAAGAGTTTGATAGGATGGTGTTTCAAGTTAAAAGTATTAAAACGAAGTCTATTTTAAAGTCGTAAAAACATGAATCATATGCTACCATAAAAAATTACATTTTCTTTATAGCATATTAATGGAGCATGTGCGGTTTATCTGCACGTAAAATGAAGGGTATAGTCTAAAGTGATGTAATACTTGCGATACTCAAGCATATCTTGAGTCGTGGATCAGTTGTTTTTGCATGGTTGATCCACCGTCTAATCCACGATACAAGGCATCCCTATCATGGACTAAGATGAGCATAAATGATATTAACACATGATTGACCCTAGTTAATGAATCTCAAAGATCTAGGAATTTCATAGTGACTAAAATTGGATAATAGTGTCTCCTACACCACTATCTCACTCAAACTTCTCACTACTCTCCATGTTATCAAAGGAGAAAATCATGTGGCTTAATTATCTTGGTTGGATCCGTACCTTGAGGATCACCTTAAGGTACAAGAATAAACAATATGCTCTTGATGAGGATATCCTGAAACTTGTTGAAGATGCTACTGAAGAAAAAGTAGCTACTTATTATAAGAACTACGATGAGTCGAATAAGGTTGCTTGCCTTATGTTAGAGAACATGTCCTCCAAGCTCCAAAAGGATTTGAGAATGTTGGGGCGTATAACATAAATTACCAGCTCAAGGAAATGTTTCAGGAGTAAGCAAGACAGGAACAATTCAGGATCGTGAAGTACCTCATGACATGCAAACTTCAAGAATGAGCACTTGTGTGTACGTACATTTAAAAGATTAAATAATACATAGACAAATTGGAGAATCTTGGTGTCCAATTTCCCAAGGAGTTAGCCATTGATATGGTACTTAACTCGCTTACTAGTTCATACCAACAATTCATTATGAACTAAAACATAAACAATTTGGATAAGACTTTGATGGGACTACATGACATGTTAAAAACTATTGAAGCGGGTATGATGAAAACGTGTGGCTTAGGCTCCATTGCTCATGTCTTGGCCATTGGTTTTGGTGGCACTAAAAGGAAGAAAAGTTCTCATCTCAAAGGAATGGAAAACGTCAAGGTTGGAAAATCTAACCAATGTCTCAAGATAAAAGTTGATTCTAAGATAGCTCCTATAAGTGACCCGAATGAGGTTATTTGTTTCTACTGCCAGTAAAAGGGGCATTTGAAACGTAGCTGTCCGGAATATCCTGAGGATTTAAAGAAGAACAGAGTCAAGGATTATGGCTCCTTATTTATGTTTATGATTGAACTCCATAGTAGAACAACTTCTAATTCTTAGGTCCTTGATACAGGATGTGGTAATCATATTTTCATTGATATGCAGGGTCTAAGGGGAAGTAGGAAGCTAAAGCATAGGGTGTTCAAACTAATTATAGGAAACATACATGCTAAAGTTGTTACAAGGGTTAGGGACTACGAGCTCATGCTGACTAGTAGTGTTTCGATTGGATTATTATATTGTTGTTACTCGCTAGAAATTGCACAAAACGTTATTTCACTTTACAGATTGTTTAAGGATAGTTTCCATTTTGCATTTGATAATGATAATGGAAGTATTTTGGTTTCCAAGCATGATTGTTTTCGGCGACCATTTTTTGATGTTCACTAATTGGATAGAATGGTGACGACTTTCATTAATTACTTATTATAATTAGTGACGGCATGAGTCGGCAAATATATAGGGACTAGTATACTTTAGTCACTATTTAGTGACCACTTGTATGTTTCTGTCTCTAATCAGTTAAATGACAGATCTAAAGTGACACAAAGTGATCACCAAAATTTTAGTCACTAAATCATTTAACGAGTACTCCTACTTTTGCGTTTGTAACTACATCAGTTTCGTTACTAATTTGCATTTTTCTTGTATTGATTTAAACTTTTTGATCATTAACAAGTAAACTTTCCATATGACCATATCATTGAGCATTCTCATAAATATGTATCATGCATATTCACCATTCATAATTTAATAACAATCATATAGACTAAATAGGTATTGTTGTTTTTTGTTCACGATGATCGATTACATAACATTGGATGCCATATATTAACAATTTATATGTTAATGATTTGTTAGTGAATGATCAATAATTTTGTCATTTATATGCAAATTAACATGAATAAAGAATAGGTAAATTTCATATTTATATTGTGAATATCAACTAAATGGAATATAAAAAAATCGTATTTTATATATCGATATAAATGTTTATATTTAGAGCATAAAAATGAAAAAAAAAAAAAAGTAAGTTTTAGAATAATTTATAGCTATGATCAGTAATATTTTAAAAAATGTTAAGTTTCATCTGGCCTAGACTAAACTTTTCTAATTAAACATGGTTGTACATATTTTTCTCAATATTTACAAATGTGACACTCTTATGTTTAGCCTTAGATTTTTTTTTCCATCTAATGGACGATATTTGTTGCATAATTCAAGACAATTTATTTATCCAAGTAATACATTAATCTCCTTTTTAGTTCCGTTTGAAGTTATTTAGAATAACCCCACTTTTCAATTTTCATTGTACCATCTTCGATTATCGTATCAAATTAGATCTCTACTTATTAATAACTATATTTTAGAAATTTGAAGAAAAAAACAATAAGAAAGGAGGAATAGAAGTGAGTGAAAATTGGGATGGAGAAGAAGCAAAATACCCGACAATGAGACCTTCCTCCGCTAAAACGGGTTGTATGCCCATTTTCACACTTATTCTCTTTACGGGCTCCACTTTCACATGGTTCCACGTGAATACCATTTTTATTAATAGAATTACCATTTTTAATTTTGCTGTCGATCGGCGGACCTATGATAGTATGATATAATAACGTGTAATTATATATATATATAGAAAAATGAATATACCCTTAAGGGTATATAAACTTAGGTACTCAAACTCATCATACTACATCGTTTTGTATTATATATATAAACTGTAATTGTCCAATATTCTTATAATTCAACTTCTAATTTGATTTACTTCCAATATTTTTATAAATTTCACATTTATCTTTCTATTACATAATTTCATTTTCAACTATAATATATATAGTCTATAAGGTGTTCGGCAAAAGGATGTGATGTAAAACAAATATAATAGTGAAATTTTAAAAATTTTGAAAGTAAATCAGGTTAGGGATTAATGTTTAAGAAAAATATAATGAATATATCAAACAAAACGATGTATTATGGTGGGTTTGGGTACCTAAGCTTATATACCCTTAAGGATATATTCACTTTTCCCATATATATATATATATATATGGAAAAGTGAATATACCCTTAAAGGTATATAAGCTTAGGTACCCAAATTCACCATACCAGATCGTTTGGTATCATATAATACATTCTAATTGTCCAATATTCTTATAATTTAACTTCTAACTTGATTTACTTCTATGATTTTTATAAATCACACATTTATCTTCCTTTTACATAATTTTCATTTTCAACTACAATATATATAGACTATTTGGTGCTTGGCAAAAATATGTGATGAAAGAGGAAAATAATAGTGAAATTTTGTAAATCCTGAAAGTAAATCAAGTTAGGGGTTAAAGTTTAAGAACATTATAATGAATATATCAAACAAAACAACGTATTATAGTGTCTTTGGGTACCTAAGTTTATATACCCTTAAGGGTATATTCACTTTTCCCATATATATATATATATATATATATATATATATATATATATATATATATATATATATATATATATATATATATATATATATATATATAGGTGGGTTCAATTGAGAAAATAAAAAAGGTTAAGAATGAGGAATCATTCTCAGCCACTCATTTAATCTAAGCATAAAAAGACACGGTGACAAACTTGTAAATATGTTAATAACCTTCAATCTCAAATACGTATCGATAACAGTTCGTTCATCATCAAAAAAATTCCTCCAACCTTCAATAATCATCTAGATTTCTTCAACTAAACCGTAATTTCTTCGTTGTTCATGAAATTGGAATCGGAGTTTTGGACTCGCAGTCACAGTCGACATTGTAGAACTCAGAATCGGTACTCACAGGTTCCCAATTGGATTTTCGGAAATCAAAATCAAAATGAGAAATCGATCAGACATAGGATGTCGCATCTGAAGTCGAAATCGGAAGTATATGGTGATTTGGAATTGATAACTTGATGTTTTTAACATTTTTAAAGTAGTTAACTTGTATGCATTCCAACTGTTTGATGAAATGCATAAACTAAATTACCACGTTATATTCACATATGAATATGTTTTCTCACCTGAATCAGTATATGATTATTAAAAACACAAAACAAATATGCAAGTCTGTATGTTATTCATATGTGAATAACATATAAAAATTATATATATTTATCAAAATACCTTCAAATATTCATAAGTGAATATATCTTGTAATATTCATATATAAATATACTGTGTAATATTCATAAGTGAATATATATCATCTAATATTCACAAGTGAATATAGTATGTAATATTCACATTTGATATACCATGGAATACTATGTAATATTCACATGTGAAATATTATTTAATACTCATAAGTGAATATATCATCTAATATTCACAAGTGAATATATTATGTTAATATTCACAAGCGAATGCATCATCCAATATTAAAATATAAATATACTATGTTTATTATATGCTATATTCATATATGAATGATAATTAAATTGTAAAAAAAATAAAAATAAAAATAAAATAAAAATAAAAAATCATACTTTTTATTCATAAGTGAATAACGAATGTACTGTAATAAAATATGATTCATTTTTATTCACTTATTAATAACGATAGCTGAAAATATAAAAAAAAAATTATTTTATCTTAAAACTATATCAATATGGATGTCTATTTGTAGAGAATAAAAAATCATGAATTTTGGTATATTTAAAATCATTTTTTGATAAAAATAGCTTCTAAAAATTAAAAAAAAAAAGGAAAAAAACTATGTTTTTGTATATATTAAGGTAATGATTAGCATAGTTTAAGGAAATATGTTTTGTTGGAAAACACGTGTGCATTCCTTTTCCATTTCCACCGGTACGTTGGATGCTTTTGCGGCAAAAATAAATGATTAGCTGAGAATGATTCCCTCATTCTCAACATTTTTTTTTTCAATTGAACACTCCTTTATATATATATATATATATATATATATATATATATATATATATATATATATATATATAAAACCCGCGTTAAATGCGGGAACGTAGTAAAAAAATTACCAAAACATTTATATATATTGCATAATAGTTATAAAAGAATGTTTATGGCTATTGTTATTATTGAAAGGTGAAGAAGAAGAAACACTAAAATCGATAAATAACTATAAACATTACAGGACCTCTTTGTAGACAATGTTTTTTGTTTTATTAGTTGAACGACTTTCCTCGTCGTATATGAGTACCTTCAAACCTTTTTGTTTGTTATACGAGAAACAGCTACATATAACTGACCATTGGTGTCTACGCAAGTATAATCCAACATTTGATAATGACTGCCCTTGACTTTTGTTAATGGTCATAGCGAAACAAACTGTTATTCGAAATATATATTACATAAAAAGTAAATCAATAAATTATATGTATTGAATATCTAATGATAATATTAAATTAAAAGTTTACCGTTTGTGATGTTCGACAGTGGTGGGCATGGCGATGTTTTTGATTTGGTTCTTCCATTGTTGGTATTCATAAATTTAAGATGAAGTGCATAAAGTTGAAGAGAAAAGTAAATGCATGAATAGATAACATAACTTACCATAAAAATGATTATACAAAGAATGAAATTAAATGATATTGATGAAGAAAATAAAGAATTAAAGTTGGTTAACAAATATAGATAGTTTACAATTTTTTTTCAAGTATGAATTATGGACTTTGTTTAAGTATGTCCACTTGCATTATTTTTGTATGTTTGGTTTATAATGAACTTTTATATATTTGTTTTCTGTTAGTTTTTTATATGCGTTTTGTTGACACAAATCTATTTAAATGAACACAATTACACTTTTGAATGTAAATAAAATAAACCTAATTAAAAACTATAAATCACGGAAAAATAAGTATAAACAATGAAATGCATATCTTTTTGGCCTTTTGCCTTTAATTAACTAAGCTAACAATTGTTCACTACTATAAGAGGTTGTAGAAAGGAAGAAGTATTGATTTA
The DNA here is from genome assembly GCF_052625555.1 of Lactuca saligna. Lineage (NCBI taxonomy): Eukaryota > Viridiplantae > Streptophyta > Magnoliopsida > Asterales > Asteraceae > Lactuca > Lactuca saligna. The sequence continues at coordinate 49,364,163 of NC_136423.1, forward strand.
GTATCGTGAATATCAATATAAACGAAGAGGTAAAAACATAGATAAAACACAATAAAAACTCACTTTTTGCAGGAGTGTGGAAGGAAAAATAAAAATGGGTTTTGGCGGAATATTTCATATATGTGTATTGAATCCAAGTTGGTTTTGGAGGGATAAGATAAAAGTCATTTTTATCTTATCCCTTAAATGTTGAATTTCAAAATGTAGTTAGGATAGATAATGTAGAACATTTTAGGATTATTTTTTTAAATTTAAAATTAGGATAATGGTGATGGTTAGTTTGGAAGAAAAAAATACAATCTTTATAACAGCTCAAGAATATATTATTTACCAAATCGGCTCTATGACTTTACATTTAATACCAAACAACCCTACTACATATTGTTTATTATGTAAATCATTTTACGTTGAAAAGTGTACAAATTAAGACATTGTATTTTCATTTTCTTATTAAGGACACATGTCATTTGGAAAATGTTATGTTTGTTGTTTTTATAGAATTGCATGTCAACATAGTTTGTTACCAACATTAAAAAAATTATTGTTATAAAATCTTGTTTGGGGAATAACAAACTCAGTGGCTTAAGCCAAAGATTAAGAAGATATTTTTAAACTTAAAACAAATTGATAATAATAGACTTGGTCAATATAGTTTGTTATTTAAACTTAAAACAAATTGACAATAATAGATTTGGTCAACATAGTTTGTAACATAAGTTGAGGCGAAAATATATCAAAATATGTAAAAGTTAAAATTCATAAAAAGAATTCAACATAATTATGAACTTGTTTCAAATAACACGACTACTATCATGTTATTATTAAATGAAAACAAACATAATCTTCAAAATGAAAACAAAGTACTTGTCAAAGAAATCCTTAAACAAATAATAAAAACTCAAAGAAAAGTTGTAAATGATAAATGTCAAATAATCATAACTGCTAAATTTAGTTGATTTTTTCTATTTTTGAAATCTTAAGGATATGAGGAATAACACCATCTTTTGAGTAAGACCATTCAAACGATTCAGTTGTGGTAACAATCTCAATACGGCGTTTCAGTGAAGTGGTTGTCGGTGTCACTGCATCAAGATCAACAACATTAATATTGTCACCTTCAACAGAAACACTCTTTTCCTATATCAAATTAATAAAACAATGTTAACTAACAACATTAATAATGTCACCGCATCAAGAATAAATGTTTATCAACAATGTTAAAATGCTAAATTATATGAATTTAATTTACCTTAATAGACTTGTTGATAGGAGTACCATCAAAATGAATATTGTTTTCTTCGTATGCATGTGAATGTTTGAACAATGCACCAACTACAAGTTCATCACCAGTCATCTTATGAACAATGTAGGCGTGATAATTGTTCTCGAGCTTAAACTATGAAATTTGAACTTTAAAAACAAGCTTCCTATTAAGCATCGTATTGAACTCATCGGGGATCTTTTGGCGTCCTTGATCCTAAAAAATAGTATAATAAAACATGTGAGTAGTTAATAAATCCTGATTAAAATAAAATGCAATAACAATATATAGTTAACTTGTCGTGTGCACAAAATAATAGAATAGTATAATATAATGCTACCTTTGATATCTTTTCCATCAACCAATGATTACCGCGGTGAATAAGATCTTTAACATGACGGTCAAACAATACAAAAGAAGCAGACCCAGTTTCATCTTAAACACGTATTACGAACCTTACCCTAAATATTATTGTATGACACGTTAATGGACAATGAAATAAAAATTGAAACATTGTAATAAAGATTCATGAGACAAGATGTTTACAAATATAAAATTATGAACTTACTTGCCGACTACATCAGAAACTCCTCCACAACCATTACAATTAAATGGTTCACCATCACTATCATCACCATTTTTAGTTACCTTTTTTGATTAGTAACGACAATAAAAAGAATATCATCCTTCCTCCAAATCGAAACCGATTATAGTAGCAATGATAGAAAAAACAATTTCCTGATTGGTAAAAATACATACATGCATACATACATACATATATATATATATATATATATATATATATATACACACACACACACACATTAAAAAAATTGTTATATATAATGGGAAAATATGAATAATATTAAGTATACCTCATTGTAATCTAGAATATCATCAATGTTTTTTATTTGAAAACGGAGGTAGTAATCTTTTGGCTTGGCCACAATAGTTTCTGTGTTAAGTTGTGTAGTATTAATGGAAGACTCAAAATTCAAATCGATATCAGCAATGCTACATATAAGAAGGAAAAATGAAGAAGATCAATAATAATAATTATTATTGATTAAGAATAAGTAAAAATAAAACAATAAATAATTATATCATAGTCATCAAATACATACACCTTTTTAAAATTTTGAAATATGATGCATATAATCATTAATATGCAATCTCGACCCAAATAAATAGTTACCGACTTGTGGATGACCTATAAATACCAATTGAAGTAATAGATTATTTCATATTATAAATAAAATATTAATATAATGAGCATAGACATCTAAAAATAATTATTCTTACCATCCCAAGTCTTGAGCTTTTCGATACGTAGGAGGATGATCACATGAGAATTTTCATTTTGATGTTCAGATATGTAGCTGTTCAACTTTAATGCAAAACCATCCCACAAAGCAACATGCATTTCCTACCACTATAATTGATTGTTTAGGTTATATGAATAAAATATTAAACATGATAAATTAATGAAAAATAACGAAAAGTACCTGAGATCTTGTGCAACAATACTCATTAGCCTTGTTTCCCTTACATTCTTCTTAATCACTCTCATGGGTTTAGTAGATACAACTTGACCAATAAAATCTACAAAAAGTAAATTTGAATCAATTCTTATAATATAAATTTGCTTAAAAAATATATAATATAATAAATACAAAACTGTTAAGGGAAAAAAAATAATAAATAAAATAAAAAACTCAACAAATGCAACACGAGTGTCAAAATTTCTGGCTGTCAGATCATGAAAACTCAGAAAATTAAAAGGGTCGATCCTATCAACAAAAGGAGTTGATACACGAATTGTGGTTGTCTTGTAGAAATTTATCTTATGCTTGTGAGCAACCAACATGGAATCTCCTTCGTTTCTGACCATACCCAATTTAGTGATTTGTCTTATAGCTCCTTCTTCCAAGAGGGCTTGAAATGCATTTATGAGATTTTGTTATTGTTGCATGTATTCTAGTGCCCTGCAGGTGATAAAGAATATTATTATATGAAACAAAAATAAAACATAAGTTTTTTTCATATCATTTTAATCTCACCTCCTGATCCATTAAAATCATGTCCAAGCTGCTGACCATGTTTGGGTTGTTTATGTATGTCTGTTTCCAAATCATGACAACTTGAACACGAATATTCCATGATTCTTTGGAGGCATCTATGTCGGCCAGCTTATCAATGACAATTTCACTGTTACTGTTATGTGTCATTTTGCTTGTGCTATGAGAAATAGAAAAGTAATAGAGATAATTATGAGATATAGTGAAAAAAATAATTCAAAGATTCACGAGGTTTTTGTTTAATGTAAATATGATGTTGTTCAATTAACATAGACATTCTTGGTTGGCATACTTAACCATGAAAAAAACAAAAATAAACATTAATTGTATTTTGCAAAATAATAGTTGGCTACAATTATGGATTAATAGAAGTAGGATAGTATCAAATCAAAACATACATAGTATGCTGATATATTTCACGGAAAACAACATAGCAAAAAAATGATTATGAACACTTATCATATAGAAGGCTATAGAAAGAAAGAAGTATTGATAAACAATGAAATGCATACATTTTTGCATTTGATTAACCAAGCTAACAATTGTTTACTGCTATAGAAGGCTATAGAAAGGAAGAAGTATTGATTTAGTATCATGAATATCAATATAAACGAAGAGGTAAAAACATAGATAAAACACAATAAAACCCACAGCGTGGAAGGAAAATTAAAAGAGGTTTTGGCGGAATATGTCATATATATGTATTGAATCCAAGTTGGTATTCTTATCGCTTAAATGTTGAATTTCAAAATGTAGTTAGGATAGATAATGTAAAACATTTTAGGATTATTTTTTAAAATTTAAAATTAGGATAATGTTGATGATTAGTTAAGTTCCCGTCTTTGATGGCTGGTTTTTCGATTTGAATATGGGAAGTAGTTATGATATACGTAAATAAATAGTGATTTGTTTTGTTAGGATGATATCACTAAAAATATTAAGAACAATCTAAGGATTGAAATCAATTAAAGAAATCCAATGAGTAGTTTCTGATTGTTGAAGGTGATATTATCAGGTTTCTGTTTTAATATATATAAAGATACTATTAATTCTTTCTAAAATCGTTAAAAAATGTAATTATTATTTATTGGATATTAATATTTTATATCCTAATCCGGTCCTTACATATTCTTTGACTCGATATTCTTGACAATTAGTAGGTTGTGAACTTAGAAAATAAAATCATATCGACTATTTAAGTGAAATCAATAGAAAAGAAAAATTAAAATACAAGTTGCGAGTCCAAATTGTTTTGTATAAACAAAAAAAATATTAAAAGTTATTGAAATTTCACCTTATACTTTTTATGTGTCATTTTGAATTTCCACTCATTCACCTTTCAATCTTCAAATTCACCTTTCAATCTTCAAAAGTCAAAACATTTCACTACTATTTACTTTTATTTTTTAAAATAAAGTTAATTTAATTTCAATGACTATAATTCAAAAAATTAAAAAAAAAATAATAATTGAAAAATTATTCATAAAAACAAAAATTAATAGAATAGAAATATTTCATTACTTAAAAATAAAAATTACATAATAAAAATAATAAATCATTATTAAAAAAGGACACCACTCCAAATTGTCGTCCTCATAATCCGAATCCGCGTCCGAGCCATCGACGAACATATTTGAATCTGATTCGTCAAACAAATCAATGTGCCAATACTCGACTTCGAGTTGTATGTTAGTCTAGTAAATTTGCTCCACCATATACGCACAAAAGGAGTGATGAATGTCGCGATCATGTACTTCTCTTCTATTTGCTCTATACCCTTGCGTACCACAGCTACTACTTCGATGTTGGCAAAACTTTGTTTTTTTTTCATAGCGAAAATGTGTATTTTTAATGCACTAGTTTTTTTTTATTTATAAATCATAATCTATCGCATGTAAACCACACCTTACAGGTAGTGAACTTAATCGAGCATAATATAGTTTTGATAAGAAATGATGTCGAACTCAAGGGAAACGGTAGTAAATTAATACTAGAACCTTTTATTATAAGTTATACTAAATAAAAAGAAAGCAATAAAAAGAGGGTTTATTATTAAATATCAAATAATCAATAACTAAACTAACTAGATAAACTGATTGGAAACGAAACGCTTCAGGTACTTTAGTTTAGATTCGATTACATCTCAAAATCATGGTTAAATCAATAATAATGTAATGGATTTATTAGTTGGTTACCGAATTCTAATGTGACTAGTTATCTTGTTCGGATATCCTAGTACTAATAATTAATGAACAACTAACACAATAAACATGCAATTAGTGAACACGTAACTAATTTAATATATTCATAATATGAAAGATATGATCTAGTGATTTCTAATCAATGTTCATGACAATCAATCAAATCATAGCATGGATATATAATACTCTCTAACACAGTCAAAGTCACAGATTAACATTACCTAACCCTATGATTTGATTAATTTCTAGTCCTAACAGTTTAATAGTCATAGAATTGGAATTCTAATCATGGTCTGGACAGCAAACCGAATTATTCATGTCATGAATCAGGTCTTGATTTCTTCAGATCTTTGCTCCATATCAACTTAACGGCCATCGGGCCTCCTTCTACACCCTCAAAACGGCTTCTTTGTGGTTTATTTTCGTAAGGAACATATAGGTTGAAGATATGTCACTAGGGTTAATTTTGGCTCTATTTGTAGGTTACAACGCCACCACGGTGTGGAGAAAGGCTTGCTACGCCATGGGAGATGGTTTCTTCGTGTCTGCGAAATTTCTTGATGTCGCCACACCGTGGAAATGGATTTGCCATGACTTGGGAACTGGGAATCAGAATTTTTCACAAAGAAAAGTCGTCTGAAATTTTGTCTAATTTTAATAACATTTTGAATCCCATCAATCGGAATTACGTTTCATGAGATATGGCTAAACAATGATGAAGGGTCAATTTGCCAACAACATCCTTTTGCATCTTTTTCAACTCCTTTCTCTGCCTTTTGCATCCCAGCTTTGATTTTAACTGTAATTGAACATTTCAAAGACTATTAAGTATCATATATCTTAAAATATAACAATTTTATGGAAATATATTAGGATAATGGCCTAAAATACATAGTTAATAAAGGTCATATCACGAGATTTAACTCTTTCTTCATCTACAAGAATCATATTATGTAATATGATGCATGCATACATTATGTGATGCGACCTTTTAACTTCGTATGGACATGCCCCGATTTGTAGTACTTGCCAACGCTTCTTGAGTACACCAAATGTTCGCTCCACGTACTTCCTAGTTGACTCTTGTCCTTGCTTAAACTTTTCCCTATTTTCGTTGTTCGAACATGTGAACGATTTAAAAAAAATATGATAGGATGTATCCCATCAAGAAGATAGTAACCATGCTTATATGCTACCCATTTTCTTCGAATGGTACATCGTGCAACTTTCCAAGATAGATGTCGTTGAATACTGACCACACCATGTGTTGGGGAACTATGCCGAAGAACAGTACATGTAATCAATGCTACCTTACATTCCCCAGAACCCACGCTTATTTTCATGCAACATCTACAATTGACGGAAATCATTGCTCGTTGGTTAATTCAAATATTGTTCCCAATAAAACAAAGTAATAGCTTTCGCGAACTTGTACATGGTATCCCATGTGGTATTGTTAGATGCATTTTATATGCATTTTTACCACAATTTCATACGTATTTCATTATAAAAAGCTAACTAGTTCCCGATTATTCTTATGTATTTCGTGTTTCATGATTATTTTGAAGAATGCCCGTACTTCTCACGTTTGTTATGACTTTTCAGGGCCATTTGAAGCACATTGATGACTGCGCAAGTTCGGGATACGTTTATGGATGCTTTGGAGCTCAATTGGAATCTAGACCAAGGAGGGATGCCGAGAAATGATCAAGAACTGCTTGGAAGGAGGAACGACGATCAAAAGAGCCAAAAAAAAAGTAACATGCGATCACATCTTGTCTCCTTGCGACCGCAGGTTGCTTTCGAGGTTTTGTCGAGCCAAAAAATTCATCAGCTTAGAAAAAAGAAACATGTGATCGTAGGCTGTGCCCTTGTGATCGCAGGTTGGTCAATTTGCGTCGAAATGCCAACATACTTCATTAAAAAGTCTTGTGACTCGTTTTGGATGATACATGCGATCGTAGGTTGTCCCTTTGCGATCACAGGTATGGCGTTTTGACAGCTAGACGTATAAATACAGCCCCATATTCTTCCAATAACCCTAATTGACGATTCCTGGTGATTCAGAGGCGTTTTTCAGAGGTTTTCAAGTGAAGAACGTAGATCTAAAGGAGACGATTCGATTCTAATTCATAGTTTAGTAAGATTTATCGTTTAGATTCTATTTGTACTGTTTGTAATCCATTTATAGCCATGTCAGACTAAAAACTCAGATTTCAGTTTCGCAAGACATAGCCCTTTCGTATTATTAACCATTAGGCACTATGTTTGACTATGATTACTGTTTAGTTTGATCAATTATGTGTTAAATTGAGTGTTTGATTTTGATTTCAATTTCTATTGGCCACTTAAATTGTTTGTGAATCATTCTAGTCATCTAATTGTTTAGATCTGTAATTGTCTAGATTAATTAGTAAAAAGTGACATATATTAGATTTATTCTAAGTTTAGGGTTAACTCTAATATGAAATGTGTTGGATTAGTGTCTAAGTCCATAACTATTTTGGTATGTACTTGACCCGATGGTGCATGGTCCTTTTGGGTTGCCTTCACCAAAGCAACTTGATAGGATGAATTATGGAGAGAGAAGATTAATTATGATTCATTAATATATTATGAGAATAATATATTAAAGGAGAAATTATATTGTTTAATTAATATTAGTCAAGAATTAATTGATAATTAATTTTGTGGCTAAAAGAGATTAATTAAACTTAAGGGACTAGAACTATAATTATAAGATAATTGCATTTGGGCTATGGATTACCTTGGAATAATAGGTTGGACGAATTCTATGGGGAAACCCATTAGAAATCGTCCAAGGGTTATAATCTAAAAGGGTTCATGGGCTGCTTAGGGCTTAAGCAGTCAAATTAGGGTTTCCTGGCTGAAAACCCTAATAGCCTACATGTATATATAGTACCCTTAAGCTCCAAAAACGTGGCTAAGAGTTCCACTAGGGTTTCTGGACGTTTTGGGCAACCTCCTCTCTCCTTATTCTTCATCCTCTTTCTCTTGGTGTTTGTGAGCCATTAGAGGAGTGACACTTGAGACTCTAAGCTTTCTAAAGTCATTACAAGGAGGATTTGAGATTGTTATTGCTACATAACAATCAAAGGTAATTCTTTAAACCCTAATTTCAGTTTATAATATGTTAGATCTAAGATTGTAAGTCTTGGATACATTGCATGTACAATAGAGAAACCTAGATCCAAGCATTAGGGTTTGCATGAGCACATATGATGTTCTCATGGACAAAAACCCATCAGTGGTATCAGAGCCTTGATTGGTTTCTGTTGTATGTGATGCTATGTTGAATTATTAACTGAAAATCGAATTTTGGACTTCTGTTCGAACTGACTCGGCGAGTTACTACATGGACTCGGCGAGTCTGCCCTACTCGGCGAGTTCCAATGTGTGACTCGGCGAGTCGGAGCGTCAGACAGAGGAAATTTCGAATTTTATTGCTATTTTGCTTAAGGATAATTACCATATTCGTTTTAAACTTATAAAATACGATTTTTAATGTTTCTTAAAGATTATCCTTGCCAAAACACAAGATAATTACCAATTGATTAAATAATAACTTCCTTATATGATTAAAGATTGATTATTTGTATTAATTGGGTAACTTATCTTGCAAGAAATTGAAATTAGGCAAATATAGATAATGACCAAATTAATTGTTTAATTTCTATTATTTGTTATTTGATCCTTGTGTTGTGAAAAAGTTTCATTTGTGCCCATGTAAGTTTTATGGTTTCAATTTGAACTTAAAGGTTTTGTTTTGAAATTTAAATAGTTGAAACCCTAATGTTTTGAAATGTTTCAAAACTTGCCCTCAAGTTTTGGAATTTAAAAGTTGATTAAAAGTTTAATTTAGAAATGTTAAATTCTAAAACCCTAGTATTGTTTTGAAAAGTTCAAATCACACCCTTATGGTTTCATTAATTAACTAAAGTGTATAATTATTAAATTTTGACCACCTAGTATTTTAAAAGTGTAAAATACACCCTATACTATATATATATATATATATATATATATATATATATATATATATATATATAACATTAAAAGTCTAATATATATGTATGAGTAATAGTCAGTCTTACTGTTAGTAGGCTTCATTCACGAAGCTGGTCTATAAGGGGTGTTTAAGGAAATTGCCTATAAAATGGCGATTGAATGGGTATCCACTCTTACCCACCGCACTCTTGACTAGTGGAGGGTCGTTAGCCGAACGGGTAGGATAGGACAGAAACCTTTCATTATAAGTATAATGAAGTACAAAAGTAACTAAATACTTTTACAAATTCCCAATCTTAGTTACTTTAGGCAAAAGTGAATTGATGCAATTCCATGAAATTACACTTTGTGCCCTTGCGAAGACGTTAGTGGAGCGTGTGTGGTTAATCGACACACTAAATGGTTCTAAGCAAAGGTAGCAAAGGGTGACTCAATGTTTGTCATAGTTCGGTGGAGCGTGTGTGGTTAACCGGCACATCAAATAGGTGATTGTAACATGTGGGGGTACCATGTAAGTTTGCATGGTCATTCACACCCGCTTTGTGATCCTCGGTATCCCAGTCACAAACTAGAGGGGCATATCGAGATTTAAACATGACATTGAAAAGTTCAATGAATCTCAAAGATCTAGGAATTTTCAATAGATTTAAAACTTAATTTTTTTTTTTCGTTTTTCATGATGGAAATTAGTGAATCATCGTTCACTTACCTTCAAATATACTGCAACTAGATTACGGCATCCCTTTTCTAGGTTGTAGAATATAGTGTTGGGTCCTAGCCTTAATATCTCATTTTGGTGATTTATTAAGGACTCAATCAATCAACTAACTTGAATTTAATTTTTTTCCCGTTTTTTAGATGTCAAAGTATGACAACTATGGTCTTCCCAAATCCTGTGGAACAAGCCTTTCACATGAAGATGATATTCCACGATTCGATCGAGGAACACGAGATCATGCTTCACTTCCTCCACCCCCTCCTATTTTTCTCCCTAACCCACGAGTTCATAAGATTGAAAAATTCAAACTCACTCAAGCCCTTTTGGCAAGAAAACATGTAGAAGGAAAGTTAGTGTGTGCACATGTCTTAGAGATGAAGTCACACATTGATAGGTTAAGAATGTTGGGATCTGTTGTCTGTGAGGAACTGGCTGTTGATTGGGTTCTTCAGTCACTTACTGACTCATATAGTGAGTTCCTAAGAGAGTACTATATGATGAGCCACGACGTAACCCTCATCGATCTCAACTATATGCTTATTGCTGCTGAATCAACAATGATTTGGCGCACTGGAAAAGCAAAGTTGATTGATGGATCTTCCTTCCAGACCTCTATGGATATAGGCAATGGCAATGAAAGGCATGCCATGATCGAAAAGTTTGATCATAAGAGAAAGGCAAAGTCAGAAGTAGTTCCATGTGCTGTTCCAAAAGAGTCAATTTGCTTTTATTGCCAAGAGAAGGGGCATTGGAGACAAAGCTGCCCTATTTACCTAAGAGATCTAAGAGATGGGAGAGTCAAAACGTATGGATCTACTTTAGGTAACTTCCATTAACTAACTCTTTTAAGTTCCTATTCTAGATTCTTAATACATGATGTGATAAGATTGCATTTCGATGTTTTGTAGGATCAAAGAAAAGAAAAGAACCTTAAGGGAAGAAGTGAGCGGAATCCAACTGTGAAGAAATGGATTTCGATCGCATTACTTGAAGATTAGAATCTTGAGCTACTACTTGGAGTTAGAATAAGATTGCTAAGAAATATGTATTAACATAGTTTTTCAATTAAATTTCATTTTAAGGACAAATTTTTTCCGCAATAAAATAAATTTTGATTTTATATTATTTATTTATCCTTGCAATGATGTGTATGAAAAATTGATGTTTGTAAGTTTCTGTGGATTTGATTCTTAATTATATTATTTGTGGAAAGGTCAAGAATTTACCAAATAGGGAAAGTTTCTCGTCGCCCAAGTTTCAATTGGATAGAAACTTGGAATCATACAACTTGGTTGCATGATGAATGAGAAATTTCATATTTGGAAATTAGACTTATTCGTTGACAAAGTGTCAAGTGAAGGGCTAGGAGATCGAGTACACAAGGTTGTGTGTTGATCAAGTCCACCACAAGAGTAACAAAGATATTAGTCATGATGTACTAAGGTTAAGTAAATATGATTATACTTATGAGATTAAGTGTAATTCTCAGTTGATATATTGAAAGAGTTTCAATCAATAGCAGAACAAATAAAGAAGAATCAGGTAGGCGGGAAGATAAAAGTTTCTCTATTCTAAGAAGAAGGGAGAGTACCTTTTATTATGTTTTATGATAGGTCTTAATGACTAAGAACCATATCTAAATTGATCCACTAAGTGAGTCTTAGTACAATTGTATGTCTGAGAAGAGGAATCAAGAATTGAAGAAATGGTTAAATCAAGAAGTCAATCATACTTCGTTCCAAAACCAAGTCTTAGAGTTAAGATTATGACATTGAGTGACAAATCTTAAGAAGGTTATAACATTCATTAAATGTGGAAAGTTGTGAATTCTTGGATAAGACAAAGACCAACTAGGACCAATTTTGTGAAGTGTTTTTTCTTGATAAAAGCTACACTAATTCCTGAATATTTGTTTGTCAAGAAATGTTTATTGACAAGAGAATCTTATATGTCAAGGATTCAGTGGGAGTCTTAATGGTCTTGAAAGGTTTCAAGAACTGATCAAGAATAAACCTTATCAATAATCACTAGCACACGACTTAAGGTTTACAACCTATCGTGTTGACACTATCTTGTTTCTGTTCCGTTCCAATTGAGTTAATTATGCATGTGAGTTTTATGAGTTATCACTTAAATGCATAAAAGGCAAGCACTTTGCTCAATGAAAAGTACATTGATAGGAAAGGGTGAGCTGCTTAACTACTTGGAAGACATGGTGGGCAGTCGTGTTACCATAAGGCAAGAAATCAAGATTAAGAAAGTTCGGTCCATATGAGTTCGGATGTGTCGCAAACTTTGGTTTTGGAAAATTCGCATGGACAGGAACTCATACACCATAAAATCTAAGTGTCATAAGATTACCTCCTTCATGAAAATGACTGTGAGGAAATGCTTTCACTAAGAGAGATTTAAGAAGATAGTGATTGTGAAATTGTATTCTCGAATTCGATTATGGTTACGGTATCCCTTTCCATAATTCGAATTGTGAGATTTGGCAATTAGTCTGAATTGTTTAGACACACATATGGGCTATCTAAGGCAAAGGTGTATAAGTTTAAGAAGCTTAGATAAAGTATTATCATGTCAAAGCTAGTGGGAGCATAAGTGTTATGCTTATTTGATAATAATCATCATGATAGTGGGAGGATAAATGTTGTGTTTGTATGATTATTAAAACAAGTACTGCAAGTTAGCAATATTAATTATAGAAAACAAGAGTTATACTTTGCAAAGTCGTAAGGGTTGAATAGTTGTTTTGCTATAATTAAGGGAGAGAATATTATGCTTTATTTCTAATCTAAAGGATTAGGTTGTGGAATGTTAATAAATTTAGTCAAGGATACATAGTGTTATGGCATTGTTCGAATTATGAGAACGTGGCACATTAAATATTATGGCAGAAGATTGATAAAGTATCATATCTTTATGTAAGACATTATGCATCGTATCCCATACGCTTCGGGTATAGGATTGATTGCTAGTGCTATTATATTTGACCATTCTAAAATTTTCCAAATGTCTAGCGCAATTAGAGGGAAAAAGAACTAGAATCGGTTTTGACTAAAATAATTAAACAACTATCAAAGGACGATCCAAAGCTCGCTGAGGATTGGTCGCTTGTGAATAGTTGGAAGTATGGTATTGGATGGACCATATCGACATTATTATGAATAGATAAGATTCTATTAAGAATAAGTTGTCGTATGGCAAAATATGGAAATGTTTCCATATTGGGAGTTGGATATTGAGAATCTATGTTTGGATTAGAAAGTTTTATGCAAGAAGGATGTTCAAAGGAATGTACTTTGAATGAGAGACATCATATCTATCGAATTGCTTCTGATAGAGATTGGCCAAGTCTTGATGATTTTGAGTTATGAATTTATGAAATGATCATTGCATAAAATGTTAGAATCTAGCATATTCTATATAGGTGGCAAGAATTTGATATTCTTATACTTATGATAAGGATTGGGAGTTGTGAAATGAGTATGATTGGAAATTTATTCATTTCATCTATTTCACAAAGTAAGTACCGTAGGTAAACATTGTGTGCATGCTAAGAGCATGGGACAATTGTTGTTATAATTCAAGTAAGAAGTTGATTACCCGAAAAAACAAATAATGAGTAATCAATATGGTGATTAAATAAAATGTTTTATTTATACCCAGAGTTTGGGGCCATATGGGATTAGTATTATTGTGTTTCACTTTCCATGTTTTGACTTCCTGAATAATTAAATTGATCCAGAACAATCAAATTATTCGAACGGACCATAGTCGTTCATACGTTGGAAGTAGGTATGAATGTAGACTGTTGTGAATTGGTGTGTGGATTGTCTAAAGTGTATTATACATAAGCAAATGTTTGTTGCAACGTTCATGAGTGCTTATGAATATGATTTGAGCATTGGATTAAACCCACGCTCACTTGGATCACTTCATGGATTTTATCACGAGTGATTGGTGAGACGATAATCTCTTATATTCTTGAAACCGAGATGTGTGAGTTGTATCTTACGAGTCGGTTACACATTGATAATATGTAAACGCACCAGTAACTTGGTGTCATAAAACATATTGTTGTGTGTGATTCGGTGAGTGAGTACAAGCAAGCATTGAATCAAAGTTTATCCGTTCCTTTTATCCAAAGTAGGATGAAAGCGATATCTTTGGGCCCCTCGATGATTTAGTGATGACACCTAAGCGCTTGGCCAAGTCGTGATTAACTTGATGTGTTCAAATGTAGTCTATTGTCAGTCGTCATAAATCGGAAATCGGGAAACAATATAGAGAGAATGATTGAAGTCCATGTCTCACGTCTATACGATATCTAGAATGGAGGAATATATGATCCCTTATCTAAAGGACACGCTTCTGATAGGATCAGAGTTGATAGCGGCTTTTGAAAGCTACGATTGCAGATCAGGATCTGAAGTCATACGCAAAATAGTTATTAGACTTATCCAAGTGGGAGACTGTTGGATTAGTGTCTAAGTCCATAACTATTTTGGTATGTACTTGACCCGATGGTGCATGGTCCTTTTGGGTTGCCTTCACCAAAGCAACTTGATAGGATGAATTATGGAGAGAGAAGATTAATTATGATTTATTAATATATTATGAGAATAATATATTAAAGGAGAAATCATGTTGTTTAATTAATATTAGTCAAGAATTAATTGATAATTAATTTTGTGGCTAAAAGAGATTAATTAAACTTAAGGGACTAGAACTGTAATTATAAGATAATTGCATTTGGGCTATGGATTACCTTGGAATAATAGGTTGGACGAATTCTATGGGGAAACCCATTAGAAATCGTCCAAGGGTTATTCTAAAAGGGTCCATGGGCTGCTTAGGGCTTAAGCAGTCAAATTAGGGTTTCCTAGTTGAAAACCCTAATAGCCTACATGTATATATAGTGCCCTTAAGCTCCAAAAACGTGGCTAAGAGTTACACTAGGGTTTCTGGACCTTTTGGACAGCCTCCTCTCTCCTTATTCTTCATCCTCTTTCTCTTGGTGTTTGTGAGCCATTAAAGGAGTGGCACTTGTGACTCTAAGCTTTCTAAAGTCATTACAAGGAGGATTTGAGATTGTTATTGCTACATAACAATCAAAGGTAATTCTCTAAACCCTAATTTCAGTTTATAATATGTTAGATCTAAGATGGTAAGTCTTGGATACATTGCATGTACAATAGAGAAACCTAGAAGCAAGCATTAGGGTTTCCATGAGCACATATGATGTTCTTATGGCCAAAAACCAATCAAAATGATCAAATAAGTTTTAACGCCACCAAGCTTATGAGAGGTATTGCACTTTACTGGGAATTACACTGTGTCTAATGCAACTTTTCTTTATTAGTCAAGAGCTTGTTTGATTAATTTAGTAAAAAGTTGAATTTAATTCACAGAACTTATTTTGATTAAATGATTTTTGTAGTAAAGGTCATTAGAGCTTGTTAATGAACCTTAGTACTAGTTTTAACAAGTGCGTAGTCAAATATTGTGTTGAAGGTTAATTATATGATTAGAGGAGTCACCACGAAACTGGAATTGCTTTCTCTTAATTGAATTTTCATCACTTTAATTTTAGTCATTTCTTGTCATTTTCAATTTCTATTAGTTTAATTTTCATAAATAAACCACCCATTTTTATGTTTATTGCATTCATCAAGAATTAGATCACGCCTTACGCAAAGAGGTGTAAACATTAGGACATGTCCCTGAGGATCCGATCCTGCTTACCTGTACTACCTGTTAGTGCAATAAAGCAGTTCATTTTATATTTTTATTTGTTTAAATCGTGTACGATAGCGGTCTTAACAAATTGACACCGTTGCTGGGGACATGGTAAAACACTAATAGTTTTATGCCAAGATCTTCACGTACAGGTAATCTGATTTTTGATCCAGAGATTGAGAAGACTTCTAGGAAGCTAAAGAAGGAGGAAAAACTTCAAAAGCAACAAACAGAAACTTCAAACTCACCCATACCACAAGGCACTCCCTTGTGGAACGAACCTAAACACTCATTTCAACCTTTTCCAAAAGCACCACCTACCTCACCCGTTAACAGTCCGTTCAAAACCTACTCTTCATCATCTTCAGTAAACCCCAAACTTACAGATTCTTCCGAAACCGAATCAGAATTCATCATGAGCGAAAACAGAGACGAAGCTGAAAAAAATATCTGTGAGTGGGCAACACAAGAGGTTACCCAGCAGCCCTTGTGTATCACCTTTCCATAAGCTCAAATTCGGTTTAATCCATCTGCTGCCCCCATTTCAAGGCTTTGAGAATGAATATCCTCATAAATTTCTCAAGGAATTCCATGTTGTCTGCTCTGGAATGAAACCCATGGAGTTACTGAAGACTAGATCAAACTCAAGGCATTTCCCTTCTCAATCCAAGATGCAGCAAAGGAGTGGTTATATGTCCTCCCATCTGGTTCAATAACAAGCTGGAATAAACTCGCCAAACTCTTCCTAGAAATTTTTTTTCCTAAGGCGAACGTTTCAAATCTATGCAAAGAAAGTTTGGGTATAAAGCAACGCAAAAGAGAAGCTCTCCACACTTATTGGGAGCGATTCAAGAAGTTGTTAGTCCGATGCGCACAACATGACATTAGTGATTATCAGTTATATCAGTGTTTCTGCGAAGGATTGACACCTATGGAGAGGTGACTAATAAATGAATCTAGTAGAGGGTCACTTTCATACATGATACCAACAGAGATCAGGGCATTAATAGAGAAGCTGGCCAATGAATTAAAACATTCAGCAACTGAGGAAGAGTGGTACCCAGGCCATCCAAGAGGAGTTAAGGAGATGAGCAACACCCACCTACAATTCCAGATTTCAGAATTGACTAAAGTTGTCCTTTTGTTGACAAAAGAATAAGGTATTTAGCCAAAGGTCAAACCTTGCGGGATCTACTGCAAAACCAGGCACCCAACTGATATGTGCCCAATACTTCAAAAAGATAATGAAATATGTGCAAGTTATGGAAGGATTTCAGCAAAGGCCATTTGATCGACATCGCAACAACCAAGCTTAGGGAGGGCCTCAAAATATCAATTTCCAGCCAAGACCTCAACAGAACTTTCAGCAGAGAAACCAATATCAAGCTCCACCCGAGTTTCAGCAACCTTTTCAACAAAATCAGCACCAAATCAATTTTCAGCAACCATTTGTTCAGTCACAAGCTAGTAGTTCTAGCAAGTCTTTGGAAGACATAGTTAAAAGTCTTACAACCAGTACCCAAGCTTTCCAGAATGAAACAAAGTCTAGCATCAAAAATCTGAAGCAGCATGTATCGTAACTTGCGAACTCCATGAGCAAATTAGAAGCACAAACACAAGGAAATTTCCCATCTTAGATTGAGAAGAACCCAAAGCAAAATGATTGTGTTGTCACCCTCAGAAGTGGTAAAAACTACAAAAGGCCATATCAGCAAGAAGATGAGGAACAAGAGATCGTGGTTGAGTAAGAATCTGAGGCAACTAAAGAGATGTAGAAAAAAAAAAAGATGGACCTGCTGAAGCTGAAGTGAAAATTACCCCTCCTCCTTTTCCCTCAAGACTGAAAAACACTAAAAAAGAAAAGGAAGATAAAGAGATTATGGATTTCTTCAGAAAGGTTGAGGTAAATATTCCCCCTCTTGATGCAATTAAACAACTACCCCGATATGCTAAATTTTTAAAAGAGTTATGTACTTTAAAAAGAAAATTAAAAGGAAACGAAACAGTTAAAGTAAGCGAGAATGTATCAGCTGTTTTACAAAAAAGGCTACCCCCAAAGTGTAAGGATCCATGAGTATTTACTGTTCCTTGCAAGTTGGGGAACCTTTCAGTGCCAAGAGTTATGTTGGACTTATGAGCTTCTATAAATGTTTTACCATATTTACTTTTTAAAACTATCAGGGTGAGGCCTTTAAAAAGAGCAGGAGTCATCATTCAGTTAGCTGATCGTTCTCTGGTGCACCCAAAAGGTGTACTGGAAGACGTTTTGGTTCAAGTGAATGAACTCATATTCCCAACTGATTTCTATGTTTTGGATATGGGAGATGACGACTCACCAAACTCATGTTCCATTCTTTTGGGGAGACCATTTTTAAAAATTGCCGCAAGGTTAAGGCCGAGCACCAGCATCCACATGGTAAGTTGCAACCGTTAGAGATTCCCGAGTGGAAGTGGGAACAGATTACCATGGATTTTATCACCAAATTTCTGAGGAATGGCAGGGGTGTCGATGCAATTTTGGGTGATTGTGGACAGGTTGACGAAGAGCGCTCACTTCCTTGCCATCAGTGAGAGCTCTATCGCGGAGAAGCTGGCAGAGTTGTACGTTAGGGAGGTGGTATCACGGCATGGAGTACCGATCTCGGTCGTCTCAGATCGAGATGTGCGTTTCACTTCAAGATACTGGAAGAAATTTCATGAGGAATTGGGTACGAGGGTGCATTTTAGTACCGCATACCAACCACAGACCGACGGGCAGAGCGAGGGGACGATTCAGACGCTCGAGGATATGCTTCGGGCATGTGTACTGGATTTCGGCGGGAGTTGGGACACGTATTTTCCCTTGGCTGAGTTTTCCTATAACAATAGCCATCACTCGAGCATTGGTATGCCACCCTTTGAGCTATTGTATGGAAGGAGGTGTCGTACCCCCATTTGCTGGGGCGAGGTAGGGCAACGTGTGATGGGTAGTACGGAGATAGTGCTTCAGATGACAGAGAAAATATGGTAGGTCAGATAGAGGTTATTGACCGCTCAGAGTCGCTAGAAGAGTTATGCGGATAGGCGACAATTCGAACTCGAGTTCCAGGTCGGTGATTTTGTGCTCCTGAAAGTGTCTCCTTGGAAAGGAGTGATCCGTTTCAGGAAGAGGAGCAAGCTGGGGCCCTGTATATCGGGCCGTTTAGGGTGATCGCGAGGGTGGGCAGAGTAGCATATCGTTTGGAGTTACCTACGGAGTTAGGTCAGATTCATGACACTTTCCACGTATCGCAGTTGAGGAAGTGTGTGGCTGATGAGTCGGCGGTGGTACCGTTAGAGGATATCCAGGTAGATGTGAGTCTGAACTACGTCGAGAGACCGGTTGCGATTATGGATCGGAAGGTCAAGGTTTTAAGGAACAAGGAAGTGCCCCTGGTGCAGGTCCAGTGGCAACATCGGAGGGGGTCCGAGCTGACTTGGGAACCGGAGCGCGAGATGCGTGAGCAGCATCCAGAGTTGTTTGAGGAATGAGACTTCGAGGACAAAGTCTGATTTTAATGGGGGAGAATTGTAACATCCGGACTCCCAGATATCTTATTTATGCTTTAATATTGAGTTTTTGGAGAGAGACTCAGCGAGTAGGCACTCAGACTCGCCGAGTAGGAGCGCGGATGGTCAGACTGGTTTAATGGTGGACTCGGTGAGTCCACGTTGTTTAATGAAACCCTAATCCACAGGGTTTGAGACCTATTTAAAGGGGCTTATAGCCACCATTTGCGGCTACCAGACCCTTGAGAGAAACCCTTATTGTGCTTGAGCGTTTGTGAGAGAGAAGAACCCATTATTAGACATTTGTGGGTTTGTTTTGCAAGAAGAAGTTGATTCCATCTTGGAGGAGGCCAAGGAAGTTGCATATTCGTGGATTTCAAGCAGAGGGCATCATCTTTGAGGTAGCATATCGACCCTCTTTTTGTTTTGTTAAGAAATCCATGGATCTAGGGTTTCCTATGCCCTTTATTGGGTTGATTTGTTGAGAATAAGGTCCCTTATCATGTTTAGACTTCAGATCTGGACCCATAGTGGTCCAGAGAAGGTTATCCATATTGCTTTATGTTGGGTTATGGTAGAAATGAACTTAGAGTGTTGTATTTGGGACCAAATCATCAAGTAGTGTCATTTGGATGTTGCATGTGTATCAAGTTCGAACCTTTACGTGTTTATTGAGCTTGGGGAGGTTAGATCTATGGATTAAAGGAGCAGGTCTGACCTCAGAAGGTCATTTGAGTTTGAGCATGGCTTGAACTCGCCGAGTCCAAGAACAGACCCGACGAGTAGGATGAGTTTCTCCATAAATCACGCATATGGTAACTCGTTGAGTTGGGGAAGTGACTCAGTGAGTCATTTGGGGTTTTGAGGACGTGAGTTCATGACTGAACTCACCAAGTCACAATTATGCACTCAACGAGTTTGGTCAAAGGGTTGACCATTGTATTTTGTTGACTTTTGTTGACTTTTAGGGTTTGGTCAACTTTAGAGTATTTGAGCCTTCAGAGGGGTAAAATGGTCTTTTACCCTCCTAAGAGTGCTAAGAGAGGGAATGGTCTAGCCTTGGGAATTGTGTTGATGTCGAGTGTTTATTTTTGTATGATTAGGCGGAGGCTAGATCCTATTTTACGGAGACCGAGATTTCCAAGTTACCGAGTTACACGAGGTGAGCCTTCTCACTATACATTACCTAGAGTGGTATTATGAGTTGATCGGAAGGTCTTATGTGCTATATATGAGATTGTGTGCCATGTATGAGATTATGTGCTATGTGATGTATGTATGATAAATAATTGTATAGACCGGACCGGAGGGTCCAACGATTCAGACCGAGTCGGAGGACCCAACGAGCTATGACCGGACCAGAGGGTCCAACGAGCTACGGGACCGGAGGGTCCCGCTGAGACATATCGGCCGAAGGGTCGTACAGTAGCCTCGAGTGGCGTATGTGTTGTATGTGGTATTTTGGGGAACTCACTAAGCTTTTATGCTTACAGTTGTTGTGTTATGTGTTTCAGGTACTAGCGAGGACCGTGGTAAGGCGCCGACATGAACCGTACACACCGAGAGGAGATTTGATTTATGATCTTGGGGACATGTTTGATTAATAACTATTGTGAAACACTTTTTTTAGAATGCTTTATATTTAAAATATCGTTGTTGAAAAATGAAAATTTTGTTTTGAAAATCTCGTCATTACACACTGCTTGCTCGTTAGCTATAGAAACACGCAAAGGTCTACTCATCGCCTCTCGCTGGATACTAATGTGCTTATTGAATACTAATGAGAAAAAAGACCGACTCGCACCCGAGTTAAATAACACCAAGGCAGGTACAGAATTCACAAGAAAAGTACCTATGCATAACATAATATAAACACAAGATCTTATTACAGCATAAATAAATATGAACAGAATACATACCAGTCACGACATCGGGTGCTGCACTAACCTCCTCTGCTATCAGCTGGAATGCTCTCCCTCGCACCTTTGGCGCCTCGGCCTTCACCAGCTGACCCTCAATAGCTTGCGTAGCAGCAGTGATAGATCCCTGAGGTGTCCCATGTGCTGTCCCCCTCAACTGTGGACACTCAGCCTTCCGATGTCCGATCTGGTTGCAATGAAAGCAAACCATGAACCCCTTTGGGGCAATCCTTGGCGATATGCCCCTCCTTGCCACACTTGTAGCAAGCACCAGACCTACAAACCCCCTCATGACCTTTGCCACACTTCCCGCAAGTGCGGCCCTTCTGTCCCCCAGATCTCGAATCGGCGGGCTTTCCCCGCTTGGCCGCCGGCTGAGACTGTGTCGGTCGGCGATCCCTGCTCTGAGACTCGACCTCCTCCCTGGCCTGAGTCTCTAGCTCAATCTCCCTCTTTAGGGTATTTTCCTGGATCTCAGCAAATGTTCGGTATGATGACTTTGCCGCGAACTCACGAATGTCTCTCCTCATAACGCTCAGATATTGGCTCATGCGTGCCTGCTCGGTCGACACGTGCTCAGGGCAGAACATCGCCCTCTCATGAAACATCCTGGTAATCATAGTAACTAACTCCGTACCCTGCTTGAGGGTCAAGAACTCTTGAGCCAATCGTTCCCTTTCCACCGGGGGAACGTACTCGTCTCTGAACATGGCGGTGAACCTCTCCCAGGTCACCGCTGAAATCTACGCATAACTAAGATGCGTTGTCAAAACTGCCACCAGTCCTTCGCTCCCAAGCGAAGCTGGTTCAGCGCAAACCGAACCCTCAGATGATCTGGACACGAACAAGTCTAGAAGCATCCCTTAATGTCAGATATCCATCTCATCGCAGCAATCGGGTCTTGTGTCTCGTCAAACTCTGGTGGCTTCGTGTTGCTGAACTCCCGGTACAACAACGAGTCACCCCCTATGGCCTGGCGGCAGCGACAGCTGCAGTGGCCGCAGCAACAACAACATCAGTAAGAGCAGCGTACCGCTCATCAAAGGTCTCAATCAATGTGGTCTTAATAGACCCGAACATCTCTAAAACCTCAGCTCGGACGGCAACAACCACCTCCTCATGAATCATCTGGCGGAGCTCCTCATTGTTCAAACCTCCCTCGCTGGTCTCTGGTCTGTGGCGCGTCCAAACCATGATGTCTCTGAAATACAACATAAAAATATCACGGACTCGCTCGAGTATACCCGCACTCGATAACCCAACCCTTCTTGATTCCTAGTACCCTAAGGAATCCTACTTGGGCTGCACACTGATCCGGTGTTTCCAGTAGTACGGGCCTAATACTACCTTCCACACCGTACCAGTATTCATCCCAAGTCACAAGTACTCTATCTGCTCCACACATAAACTACCCTTCGGTAGACTCTCATAGCACCTCACTGCTATTTACTCATTCTAAAACATCCCATGGTAGCAGAAATCTTCCTAGGCTAAGGCATCACAAATCAGACCACTCTAGTCCTAATATGAATACCTAGCCTAATCTGTCATGCATAATACATTTCAATATATATATATATATATATATATATATATATATATATATATCATAACACATAATCTAAGGGTAATTTAGGAAATCACCGTTCTGGCGCTGGCTGATCATACACACTGTTTCCTTGAGCATCTTCCAAATCCTTTTACTCTTTAGAAAAATTGTTTATTTTATAAAAATCTTTCTCAAATCCTCAGTTTGAGTTCAAATACACCCAAAGGTGAATCTGAATCCCTCAAACTAAGGCTCTAATACCAATTTGTAACACCGTTAAATTTCAAACAATTTTTCATTTGATTTTAATAAAAACATTTCATTTCCAAATCATCCCAAAATCGAATATCCAATTTTTTTCAACAAAAACACAATACAAATCCAAATTCCAATGTCTCAAAACATGTCATCTACAAGTGTGTACGGATCATGTCGACGCCTTCCCGCAATCATCACTGGTACCTGAAACATATAACACACAAACGGTAAGCATAAAAGCTTAGTGAGTTCCCCAAAAAACCACATACAACACATACGCCTTTCCAGGCCATAACTCTATAGGATCTTCTGATCCAAGTGTCTCAGGGTATTTCCATCCTATAACTTTGTTGACCTTCCGGTTCATACTCTGTTGACCTTCCGGTTCATACTCTGTTGACCTTCCGGTCCATGTCATCCTGACCTTCGGTCCACATCATCATAATCATATCATAACATATCACATATACAACATGAATCACATATTCACCATACACATAAGACCTTCCGGTCACACATAATTACCCCCATCGGGTAAGACATAGTGAGAAGACTCACCTCGCTGATGTCGGATAATCACTCGAGCTCGATTCCCCAATGTATCGCCTCCTATATCATAAGTTCATCTCTAATTATACCTTCCTAACTTAGTTTGAATAACACTATTAAGTCAACTCTAGTTAACCATGGTCAACGCTGGTCAACGGTCAACCTTTGACCCGACTCGTCGAATCTTGCATAGACTCGTCGAGTCCATACGTGAACTCGAGTCCTTTGAATCCCTTCTGACTCACCAAGTCACTTACCCAACTCGGCAAGTCATCCACTGATCTGAATCACGGGACAACCCGCTCCGACTCATCGAGTCTGCTCATGGACTCAGCGAGTTCGTTTCATTCACAACCTCAAACACCCTTCTGAGGTCAGATCTATTCCTATAATCCTTAGATCTAACCTTTCCAAGCTCAATAATCACGTAAAGTCTCTATCTTGATGTACATGCAACATCTATATAACCATGTATGATGATTTAGCCCCAAATACCACAACCCAAGGTTATAACCTCCATTACTCTCCATAAAGCTTGATGAGTGAGGCTCTCTGGACCTCTATGGATCCAGATCCAAAGCCTCATCACCAGAAAGGGACTATTAGACATCAAATCAACCTAACAAAGGGCACAAGAAACCCTAAATCCATATATACTTCATAAAACAGAAGATGAACTGAATTTAATACCTCAAATGCGATGATCTTAGCCTTAAATCCACATAATAGCAACCTCCTTTGCTTCCTCTTGGCTAAGACCTCCTTCTTCTTGCTAAACAACACCACAAAGGTCAAGAATGGCTTCCTTTCTCTCTCAAAACGCTCAAGCACTCTAGGGTTTCTCTCTATGGACTGGTAGCCGAAAATAAAGGCCATAAGGGCCTTTAAATAGGTCCCAAACCCGAGAAATTAGGGTTTCTTTCTTCAGCTCTGACTCGGCGAGTCACTCCCCTGACTCGTCGAGTCCCCTCATTAACCACATCATCCAGTCGCAACCAAACTCGATGAGTCTGAGCACCAACTCGTCGAGTCACCCTACATAAATAAAGAATTGCAACATAAATCAATATACTTGGGAAACTGGGTGTTACACTCAGATCCCGACGCTCGGCCGCCACAGTCTAGCTCAGGCCAAGAGGCCCTAAATAACAATCCAAAACAGTACCAACCGCTTCTCAGAAGCAACAAGTGTAGCGTTCAGAATGCTGCCCTGCGGTGGTTCTGCACTAATAGCAGATAACCGCTAATGATGCACAACCCACCAATAGGACATCTCCATGTCGCGTCGGTCTAGATAAGACAAAGGTACTATCGGGGTCATGCTCCCCAACGATAGGTATAAAAGAGATCCTTCTCCTCCAGAAGAAGGGATAGCCTCTCTCACTATCTTAAATTAAACCATAGTTCTCTCATACAACTACTGACTAGACCATCGGATTCTCGTTACTAGACTCCCTCCTGGACGACGACTAATGTCGGTTCTTTCTTTGCGGTGATTCTCAAGAAAAACAACCATGAACATCGTTAAGCTCAGAGACATATCACAACATTTGGCGCCATTTGGACGTGTATTCAGAGCTACACAACCTTAAAACGACCCTAGACGGCAGCAATGACAGGAAAGACATCTATGACGTCCAACGGGGGAGAAACGATCTCACTCAGATCAATTTCGTCGCTTGATTACACTCAACCATCTATCTTAGATGGACAAGCCTCTACCCACACTCCAACAACATAGATGCCTGGTCCAATATTAGGAACGAAAACGCCAACGATAACTGCCATATGGTAACCGTTGTCTGTTACACAGAGCAGCCAATTACAACTGTAGTTGTAGCATCTCAGTCAGCAACGATTTAGCTGTCGCAACTAGTGGTTTGCCTGTCGCAATCACCGACCCAACGATCATAGTGGTCGACTCAACTGTCACAACTGGTAACTCTTGGCCGCAACCGTTACCACAAAAAAGGCGGCAACCATTTAGTTCCCACAGACCATACCATCTTCTACGCAATCTGTAAAGTCGAGATACCAGTTTTCTCTAGTGGTAGGCACACCAACATTTTATGTAAAAGAGCCACCACGACTCAAATCTTACATAAACCAAACCCATGAAACCCTTCCTCAGGTGCGTATTGTTGCTGGGACAGAAAAACAGCAACTAGCAAGCAACATCTTCGACATCGGAAACAATTGGAAGCCCAAATTCATTATCGATAAGGGGAATATCAGGGTCCGAAAGGGCGGTAACAAACACCAAGATCCTAAGAACGAGGTTCTTACCATCAAAAGACCGCACAAGAGGTATGAGCGCCGAGAGGTCAACGATGATGTGGAAGTATTATCTAGAAACCTCTTGAACATCAACTTCTCATAAGAGGACCCGAGGCCAAGCGATTGGAAACCCAAGATCTGCTCCAAATTACTGCTTGTATACGCCAAAAACAAATCCATCTCATTTACATAGATAATGGTAGTAGCACCGACATCCTCTATGAACATTGCTTCTGATAGCTGTCAAGTTCCTGGAAGGAGGACCTGAAACCACCAACATGCGGCCCTTTGATCGGTTTCATAAGATACAGTCTATGGCCATTGGGCATTATAAACCTCCCGTTCATGTTGGTTAGCCATGACGGGAATGAAGGCATCACACAAACAATAGAGTTCTCAGTAATCCTTCAAGTAAGTTTGGTGCAAAAATTCATATATTGGTTGAATACGTTAGCAAATCTGCATCGTGAAGGTAAGATAGTCGTGTTACAGCCTTAGAAATTCAACAAATAATTTTCTTTGTTGATTCAAATCAACAGTTCAACTTCAGTTTAATCTTTCAACTCATTTTAATCAAAAGTGTTTTCACATCTACAAAACAAAACTTTAACATAATAAGTATCATATATCTCAATTTAAAACCAAAATACAACTAAAAATACCAAACAAAACTTTAACATAATAAGTATCATATATCTCAATTTAAAACCAAAATACAACTAAAAATACCAAGACCTCACATAAAACACAAGAACATAAATGACGACATGATTAGTCTTGTCCTAAATGCTCGTTTAAAGAATTTGAAATAAAAATCATTGTATTTTTTAACAAATTATATATAAAGAGAATGCTAATTTTGAAGAAAAATTAAGTAAATATAATTTTAAAATCATGTTATAAATTTAAGTTAAATAAATAATCTAACCATCAATAAATTAAAGAAATCTGAGTATTTTATTTTAGTTATAAATTTATAATATAAATAGTTTATCAACGAGTATGAAGATACATAAATTTTATATATAATTTGCATACAAAAAACATGATTTTAGTTAATTTTATTTTATACAACCTACTCTAAAATCAATGTTCAGAATTTTATATTAATAAAAAAAAACAATTACTAAGCTATGCTTTATTTAAAATAAATTTTGACTAAAAACATTGGTTTATTTATTGCATTGATTTTTTTACTGCAAAAGCATCTTAATTTGTAGACCCACCCACGCTATGTCTACTCCAAACAAGTCCCTTATTAGAAAAAAGTAAAGCTATGTGGTTCAATGGGCTGCAACCCCCTACACCAAACACACACAAACACACAAAACACACACTAAACAAAATATATGTTAAACATATGTCATCTCAAAATATTAATGGATCTCAAAGTCCATATCCAATCCGCTTTTATTTTTATTCCCTTTTGTGAATTGTGATTTCACATTTTTTACAAAGACCCTTATCGTCTTCTTCCTTGGCTTCCCCCAACAAACCCCAATTCCAATAGTCCAATTCGCTTTCTCGGGTTCAAGCCCAATCTCTCATCTTTCTCTCTCCTCCCAACTTTCTCTCTCCTCGAAGAACCCCTCTCCGGATCTCGATTTCACCGGATTCAGATCGGTGTTTTCGCCGCTGCAGCTGCTGTTATCGGTATAATTTTAACCCATACTCTTAATTCGCTGTTTTCTGCTTCGATTGATGTTTTTTTTTTATGGGTTTCTGGTGTTTGACCTGTTGATTGATTAATTAGTATGCTTCAGTGTTAAATTGCTTGAATCCGAACATGTTTAGTTGATTAATTGATTAATTGATCGTTATATATAGCTCCATTTGGTATGGATTTTTGATGTGTTGACCTCTCTGGGCTTAATTCTTTATCTTTCTAAGAGGAAACCCTAGATCTGTTCAGATGAACTTGTTTCAGCCCATGGATGTTGAGATTCGTCCTGTTTGACCCGAATTCCGACAAAGATAACGGACTTCTCTATGTGCCCATGAAGGGTATTTATGTAAATTAGACTCTCTCCTTTAATTCAACTGAACCACATCGAGTTACATCGAGTTCTCCTGTTATGGTGAAGATGGACTTAAAGTGGTTGGCCCAATTCGGTGTTCTTTTAAAGTATAAGTCTTCATGCTATACGGGTTTGTACCTTGTTCATACATATGTGTACTTAACATAAGATTTGTGTTTCTCTTCAAGTCCATGTACACTTTTGTACATAAAGACTACAACCTGCAAATTGTAATACAATAATTCTTCC
Source organism: Lactuca saligna (assembly GCF_052625555.1). Classification (NCBI taxonomy): domain Eukaryota; kingdom Viridiplantae; phylum Streptophyta; class Magnoliopsida; order Asterales; family Asteraceae; genus Lactuca; species Lactuca saligna. The sequence continues at coordinate 49,392,542 of NC_136423.1, forward strand.
TCAGAAGAATTGTCAATATGAATTTGAACATTAAATAGTTAAAAAAAAAAAAAATTGCAATTAAACCTTGTTGTCTATTTGTAAAGGTATTCATGGAGTCACTTCCCACTGAAAACAACGCATTGGTCAACATGGAGATGCAGCCGGTCTTCCTAGACGCGCAAAACATGGAATCGCAACCCAACAAACGCCGAAAGAAGAAATCAATCGTATGGGAACACTTCACAATCGAAAACGTGGGCCCCGGTTGTAGACGCGCTTGTTGTAAACAATGTAAACAATCATTCGCATACAGCACAGGTTCAAAAGTCGCCGGAACAAGTCACCTGAAACGCCACATCGCCAAGGGCAGCTGCCCGGTTGTCCTCCGTAACCAAAACCAAAACAACCACCCCGACCTGTCATCACCATTCACCACCCCACAACCACCAAACACCGCCACCGAAACACCCAAGCGCCGCTACCGGACCGCCTCTGCCGCCCCGTTCTTCCCCTTCGATTCCGACCGCTGCCGCCATGAAATCGCCCGTATGATCATCATGCATGATTACCCACTTCATATCGTTGAACACCCAGGTTTCGTTTCCTTTGTTCATAACTTACAACCGAGGTTTGACTTGGTCAACTTTAGCACTGTGCAAGGCGATTGTGTGGCGACTTATTTAAGCGAAAAGGATAAAATCCAGAAAGTGATTGAATCAATGCCGGGTCGGGTTTGTCTCACGGTTGACTTATACGGGTCGTGTCAAACCACGGGTTATGTTTATGTAACGGGTCAGTTTGTGGATAGTGAATGGAAGATTCATCGGAAGCTTTTAAACGTGGTAATGGAACCGTATCCCGATTCCGATTCCGCCTTTAGTCATGCGGTTTCCGCTTGTCTTTCCGATTGGAATATGGAAGGGAGGTTGTTCTCGATTACGATCAACCAACCCGTGAGTGAAATCGGAATCGAAAGTCTCCGGAATCTTCTCTCGGAAAAAAACCCGAACATCCTCGGCGGTCAATTACTCCTCGGAAACTGTCTTTCCCGTTCCATAAGCGGAATCGTATCGGAATCACTCGCCGCAAATCATGAAACCGTGAAAAAAGTACGTGATTGCGTGAAGTACGTGAAAACATCAGAATCGTTAGAAGAGAAGTTTTTATCCCTTAAACAACAACTTCAAGTCCCGAGTACAAAAACGTTAGCAATCGACAACCAAACGCAATGGAATACAACGTACGAAATGTTACAATCGGCATCGGAATTGAAAGAGGTGTTTTCTTGTTTAGATACCACCGATTCCGATTACAGTAAAGGCCCGACTCGCGAAGAGTGGAATGTAATCGAGAATCTTTGCGCGTATTTAAAGATTTTATATGACACCGCGAATCTTTTAACAACCTCGAGTGTCCCGACAACAAACACGTTTTTCCATGAAGCGTGGAAGATTCAACTCGAGCTGGCTCGGGCAGCCGCCAGCGAGGATCCGGTCATCAGCGGGCTGACCAAACCAATGCAAGAGAATTTCAATAACTATTGGAAAAATTGTTGTTTGATATTAGCAATCGCGGTAGTTATGGACCCACGTTTCAAGATGAAGTTAGTTGAATTTAGTTTCACAAAGATATATGGTGACGAGGCGCAAACGTATATAAATATAGTGGATGAAGGGATTCATCAGCTTTTTCTAGAGTATGTTGCGCTCCCGGTGCCGCTAGCGAATGGCGGTGGTCCGGTGACCGGAGAATTGAAAACGGAGGATGGGGATGGTGGGGGTGGAGGTGGAGGTGGTGGTGGGGGGCCGGGGTTGACGGATTTTGATATGTATATTATGGAGACGACAAGTCAGCAATCGAAATCTGAGTTGGACCAGTATTTGGAGGAGTCGTTGTTGCCACGTGTGCATGAGTTTGATGTGGTGGGGTGGTGGAAGTTGAATAAGGTGAAGTATCCGACACTTTCGAAGATGGCGAGGGATATTTTGTCGGTGCCGGTGTCGACGGTGGCGGCGGAGGCGGTGTTTGAGGTGGGGCGGCCGGAGATGGGGCGGTACCGGTGTTCGTTGAGGGCGGAGACGGTGGAGGCGTTGGTGTGTGCTAAGGATTGGTTGCGTGGTGAGATGGTGGAGGCGAGTAATGCGATGATTAAAATGGAGTTTCCGATTTGAAAGTTTGGTGGTTGTTTGTGTTTTTTTAGTGGTAGTGGTAGAAAGTGGTGAGTTTGTAGACTTGAAATTGTTGGGATGCTTGTGACAAACTTTATTGTACAATTTGAGTTCAAATTTGTGGGTATTTCGTAAAGCTATATTTTTTTTTTCTCGAGACTATTGATTTTTGTGATATATATTAAATTATTTAAAACTAGTTTCGTATTTTTCAAAGTTGTTAGGATCTTTATGATTCTTAATTATATTTAGATCGCTTTGGGTAATCTTATGTATGAATCTTCTCTGATCGTTTTTGGGTAAAATCGGGATATGATCATAGGATTGAATCATATCGTTATTATTTATTTTGTATAAAAGAATTCTAATATTTTATGTTGTCTAAAGCAATGTTTGGAACATCACAAAAATAGTTTATTTTTTCAAATTTTTTTAGATTGTTTGGTTTAAGAAATCAAAAATAATTTATAAGTTAATATTTTAAAAAGATATTCAGACCAGCATTTGAACAAGTTGATTGAGTTATTTAAAATTTTCCAAAATATACATTTTATTAGTTATATTAAACTTCAATATTCTACAGACATTTTTAGCTATTTTTATAATTTTTTTAGTTAGCTTATCAATTAATTTTATATCAAACATTTTTTTCTTCATTAAATGGTTAATCAAGTTGCAACTAACTTTTCAAAGGTCATGAGTTCAAGTTGTCTTTGACGAATATGATAATAACTAGATTAATTTGATGTTCCAAAAAATATTTTAGTTTAATCCATAAAATACAGTCTAAATAAATGAATGAATATGAACCCTAAAAAACCTCTTTTGATTTTTTTTATTGTTAAATAATATATCGAAGTGGTATTTTTATGTTTAAAACTATTTATTATTACTGATATGTTTCAATGTAATTTTTTTATGTTTTAAATTGTTTGTTTAGAATATTATTACAAAACGGAAAACAATTTTATATATATAGAATCATATGGAATTTTTAATAATTGAAGGATAAAAGAGAATTAAATATCATTCTATATTTTTTTCTACATATCTTTTTATTCATCTTAAATGATGATATATGTAATATTTAATGAAGATAATAATATATATTTTAATATAATAATGTGACAGATGTCATCATTTAAAATGTATAGGATCATTTAAAATGTATAGGATGATGTATAAAAATAAATATGCTGTAAATCAATTAGGTTTGAAGGAATGGATGCAGTAGAGGGTGCACTCCATTGTCATGTCAACTTGGAATACCACCCCCTTCCTACGGTTTTGGTGCGGTAGAGACCACTCCAAGGGAGCGCTTCTTTTTTTTATTATTATTGTCATTCCAATTGATGGTAATTAGTTAGATTATCAAAGGCTTCTAGCTCAACGGTATCGGGTGTTGCGTTCCCTCCTAAAGGTTGAGGGTTCAAGTCTCTTTGGAGATTATGTCAAATTAAGAGTAGTTTATAGATTAGAATACATTTGCTGTTAAAAAAAAATAATAATAAAAAAAAACAGATTAGTCAGATTAAAAAAAATGTTTTTTTTTTAATTATAATAAATGTGTCGACATGGCACCACTCTCTGTAACTTACAAAGCTACACAAGTTCTTTCTTTAAGCCTAAAAAAAAAAAGACGTCGTGCGTACTCTCTTCCCTGTGTTCACCTTCAACCGTCTCCCTCGCCTGGTCGCCTTCATCCTTCTCTCTTCAGACTTCGCCGGACCACCTGAAGACGGGCGCCGCCGACGACCCACTAGACGATCTACGTCGACTCACCAGACGCTTCCGCTGCTATCTCGCCTGATTTTCTCCTCAAAATAGGTTCTTTTCAATTTTCAATTGTGTAATTTACTATGTTGTTGAATTGTTATTTTCTTGTTGAACTTTAAAATTATGGCTGAATTTTTTCTTAAATGGTTAGTTGTTATGCCTATTAGGTGTTTGATTAAATGCCACAGTGAATTCCATTTTTTCAGATGGTTAGTTGCTATGCCTATTAGTTTCTTTATGCAATTACATGTGATTTGAATGCGATATGCGGCTATTCTAAGTGGTGCACCATCTGTTAGATAACAATAAATAAAATGGTTAATTTTGCAAAAAACATGATGATCATTTTTGTTAAATTTTCAAAAACTATGGTGTTTTGATAGTTACACAATCTTAATCCCTAACAATGAATTTCTTAATTATCAGGGTCTTTTTTGGAAATACCAAATTTTTTTAGACTCAATGGACCTCAAACCCTTTAGACTCGACATTGATGACCTTATCAATGAGTTTGCAAAGGTACTCAAAACAACTTCCCTTCCATTAATCTCTCTTTTATAGAATTCAAAGTTTTATATACTGTTTTTTTATGGAATTTGGGGTTTAATTATTTATTTCAGGGTGAAATGACTACATTAACTGATATGAAGAAAATATGGCTTTCTAAAAAATTCTCATGCATCTTCCAGGCTAAACCCAATTCAAAATTAGGTTTCTTTATGCAATCTCTTTATTCCCATTCCATAGGTATAAATTATAAATTATACACCCTCATTTTCTCAAATTAATTATTTAATAACTGACAATATACTGTATATATAATTATATGTATATTCTGATGCAGGTTACATGGTATCTAATTCTTCCATATCACACAGAATCGGAGGGCTTTATTGTCTTTTCTGCCTACATGAAACACAACCATTCAAGCCTCCCTTCAGAATCTATTTATGTGCAAGTATGTTGTTTTTTTATATAATCTTTTCTTTATTTTTAACCTCATGGGTTTAATTTTTTATTTGGTAGGGGAAATCAAGAGGCTTAAGGAACTTGTTGTTGATGCAAAAAAAGAGAATATAGAAATTGTATCAATTTTAGTTAAAAATATGTTAGAAAGGGATTTATTTCTTTATGGAGCTACTGATTTAAAACAAGGATCTGTTGAAGAAAGGGTGAATGAATTAACAAATTTACAAGATGCACGTGTTCAACATGCCAATAAAAAGTAAATCTTTAAATCTTGAATTTAACATTGAATTTAAATTTTGAATTTAACATTGTTTTAAATGTTAGGTTATTTAAAGACACGGAAATCGAACGTTACATTAACATGGACATGGTGAGTTGCTATTTTTTTTTTTTTTTTGGGAATATTTCATAATGATTTTTTGTGACTTTTAAGAATTGGATAATCTTTTTTGTTTTTTTAAGGATAAAGAATTTGATGTTGATTCACTCAAGAAAATGTCAAGAGATTATTATTCGGCTAAAGAGCTAGCTATAAAAGGTTTGTGAAAGCTTATAAATAAATAACTTGAGGTGTTAACTGAGTACACGAGTGAAATGACTGTTTTGCCCTTTACAGAAGCGGAAAAGGTGGTGGATACACGTGATATAAAGCACATTGCTGAAAACCAGATATTGATTGGGGATGTGATTGGGAAAACAAGTGAAGATTGGAATGTTGAGAAAGAAATGTTTTATAAGAAAACTGGACACGTGGCAGAAATCCAGAGCAAAGAACAACAAAATGGAAATGGAGAAGACTTTGAAGCAATTGAGTTTAATGAGAATTCAGGAGAGGAAGAGTATGTAAAAGATGACTTTTGTGATGAGTTAGAGCAACAATTATTAGCTTTAACATAATAAATCATAATCATAGCAATTGAATGGTTGTACTTTGTGATGAAGGGTGTTTTAGTCTTTTACTATGATGCATTGTGGATAGTTGCATAGAGTATAATCAAGAGATTTTCTTGGTAAAATTTGATTACAAAAACTATTTTATTATATAAGTTATTTTATCAATAATTTTATGCTAATTAGCACCGATAATCAAGTTAGTCAAGATGATTAAAAAATTGTATTGATGTGGGGAAAAAAATATCATTTTGTTTTGGTATATAATTGAAAAGAGATTATTTGAAGCTACACATGACTTTTATTTTAATAGAAATAATATAATTATGTGGTGGATAAATCCAAAGGGTCACTCAAATCGTCACATTTGAGAACTTGTGTTTTGTGTGATGTTGGATTTTTGGTTATTAGCTCTTTTGAGAATCATGTTTATTGGTTGGGAAATTTTAGAGTTTGCTTGATTTATGTAAATTGTTTTTCGTTTTTTTTTTATTTATTATTTATTTTTATTTTTATTTTTTTTTCGATCATAAACCATATTGACTGGTATGGCTTCGAATAAGGTTTATGATCTTTGGTTGTAACTAAATTAAAACAAATTTTAAATCCATTTTCCGGTTTGATTTTCGAGTCGAGAGGTTTTGACAAAAAAAAATTAAAAAAAAAAAAATTTAAATCCCTTTTTGCTAGAATAAAACGGATACAACATATAAATGCAAATATAGGTTTAAATATCTAATAAAATTATGATTCAAAATGTCATAACCATAAAGGTTTCAAAATCTTGCATTATTTCTGTTGAAAAAACACACTTCAAAAACATGAAATGGTCAATATATTTTTTTAATTATTTCTAGAAGGCAAACAAATCGTTTATAACATATTTAACCGAATATATGAAATTTCTGAAAATTTTCATCACTATGCAATTTTTTTTTTAAAAATAGGAATTATTTCTAAAATTTTGTAAAAAAAATTCATGAAATTTAAATAATTATTTTCATGCTTTATTGACTTAATTCTATCATAAGTAAGACGTAAGGTACAAGTTATTATTGAGCCAGGCCCTGATTAACGTTATTAAATGGGCTACAAGCTTTTTTCGAACATCTAGAAGCTCAGAAGTCGAATGGACGATTTTACCCTACAAAGACCTTCGATCAGCCATCTTCTATCATCAACAAGAGCAGGGGCAGTTTCGTCTTTTGATCATTCGATGCTTTACCCTCTCCGCCTATATAAGGCCAGAGCTACAAAAACTAGGGTATAAAAAGCAGATCTCATTCTCCCTCTGCACCAAAGTTTCCACTTTCCACAACCTCAACGAGCGGAAAAAAAGTGAGTCCGATTCTCTATAAATCATCAATTTAAAACTCAATTGATTTCATATTGAATGATATATGCGCGTTAACTGTGTTGATTTATGTCTATATTGAAGATTCTCGTGCGAAATTATGCGATGCCTGCTGTTTGTTTCAGATTTTGAGTTTTTGTTTGTTTGATTCAAAATTCTGACATCTCGCTTTGTTGGTTATGTCATCGTGATTTCGATTTCGGATTCGAAGTTTCAGATTATTTTTGGGTGTTTTCTTTGAATATGGTAGCTCGGTTGCTTCGTATCATAACACTAAAAATGTCATGTTTAATTTGTGTCGTTTTGCAAATCGAAGTACGCATGAACGAACTTCATATTGTGTATGAGTGAATATCTAATTCAGGTTTAGAATTTCTGTAAAAATATCCCCAAGCGTAGATTTTGATATCTTTTGATGAATGAGAAATGAGAAATGAGTTTTTTCTTTCATCTTGTACAACATGATAATTATGTTGGGATTTGATTTAGCAGGTTGTTGATTAAGAAGAGAAATCAAATGGCAACATTTGAGTTGTATCGTAGGTCAACAATTGGAATGTGTTTGACTGAAACTTTGGATGAGATGGTATCAAGTGGGATTCTTGGTCCTGAGCTTGCTATCCAAGTTCTTGTTCAGTTTGATAAGGTCTCTTAACTCTTCAGAGCTTCTTCTTCTTCTTCTTTTTTAACTATGTGTTAATTAAGTGTGAAGGTAGTATGTGTATTGATGATTATTTAGTCTATGAGATTATGAGATATCATGTTTTGTTGGTTGTAGTCAATGGCTGAAGCTCTGGACAATCAGGTTAAGACCAAGGTCTCTATTAAGGTAAATAATTTCCATCTCTTTAACTCTGGTGTGGAGACAAAATGACCATTACACCCTTTACATTCCAGTTAACAAATTTCATAATATCCATCAATGTGAACATGAGATAAGTTACATAAGGTAAAGAGTTAGTGTCTTGATATACATTCAGTCTTAGGCTTTGGCTTAAGCATGTAAAGAGTTAAATGACGATTATACCCTTGGTGTATGGATGCTGATGTTTTTTGTTTATATAATGACACAGGGGCATTTGCACACGTACAGATTCTGTGACAATGTGTGGACATTCATTCTTCAAGATGCTCTGTTCAAGTATGATGAATGTCAGGAAAATGTTGGAAGGGTTAAGATAGTGGCATGTGACTCAAAATTGCTTGTTCAATGAGAAGATTATATGTGATTTGGTAAATTTTTAAGCTTAGAATCAATGAATGAATGTTAATGTCTTAATGAATGAAATATTATGGGGTTTGTTCCTCTGTTGTAAACTTATCATGGAACAGAGTGAATTCCATACAATTTCCCCATAAACTCACTCACTTGTGTCACTCTAATTTCATTTCACTTTTTTTTTGGCTTTTCAAAAGTGATTATTTCGCCGTTTTTGTAACTATTTTAAAGGTATAAATATTGGGAGAAAAAAAACATTAAATGGACTAATGAGGAAAGGTGGACATTTGACCATTATATATGAATGTTTCCATAAAACGAGCTAATTCATACAAACACTTGAAAGAACTTTGATTTAAAGAAAGACCTTGAAATGAATATCACAAACACTACGAGATTTAACATTTCTTGCGATTTTTTTTATATATTTTATTTATTTATTTATTTTTTGTTGTTGTTGTTGTTGTTGTGTAGAAACTTATATTGAAGTCATATCATTATGTAATAAATTTTCATGAGCCGGTGATTTTGTTATAAGACCTCACCATATTTGGTTGATATAGAGATTGGTCTTAGTAATAGAAAGAACTGTATTAAATCCTTGCAATTAAATTCAAGGCGTATCAATAAAGTAATGCAATAAAATTGAAAAATTATTTATAGTATTTGACAATATCGGCTTATATAATACCAAAATGCAATAAAGTTAAAAAATTATTTTTTAGTGTTTGACAAATTTCGCTTATATATGTAAAATGACCAAAAAGACAGTAGTGAAATGGTAAATTAGTTACGAGAAAAGAAATTTGAGGTTACAATCCATTTGTGTTTTGTAATGTGGAATCGTTAGGGTTTGCATTAGTTTTGTATGAATAGATGCAAATGTTACATAAAACGACCATATATATTATACAATGTGAACAAATAAATAATACAATGTTTAACACACCTCCTTAATTGGAGCAAGGGTTTACAAATGATCAAATGTCCCAAAAGTTCAAAAATAATTGTATAGGTATTCTTTAGTAAATATATTTTCAAATTGATCAGTTGATGACACGTGCAACACACAAACTTGCCTAATAGCAACATGTTCTCTAAGAGAATGTAAATCGATATCCAAATGTTTGTTATTTGGTGTGGACTGGTTAGGGGCTAAATACATGACAATCATTATTACAAGAGAACAATAGTAACACGAGATAAGGGGAAATACAACTTGAGAAGAAGGTTTCAAAGCCAAGCGACAACTTATTGGTGTTTAGATGATCACAAGATGAGGTTGTCACCAAGATAGACCCAAAACTTGGACAACCCGATTAGTATTAGAGTAAGAGACCAAAAAATCAGTACGAAATAGATGAATCTTAAGATAACGGAAAGAATGCCCTGAATATAGCAAAGAATATGTTAGGGTAAGGAAGTGGGGTTCCTATAGGTCATGCATGTAGAGGCAGACTTCTTGAACTGCATACACAATATCACGAGTATGTGACATTGAGATATTGTAAGGCCCCTACAAGACTCTGATAAAGGGTTAGGTCCGAGGCAGGCTTGCTTTTAGAGGTGAGCTTAGGCTTAGAGTCTGTAAGGGTGTTGCATGAGTTACATGTATCCATGTTAACATAAGTAATGATCTACCTATAAAATGAGGAGCGAGAGAGAAATAGGCAAACAGGGTTCGAGTCGCAACAATTGCAAGAATAAAGAGATAGATTCCAAGACATGGGAAATTCATATTTAAGTCGACCAATGACATGAGTAAGTAAGGCAGCAAACAAGCAGTTAGAATGATATCATCAAAATACAGAAGTAAGTAGGTGGTATCAGACCTGTGATGATATGTAAAAAAAACGTATCAGAACGTCTTCTTTTAAGTCGATGGAAGAGATGTGAACAGAAAAAACGGTGATATCATGCATGTAGGGTCTATTTAAGATCATATAAGGACTTACATAGTCAACAAAGGTGATTAGGATTTTACGATTCACATAACCATGAGGTTGTTTCATGTATACAACCTCACTAAGATCATTGCGGAGGAAGGTGGTTTTCATATTGTTAGGACACGACAATGCTTAAGATAGTGTAAATAGTGGTTATCTTGACGAGACTAAAAATGTCATCAAAGTCAAGACCAAGTTGTTGAGATAAACCTTTGGCTACAAGTTGACCTTTATATTGACCGTGCTTGCCAATATTGTTAAACTTGTGTCGGAAAAGTCAACGAAAACCAACAATGTTGGTGTGGGAGGCGGTAGGACAAAATCCTAAGTGTGATCGTAGAAGGAGATGCCATTTCAAAATCCATGGAAACTTTCCAATAAGCATCATAAAGTGCATGGGGATTAGAGCTAGGAATGGTTCACATGTCAAATGTGACTGACATGTTTAAAATATGTTGAGGTTTGAGAGAGTCTGTGTGTGACTTGGTTGTCATATGGTGACTGGTGTGAGGAGCAGAAAGAGGAGCTTCAAGAAGGGATGAAGTAGGACTTATTGCAGTAGAGAAAGAGAGAGATATCATATCGAAGGGAAGATTGAGACACCTTGTAACACCCAAAGTTTTAAAGGTCAAGAAAGGAAAAAAAGCCCTAATTTTAAGGGTCGAATCGGTGAGTCCGAGCAGGATCCGGGTCAAGGTGTAAGTGGCCAACTCAGCGAGTCGGCCAAGTGGACTCGGCGAGTCTGGTCTGTGCGAGGAAAACCCTAGATCCGGGACTTTGGGCACTATTTAAGCTTCTTATTCTCTCCATTAGGGTTCCTTAGAGCATCCCTCATTCAGGAAACGAAGCCTAAGCCTCCATTGTTGTGCATCCAAGCATCCAAGCCATTTTTGGGTGATTTGAAGGAAGAAGAGGGAGGGGAATCAGTGAAGCTTCAAGGATTGGCTTCGGATCTGGAGTTTGTGGAGTCTTTCTGAGGTATTGAAGGTATTAAGTCATTTCCTTCCCTTAGATCTATTTTGGTTGTGAGTTTTGGGCTTTTTAGGCCATGATTAGCCACCCTTATAGGTTAGAAGTCGGATCTGGAGTTGCTACTTCAAATCCAAGTGTGTTATGGCCTAGAGAAGCAAAAAGTATCAGCCCTTAAGTCGATTTTGAAGCCCCTTGGCCTTAAACACTAGTTTATGGCATATTTTGCCTAGATCTCCTTCTCTACACGTAAAGTTTGCAACTTTACGTGAGGAATAGGCTTGGGAAGGGTAGATCTACAGTTTGGAGTCCATGCATGACTCAAAAGTCCTTTGCATGTAAGGAGAAATGAAGGGACTCGGTGAGTCCTTAGAGTGGACTCGGCGAGTAGCATGAAGTTGTGGATAAACTCGACGAGTGGGATGAACAACTCGTCGAGTCGTATGAAGATTGCCTTGTACTCGGCGAGTCTGTTCTTGGACTCGGCAAGTCAGGTCGCGAAACCCCAAACCCTTCAAGTTGAGACTCGAATCAATGAGTCGGGTGGAGACTCAGTGAGTTGGTCAGGTCAGGACTCAGAAATCGGTAGACTCGGCGAGTCATGGACTGACTCAGCAAGTCGAGTCACGAATGGAAGGAATCTGACCATTTTGAACTCGGCGAGTCAGTAGGGTGACTCGGCGAGTAGTGTTGACCTGGAAGGTTGACTTTGACCAGGACTTTGACCTTGACCAGGGTTGACTTGGTTGTCTTTCAGGGGTCAGTTAGACTCAGTGTTGCATTGATATTGGTAGTTCGGAGAGCAAGGGGAGCAGGAGTCCAGTGAGTTGTCGGGCAGCAGCTAGTGAGATCATCAGCAAGTTCAGCCAATGCAGGTGAGTTTCCCTTTGTGTGAATGGGTCTAAGGCCACAATGCCGGCCCATGTAGTTATGAGTAGAAGACCTGGGGGTTAGCCCTAGGCACAGTATGCTAGTATGATTTTCAGGACGAGGTCCAGTAGTAGCGGGGGGTGCCCAAGGATTTGTTTATATGATAGTTTATACTTGTTGTCTGTGTGATACATGTATGTGCCTGGTAGGGAGGTAAGTGTGGGCGAGGTCCCATATCTCACCAATAGCAGAGTGTGGATGGGGTTCCATATCTCCATAGTCGCATAACAGGGGCGAGGCCCAAGTTAAGGAAGGAGTGAGGGTGGGCTGGGCCCGTATCTCACTACCACTAGGAGCGTGGACGAGGTTCCATGACTCATCAGAAGCAGTACATGGGCGAGGCCCAGGATAGGCGAGGCCTTAGGACAGAACCAGTTGTATATGTTTAGTTATGTGTTGTGATATGTTTATGTGATATTAATTGTTGGCGAGCGAGGCCCTGTAACAGGCGGGGCCTAACTAAAACAGATCTGTATCCGAGCGGGGCTCGAAGCCATGCGGGGCCGTTGTAGCGGGCGAGGCCCGAGGTAGGGGGCGAGGCCCAAGATAGCGGGCGTGGCCCAGTATGTGCAATATATGGTTATGCATGGTATGTTGGTAGGGTGGGGAACTCACTAAGCTTCGTGCTTAAGGTTTTCAGCTTTGGTTTCAGGTACTTCCGGTAGTGGAGGGAAGAGCTCGGGGTAATCGCATGGCACACACCATAGATTAGACAGCCTAGGAATGTTTACTCTGATAATGAACATGTGTTTTGAAAACTTATACTCATATTATGTTTTGGAATGATGACTTTACTTTAAGTAATGATTTATTTATAGAAATTTTTGGTCTTAAATTTTGGGTCGTTACAAGTTGGTATCAGAGTCTTGGTTTGAGGGATTCGGACATGCTCTCGAGTGTGTCTGAACTCAAACTGAGGAAGTGGTAAAGAAGTTTTCAAAATGGAAAGACAGTTTTGTAAAAAGAGTTTTGAGAAAGAAAACGGTTTTAGAAAAGCAAAAAGAATTCAGAAAGAGAAGAACTTTGAAAAGAGAAAAGAGGTGTGGTGCATGCATTCAACCGAGCTCAAGTAAGTACCCCAAAATACCCATAAAAGTTTATGATTTGATTATCAGTTAATAGAACAACATGCTAGATTAGGACTAAGGATCTAGGGAGGATGCCTTATGTGCCTGTTATATGTGCTTTTGATCTACATGATAGTGCTGAATAGTCAGTAGTGGGATCGCCTGATTAGGTTATGCCTGAGTTTATGAGTTGTGTTGCATGCTAGTTCAGATTCTTGCTATGTGGATATGATTGCTTGAGTGTGTTATGGTTAGATTTTCCCTTTGTCTGAATGCTGCTTGCTTTGTGCATTGTGGGATTCTGAGTAATAGGAGTTAGCCATTAGGTGGATATGGTACGTCACATGTGATCAGGGTTGAATAACCTCAGAGTGTTGGGTTTGGTCCTACTGCGCAGCTCTTGTTTGAGTCCAATCGTTGTAGGAACGAGTCCTCTACTTGAAGGATTATTTGAGCCTCGTTACATGTGATGGTATCCAGGTGATGGCTAATTGGCATCACAAGGGGACCTTCAGCAGCTGAGGGCTGGTTTGAGTTGAGTCAGAGGTTTCCCTAGGGTAAGCCTAGGATGAGGTAGTACTGGGAGCAGTAGAAGTAGAAAAGGGACCTGGTGGAGTCAAAGCAGTTCTTGAGGAAAGTACGGATAGACGTGGAAGGTAGTATGGGCCCGTACTACTGAAAGCAGAGGATCCGTACTCGATTCGGGAAAGGCCGAGACAAGACCGGGAACCTGGTAGTGAGTGTGTTTGGTCTCGCAGCAGTGAGGAGTATTCTGATAATGGTTATGTTATATGTTTCAGTATGGTGACATTGCAAGGGGGACCAACGGGCGAATCAGGTGCCGGAGAGGGATTGGGCTCGGGTTTAGGGACCGAGCAGCTCGAGGAGCGGATGAGAGAGTTGATATCAGCCGAGGTTACGCGCAGTATTCTAGCTCAGACTCCTGTGATCTTTGGCACGGTCAAGGAGGGTATATTGGAGATTTTGGATGAGAGGCTGGGAGCCTTCCGTACGGATATGATGGCTTTGTTGGGAGCGCGTACCTTGACATTTTGGGAGTTCAGGGCTTGCGGGGCACCAGATTATCATGGGGCTAGGGACCCCATCGCTAGCAGCAGATGGTTGGCTGATGTTGCCAACACATTCTGTACGAGCCGGTGTCGTGAGGAGGACAAGGTCAGACTTGCTTCCTGTCTTCTGAAGGACAGAGCGAGGGATTGGTGGGAAGAGATTGGTCATGCTTTGGGTGATGATGCCGCGTTGGATGCGATGACTTGGAATGATTTCTCAGCTAGGTTCAGAGCGGAGTTTTCGCCGATTATTGAGGTGCAACAGTTGGCCAGGGAGCTTCAGGATTTAACGCAGACTACTGAGACTGTGGTGGAGATCACCGCCAAGTTCAGGGAGAGAGCCCTTCTTGTTCCGCAGTATGTCGCGGATGAGGAGATGAAGAAGGCACGATATCATGAGATGCTGAGGGATGACATCAGGGAGTTCGTGAGCAGGTCCGGTTGTAAGACGCTGGAAGATATGATTTTTCGGGCCAGGGAGAGGGAAATTGATTTGGAGCAGATCCGGAAGAGGAAGTCAGATGAGGTTCAGGTAGCTGTGAATTCAGGCAAAAGGCCCAATGGATTGAATTCGAAATCGAGGGATTATCAGGACCACAGTCGATGCGGAAAGTGTGGCAAGGCGCACAGGGGCGTGTGCAGGAGTGGTAGTGGTGGTGATTAGGGCTGCTTCAGGTGCGGTCGGACTAGTCATTTTAGCAGGGATTGTACTGTTACCACCACTCACGGATCAAACTTGATATGTTTTCACTGCAATCAGAGGGGCCACAAGAAGGCCCAGTGCCCCTGTTTGTCTTCAGTAGGACGGGTGATGGCACCTGCCCCTGTAACCTTGAGGATCACAGATGACCGTCAGGGCCGTGCGAAGGCGCCTGCGGTAGGAGGCAAGGCTTTTCAGATGGCTACCTTGGAGACGCGAGCATCGCCGGACGTTGCAGGTATGCGATTTCGGTTTTTAGTTCTTCTGTTTGTGCATGATGTTATATTGGTATGTGTGACATCCCCAAAATCATGGCCAGAAATGACCGATTTTGTTTATGCTTTATAAAAATCAGAGTACTTCATTTTATAAAAAGGTTGCGGAATTTGTTCCCAGAAAAACACGATAAATACGTTATTAAAACATTTTCGAAGAAACGTATTTTTATACATCTTAAAACGTTTGGGATGGCATCGTTAATACAGAAACATAAGCATAAACAGAACTTTCATTTATTTACACTAGTGATCTACATCTCTTTAAATCTCTCAGTGTAAAGTGACTTCATATCAACACCTGTGATATACATAAACTGAGTGGGTCAGGTTGGGAAACCTGGTGAGTACATAGGGTTTTCAACCCACAATAATATAATTGTTATGTTTAATCATCAAACAATTAACCCCATTACCCATCCCCGTTATCTTCTTTACTCTTAAGGATTTAACCTAAGAGTCGTCTATCCTGCATTTGTTTATTCCGAAGTCCCTTACTTCCAGGGTTATAGGACTGGCACTAAATCCATAGCTGCCGATGTTAGTTCGTAAAGCACTAATTCCATAGCTGCTATATCCTACTCATCGGGTACTAAATCCATAGCTACCAGTGTTCAACAGGTACTAAGTCCATAGCTACCAATTCCTACAGGTACTAAATCCATAGCTACCAGTGTCTAACTAATAGGTACTAAGTCCATAGCTACCAATTTATAACAGGTACTAAATCCATAGCTACCAACGTCTGACATGTACTAAGTCCATAGCTACCGGTGTTTGTCCCATAGGCACTAAGTCTATAGCTGCCAATGTATACTTACGTCATCTTCTATCTCTCATCATCTATCTACCCATCATCATACCCCACATATTCGTATATATAAAATATGTATACAGTTTAAATCTTTTAAAACATGTATAAAACGTTCATCCAACATAGACAGCAAGTATTCAAATAATATGCACACATAGCACGTAGTTTATATTAAATACTTCATATCTATGTGTAAGATGAAAGGGACTATGCACTCACCTGATTAGGTGGTGATTCCGAACTCAGACAGCACTTCGTTATCTCAAAACAATTTTCCTCGACAAAACCTAGTATCAATACCACTAGGGTTTAGTTTTTAACGTTAACCACGACTAATTAATAGTCTAGCTATTATTACTATTATATAAGCGTTAAATAACACTCAATATAACTCATAATAATAGCCCAAATAATTGTTTTAAGGTCTTAATAATGTTACTATAATTAAATAAAAGCTATATTAAATATAGTATAGGCATAACTCACTTACAATGGGTTTTTATTAAAAAACCGGGCTTCGTTGGAGCAGTGTTTCCGAGCCGAAAGCTTTTCTTCTCGGAGCCGTCGGGCGCTCCAGGGCTTTCTTCTCGTGATAGGGAGGTTCTGTAGACTTGGGAGGGGTTTAGGGAGGCTAGAGAGAAGTTAGAGAGAGAAAGAGAGGCTTATGGTGTGAAGAAAATATGAGGAGTTCACCCTTGTATTTATAGGAGTTTTATAGTAAAGTAGCCTCTAAGCTTCGTCCGTAACTTTTGCATACGAGCTCCGTTTTTGTTTGTATTTTTACCGTTGAGATCCTATTAATGAGATCTTCAACTTTCGTTTAGACCTCGTTAGCTAATTCTCATTCTATCTCGGATTTACAAAACTGTATCGAATTCGCCGCGCTCGAAAAGTAGAGACTAAGCTTCGTCCATAACTTTCCCATACAAGTTCCGTTTTTGTCTGTCTTTTTACCGTTGAGTTCCTATTAATG
The DNA here is from genome assembly GCF_052625555.1 of Lactuca saligna. NCBI lineage: Eukaryota > Viridiplantae > Streptophyta > Magnoliopsida > Asterales > Asteraceae > Lactuca > Lactuca saligna. Next base: position 49,409,645 of record NC_136423.1, read on the forward strand.
AGATCTTCAACTCTCATTTAGACCTCGTTGGCTAATTCTCATTCTATCTCGGATTTACAAAACTGTATCGAATTCGCCGCCCTCGAAAAGTAGGGACTAAGCTTCGTCCATATCTTTCGCATACGAGATCTATTATCGACGTTCTTTATATCTACGCGTTGGTATTTACGAGTACTACAACATTCATTTAGATCCCGTCGGCTAAAAATCAACCGATCTAAAATTCAGTTTTCGGGCTGTGCACTGCTAAGCTGAAACTTTGAAAAATCATAACTTCCTCATACGAAGTCAGATTTGGGCGTTCTTTTTACGGATTTTCTCATTTTAACATAATCTACGACTTTGTTTTAGATAACTAAGGCTAAAAAGTCTTCTATCATAAATTCACTTTTTACGCTTCCCGGTGTCGTGCCGGTTTTGCCGTAAAACTTCGACGGGCCATAACTTCTTCATTATAACTCAGATTTCGGCGTTCTTTATATGTATGGAAACCTTGTGACATATACTATAACTTGGTTAAAATTATTTATTCTAAATAATCTTTTGCCGAAAAGTCGTTTTCGACCCATATTGCCTCTAAATTGACTTGGCCGGATCTACGGGCGTTACAATTATCTCCCCCTTAGGATGATTACGTCCCGGAATCATCAATGAAACAGGGCTCGTATAATGACTCCATACGTCATCTCTTCATCCTAGGTAATAATTATAAGTTCTATATTCCTTCAAGTCTATCTCTTAGACTCATTGACTGTAAGCAGTACTCGATCATGCACCTGCTCTCTACCTCAGGCTAGTCTTCAAATTATGACCTATCATCATGTGATGCACATTTAAACTTAGGTCTCTTAGAGTTAAATTCTAAAATAGACTATGCCTTCCTTCATGTTCTAATGTGATATAATCACACTTTAACATGTAGCGTTTCTGGCTACCAACTTCTTTAACAACGAACGCGATACTTCTATTGATCGCTTTGATTTCAATTGTTTGGTTTTTGTCGGACGCTACATCGAATTTGGTTCCATGAACCACGCAACATACTCATTGTAGTCGGACTCAATTCGGTACGACCACTAGGGTCGGAAATTAACAATCTTTTTAGTCATTATCGAAACGATGGTAATGACATACTTGAAAAAAAAATAGAATTAGTTACTAGCTTCTTGGTAATCCTTGTGACTTTCCTTGATCCAAGTGTGAGTCCTGTGCTTCCGGTAGTATAGGCCTCTACTACCATTCACACCTACTCATACTCGTCCCAAGTATCGTCTCGCAGTTTCCCAAGTCACCATGCAGCAAATCACACAACAATTTCACACACCAGATAACAAAACAAAGATTTCATTATTTCTCGAAACTATTACATAGGTGTTCAAGTTCACCCTAGACTATGCCTCTACTAGGCTACATCGTACGAAACTATGGCTACTGCATAATCCGATCTTCGGGTAAGAAGTCCTCATTCTTGATTCCTTGCATGGTTCTCTGCCTCGTCAAGGATCATGTGAAATGCCCTCGGCCTTGGTGGCGTTTCTGGTCTTGCTGCTTTATTTTTCCTTGGGTAGTCTCTGGACATGTGCCCCTTGCCTCCACATCCATAACATACTTTGTCATTATGCGTGCAGTCTTTGGAATAGTGACCAGTCCTCCCACACTTGTAACAAGTCACTTCTTCATTGCACTTTCCACCATGCTTCTTCTTGCATCTATCACACCATCTTGCTTCACCTCCATCTGCTCCTCCAAGCTTTGAGAATTTTCTTTCCTTGTTCGGCCTTGAAGATCCTTCAAACTTCCGCTTCTCTCCTACCTTATCTTTTTCTAGACCTTTTTCTCTTATCTGGGCCTCTACGTTCTTAGCTGCCCTAACAGCTGCTTTCAAAGTAGTTGCCATTTTGACCATTGGGCCAAAGTCAATGGGCAGTCCGTTAGCAAACCTATCAATCTTGGAGAGTTCAGTAGGCACCAAGTAGGGGAATAGCTTCATCCTTTCGGTGAATGCGGTGGCATACTCGTCAATACTCATCTTCTCTTTCTTCAGGTTCTGAAACTCGTTGTTTAAGTCCATCAGATCTACCTCCGAGCAGTACTGCATTTTCAACTGCTCCAAAAACTCTTCCCACGACATCCTTAAGGCTTCTCCTCGTGGCATTGTATCTGCCAATAGCTTCCACCAGCTCAAGACTCCAGCTTTCAGCTGTCTTACTGCGAAGACAGTCTTCTGTTTCTCATTACAGCTGCAGCTCTCAAACACCATCTCCATCTCAAAGATCCAATCCATAATCTCAACCGGCTTCGGGCTTCCTGAGAGACTTGGGGGTTTCGCACCCAAGAAATTCTTGTATATCCGCCCATCCTTGTTGTTTCTCCCTTCAGGGCCATCCCTTTGCTCACCTTGAGTCCCTACTTGACTCACTTGGCGGCTGTAGTTCCCTTCCTCTGATTGCTCGGGAACTGGCTATGTCGGTTCAACATGTACGGTAGGTTCGTCCCTATTCAACATTTGTCTCATTTCTTCCCTTTGTTCAGCCAACATAGCCCGAATCATGGCTTGAACTCCAGCCATGGTGACTGGATCAGGCGCAACTTCTTCTACAACAGGTATTTGCTGAACCACTGGGGGTTGGTTCCTGTTCCCATTTGCGTTTACGTTTCCGCTACGGGTTCTTGCCATCTTGATCTATACACCGAATAAGGTGAATCTAGATCTTAATTTAGGATTGACGTCTAAAATCATTCTTATCACCCCGAAACGTTTATATGCTAGTTCTAATATCGTAGTTAAACGCTTAGAATCCTAAACATATAAGGCTTCCAGATCCGGTCGGCAACAGACCATAGATCCGAACAAATAACAACAAATCATGCACAAAGCGTTTAGCAAATAAAAGCAATTTAGGCATCATTCCTAAAATAAGCTAGTGCTCACACCTGACAATCATCGCTTAGCATTCTAAGTTTAAGTCTAGAAATAAATCCATATTCCTAGTTCGCTTAAACTAATGCTCTGATACCAACTGTGACATCCCCAAAATCACGGCCAGAAAAGACCGATTTTGTTTATGCTTTATAAAAATCAGAGTACTTCATTTTATAAAAAGGTTGCGGAATTTGTTCCCAGAAAAACGCGATAAATACGTTATTAAAACATTTTCAAAGAAACGTATTTTTATTCATCTTAAAACGTTTGTGATATCATCGTTAATACAGAAACATAAGCATAAACAGAACTTACATTTATTTACACTAGTGATCTACATCTCTTTAAATCTCTCAGTGTAAAGTGACTTCATATCAACACCTGTGATATACATAAACTGAGTGGGTCAGGTTGGGAAACCTGGTGAGTACATAGGGTTTTCAACCCAAAATAATATAATTGTTATGTTTAATCATCAAACAATTAACCCCATTACACATCCCCGTTATCTTCTTTACTCTTAAGGATTTAACCTAAGATTCGTCTATCCTGCATTTGTTTATTCCGAAGTCCCTTACTTCCAGGGTTATAGGACTGGCACTAAATCCATAGCTGCCGATGTTAGTTCGTAAAGCACTAATTCCATAGCTGCTATATCCTACTCATCGGGTACTAAATCCATAGCTACCAGTGTTCAACAGGTACTAAGTCCATAGCTACCAATTCCTACAGGTACTAAATCCATAGCTACCAGTGTCTAACTAATAGGTACTAAGTCCATAGCTACCAATTTCTAACAGGTACTAAATCCATAGCTACCAACGTCTGACATGTACTAAGTCCATAGCTACCGGTGTTTGTCCCATAGGCACTAAGTCTATAGCTGCCAATGTATACTCACGTCATCTTCTATCTCTCATCATCTATCTACCCATCATCATACCCCACATATTCGTATATATAAAATACGTATACAATTTAAATCCTTTAAAACATGTATAAAACGTTCATCCAACATAGACAGCAAGTATTCAGATAATATGCACACATAGCACGTAGTTTATATTAAATACTTCATATCTATGTGTAAGATGAAAGGGACTATGCACTCACCTGATTAGGTGGTGATTCCGAACTCACACAGGACTTCGTTATCTCAAAACAATTTTCCTCGACAAAACCTAGTATCAATACCACTAGGGTTTAGTTTTTAACGTTAACCACGACTAATTAATAGTCTAGCTATTATTACTATTATATAAGCGTTAAATAACACTCAATATAACTCATAATAATAGCCCAAATAATTGTTTTAAGGTCCTAATAATGTTACTATAATTAAATAAAAGCTATATTAAATATAGTATAGGCATAACTCACTTACAATGGGTTTTTATTAAAAAACCGGGCTTCGTTGGAGCAGTGTTTCCGAGCCGAAAGCTTTTCTTCTCGGAGCCGTCGGGCGCTCCAGGGCTTTCTTCTCATGATAGGGAGGTTCTGTAGACTTGGGAGGGGTTTAGGGAGGCTAGAGAGAAGTTAGAGAGAGAAAGAGAGGCTTATGGTGTGAAGAAAATATGAGGAGTTCACCCTTGTATTTATAGGAGTTTTATAGTAAAGTAGCCTCTAAGCTTCGTCCGTAACTTTTGCATACGAGCTCCGTTTTTGTCTGTATTTTTACCGTTGAGATCCTATTAATGAGATCTTCAACTTTCGTTTAGACCTCGTTAGCTAATTCTCATTCTATCTCGGATTTACAAAACTGTATCGAATTCGCCGCGCTCGAAAAGTAGAGACTAAGCTTCGTCCATAACTTTCCCATACGAGTTCCGTTTTTGTCTGTCTTTTTACCGTTGAGTTCCTATTAATGAGATCTTCAACTCTCATTTAGACCTTGTTGGCTAATTCTCATTCTATCTCGGATTTACAAAACTGTATCGAATTCGCCGCCCTCGAAAAGTAGGGACTAAGCTTCGTCCATATCTTTCGCATACGAGCTCTATTATCGACGTTCTTTATATCTACGCGTTGGTATTTACGAGTACTACAACATTCATTTAGATCCCGTCAGTGATAGCTTCATTTTATTTACTTATTTTTATAGTTTATTTTAGTACATTTCATTCGCATTTTAGTTAACTTTCATGCATATTTTCCCTTTTGTTATTTTTATGACCATTTCGGGGTACTTTCTAGTTTCTTGAGCATTATTGCAGATTTTCTTGGAAACTAGCGGGGTGGCACTCTTGCGAGGCGATTGGGCTTGAAGGGAATTGGAGATTTCATGCTTGATGGCTATGAAGGTGATTCATGGGGTGGACTTGTCAATTGCTTGAAGGCTTGGAAGAATTGAGCTTTAAATTTGAAAGATGCGGGGGAACATTCAAGCGTATGAAAATTATTAATCGGGCGAGTTCACGAGCTTTGGAGGATTTGGAGAGGTCAAATTGGGCTTTAAATGAAGAAAAACTTGAAGAAAATGGGCTAGGAGGTGATTGGATTCGATCTGGGCTAGTGGGATATGCTTTAGAGGCCCAAAATCTCAAAGAAGCCCATGTCAGGCACCACCCGCGCAACCCACCCGCGCAGCAGCACGCGGGTCGCGCAAGGCCCTGCAGGGGCAATTTCGGGAATTCTTCTTTTGAGCTATTTGAGGAAGGTTGGTGCCCATCTTTTGCATACTCTTGGACATCCGATTTTTGAAGATTCTCTCTGGAGTTTTGGAGACTTTTGAAGGCCAAGAACCCTTGAAGAACATCATATTTTTACCTCTTGATTCTTGCTTAATGTTTGGTACAAATTTCTCTAACTTTGTTTCTTTGTGTTTAGCCATGCTTGGCTAAACTAATCTTGGTTAACTTTTGTTTAATCCTTTGAACTTTTGTTGAATGTTGAAGAATCCATGAACATGTTCTTGAATCTTTATGGAAATGTTTTGTGTTTTAACATCTTATCATTACTTGTATGTTTTAGTTCATGAGTTTAAATGTGTTTGTGGTGATTAGTTGGCTAATTTCTTGATTAAGTAAAGGATCCTCAAATTAGCAAGCAACAAATGATTTTTGTGTTGTTTTTACTTCACACAATCATAAAAACATTTCCTCCAACATGGTGGTGAAAGCATTTGACCCCTCTTGGATTTGGTGACTTTTTGGTTCTAAATGCTAGTTGACTTTCACTAATTACATGCTATTTGGAATTAGTGACTTTGACTATGGAAATTGTTATGAGCTTCTCTAGCCATTTCAACAATTAAGAAAAGTCTAGGTAATCTCAAGCTTCTTGGATTACTATAGTCAAATTGAGGATTTAAAACAAGTATTGCACCATTGAATTCTAATGATATGTTCATCAAAAGTCAAAGTGAGAAAACTTTAAGTCAACCATCTTTCCCTTATTGATTTTACATCAAATTCTTATTTTTGTTGCAATTGTCTATTTAAATCATAGTTAATTCTAGTTAGCTTCAAGTATTTCAAAACACCAAAACCCCCCATTTTATTTTTATTGTTATTTTACAAGTATTTTTACAAAGAGATTTTTCATAGAGTTAGAAATTGAACCAATCTCCGTGGATTCAATCCCTTTACCACTATACACTATTTAGTGTGTAACATTTAGGGTTATTATTTGTGTTGGCCTCGACAACCACCAAATTTTTGGCGCCGTTGCCGGGGATTGGTTTATTTTTAATCAATTTGTTTCTCTATGCCCAGATCTCAGCGTACAGGTGACTTGATTTACAATCCAGAAATCGAAAAAGAAGGAAGGCGTTTAGCAAAGGAAAAGCGAATTGAACGTGGTCAAACTTCTAATCCTCACGGGGATCCGGAGGTCGAAACCGCTTCACTAAGCGACATAGAGCCCGATTCTAGTCCCGACCTTCACCAAGAAATTCCCGAAACACCACCCCTACAACAAAATCCACCCATTATTGAACCAATTGAAATGGCGGACGGAGGAGAAGTTCCCGAAAGAACTTTGAGGAAAATGATGGAGACCGATGTTACACAAAATCCAACCGGTATCAATTACCCGGTTTTGGAAGGAGGCTCGGAGTTGAAGTCAAGTTTAGTCCATCACCTACCGACTTTCCATGGATTGGAGAATGAAGACCCTCATAAGCATTTGAAGATGTTCCACATTATTTGCACTAGCATGAAGCCACAAGGGTCAACCGATGACCAAATCAAGCTAAGGGCATTCCCCTTTTCATTGGCCGATAGAGCAAAAGATTGGTTATTCTATCTTCCACCGGGGTCGATCAACTCATGGACCGACATGGCAAGAGCTTTCCTTGACAAGTTTTATCCCGCCTCAAGAGTCTCAAGTCTTCGAAATGAGATTTGTGGAATCCGCCAAGGTCAAAATGAGACTTTCCATGATTATTGGGAGAGGTTCAACAACTTGTGCTATAGTTGCCCACAACACCAAATTCCGGAACAACTCCTCATTCAACACTTCTATGAGGGATTGTTGCCAATGGAGAGAAGACTAGTTGATGCCTCAAGTGGTGGAGATGTCTTTAGTAAAACCCCACAACAAACAAGACAACTTTTCAACACCATAGCCGCAAATTCACAACATTTTGGCCCTCGCCAAGACATGAAGAGAGACACACAACACAAAGTTAATGAAGTGGGAACATCGAATCTTGAGTCTCAAATAAAAGATCTAACATCCGTCGTCCAAAAGCTAGCCATGGGACAAACTCCACAAGTGATGGTTTGTGGAATATGTGCAACCATGGGACATCCTACGGATATGTGTCCCATCCTTCAAGAAGATGCGGAGCATGTGAATGCCACGGGAGAATTCCAAAACTACCACAACAAACCATCCGGGTACCAAAATGCATATAATTCAAGTTGGAAACCAAATCCCAACGGAAGCTACAACCCAAGACCATTGCCTCACAATGCATTGGTTAGACCGTCCTATCCACCACCACAACCTCAATACCAACATCAACAACCACACTATCAATCCAAACCACACCCTCCACATCATCATCAACAATCTCCTCAATCTCAACCAAGTAGCTCCGGAATGTCTCTTGAAGACATTGTCAAATCTCTAGCCACTAGTACCCAACAATTCCAAAAAGAGACAAGGACTAGTATCTCCAACCTTGAAGCACAAATGGGAGATATAGTTACATCTATAAGCAAGTTGGAATCTCGTGGTAAACTCCCTTCTCAAACCGAAAAGAACCCAAATGTCAATGTGGTGACCTTGAGAAGTGGCAAGCAAGCCGGAGAAAGTAGTTCAAAGAAGAAGCCAAGGGAAGAAGAGGAAGAAATAGAGATCATTCCCATTGAAGAACCTACAGTCAAGAACGATGCACAAGCCGGAGTTCCAAAGAAGTCCATCCCTCTAGTAACACCAATAGCCACTCGACCATCGTTCCCCTCTCGACTTGCAACTTCAAAGAAGAATATGGAGGAGAAAGAGATTTTGGACACCTTCCGAAAGGTGGAAGTAAACATCCCTCTACTTGATGCAATCAAGCAAATCCCGAGATATGCAAAGTTCTTGAAAGAACTTTGTACCAACAAGAGGAAGTTGAAGGGAAATGAGAAAATTTTGATGAACGAAAACGCATCCGTGGTTTTACAAAGGAAACTTCCACCCAAATGCAAAGATCCCGGAATGTTCACGGTTCCTTGCAAGATTGGAGATGTCACTTTTAGTAGTGCTATGCTTGATCTTGGTGCTTCTATCAATGTCATGCCTTATTCAGTGTATGAATCATTAAATGTCGGACCCTTAAGTGAAACCGGTGTCATAATCTCTCTTGCGGATAAATCAAGTGTCTTTCCTAGAGGTGTTTTAGAAGATGTCCTAGTGCAAGTGAACCAGTTAGTCTTCCCGGCGGATTTCTATGTGATTGATCTAGATGAGCAAGTGTCTTCCAAATCGGCTCTAATCTTGCTTGGGAGACCGTTTTTGAAGACGGCTAGGACAAAGATCGACGTGTATGCGGGAAGTTTGACAATGGAGTTTGATGGTGAAACAATAAGTTTTAATATTTATGATGCCATGAGATATCCTAGTGATGTTTCATCTTTGTACTTTGTTGATGTTGTTGAGCCAATTACTCAAGAATTGTTTGAGTTATCTAACGGTGATATGTTGGAGATGATCTTAAGCAAAGGATTCGATTGTGGGAAGCTAGCCGAGCAATTAAAGTTTTATTCTTTGGATCCGGAAGTTGAGAAGTTGGTAAATAAAATGGAAATGAAAAAATCCACAAGATTAGATGTCAAGCAAATTGAATTGTCCCAAACTCATACAAAATTGTCTCCATCCCTTGTTCAACCACCCGAGTTGGAATTAAAGGTCTTACCTCAACAGTTGAAGTATGCCTACTTGGGAAAGAATGAAACCCTTCCGGTTATCATCTCAACTCATTTAACCGAATTTGAAGAAGAGCAACTCCTCAAGGTGTTGAAGGAGCATAAAGAAGCTATGGGTTGGACGATTGCGGATATCAAGGGTTTGAGCCCCTCCACTTGTATGCACAAAATCTTAATGGAGGATGAATGCAAGCCAAGTAGAGACGCGCAAAGAAGGCTAAATCCACCAATGATGGAAGTCGTGAAGAAAGAGATATTAAAGCTTCTTGATGCGGGGATGATCTATCCAATCTTGGATAGCAAGTGGGTGAGTCCGGTGCAAGTCGTTCCAAAGAAGACGGGAATCACGGTGGTCGAGAACAACAAAGGTATGATGGTTCCCACCCGTGTGCAAAACGGGTGGAGAGTATGTATTGACTACCGCAAACTCAATGCGAGCACACGAAAAGATCATTTCCCATTGCCTTTCATTGATCAAATGTTAGAAAGGTTGGCCGGGAAATCCCATTATTGTTGTCTAGACGGGTACTCTGGTTTTCACCAAATCCCGGTGGCACCGGAGGACCAAGAAAAGACAACATTTACATGCCCATTTGGTACTTTTGCATACCGGAGAATGCCATTTGGATTGTGTAACGCCCCGGCCACTTTCCAACGTTGTATGGTTAGTATCTTTTCGGATTATGTTGAAAACATAATTGAGGTTTTTATGGATGATTTCACGGTACATGGCAACTGTTTTCAAGAATGTTTGACTAATCTCACAAAAATTTTAAAAAGATGCATTGAAACAAACTTGGTTTTGAATTTTGAGAAATGTCATTTCATGGTGAGTCAAGGTCTCATTTTGGGTCACATTGTGTCTAAAAAAGGAATTGAGGTAGATAAGGCAAAAATTGATGTTATTCAAAGCTTACCTTACCCGACTTGTGTTCGGGAAGTTCGTTCTTTTCTGGGCCATGCAGGTTTCTACCGAAGATTCATCAAGGATTTTTCAAAGATAACAAGACCAATGTGCCAACTCTTGCAAAAGGAGGTCGATTTCGAGTTCAATGAGGCGTGCAAAGAAGCTTTTGACAAGCTCAAAGAGTTGCTTACATCCGCTCCCATCATGCAAGCACCAACTTGGGATCTCCCTTTTGAGATCATGTGTGATGCAAGCAACTATGCGATTGGCGCCGTTTCGGGTCAAAAGAATGGGAGGGCCTCCCATGTGATTTGTTATGCATCAAGGACACTAGACAATGCCCAAAGCAACTACTCTACCACGGAGAAGGAGCTATTGGCCATAGTGTTCGCCTTGGAGAAATTTAGACAATACCTACTTGGTACCAAGGTCATAGTGTATTCGGATCACGCAGCTCTTAAGTACTTGATGATGAAGAAAGATGCAAAGCCGAGACTCATCCGGTGGATCCTACTGTTACAAGAATTTGACTTGGAAATCCGGGATAAGAGCGGATGCGAGAACCTCGTTGCCGATCATCTAAGTCGGATCACTTCAAATGAAACTCCTCTCCCATTGCGGGACGAGTTTCCGGATGAGCATCTCTTTTCCCTTACCCAATCTATTCCTTGGTATGCCAATATCGTTAACTTTTTGGTCACAAAAAGGTATCCCGACACATTCACGCGTTCTCAAAAAGACAAGTTGAAAAGTGATGCAAAATACTATGTGTGGGATGAACCTTATTTGTGGAAACATTGTCCCGATCAAATCATTAGGCGATGTGTGCCCCAACAAGAGCACCAATCCATTTTGCAATTTTTTCATGAATTTGCTTGTGGGGGACACTTCGGACCTAGCCGGACTTTGAGAAAAGTCCTTGAATGTGGATTATTTTGGCCAACCATGTCACGCGATTGTTATATGTTTTGCAAAAGTTGTGAGCGGTGCCAAAGGACGGGAAACATTTCGCAAAAGAACCAAATGCCCCAAAATCCAATCCTTGTTTGTGAAATTTTTGACGTATGGGGGATTGATTTTATGGGCCCATTTCTCGTGTCATTTGGCAACGTTTATATTTTACTCGCGGTTGACTATGTTTCCAAATGGGTTGAAGCCAAAGCCACAAGATCGGACGATGCCAAAACGGTTATCGAGTTTTTAAAGTCTAATGTTTTTGCAAGATTTGGTGTGCCTAGGGCTTTGATTAGTGATAGAGGGACGCACTTTTGCAACAAAATGATGGAGGCTCTATTGAAGAAGTACCACGTGACTCATCGTATCTCCACTGCCTATCACCCTCAAACGAATGGTCAAGCGGAGGTCTCGAATCGTGAAGTGAAGTCTATTCTAGAGAAAACGGTGAATCCGACAAAGAAGGATTGGAGTTTGAGACTTGACGATGCCTTATGGGCATATCGGACCGCTTATAAGACCCCGATTGGAATGTCGCCCTTCAGATTAGTTTTCGGAAAACCTTGTCATCTTCCCGTCGAGTTAGAGCACCGAGCATTTTGGGCGGTCAAGAAATGCAACTTCGACATTGACGAGGCTGGAAGGCATAGGAAACTTCAACTCCAAGAGCTAGAAGAATTGAGAAACGAATCCTATGAAAACGCAAGGATCTATAAGGAGAAAACGAAGCTCTTCCACGACAAGCCCATCACCCGGAAGAATTTTGAACCAGGACATAGGGTCTTACTTTACCATTCACGGTTGAAGTTATTCCCGGGCAAATTAAGATCAAGGTGGATTGGCCCATTTGTTGTAATAAAGACTTTTGACCATGGAGCGGTGGAAATCCAAAGTGAAGAAACGGGACATATTTTCAAAGTTAACGGGCACCGATTAAAGCCATTCTATGAAAGTTTTAATGCAAGTGTTATTGAAGTCATCCACTTGGATGTCCCGGAGTGTTGAACCAAGCTAGAAGGACGTCTCGCCTAAGACGTTAAAGAGAGGCATTTTTGGAAAAGCTTTATGCTTTCGTGTTTCTACGTTCGAATAAAGAAGTTTTGAAACGTCTTTTGAAGTCATTTTTGAAGAAATCAAGAGTTTCTAGGTGTTTGGGGCATTTAGGATCAAGAACTAGTGAAGAAACGGAAGAAAACAGAGAAAAATCGAATTCCGGGAGCAGGAGTCTGCGCGACCCGCGCACGGGTGCGCGGCTGGTGTGCGCGGCCGGTCTTCAACATGCAACAAAGATCAAATCGAAACTGCAACATGTGCGCGACCCGCGCGCCCCCTCTGCGCGACCCGCGTGCTGCCTTGACGATCATCCCATAAATTGTTGACCAGCTTTGACTTTCGTTGACCAGGTGGTTTAATGAGTTGACCAACATTGACCGGGTGTTGACCACACTTGAATATGGATTGAAAACCTCCAGCAACTCTCCTTCTTCATTTCATTCTCTCAAAACCCTCTCATTCTCTCTCAAACTCTCAAGAACACATACACCCACTTTTCACAAAAATTTGATTTCCCGGAGTTCCACTGGTCGGAATACGATGAGACCACCACCATTCTTCACCATTTTCCGTGCTCTACAAACCCCACCTAAAGTTTACTCCGATCCATCGCCGGATCTAGGGGCGCCACCACCACCCAACTCGCGGCTTTCCGGCCATTTTCCGGCCAACTCCCATCACCTCTCGCAATTCCGACACCACCAAAGTGTTTCTTTTTCAGGGATCTTTATGTCTAACCAAACAAAACCTCAAAATCTCACAAAAAAAAATTCCCATAATTTTTGAGCCACCACGAGCCGCCGCCGGATTTTTCACACAAATCAAGTTGAAAATATCCCTTCAATGAACAAGATTTGCATTTAGGCACCCACGAATAACCAAAGCTTGGGGTGCACGGTAGCGGATTCCGGGTTCAAGTTCAATTTTGGAATAAAACGGGTATTCTCTTTCCTTGGTTTTTATTACATTGCATTGTTTCAATTCAGTAATTGCATTCAATTGTGCTTTGGAAATTGCCTAAGATCGTTAATTGTTGCCCGGTTTATTTGGAAACATTGATATGAGAAAGGTTGAGATTGGTTAATTTGTTTGGAAATTTGTTCAAAAAAAAAAAAATTGTTTAAACTTTGGTTGGGATTTTCTCATTTTGTCTCGTATTGTTGTCGAATTTTTGTTGGGATTATCAAATTATCCGAGTGTTGTTGTTGAAACCATTTTACATTGTCAAAAGTTGGGTGTCATTATTTCTTGGATTTTTTTTTTTTGTGTTCGGTCTAAAGATAGTTGCATTGATTTGAGAGTGGTGAGGTGAGGGATTACGTTAGTGAAGTTGTTTTTGATATTGTAGGTTTCGAAAATGGGCAAAACCACGGCTCGGACACGCACCCATGGATCATCGATCGATCCTAACCCGCAAAAGGATACCGCCGGTCCATCACGCAAAGCAGCCGGTAAACGAAAAAAAAGAGGAGAAGAGGGAAGCGATCCTTCCCTTACAAATGCTGAGATCAAAACCTATCGCTCCAATCTTCGGGGTCGCGCAATCCGGCCGACAAAATTCTACCACAAAAAGTCCATGAAAAAGCTTGGGGTGCATGATGGTGTATACCATTTGTTCATAAAACTCGGTTGGCGTGGTTTTCTTCGACTTTGTGACAGAACTTACGAAGAACCCACAATGGAATTTCTTAGCACATATGCACGAAATGATGACACGGAAGTCCTCACATTCCAGTTGAAAGGGGAGCATCATAGACTCACATACGCAGAGCTTGATTCTATCATGGGTATAGACGATCCGTTTCGCATCAGCCCCCAAAGTCAAGAGTACCAAGATTTTCTGCGTTGCCCTGATGCAAACTTCTGGATGCAAATTTCCGGTCTCCCAACCTTCAACCCAAGCCGACAGCGAGCCAAGCACATCGTTCACCCCTGTTGGCGAATTGCTCACCGAGTCCTTACGACGAGTATCTTCGGGCGTCTCGAGCCCGGTCAAATCAACAGATGTGAGCTATTTTTCCTCCGAAGCATGAGGCATGCACTCTCCCTCAGTTTTTCAGGCTTCTTTTTAGACAAATGTGACTCCATACGCCAATGTTCCTCAGGGGAAATTTTCATCGGGGGACTTATCACGATCATAGGTCGAGCCGTCGGCCTAGACTTCCCGGATCCCGAGTACATACCTGTCGACACCCCACCGAACTTCCTGCTAGATTGTGACACTCTCATCCGGATGGAGATGTTGCTCGATCAGGGAACCCGCACGTACAGTTGGTTAGACGCTGATAAAGCCCTGGTTTACATCCTGCCAAGTTGGATCGGTTCTTCATTCGATACAGGCGACCCCGACACTTGGCTTCCTCCAGATCAATTGACCCAAGCAGGTGTATTCCTAGAATTCGGTGATGATGAGGGTGACGACGCAGAGGAACAAGAGGAATAAGATGACGAAGAGGACGACGAGATGCCCGAAGCTGAAGACCATTTTGACCAACCCTCGATGCAGCAGGCGATGTTTCAGCACGATCAGTTCCAGGCCCCTCCGCATCATTTTGACCAGCCGCATCAGCAGGAGGGACACGAAGTCCCACCATATTTCCCCCCCCCCCACGTTCTTTGACCAATTTGCCACAATGTTCTCCACGGTGCAGCGTATCGACGCCCAAACGCAAGAGAATTCGAGAGCCATCCTAGATGTGGCAAGCCGTGTTGATCGATTGGAGCAGTCCTCCTCTCACACTTCCCGCCAGCTCCAGGATATGTGGGACTACCACCATTGCCACGGGCATTTTCCGCCGCCCGACCCCCCGATCTAGGTCCTTTCTGCCCTTTCCTTAAGCATTGAGGACAATGCTTGTTCTTAAGCTTGGGGTGGGGCATTTCCCTTTTTTTTCTTACTCTTTTTCATGAATTTTTAGTTAGGTTGCATAACATATTAGTTTAAGTTAATTTGCATTCATTTTTTTATTTTTTATTATTTTATTAAATTTTAAGAAGATTTTATTTTCTTCTTTTCTACTTTTTATTTTTGCATAACATTTAGCTTAAGACATTAGCATTCATGCATTTTTGTTGTCTGTTTATTCTCACCTCTCTTGGATGCCATGGAACAGGTTCATAGTTATTGTATCATTATTGGTCCAGGATCTTGTTGCTATCTCACCCATCGAACCGGGACCACTAGCTGCAGTTTGGGATTTCATACTTGGGATCAGATGCTGGTAGCTTAAAGGGGTAAGTGATCATGGACAGGTAGTTTTCATGAAGAATTATGCATACAATACTAACAACTGTAGGATATACTATAGCAATGGGTGTTCTTAGCCTTGCGGTCACTACCGCGGAGAGGATCACACTTGATCATGTTTGAACTGTTAGGATGAAGCATTGGTGCTTGTCCCCGAGTAGAATCCATATCCGGTCTCTTTACATCACCTTATCTTTTTACGATTTTCTTAGAATTTAGAGAGTCTTTTAGTCCACATTTGGACATTTTCATTATCTTTGAAAAACCACAAGTTTGAAAAGGAGCTTACATTACATCTTTATGCTCCACACATGGTCATTTTCACACTTAGGCCATTCGGATTATACCATTACCCTTTCGGTTCCACCTACACACCTTTGGGAACCAAATTTTGAGTCAAAGGGTTTTATAAAAAAAAAATTAAAAAAAAAAAAAAACAAAAACAAAAAACAAAAAACAAAAAACAAATAAAAAAAAACAAAAAAACAAAAACAAAAACAAAAACAAAATGAAGCATGCAAATTTTCAGTTGCAACTATCTTAAATAGGTGGCTGGTTCGATTATTGAACAAATTTCCCAACATCTTGGTCACCCGACATTTGATATTCATTTGTATAGATCTGTTTTATTGTATATAGATCGAGTTGTTATTTTTTTTTTCTTTCTCACAAATTGGTGATGTTAGAGAGACTGTCGAGTCGGATACTACGGGAGGTTTGGGCCAACACTAAGTGAACTGATTCCTACAACGGTGCCCGAGCGATTAAACCTAGTTACACATGAGAGAAACCAGCAAATGTGAGATCAGAGTGTACACTTAAAGAAGAGCTCCACCCGAGCCCATCCAGTTGCTTTCTCCCTACTACAGATGTTCTTCATTGTATACATGTTCCATTGAGGCTGCGACTGCTCATCCCTCCTTACTCACCTAAAGGAGTTGTCCTGGCTGTGGTTTATGGTTCCATTGTCATCGGATGAAAAAGTTGTGAGATAGCAGCGAAATCAATTCTGACCATGTTGACTAACGTCGAACAGGTTCCATGGTTCTATCCATTCTTTTTATTTCTAGGGTAGTTCATCCCAAGTTCATTTAGTCTTGTCTTACTTGAGGACAAGTAAGGTTTAAGCTTGGGGTGATTTGATAGCTTCATTTTATTTACTTATTTTTATAGTTTATTTTAGTACATTTCATTCGCATTTTAGTTAACTTTCATGCATATTTTCCCTTTTGTTATTTTTATGACCATTTCGGGGTACTTTCTAGTTTCTTGAGCATTATTGCAGATTTTCTTGGAAACTAGCGGGGCGGCACTCTTGCGAGGAGATTGGGCTTGAAGGGAATTGGAGATTTCATGCTTGATGGCTATGAAGGTGATTCATGGGGTGGACTTGTCAATTGCTTGAAGGCTTGGAAGAATTGAGCTTTAAATTTGAAAGATGCGGGGGAACATTCAAGCGTATGAAAATTATTAATCGGGCGAGTTCACGAGCTTTGGAGGATTTGGAGAGGTCAAATTGGGCTTTAAATGAAGAAAAACTTGAAGAAAATGGGCTAGGAGGTGATTGGATTCGATCTGGGCTAGTGGGATATGCTTTAGAGGCCCAAAATCTCAAAGAAGCCCATGTCAGGCACCACCCGCGCAACCCACCCGCGCAGCAGCACGCGGGTCGCGCAAGGCCCTGCAGGGGCAATTTCGGGAATTCTTCTTTTGAGCTATTTGAGGAAGGTTGGTGCCCATCTTTTGCATACTCTTGGACATCCGATTTTTGAAGATTCTCTCTGGAGTTTTGGAGACTTTTGAAGGCCAAGAACCCTTGAAGAACATCATATTTTTACCTCTTGATTCTTGCTTAATGTTTGGTACAAATTTCTCTAACTTTGTTTCTTTGTGTTTAGCCATGCTTGGCTAAACTAATCTTGGTTAACTTTTGTTTAATCCTTTGAACTTTTGTTGAATGTTGAAGAATCCATGAACATGTTCTTGAATCTTTATGGAAATGTTTTGTGTTTTAACATCTTATCATTACTTGTATGTTTTAGTTCATGAGTTTAAATGTGTTTGTGGTGATTAGTTGGCTAATTTCTTGATTAAGTAAAGGATCCTCAAATTAGCAAGCAACAAATGATTTTTGTGTTGTTTTTACTTCACACAATCATAAAAACATTTCCTCCAACATGGTGGTGAAAGCATTTGACCCCTCTTGGATTTGGTGACTTTTTGGTTCTAAATGCTAGTTGACTTTCACTAATTACATGCTATTTGGAATTAGTGACTTTGACTATGGAAATTGTTATGAGCTTCTCTAGCCATTTCAACAATTAAGAAAAGTCTAGGTAATCTCAAGCTTCTTGGATTACTATAGTCAAATTGAGGATTTAAAACAAGTATTGCACCATTGAATTCTAATGATATGTTCATCAAAAGTCAAAGTGAGAAAACTTTAAGTCAACCATCTTTCCCTTATTGATTTTACATCAAATTCTTATTTTTGTTGCAATTGTCTATTTAAATCATAGTTAATTCTAGTTAGCTTCAAGTATTTCAAAACACCAAAACCCCCCATTTTATTTTTATTGTTATTTTACAAGTATTTTTACAAAGAGATTTTTCATAGAGTTAGAAATTGAACCAATCTCCGTGGATTCAATCCCTTTACCACTATACACTATTTAGTGTGTAACATTTAGGGTTATTATTTGTGTTGGCCTCGACAACCACCAAATTTTTGGCGCCGTTGCCGGGGATTGGTTTATTTTTAATCAATTTGTTTCTCTATGCCCAGATCTCAGCGTACAGGTGACTTGATTTACAATCCAGAAATCGAAAAAGAAGGAAGGCGTTTAGCAAAGGAAAAGCGAATTGAACGTGGTCAAACTTCTAATCCTCACGGGGATCCGGAGGTCGAAACCGCTTCACTAAGCGACATAGAGCCCGATTCTAGTCCCGACCTTCACCAAGAAATTCCCGAAACACCACCCCTACAACAAAATCCACCCATTATTGAACCAATTGAAATGGCGGACGGAGGAGAAGTTCCCGAAAGAACTTTGAGGAAAATGATGGAGACCGATGTTACACAAAATCCAACCGGTATCAATTACCCGGTTTTGGAAGGAGGCTCGGAGTTGAAGTCAAGTTTAGTCCATCACCTACCGACTTTCCATGGATTGGAGAATGAAGACCCTCATAAGCATTTGAAGATGTTCCACATTATTTGCACTAGCATGAAGCCACAAGGGTCAACCGATGACCAAATCAAGCTAAGGGCATTCCCCTTTTCATTGGCCGATAGAGCAAAAGATTGGTTATTCTATCTTCCACCGGGGTCGATCAACTCATGGACCGACATGGCAAGAGCTTTCCTTGACAAGTTTTATCCCGCCTCAAGAGTCTCAAGTCTTCGAAATGAGATTTGTGGAATCCGCCAAGGTCAAAATGAGACTTTCCATGATTATTGGGAGAGGTTCAACAACTTGTGCTATAGTTGCCCACAACACCAAATTCCGGAACAACTCCTCATTCAACACTTCTATGAGGGATTGTTGCCAATGGAGAGAAGACTAGTTGATGCCTCAAGTGGTGGAGATGTCTTTAGTAAAACCCCACAACAAACAAGACAACTTTTCAACACCATAGCCGCAAATTCACAACATTTTGGCCCTCGCCAAGACATGAAGAGAGACACACAACACAAAGTTAATGAAGTGGGAACATCGAATCTTGAGTCTCAAATAAAAGATCTAACATCCGTCGTCCAAAAGCTAGCCATGGGACAAACTCCACAAGTGATGGTTTGTGGAATATGTGCAACCATGGGACATCCTACGGATATGTGTCCCATCCTTCAAGAAGATGCGGAGCATGTGAATGCCACGGGAGAATTCCAAAACTACCACAACAAACCATCCGGGTACCAAAATGCATATAATTCAAGTTGGAAACCAAATCCCAACGGAAGCTACAACCCAAGACCATTGCCTCACAATGCATTGGTTAGACCGTCCTATCCACCACCACAACCTCAATACCAACATCAACAACCACACTATCAATCCAAACCACACCCTCCACATCATCATCAACAATCTCCTCAATCTCAACCAAGTAGCTCCGGAATGTCTCTTGAAGACATTGTCAAATCTCTAGCCACTAGTACCCAACAATTCCAAAAAGAGACAAGGACTAGTATCTCCAACCTTGAAGCACAAATGGGAGATATAGTTACATCTATAAGCAAGTTGGAATCTCGTGGTAAACTCCCTTCTCAAACCGAAAAGAACCCAAATGTCAATGTGGTGACCTTGAGAAGTGGCAAGCAAGCCGGAGAAAGTAGTTCAAAGAAGAAGCCAAGGGAAGAAGAGGAAGAAATAGAGATCATTCCCATTGAAGAACCTACAGTCAAGAACGATGCACAAGCCGGAGTTCCAAAGAAGTCCATCCCTCTAGTAACACCAATAGCCACTCGACCATCGTTCCCCTCTCGACTTGCAACTTCAAAGAAGAATATGGAGGAGAAAGAGATTTTGGACACCTTCCGAAAGGTGGAAGTAAACATCCCTCTACTTGATGCAATCAAGCAAATCCCGAGATATGCAAAGTTCTTGAAAGAACTTTGTACCAACAAGAGGAAGTTGAAGGGAAATGAGAAAATTTTGATGAACGAAAACGCATCCGTGGTTTTACAAAGGAAACTTCCACCCAAATGCAAAGATCCCGGAATGTTCACGGTTCCTTGCAAGATTGGAGATGTCACTTTTAGTAGTGCTATGCTTGATCTTGGTGCTTCTATCAATGTCATGCCTTATTCAGTGTATGAATCATTAAATGTCGGACCCTTAAGTGAAACCGGTGTCATAATCTCTCTTGCGGATAAATCAAGTGTCTTTCCTAGAGGTGTTTTAGAAGATGTCCTAGTGCAAGTGAACCAGTTAGTCTTCCCGGCGGATTTCTATGTGATTGATCTAGATGAGCAAGTGTCTTCCAAATCGGCTCTAATCTTGCTTGGGAGACCGTTTTTGAAGACGGCTAGGACAAAGATCGACGTGTATGCGGGAAGTTTGACAATGGAGTTTGATGGTGAAACAATAAGTTTTAATATTTATGATGCCATGAGATATCCTAGTGATGTTTCATCTTTGTACTTTGTTGATGTTGTTGAGCCAATTACTCAAGAATTGTTTGAGTTATCTAACGGTGATATGTTGGAGATGATCTTAAGCAAAGGATTCGATTGTGGGAAGCTAGCCGAGCAATTAAAGTTTTATTCTTTGGATCCGGAAGTTGAGAAGTTGGTAAATAAAATGGAAATGAAAAAATCCACAAGATTAGATGTCAAGCAAATTGAATTGTCCCAAACTCATACAAAATTGTCTCCATCCCTTGTTCAACCACCCGAGTTGGAATTAAAGGTCTTACCTCAACAGTTGAAGTATGCCTACTTGGGAAAGAATGAAACCCTTCCGGTTATCATCTCAACTCATTTAACCGAATTTGAAGAAGAGCAACTCCTCAAGGTGTTGAAGGAGCATAAAGAAGCTATGGGTTGGACGATTGCGGATATCAAGGGTTTGAGCCCCTCCACTTGTATGCACAAAATCTTAATGGAGGATGAATGCAAGCCAAGTAGAGACGCGCAAAGAAGGCTAAATCCACCAATGATGGAAGTCGTGAAGAAAGAGATATTAAAGCTTCTTGATGCGGGGATGATCTATCCAATCTTGGATAGCAAGTGGGTGAGTCCGGTGCAAGTCGTTCCAAAGAAGACGGGAATCACGGTGGTCGAGAACAACAAAGGTATGATGGTTCCCACCCGTGTGCAAAACGGGTGGAGAGTATGTATTGACTACCGCAAACTCAATGCGAGCACACGAAAAGATCATTTCCCATTGCCTTTCATTGATCAAATGTTAGAAAGGTTGGCCGGGAAATCCCATTATTGTTGTCTAGACGGGTACTCTGGTTTTCACCAAATCCCGGTGGCACCGGAGGACCAAGAAAAGACAACATTTACATGCCCATTTGGTACTTTTGCATACCGGAGAATGCCATTTGGATTGTGTAACGCCCCGGCCACTTTCCAACGTTGTATGGTTAGTATCTTTTCGGATTATGTTGAAAACATAATTGAGGTTTTTATGGATGATTTCACGGTACATGGCAACTGTTTTCAAGAATGTTTGACTAATCTCACAAAAATTTTAAAAAGATGCATTGAAACAAACTTGGTTTTGAATTTTGAGAAATGTCATTTCATGGTGAGTCAAGGTCTCATTTTGGGTCACATTGTGTCTAAAAAAGGAATTGAGGTAGATAAGGCAAAAATTGATGTTATTCAAAGCTTACCTTACCCGACTTGTGTTCGGGAAGTTCGTTCTTTTCTGGGCCATGCAGGTTTCTACCGAAGATTCATCAAGGATTTTTCAAAGATAACAAGACCAATGTGCCAACTCTTGCAAAAGGAGGTCGATTTCGAGTTCAATGAGGCGTGCAAAGAAGCTTTTGACAAGCTCAAAGAGTTGCTTACATCCGCTCCCATCATGCAAGCACCAACTTGGGATCTCCCTTTTGAGATCATGTGTGATGCAAGCAACTATGCGATTGGCGCCGTTTCGGGTCAAAAGAATGGGAGGGCCTCCCATGTGATTTGTTATGCATCAAGGACACTAGACAATGCCCAAAGCAACTACTCTACCACGGAGAAGGAGCTATTGGCCATAGTGTTCGCCTTGGAGAAATTTAGACAATACCTACTTGGTACCAAGGTCATAGTGTATTCGGATCACGCAGCTCTTAAGTACTTGATGATGAAGAAAGATGCAAAGCCGAGACTCATCCGGTGGATCCTACTGTTACAAGAATTTGACTTGGAAATCCGGGATAAGAGCGGATGCGAGAACCTCGTTGCCGATCATCTAAGTCGGATCACTTCAAATGAAACTCCTCTCCCATTGCGGGACGAGTTTCCGGATGAGCATCTCTTTTCCCTTACCCAATCTATTCCTTGGTATGCCAATATCGTTAACTTTTTGGTCACAAAAAGGTATCCCGACACATTCACGCGTTCTCAAAAAGACAAGTTGAAAAGTGATGCAAAATACTATGTGTGGGATGAACCTTATTTGTGGAAACATTGTCCCGATCAAATCATTAGGCGATGTGTGCCCCAACAAGAGCACCAATCCATTTTGCAATTTTGTCATGAATTTGCTTGTGGGGGACACTTCGGACCTAGCCGGACTTTGAGAAAAGTCCTTGAATGTGGATTATTTTGGCCAACCATGTCACGCGATTGTTATATGTTTTGCAAAAGTTGTGAGCGGTGCCAAAGGACGGGAAACATTTCGCAAAAGAACCAAATGCCCCAAAATCCAATCCTTGTTTGTGAAATTTTTGACGTATGGGGGATTGATTTTATGGGCCCATTTCTCGTGTCATTTGGCAACGTTTATATTTTACTCGCGGTTGACTATGTTTCCAAATGGGTTGAAGCCAAAGCCACAAGATCGGACGATGCCAAAACGGTTATCGAGTTTTTAAAGTCTAATGTTTTTGCAAGATTTGGTGTGCCTAGGGCTTTGATTAGTGATAGAGGGACGCACTTTTGCAACAAAATGATGGAGGCTCTATTGAAGAAGTACCACGTGACTCATCGTATCTCCACTGCCTATCACCCTCAAACGAATGGTCAAGCGGAGGTCTCGAATCGTGAAGTGAAGTCTATTCTAGAGAAAACGGTGAATCCGACAAAGAAGGATTGGAGTTTGAGACTTGACGATGCCTTATGGGCATATCGGACCGCTTATAAGACCCCGATTGGAATGTCGCCCTTCAGATTAGTTTTCGGAAAACCTTGTCATCTTCCCGTCGAGTTAGAGCACCGAGCATTTTGGGCGGTCAAGAAATGCAACTTCGACATTGACGAGGCTGGAAGGCATAGGAAACTTCAACTCCAAGAGCTAGAAGAATTGAGAAACGAATCCTATGAAAACGCAAGGATCTATAAGGAGAAAACGAAGCTCTTCCACGACAAGCCCATCACCCGGAAGAATTTTGAACCAGGACATAGGGTCTTACTTTACCATTCACGGTTGAAGTTATTCCCGGGCAAATTAAGATCAAGGTGGATTGGCCCATTTGTTGTAATAAAGACTTTTGACCATGGAGCGGTGGAAATCCAAAGTGAAGAAACGGGACATATTTTCAAAGTTAACGGGCACCGATTAAAGCCATTCTATGAAAGTTTTAATGCAAGTGTTATTGAAGTCATCCACTTGGATGTCCCGGAGTGTTGAACCAAGCTAGAAGGACGTCTCGCCTAAGACGTTAAAGAGAGGCATTTTTGGAAAAGCTTTATGCTTTCGTGTTTCTACGTTCGAATAAAGAAGTTTTGAAACGTCTTTTGAAGTCATTTTTGAAGAAATCAAGAGTTTCTAGGTGTTTGGGGCATTTAGGATCAAGAACTAGTGAAGAAACGGAAGAAAACAGAGAAAAATCGAATTCCGGGAGCAGGAGTCTGCGCGACCCGCGCACGGGTGCGCGGCTGGTGTGCGCGGCCGGTCTTCAACATGCAACAAAGATCAAATCGAAACTGCAACATGTGCACGACCCGCGCGCCCCCTCTGCGCGACCCGCGTGCTGCCTTGACGATCATCCCATAAATTGTTGACCAGCTTTGACTTTCGTTGACCAGGTGGTTTAATGAGTTGACCAACATTGACCGGGTGTTGACCACACTTGAATATGGATTGAAAACCTCCAGCAACTCTCCTTCTTCATTTCATTCTCTCAAAACCCTCTCATTCTCTCTCAAACTCTCAAGAACACATACACCCACTTTTCACAAAAATTTGATTTCCCGGAGTTCCACTGGTCGGAATACGATGAGACCACCACCATTCTTCACCATTTTCCGTGCTCTACAAACCCCACCTAAAGTTTACTCCGATCCATCGCCGGATCTAGGGGCGCCACCACCACCCAACTCGCGGCTTTCCGGCCATTTTCCGGCCAACTCCCATCACCTCTCGCAATTCCGACACCACCAAAGTGTTTCTTTTTCAGGGATCTTTATGTCTAACCAAACAAAACCTCAAAATCTCACAAAAAAAAATTCCCATAATTTTTGAGCCACCACGAGCCGCCGCCGGATTTTTCACACAAATCAAGTTGAAAATATCCCTTCAATGAACAAGATTTGCATTTAGGCACCCACGAATAACCAAAGCTTGGGGTGCACGGTAGCGGATTCCGGGTTCAAGTTCAATTTTGGAATAAAACGGGTATTCTCTTTCCTTGGTTTTTATTACATTGCATTGTTTCAATTCAGTAATTGCATTCAATTGTGCTTTGGAAATTGCCTAAGATCGTTAATTGTTGCCCGGTTTATTTGGAAACATTGATATGAGAAAGGTTGAGATTGGTTAATTTGTTTGGAAATTTGTTCAAAAAAAAAAAATTGTTTAAACTTTGGTTGGGATTTTCTCATTTTGTCTCGTATTGTTGTCGAATTTTTGTTGGGATTATCAAATTATCCGAGTGTTGTTGTTGAAACCATTTTACATTGTCAAAAGTTGGGTGTCATTATTTCTTGGATTTTTTTTTTTTGTGTTCGGTCTAAAGATAGTTGCATTGATTTGAGAGTGGTGAGGTGAGGGATTACGTTAGTGAAGTTGTTTTTGATATTGTAGGTTTCGAAAATGGGCAAAACCACGGCTCGGACACGCACCCATGGATCATCGATCGATCCTAACCCGCAAAAGGATACCGCCGGTCCATCACGCAAAGCAGCCGGTAAACGAAAAAAAAGAGGAGAAGAGGGAAGCGATCCTTCCCTTACAAATGCTGAGATCAAAACCTATCGCTCCAATCTTCGGGGTCGCGCAATCCGGCCGACAAAATTCTACCACAAAAAGTCCATGAAAAAGCTTGGGGTGCATGATGGTGTATACCATTTGTTCATAAAACTCGGTTGGCGTGGTTTTCTTCGACTTTGTGACAGAACTTACGAAGAACCCACAATGGAATTTCTTAGCACATATGCACGAGATGATGACACGGAAGTCCTCACATTCCAGTTGAAAGGGGAGCATCATAGACTCACATACGCAGAGCTTGATTCTATCATGGGTATAGACGATCCGTTTCGCATCAGCCCCCAAAGTCAAGAGTACCAAGATTTTCTGCGTTGCCCTGATGCAAACTTCTGGATGCAAATTTCCGGTCTCCCAACCTTCAACCCAAGCCGACAGCGAGCCAAGCACATCGTTCACCCCTGTTGGCGAATTGCTCACCGAGTCCTTACGACGAGTATCTTCGGGCGTCTCGAGCCCGGTCAAATCAACAGATGTGAGCTATTTTTCCTCCGAAGCATGAGGCATGCACTCTCCCTCAGTTTTTCAGGCTTCTTTTTAGACAAATGTGACTCCATACGCCAATGTTCCTCAGGGGAAATTTTCATCGGGGGACTTATCACGATCATAGGTCGAGCCGTCGGCCTAGACTTCCCGGATCCCGAGTACATACCTGTCGACACCCCACCGAACTTCCTGCTAGATTGTGACACTCTCATCCGGATGGAGATGTTGCTCGATCAGGGAACCCGCACGTACAGTTGGTTAGACGCTGATAAAGCCCTGGTTTACATCCTGCCAAGTTGGATCGGTTCTTCATTCGATACAGGCGACCCCGACACTTGGCTTCCTCCAGATCAATTGACCCAAGCAGGTGTATTCCTAGAATTCGGTGATGATGAGGGTGACGACGCAGAGGAACAAGAGGAATAAGATGACGAAGAGGACGACGAGATGCCCGAAGCTGAAGACCATTTTGACCAACCCTCGATGCAGCAGGCGATGTTTCAGCACGATCAGTTCCAGGCCCCTCCGCATCATTTTGACCAGCCGCATCAGCAGGAGGGACACGAAGTCCCACCATATTTCCCCCCCCCCCCCCCACGTTCTTTGACCAATTTGCCACAATGTTCTCCACGGTGCAGCGTATCGACGCCCAAACGCAAGAGAATTCGAGAGCCATCCTAGATGTGGCAAGCCGTGTTGATCGATTGGAGCAGTCCTCCTCTCACACTTCCCGCCAGCTCCAGGATATGTGGGACTACCACCATTGCCACGGGCATTTTCCGCCGCCCGACCCCCCGATCTAGGTCCTTTCTGCCCTTTCCTTAAGCATTGAGGACAATGCTTGTTCTTAAGCTTGGGGTGGGGCATTTCCCTTTTTTTTCTTACTCTTTTTCATGCATTTTTAGTTAGGTTGCATAACATATTAGTTTAAGTTAATTTGCATTCATTTTTTTATTTTTTATTATTTTATTAAATTTTAAGAAGATTTTATTTTCTTCTTTTCTACTTTTTATTTTTGCATAACATTTAGCTTAAGACATTAGCATTCATGCATTTTTGTTGTCTGTTTATTCTCACCTCTCTTGGATGCCATGGAACAGGTTCATAGTTATTGTATCATTATTGGTCCAGGATCTTGTTGCTATCTCACCCATCGAACCGGGACCACTAGCTGCAGTTTGGGATTTCATACTTGGGATCAGATGCTGGTAGCTTAAAGGGGTAAGTGATCATGGACAGGTAGTTTTCATGAAGAATTATGCATACAATACTAACAACTGTAGGATATACTATAGCAATGGGTGTTCTTAGCCTTGCGGTCACTACCGCGGAGAGGATCACACTTGATCATGTTTGAACTGTTAGGATGAAGCATTGGTGCTTGTCCCCGAGTAGAATCCATATCCGGTCTCTTTACATCACCTTATCTTTTTACGATTTTCTTAGAATTTAGAGAGTCTTTTAGTCCACATTTGGACATTTTCATTATCTTTGAAAAACCACAAGTTTGAAAAGGAGCTTACATTACATCTTTATGCTCCACACATGGTCATTTTCACACTTAGGCCATTCGGATTATACCATTACCCTTTCGGTTCCACCTACACACCTTTGGGAACCAAATTTTGAGTCAAAGGGTTTTATAAAAAAAAAATTAAAAAAAAAAAAAAACAAAAACAAAAAACAAAAAACAAAAAACAAATAAAAAAAAACAAAAAAACAAAAACAAAAACAAAAACAAAATGAAGCATGCAAATTTTCAGTTGCAACTATCTTAAATAGGTGGCTGGTTCGATTATTGAACAAATTTCCCAACATCTTGGTCACCCGACATTTGATATTCATTTGTATAGATCTGTTTTATTGTATATAGATCGAGTTGTTATTTTTTTTTTCTTTCTCACAAATTGGTGATGTTAGAGAGACTGTCGAGTCGGATACTACGGGAGGTTTGGGCCAACACTAAGTGAACTGATTCCTACAACGGTGCCCGAGCGATTAAACCTAGTTACACATGAGAGAAACCAGCAAATGTGAGATCAGAGTGTACACTTAAAGAAGAGCTCCACCCGAGCCCATCCAGTTGCTTTCTCCCTACTACAGATGTTCTTCATTGTATACATGTTCCATTGAGGCTGCGACTGCTCATCCCTCCTTACTCACCTAAAGGAGTTGTCCTGGCTGTGGTTTATGGTTCCATTGTCATCGGATGAAAAAGTTGTGAGATAGCAGCGAAATCAATTCTGACCATGTTGACTAACGTCGAACAGGTTCCATGGTTCTATCCATTCTTTTTATTTCTAGGGTAGTTCATCCCAAGTTCATTTAGTCTTGTCTTACTTGAGGACAAGTAAGGTTTAAGCTTGGGGTGATTTGATAGCTTCATTTTATTTACTTATTTTTATAGTTTATTTTAGTACATTTCATTCGCATTTTAGTTAACTTTCATGCATATTTTCCCTTTTGTTATTTTTATGACCATTTCGGGGTACTTTCTAGTTTCTTGAGCATTATTGCAGATTTTCTTGGAAACTAGCGGGGCGGCACTCTTGCGAGGAGATTGGGCTTGAAGGGAATTGGAGATTTCATGCTTGATGGCTATGAAGGTGATTCATGGGGTGGACTTGTCAATTGCTTGAAGGCTTGGAAGAATTGAGCTTTAAATTTGAAAGATGCGGGGGAACATTCAAGCGTATGAAAATTATTAATCGGGCGAGTTCACGAGCTTTGGAGGATTTGGAGAGGTCAAATTGGGCTTTAAATGAAGAAAAACTTGAAGAAAATGGGCTAGGAGGTGATTGGATTCGATCTGGGCTAGTGGGATATGCTTTAGAGGCCCAAAATCTCAAAGAAGCCCATGTCAGGCACCACCCGCGCAACCCACCCGCGCAGCAGCACGCGGGTCGCGCAAGGCCCTGCAGGGGCAATTTCGGGAATTCTTCTTTTGAGCTATTTGAGGAAGGTTGGTGCCCATCTTTTGCATACTCTTGGACATCCGATTTTTGAAGATTCTCTCTGGAGTTTTGGAGACTTTTGAAGGCCAAGAACCCTTGAAGAACATCATATTTTTACCTCTTGATTCTTGCTTAATGTTTGGTACAAATTTCTCTAACTTTGTTTCTTTGTGTTTAGCCATGCTTGGCTAAACTAATCTTGGTTGACTTTTGTTTAATCCTTTGAACTTTTGTTGAATGTTGAAGAATCCATGAACATGTTCTTGAATCTTTATGGAAATGTTTTGTGTTTTAACATCTTATCATTACTTGTATGTTTTAGTTCATGAGTTTAAATGTGTTTGTGGTGATTAGTTGGCTAATTTCTTGATTAAGTAAAGGATCCTCAAATTAGCAAGCAACAAATGATTTTTGTGTTGTTTTTACTTCACACAATCATAAAAACATTTCCTCCAACATGGTGGTGAAAGCATTTGACCCCTCTTGGATTTGGTGACTTTTTGGTTCTAAATGCTAGTTGACTTTCACTAATTACATGCTATTTGGAATTAGTGACTTTGACTAAGGAAATTGTTATGAGCTTCTCTAGCCATTTCAACAATTAAGAAAAGTCTAGGTAATCTCAAGCTTCTTGGATTACTATAGTCAAATTGAGGATTTAAAACAAGTATTGCACCATTGAATTCTAATGATATGTTCATCAAAAGTCAAAGTGAGAAAACTTTAAGTCAACCATCTTTCCCTTATTGATTTTACATCAAATTCTTATTTTTGTTGCAATTGTCTATTTAAATCATAGTTAATTCTAGTTAGCTTCAAGTATTTCAAAACACCAAAACCCCCCATTTTATTTTTATTGTTATTTTACAAGTATTTTTACAAAGAGATTTTTCATAGAGTTAGAAATTGAACCAATCTTCGTGGATTCGATCCCTTTACCACTATACACTATTTAGTGTGTAACATTTAGGGTTGAATGTGGTCAAACTTCTAATCCTCACGAGGATCCGGAGGTCGAAACCGCTTCACTAAGCGACATAGAGCCCGATTCTAGTCCCGACCTTTACCAAGAAATTCCCGAAACACCACCCCTACAACAAAATCCACCCATTATTGAACCAATTGAAATGGCGGACGGAGGAGAAGTTCCCGAAAGAACTTTGAGGCAAATGATGGAGACCGATGTTACACAAACTCCAACCGGTATCAATTACCCGGTTTTGGAAGGAGGCTCGGAGTTGAAGTCAAGTTTAGTCCATCACCTACCGACTTTCCATGGATTGGAGAATGAAGACCCTCATAAGCATTTGAAGATGTTCCACATTATTTGCACTAGCATGAAGCCACAAGGGTCAACCGATGACCAAATCAAGCTAAGGGCATTCCCCTTTTCATTGGCCGATAGAGCAAAAGATTGGTTATTCTATCTTCCACCAGGGTCGATCAACTCATGGACCGACATGGCAAGAGCTTTCCTTGACAAGTTTTATCCCGCCTCAAGAGTCTCAAGTCTTCGAAATGAGATTTGTGGAATCCGCCAAGGTCAAAATGAGACTTTCCATGATTATTGGGAGAGGTTCAACAACTTGTGCTATAGTTGCCCACAACACCAAATTCCGGAACAACTCCTCATTCAACACTTCTATGAGGGATTGTTGCCAATGGAGAGAAGACTAGTTGATGCCTCAAGTGGTGGAGATGTCTTTAGTAAAACCCCACAACAAACAAGACAACTTTTCAACACCATAGCCGCAAATTCACAACATTTTGGCCCTCGCCAAGACATGAAGAGAGACACCCAAATCCAGGCGTAAGCAGGATTGAAGTGGGGGAGAATCCTCCGAGTGTATAAGGGTAAGATCACGCAAATCCAGAACGAGTATGTGATTTATGAGAAGGGAAAATAGGTAGTTCAATGTTTGACAGATTGAGTAGTTCAGGGTTAGGAGTTTGAGAAACTCCCCATCAGGAATGGGGAATGGATGAGAGTGGTAAGGAGTTGCCTGTATAGCCCTTGAGAGATGAGACCTTAGGAGAGGCCGCTCTAGGATATAGTCGGGTGAGACCCGTGGGCGAGGCCCGTATGAGAATAGCAGTATAGGTGAGACCTGAGAGCAGGGTTGCTCAATAGTATGGTTGGGTGAGACCCGTGGGCGAGGCCCGTGAGTTTTAGCAGCACAGGTGGGACCTGGTAAGGGTCTTAGTGTCTAGATAAGGGGATCAGGGACCCCAGGAAATTGTATTGCCAGCATGGTAGAATAGATTGAGCAGTATAGGTGGCGGAAGTTTCTTCGAATGTCGCTAGGAGCGACTAGTGGTTGTGCTGGGTCAGCAATCGGTGAGAGTCGGTAATCCAGATATTGATAGGTTGGTAGGGACCAGGATGGTCTCAGTTCATCCGGAAGCCAGATATGGAATAGCAGAATTTTCAGTCAGTTGATCGTAGGGTGCTCGACACCAAATGATAGTAGAAAGAATGCCAAGTGGATACTGGCAATGATGAGTCGTACAGAGTAGCGGGAGTAATAGATTGGGTGAGGAAAGGGCCTTCGCAGTGGCAGAGGGGATAGATGGTTATGGAGCATTGCCTTGGGGAGGCAAGGAAATCGCGCAAGGAAAGAAGTGGTGAACCCCTACGGGGTCAGTGCAGTTTTTGGAGATTACCAGAAAGATTGTCGGCTGAGTAAGTTGTGTTCCCAGGATGTTCAGGGTCAGGATGCACCCGAGATTATTATCTGTAAGGATTGATGTTAGTCTGAATGACTGAGCGAAAGGCCAGTGAAGTTAGGCAGCTGGTGTTAGAATGAATGGTGGGGTATTGGAGGCAGATCGCAGGCGGTGGATCATAGCAAACTTCGAGGACGAAGTTTAGTTTAAGTGCGGGAGAGTTGTAACACCCAAAGTTTAAAAGGTCAAGAAAGGAAAGAAAGCCCTAATTTTAAGGGTCGACTCGGCGAGTCCAAGGAGGGACTCGGCGAGTCCGAGCGGGATCCGGGTCAAGGTGTAAGTGGCCAACTCGGTGAGTCGGCCAAGTGGACTCAGCGAGTCTGGTCTGTGCGAGGAAAACCCTAGATCCGGGACTTTGGGCGCTATTTAAGCTTCTTATTCTCTCCATTAGGGTTCCTTAGAGCATCCCTCATTCAGAAAACGAAGCCTAAGCCTCCATTGTTGTGCATCCAAGCATCCAAGCCATTTTTGGGTGATTTGAAGGAAGAAGAGGGAGGGGAATCAGTGAAGCTTCAAGGATTGGCTTCAGATATGGAGTTTGTGGAGTCTTTCTGAGGTATTGAAGGTATTAAGTCATTTCCTTCCCTTAGATATATTTTGGTTGTGAGTTTTGGGCTTTTTAAGCCATGATTAGCCACCCTTATGGGTTAGAAGTCGGATCTGGAGTTGCTACTTCAACTCCAAGTGTGTTATGGCGTGGAGAAGCAAAAAGTATCATCCCTTGAGTTGATTTTCAAGCCCCTTGGCCTTAAACCCTGGTTTATGGCATATTTTGCCTAGATCTCCTTCTCTACACGTAAAGTTTGCAACTTTACGTGAGGAATAGGCTTGGGAAGGGTAGATCTACAGTTTGGAGTCCATGCATGACTCAAAAGTCCTCTGCATGTAAGGAGAACTGAAGGGACTCGGCGAGTCCTTTGAGTGGACTCGGCGATTAGCATGAAGTTGTGGAGAAACTCGACGAGTGGGATGAACAACTCGTCGAGTCGTATGAAGATTGCCTTGTACTCGACGAGTCTGTTCTTGGACTCAGCGAGTCAGGTCGCGAAACCCCAAACCCTTCGAGTTGAGACTCGAATCAGTGAGTCGGGTGGAGACACGGTGAGTTGGTCAGGTCAGGACTCAAAAATCGGTAGACTCGGTGAGTCATGGACTGACTCAGCAAGTCGAGTCGCGAATGGAAGGAATCTGACCATTTTGAACTCGGCAAGTCAGTAGGGTGACTCGGCGAGTAGTGTTGACCTGGACTTTGACCTTGACCAGGGTTGACTTGGTTGTCTTTCAGGGGTCAGTTAGACTCAGTGTTGCATTGATATTGGTAGTTCGGAGAGCAAGGGGAGCAGGAGTCCAGTGAGTTGTTGGGCAGCAGCTAGTGAGATCATCAGCAATTTCAGCCAATGCAGGTGAGTTTCCCTTTGTGTGAATGTGTCTACGGCCACAATTCCGGCCCATGTAGTTATGAGTAGAAGACCCGGGGGTTAGCCCTAGGCACAGTATGCTAGTATGATTTTCAGGACGAGGTCCAGTAGTAGCGGGGGGGGGGGGGGGGGGGGGGGCCCAAGGATTTGTTTATATGATAGTTTATACTTGTTGTCTGTGTGATACATGTATGTGCCTGGTAGGGAAGTGAGTGTAGGCGAGGTCCCGTATCTCACCAATAGCAGAGTGTGGATGGGGTTCCACATCTCCATAGTCGCACAACAGGGGCGAGGCCCAAGTTAAGGAAGGAGTGAGGGTGGGCTAGGCCCGTATCTCACTACCACTAGGAGCGTGGACGGGGTTCCATGACTCATCAGAAGCAGTACATGGGCGAGGCCCAGGATAGGCGAGGCCTTAGGATAGAACCAGTTGTATGTGTTTAGTTATGTGTTGTGATATGTTTATGTGATATTAATTGTTGGAGGGCGAGGCCCTGTAACAGGCGGGGCCTAACTAAAACAGATCTGTATCCGAGCGGGGCTCGAAGCCAGGCGGGGCCGTTGTAGCGGGCGAGGCCCGAGGTAGGGGGCGAGGCCCAAGATAGCGGGCGTGGCCCAGTATGTGCAATATGTGGTTATGCATGGTATGTTGGTAGGGTGGGGAACTCACTAAGCTTCGTGCTTACGGTTTTCAGCTTTGGTTTCAGGTACTTCCGGTAGCGGAGGGAAGAGCTCGGGGTAATCGCATGGCACACACCATAGATTAGACAGCCTGGGAATGTTTACTCTGATAATGAACATGTGTTTTGAAAACTTATACTCATATTATGTTTTGGAATGATGACTTTACTTTAAGTAATGATTTATTTATAGAAATTTTTGGTCTTAAATTTTGGGTCGTTACAAGTTGATATCAGAGCCTTGGTTTGAGGGATTCGGACATGCTCTCGAGTGTGTCTGAACTCAAACTGAGGAATTGGTAAAGAAGTTTTCAAAATGGAAAGACAGTTTTGTAAAAAGAGTTTTGAGAAAGAAAACGGTTTTAGAAAAGCAAAAAGAATTCAGAAAGAGAAGAACTTTGAAAAGAGAAAAGAGGTGTGGTGAATGCATTCAACCGAGCTCAAGTAAGTACCCCAAAATACCCATAAAAGTTTATGATTTGATTATCAGTTAATAGAACAACATGCTAGATTAGGACTAAGGATCTAGGGAGGATGCCTTATGTGCCTGTTATATGTGCTTTTGATCTACATGATAGTGCTGAATAGTCAGTAGTAGGATCGCCTGATTAGGTTATGCCTGAGTTTATAAGTTGTGTTGCATGCTAGTTCATATTCTTGCTATGTGGATATGATTGCTTGAGTGTGTTATGGTTAGATTTTCCCTTTGTCTGAATGCTGTTTGCTTTGTGCATTGTGGGATTCTGAGTAATGGGAGTTAGCCATTAGGTGGATACGGTACGTCACATGTGATCAGGGTTGAATAATCTCAGAGTGTTGGGTTTGGTCCTACTGCGCAGCTCTTGTTTGAGTCCAACCGTTGTAGGAACGAGTCCTCTACTTGAAGGATTATTTGAGCCTCGTTACATGTGATGGTATCCAGGTGATGGCTAATTGGCATCACAAGGGGACCTTCAGCAGCTGAGGGCTGGTTTGAGTTGAGTCAGAGGTTTCCCTAGGGTAAGCCTAGGATGAGGTAGTGTTGGGAGCAGAAGAAGTAGAAAAGGGAGCTGGTGGAGTCAAAGCAGTTCTTGAGGAAAGTACGGATAGACGTGGAAGGTAGTATGGGCCCGTACTACTGAAAGCAGAGGATCCGTACTCGATACGGGAAAGGCTGAGACAAGACCGGGAACCTGGTAGTGAGTGTGTTTGGTCTCGCTGCAGTGAGGAGTATTCTGATAATGGTTATGTTATATGTTTCAGTATGGTGACATTGCAAGAGGGACCAGCGGGCGAATCAGGTGCCGAAGAGGGATTGGGCTCGGGTTTAGGGACCGAGCAGCTCGAGGAACGGATGAGAGAGTTGATATCAGCCGAGGTTACGAGCAGTATTCTAGCTCAGACTCCTGTGATCTTTGGCACGGTCAAGGAGGGTATATTGGAGATTTTGGATGAGAGGCTCGGAGCCTTCCGTACGGAGATGATGGCTTTGATGGGAGCACGTACCTTGACATTTTGGGAGTTCAGGGCTTGCGGGGCACCAGATTATCATGGGGCTAGGGACCCCATCGCTAGCAGTAGATGGTTGGCTGATGTTGCCAACACATTCTGTACGAGCCGGTGTCGTGAGGAGGACAAGGTCAGACTCTCTTCCTGTCTTCTGAAGGACAGAGCGAGGGATTGGTGGGAAGAGATTGGTCATTCTTTGGGTGATGATGCCGCGTTGGACGCGATGACTTGGAATGATTTCTCAGCTAGGTTCAGAGCGGAGTTTTCGCCGATTATTGAGGTGCAACAGTTGGCCAGGGAGCTTCAGGATTTAACGCAGACTACTGAGACTGTGGTGGAGATCACCGCCAAGTTCAGGGTGAGAGCCCTTCTTGTTCCGCAGTATGTCGCGGATGAGGAGATGAAGAAGGCACGATATCATGAGATGCTGAGGGATGACATCAGGGAGTTCGTGAGCAGGTCCGGTTGTAAGACGCTGGAAGATATGATTTTTCGGGCTAGGGAGAGGGAAATTGATTTGGAGCAGATCCGGAAGAGGAAGTCGGATGAGGTTCAGGTAGCCGCGAATTCAGGCAAAAGGCCCAATGGATTGAATTCGAAATCAAGGGATTATCAGGACCGCAGTCGATGCGGAAAGTGTGGCAAGGCGCACAGGGGCGTGTGCAGGAGTGGTAGTGGTGGTGATTAGGGCTGCTTCAGGTGCGGTCGGACTAGTCATTTTAGCAGGGATTGTACTGTTACCACCACTCACGGATCAGACTTGATATGTTTTCACTGCAATCAGAGGGGCCACAAGAAGGCCCAGTGCCCCTATTTGTCTTAAGCAGGACAGGTGATGGCACCTGCCCCTGCAACCTTGAGGATCACAGACGGCCGTCAAGGCAGTGCGGAGGCGCCTGCAGTAGGAGGCAAGGCTTTTTAGATGGCTACCTTGGAGACGCGAGCATCGCCGGACGTTGCAGGTATGCGATTTTGGTTTTTAGTTCTTCTGTTTGTGCATGATGTTATATTGGTATGGTTCTGCATCATTATCTGTATGAGCATTTCATTTGAGCGGTTTGATTGTGATCGAATTATATGCCATTTGCATAACTTGGATATTTGGTTGGTAGTTAAAGGATGGGTTTTATCGAAGAAGGTTACTTAGGGTGCAGTATTTGTAGCATGCCTTGGAAGGACTCGGTATGTCTCGCCAGTTCGGAGCCGTATAAGTTTTCGAAATGGACTGGTTAGATCCCTACCTATGGTAAGCTTGAGATTCCTCAGCGGATTGATTATGGTAGCAAGGATTGGGATTTCCCTTCATTGAGCATCGAGGCGTAAGCAGGATTGAAGTGGGGGAGAATACTCCGAGTGTATAAGGGTAAGATCACGCAAATCCAGAACGAGTATGTGATTTATGAGAAGGGAAAATAGGTAGTTCAGTGTTTGATAGATTGAGTAGTTCAGGGTTGGGAGTTTGAGAAACTCCCTATCAGTCCGTGCGTGTAAAGGGTAGTGGTGAGTATGAGGTTCGGATTCACGTTGAAGGGTCGCCTATAGGACTCAGGTGAGTCGGAATGGAGATCTTGAGGTCAAATAGCATGGGATGCTTTCGTGTTAGCAGTCAGTGGCAGAAACAGCAGGTAGAGCATGAAAGAGTGGCGGGAGAGCCTCGGCTTTCTTCAGCAGCAGTCAATGGTGGAAAGTGATGTAAGACTACGGGGCAGCCGTAACATTCCGTAGGAGCTTCGTTGGTGGAGTCGGGGCGAGGCCCTTATCTCCTAGCATTCAGATAGGGATCAGGAATGGGGAATGGATGAGAATGGTAAGGAGTTGCCTGTATAGCCCTTGAGAGATGAGACCTTGGGAGAGGCCGCTCTAGGATATAGTCGGGTGAGACCCGTGGGCGAGGCCCGTATGAGAATAGCAGTATAGGTGAGACCTGAGAGCAGGGTTGCTCAATAGTATGGTTGGGTGAGACCCGTGGGCGAGGCCCGTGAGTTTTAGCAGCACAGGTTGGACCTGGTAAGGATCTTAGTGTCTAGATAAGGGGATCAGGGACCCCAGGAAATTGTATTGCCAGCATGGTAGAATAGATTGAGCAGTATAGGTGGCGGAAGTTTCTTCGAATGTCGCTAGGAGCGACTAGTGGTTGTGCTGGGTCAGCAATCGGTGAGAGTCGGTAATCCAGATATTGATAGGTTGGTAGGGACCAGGATGGTCTCAGTTCATCCGGAAGCCAGATATGGAATAGCAGAATTTTCAGTCAGTTGATCGTAGGGTGCTCGACACCAAATGATAGTAGAAAGAATGCCAAGTGGATACTGGCAATGATGAGTTGTACAGAGTAGCAGGAGTAATAGATTGGGTGAGGAAAGGGCCTTCGCAGTGGCAGAGGGGATAGATGGTTATGGAGCATTGCCTTGGGGAGGCAAGGAAATCGCGCAAGGAAAGAAGGGGTGAACGCCTACGGGGTCAGTGCAGTTTTTGGAGATTACCAGAAAGATTGTCGGCTGAGTAAGTTGTGTTCCCAGGACGTTCAGGGTCAGGTTGCACCCGAGATTATTATCTGTAAGGATTGATGTTAGTCTGAATGACTGAGCGAAAGGCCACTGAAGTTAGGCAGCTGGTGTTAGAATGAATGGTGGGGTATTGGAGGCAGATCGCAGGCGGTGGATCATAGCAAACTTCGAGGACGAAGTTTAGTTTAAGTGGGGGAGAGTTGTAACACCCAAAGTTTAAAAGGTCAAGAAAGGAAAGAAAGCCCTAATTTTAAGGGTCGACTCGGCGAGTCCAAGGAGGGACTCGGCGAGTCCGAGCGGGATCCGGGTCAAGGTGTAAGTGGCCAACTCGGTGAGTCGGCCAAGTGGACTCAGCGAGTCTGGTCTGTGCGAGGAAAACCCTAGATCCGGGACTTTGGGCGCTATTTAAGCTTCTTATTCTCTCCATTAGGGTTCCTTAGAGCATCCCTCATTCAGAAAACGAAGCCTAAGCCTCCATTGTTGTGCATCCAAGCATCCAAGCCATTTTTGGGTGATTTGAAGGAAGAAGAGGGAGGGGAATCAGTGAAGCTTCAAGGATTGGCTTCAGATATGGAGTTTGTGGAGTCTTTCTGAGGTATTGAAGGTATTAAGTCATTTCCTTCCCTTAGATCTATTTTGGTTGTGAGTTTTGGGCTTTTTAAGCCATGATTAGCCACCCTTATGGGTTAGAAGTCGGATCTGGAGTTGCTACTTCAAATCCAAGTGTGTTATGGCGTGGAAAAGCAAAAAGTATCAGCCCTTGAGTTGATTTTCAAGCCCCTTGGCCTTAAACCCTGGTTTATGGCATATTTTGCCTAGATCTCCTTCTCTACACGTAAAGTTTGCAACTTTACGTGAGGAATAGGTTTGGGAAGGGTAGATCTACAGTTTGGAGTCCATGCATGACTCAAAAGTCCTTTGCATGTATGGAGAACTGAAGGGACTCGACGAGTCCTTTGAGTGGACTCGGCGAGTAGCATGAAGTTGTGGAGAAACTCGATGAGTGGGATGAACAACTCGTCGAGTCGTATGAAGATTGCCTTGTACTCGGCGAGTCTGTTCTTGGACTCGGCGAGTCAGGTCACGAAACCCCAAACCCTTCGAGTTGAGACTCGAATCAGTGAGTCGGGTGGAGACACGGTGAGTTGGTCAGGTCAGGACTCAGAAATCGGTAGACTCGGTGAGTCATGGACTGACTCAGCAAGTCGAGTCGCGAATGGAAGGAATCTGACCATTTTGAACTCGGCGAGTCAGTAGGGTGACTCGGCGAGTAGTGTTGACCTGGAAGGTTGACTTTGACCAGGACTTTGACCTTGACCAGGGTTGACTTGGTTGTCTTTCAGGGGTCAGTTAGACTCAGTGTTGCATTGATATTGGTAGTTCGGAGAGCAAGGGGAGCAGGAGTCCAGTGAGTTGTTAGGCAGCAGCTAGTGAGATCATCAGCAATTTCAGCCAATGCAGGTGAGTTTCCCTTTGTGTGAATGTGTCTAAGGCCACAATGTCGGCCCATGTAGTTATGAGTAGAAGACCCGGGGGTTAGCCCTAGGCACAGTATGTTAGTATGATTTTCAGGACGAGGTCTAGTAGTAGCGGGGGGGGGGGGGGGGGGGGGTGCCCAAGGATTTGTTTATATGATAGTTTATACTTGTTGTCTGTGTGATACATGTATGTGCCTGGTAGGGAGGTGAGTGTGGGCGAGGTCCCGTATCTCACCAATAGCAGAGTGTGGATGGGGTTCCACATCTCCATAGTCGCATAACAGGGGCGAGGCCCAAGTTAAGGAAGGAGTGAGGGTGGGCTGGGCCCGTATCTCAATACCACTAGGAGCGTGGACGGGGTTCCATGACTCATCAGAAGTAGTACATGGGCGAGGCCCAGGATAGGCGAGGCCTTAGGACAGAACCAGTTGTATGTTTTTAGTTATGTGTTGTGATATGTTTATGTGATATTAATTGTTGGCAGGCGAGGCCCTGTAACAGGCGGGGCCTAACTAAAACAGATATGTATCCGAGCGGGGCTCGAAGCCAGGCGGGGCCGTTGTAGCGGGCGAGGCCCGAGGTAGGGGGCGAGGCCCAAGATAGCGCGCGTGGCCCAGTATGTGCAATATGTGGTTATGCATGGTATGTGGGTAGGGTGGGGAACTCACTAAGCTTCGTGCTTACGGTTTTTAGCTTTGGTTTCAGGTACTTCCGGTAGCGGAGGGAAGAGCTCGGGGTAATCGCATGGCACACACCATAGATTAGACAGCCTGGGAATGTTTACTCTGATAATGAACATGTGTTTTGAAAACTTATACTCATATTATGTTTTGGAATGATGACTTTACTTTAAGTAATGATTTATTTATAGAAATTTTTGGTCTTAAATTTTGGGTCGTTACAAGTTGGTATCAGAGCCTTGGTTTGAGGGATTCGGACATGCTCTCGAGTGAGTCTGAACTCAAACTGAGGAATTGGTAAAGAAGTTTTCAAAACGGAAAGACAGTTTTGTAAAAAGAGTTTTGAGAAAGAAAACGGTTTTAGAAAAGCAAAAAGAATTCAGAAAGAAAAGAACTTTGAAAAGAGAAAAGAGGTGTGGTGCATGCATTCAACCGAGCTCAAGTAAGTACCCCAAAATACCCATAAAAGTTTATGATTTGATTATCAGTTAATAGAACAACATGCTAGATTAGGACTAAGGATCTAGGGAGGATGCCTTATGTGCCTGTTATATGTGCTTTTGATCTACATGATAGTGCTGAATAGTCAGTAGTAGGATCGCCTGATTAGGTTATGCCTGAGTTTATGAGTTGTGTTACATGCTAGTTTAGATTTTTGCTATGTGAATATGATTGCTTGAGTGTGTTATGGTTAGATTTTCCCTTTGTCTGAATGCTACTTGCTTTATGCATTGTGGGATTCTAAGTAATGGGAGTTAGCCATTAGGTGGATACGGTACGTCACATGTGATCAAGGTTGAATAATCTCAGAGTGTTGGGTTTGGTCCAACTGTGCAGCTCTTGTTTGAGTCCAACCGTTGTAGGAACGAGTCCTCTACTTGAAGGATTATTTGAGCCTCGTTACATGTGATGGTATCCAGGTGATGGCTAATTGGCATCACAAGGGGACCTTCAGCACCTGAGGGCTGGTTTGAGTTAAGTCAGAGGTTTCCCTAGGGTAAGCCTAGGATGAGGTAGTGCTGGGAGCAGTAGAAGTAGAAAAGGGACCTGGTGGAGTCAGAGCAGTTCTTGAGGAAAGTACGGATAGACGTGGAAGGTAGTATGGGCCAGTACTACTGAAAGCAGAGGATCCGTACTCGATTCGGGAAAGGCCTAGACAAGACCGGGAACCTGGTAGTGAGTGTGTTTGGTCTCGCAGCAGTGAGGAGTATTCTGATAAAGGTTATGTTATATGTTTCAGTATGGTGACATTGCAAGAGGGACCAACGGGCGAATTAGGTGCCGGAGAGGGATTGGGCTCGGGTTTAGGGACCGAACAGCTCGAGGAACGGATGAGAGAGTTGATATCAGCCGAGGTTACGCGCAGTATTCTAGCTCAGACTCCTGTGATCTTTGGCACGGTCAAGGAGGGTATATTGGAGATTTTGGATGAGAGGCTCGGAGCCTTCCGTACGAAGATGATGGCTTTGTTGGGAGCGCGTACCTTGACATTTCGGGAGTTCAGGGCTTGCGGGGCACCATATTATCATGGGGCTAGGGACCCCATCGCTAGTAGCAGATGGTTGGCTGATGTTGCCAACACATTCTGTACGAGCCGGTGTCCTGAGGAGGACAAGGTCAGACTCGCTTCCTGTCTTCTGAAGGACAGAGTGAGGGATTGGTGGGAAGAGATTGGTCATGCTTTGGGTGATGATGCCGCGTTGGACGCGATGACTTGGAATGATTTCTCAGCTAGGTTCAGAGCGGAGTTTTCGCCGATTATTGAGGTGCAGCAGTTGGCCCGGGAGCTTCAGGATTTGACGCAGACTACTGAGACTGTGGTGGAGATCACCGCCAAGTCCAGGGAGAGAGCCCTTCTTGTTCCACAGTATGTCGCGGATGAGGAGATGAAGAAGGCACGATATCATGAGATGCTGAGGGATGACATCAGGGAGTTCGTGAGCAGGTCCGGTTGTAAGACGCTGGAAGATATGATTTTTCGGGCCAGGGAGAGGGAAATTGATTTGGAGCAGATCCGGAAGAGGAAGTCGGATGAGGTTCAAGTAGCCACGAATTCGGGCAAAAGGCCCAATGGATTGAATTCGAAATCGAGGGATTATCAGGAACACAGTCGATGCGGAAAGTGTGGCAAGGCGCACAGGGGCGTGTGCAGGAGTGGTAGTGGTGGTGATTAGGGCTGCTTCAGGTGCGGTCGGACTAGTCATTTTAGCAGGGATTGTACTGTTACCACCACTCACGGATCAGATTTGATATGTTTTCACTGCAATCAGAGGGGCCACAAGAAGGCCCAGTGCCCCTATTTGTCTTAAGCAGGACAGGTGATGGCACCTGCCCCTGCAACCTTGAGGATCACAGACGGCCGTCAAGGCAGTGCGGAGGCGCCTGCAGTAGGAGGCAAGGCTTTTTAGATGGCTACCTTGGAGACGCGAGCATCGCCGGACGTTGCAGGTATGCGATTTTGGTTTTTAGTTCTTCTGTTTGTGCATGATGTTATATTGGTATGGTTCTGCATCATTATCTGTATGAGCATTTCATTTGAGCGGTTTGATTGTGATCGAATTATATGCCATTTGCATAACTTGGATATTTGGTCGGTAGTTAAAGGATGGGTTTTATCGAAGAAGGTTACTTAGGGTGCAGTATTTGTAGCATGCCTTGGAAGGACTCGGTATGTCTCGCCAGTTCGGAGCCGTATAGGTTTTCGAAATGGACTGGTTAGATCCCTACCTATGGTAAGCTTGAGATTCCTCAGCGGATTGATTATGGTAGCAAGGATTGGGATTTCCCTTCATTGAGCATCGAGGCGTAAGAAGGATTGAAGTGGGGGAGAATACTCCGAGTGTATAAGGGTAAGATCACGCAAATCCAGAACGAGTATGTGATTTATGAGAAGGGAAAATAGGTAGTTCAGTGTTTGATAGATTGAGTAGTTCAGGGTTGGGAGTTTGAGAAACTCCCTATCAGTCCGTGCGTGTAAAGGGTAGTGGTGAGTATGAGGTTCGGATTCACGTTGAAGGGTCGCCTATAGGACTCAGGTGAGTCGGAATGGAGATCTTGAGGTCAAATAGCATGGGATGCTTTCGTGTTAGCAGTCAGTGGCAGAAACAGCAGGTAGAGCATGAAAGAGTGGCGGGAGAGCCTCGGCTTTCTTCAGCAGCAGTCAATGGTGGAAAGTGATGTAAGACTACGGGGCAGCCGTAACATTCCGTAGGAGCTTCGTTGGTGGAGTCGGGGCGAGGCCCTTATCTCCTAGCATTCAGATAGGGATCAGGAATGGGGAATGGATGAGAATGGTAAGGAGTTGCCTGTATAGCCCTTGAGAGATGAGACCTTGGGAGAGGCCGCTCTAGGATATAGTCGGGTGAGACCCGTGGGCGAGGCCCGTATGAGAATAGCAGTATAGGTGAGACCTGAGAGCAGGGTTGCTCAATAGTATGGTTGGGTGAGACCCGTGGGCGAGGCCCGTGAGTTTTAGCAGCACAGGTTGGACCTGGTAAGGATCTTAGTGTCTAGATAAGGGGATCAGGGACCCCAGGAAATTGTATTGCCAGCATGGTAGAATAGATTGAGCAGTATAGGTGGCGGAAGTTTCTTCGAATGTCGCTAGGAGCGACTAGTGGTTGTGCTGGGTCAGCAATCGGTGAGAGTCGGTAATCCAGATATTGATAGGTTGGTAGGGACCAGGATGGTCTCAGTTCATCCGGAAGCCAGATATGGAATAGCAGAATTTTCAGTCAGTTGATCGTAGGGTGCTCGACACCAAATGATAGTAGAAAGAATGCCAAGTGGATACTGGCAATGATGAGTTGTACAGAGTAGCAGGAGTAATAGATTGGGTGAGGAAAGGGCCTTCGCAGTGGCAGAGGGGATAGATGGTTATGGAGCATTGCCTTGGGGAGGCAAGGAAATCGCGCAAGGAAAGAAGGGGTGAACGCCTACGGGGTCAGTGCAGTTTTTGGAGATTACCAGAAAGATTGTCGGCTGAGTAAGTTGTGTTCCCAGGACGTTCAGGGTCAGGTTGCACCCGAGATTATTATCTGTAAGGATTGATGTTAGTCTGAATGACTGAGCGAAAGGCCACTGAAGTTAGGCAGCTGGTGTTAGAATGAATGGTGGGGTATTGGAGGCAGATCGCAGGCGGTGGATCATAGCAAACTTCGAGGACGAAGTTTAGTTTAAGTGGGGGAGAGTTGTAACACCCAAAGTTTAAAAGGTCAAGAAAGGAAAGAAAGCCCTAATTTTAAGGGTCGACTCGGCGAGTCCAAGGAGG
Organism: Lactuca saligna; assembly: GCF_052625555.1. Classification (NCBI taxonomy): domain Eukaryota; kingdom Viridiplantae; phylum Streptophyta; class Magnoliopsida; order Asterales; family Asteraceae; genus Lactuca; species Lactuca saligna. The sequence goes on from NC_136423.1 coordinate 49,453,642, forward strand.
GACTCGGCGAGTCCGAGCGGGATCCGGGTCAAGGTGTAAGTGGCCAACTCGGTGAGTCGGCCAAGTGGACTCAGCGAGTCTGGTCTGTGCGAGGAAAACCCTAGATCCGGGACTTTGGGCTCTATTTAAGCTTCTTATTCTCTCCATTAGGGTTCCTTAGAGCATCCCTCATTCAGAAAACGAAGCCTAAGCCTCCATTGTTGTGCATCCAAGCATCCAAGCCATTTTTGGGTGATTTGAAGGAAGAAGAGGGAGGGGAATTAGTGAAGCTTCAAGGATTGGCTTCAGATATGGAGTTTGTGGAGTCTTTCTGAGGTATTGAAGGTATTAAGTCATTTCCTTCCCTTAGATCTATTTTGGTTGTGAGTTTTGGGCTTTTTAAGCCATGATTAGCCACCCTTATGGGTTAGAAGCCGGATCTGGAGTTGCTACTTCAAATCCAAGTGTGTTATGGTGTGGAGAAGCAAAAAGTATCAGCCCTTGAGTTGATTTTCAAGCCCCTTGGCCTTAAACCCTGGTTTATGGCATATTTTGCCTAGATCTCCTTCTCTACACGTAAAGTTTGCAACTTTACGTGAGGAATAGGCTTGGGAAGGGTAGATCTACAGTTTGGAGTCCATGCATGACTCAAAAGTCCTCTGCATGTAAGGAGAACTGAAGGGACTCGGCGAGTCCTTTGAGTGGACTCGGCGAGTAGCATGAAGTTGTGGAGAAACTCGACGAGTGGGATAAACAACTCGTCGAGTCATATGAAGATTGCCTTGTACTCGGCGAGTCTGTTCTTGGACTCGGCGAGTCAGCTCGCGAAACCCCAAACCCTTCGAGTTGAGACTCGAATCAGTGAATCGGGTGAAGACTCGGTGAGTTGGTCAGGTCAGGACTCAGAAATCGGTAGACTCGGCGAGTCATGGACTGACTCGGCGAGTCGAATCGCGAATGGAAGGAATCTGACCATTTTGAACTCGGCGAGTCAGTAGGGTGACTCGGCGAGTAGTGTTGACCTGGAAGGTTGACTTTGACCAGGACTTTGACCTTGATCAGGATTGACTTGGTTGTCTTTTGGGGGTCAGTTAAACTCAGTGTTGCATTGATATTGGTAGCTCGGGGAGCAAGGGGAGCAGGAGTCCAGTGAGTTGTCGGGCAGCAGCTAGTGAGATCATCAGCAAGTTCAGCCAGTACAGGTGAGTTTCCCTTTGTGTGAATGGGTCTAAGGCCACAATGCCGGCCCATGTAGTTACGAGTAGAAGACTCGGGGGTTAGCCCTAGGCACAGTATGCTAGTATGATTTTCAGGACGAGGTCCAGTAGTAGCGGGGGGGGGGGGGGGGTGCCCAAGGATTTGTTTATATGATAGTTTATACTTGTTGTCTGTGTGATACATGTATGTGCCTGGTAGGGAGGTGAGTGTGGGCGAGGTCCCGTATCTCACCAATAGCAGAGTGTGGATGGGGTTCCACATCTCCATAGTCTCATAACAGGAGCGAGGCCCAAGTTAGGGAAGGAGTGAGGGTGGGCTGGGCCCGTATCTCACTACCACTAGGAGCGTGGACGGGGTTCCATGACTCATCAGAAGCAGTACATGGGCGAGGCCCAGGATAGGCGAGGCCTTAGGACAGAACCAGTTGTATGTGTTTAGTTATGTGTTGTGATATGTTTATGTGATATTAATTGTTGGCGGGCGAGGCCCTGTAACAGGCGGGGCCTAAGTAAAACAGATATGTATCCGAGCGGGGCTCGAAGCCAGGCGGGGCCTGGAGCGGCGGGGCCGTTGTAGCGGGCGAGGCCCAAGATAGCGGGCGTGGCCCAGTATGTGCAATATGTGGTTATGCATGGTATGTGGTAGGGTGGGGAACTCGCTAAGCTCCGTGCTTACGGTTTTCAGTTTTGATTTCAGGTACTTCCGGTAGCGGAGGGAAGAGCTCAGGGTGATCGCATGGCACACACCATAGATTAGACAGCCTGGGAATGTTTACTCTGATAATGAACATGTGTTTTGAAAACTTATACTCATATTATGTTTTGGAATGATGACTTTACTTTAAGTAATGATTTATTTAAAGAAATTTTTGGTCTTAAATTTTGGGTCGTTACACACCTGAGGGAAGAGAGGAAAGGTACAAACCCAAGGCGGCAACATGGGGATAAATACCCTCAGAAATATACAACCTTGGTCAATGCAAAAAACATGCTTAGATGAGAGATGAAGAAAGGTGACGACGAGTCATATGGGATGCAAGACTCAAAGTTAGACAAGGTAGCCGAAGGGTGGAAAATGGAAATCTTTGTAAGAAAAATGATCATCATCTGACAAAAGTTTAGGATACTTTGTGTAGGGAGATCCAAACCTCGGTAGCCATGATGATCATACATAGGGCCAAGGTACATACCATGCATGGAGCGTCAAGACAAATTTATGAGGGAGCGGTCGATGTAGTATTAAGGTAGTAGAGACATTAAACACGCTTAAGTGTGTGTAAGGGGAGATAAACCAAACAAACAAAACCTCAAATGGGGGTTTTAAAGCAAGAGTATATGTGGGAAGGAGGCTAAGGTGTTGTTTGTTTTTTCGAAGCGAAAACAGTTGAAGTATGCGAACCACGTCTACAACCCTATGCAGTAGAAGAACTGGACCAAACGGCTACAGCCTCTAAAAAACGTTTGTTTTTCAACATCCGCAGACTGCTGCAGTAAACTGAAATTAACTATACAATAGTTAAAAATAAATCTAAGTAAAAAATTATTTAGTTTATTCATATGTAAATCAGATATAAAGATCAGTGTGATGATATGATTTTTAAAGAGGTTTATATAATAGAATTAAACATCATATTTTCTAAATAACAATAAATAAAATTGTTAATTTAGCTAAAAACATGTTCTTTTTTGTTATAATTTTGAAGACGATGATTATTTTTCCGGTTAACTTCAATAAATTTGGTAATTTTAATGATTAACTTTATAATTTATTAATATTTAGAAACACAACATAATAAATATGTTAAAAAAATTAAAACAAATTTAAGTTGAATAATATAATTTAAAGTAAGTGAAAAATGGTTTGAAGGGATGGTCTAGTGTTGCATCACGCAACACATGCACATCAATTTTTAAGTTATAAGTCTTCCAAAAAACAAACAGCTGCAAAATGTCAAATGTTAAACGTGTGCTGCGCGGTGCAGCAAGAAGTGAACAGAAGTGGTTTTTTCTGAAAAAACAACACCTAAGGGTGTACACGACATCAATGAGATACTCAACCCAAAATTTTGGAGAAAGAGATGCGTGAATAGGTTGAGTGGAATAATGTTATTAACTCTGCAAGTGGTGAGTTTTATTTTGTGATGCGTAAGGGCAAGAAAATCATATTTTGATGTCCCGAGTCACAAAATAGTTAAATAAGATATGATTATTAAATTTGCGACCATTATCACATTGAAATAGTTGAATGTTTGATTGAAAGTTGCAAAACACATTAAAACTTCAGACTTTGAACGCAAGTGAAACAAGCACAAAAAAAAATGAGAAAAATAATCAAGAAGCAACACATAATATTTTTAACCACATAAACTTGGAACATGTAGTTTGTGAATGAGTTCAAATAAGCATGTAGTTTGTGAATTAAATTTTTTTTTTTTAAAAAAAAATGTTAAACATAGCGACAATCATGACAAAATAGCAAATATAATAATAGAAAGCCCACCTACAATAGAGGGATTGTAGTCAATGGGTGGCTGCAACATTAGAGTGAAGGATGGCGGTTGCAATCGAAAAAAAAAAAACAATGAATAATGTATGACCACTTTAAAATAAAGATAGATACACATGTCAGATGAAGGACCCTATATTATACAATGTGAACAAATAAATATACAATATTTTACAACTTGGTTTCATGTATAATAAACATTTTCAAATAATGTATAACCACTTTTAAATAAGTAAGAAGAAAATAATTTATTAAAACCTTCTTACGTCAATAATCACTTTTTACTTTATTCCATCCATATACTAAATAATGTTTATGAACAGTACCATAACACCCTATTGAACATAAAAATATATAATTTTTAGTTGTTTATATATTACTTTATTAAAAAAAAAAAAAAAAAAAAAAAAAAAAAAAAAAAAAAAAGACAAAAAAGAATACTATAAAAAACAAAATCAAAACCATATTAAACCGTCAATACTCGGGTAAAAATATTAAAACCGTTACAAGCGGACATACAGTATTCGCCTCATTTATATAACTTCTGTACAAATCATATCATATATATATATTTTTTCCCCTTTTTTCTTATACTTTGATAAACTCATAAAAAGTATATTCAAATTTCAATGAAAACATATCACCTGTAAAGTCATGTCTTTAGTCTTTACCCATTCAGAACTCCAAGTTTTCCCAATGAAGCACGAATATCACCACTTCCACACTCTTCAGATGTCTGAATGATATTACCACTTTCTGTAGGAATAACGTCTGAAAGCGGATAGACTCTATTCGCATGAAGCTGATTGCTGTTACTGTTTCCAACTCCTTTCATTATAACCACTTTGTGGACCCCACCTAGAAACCCTTCATAATCTGTGTCCCCACTTTCTCCAACAAACACCACCACTTTTGATAACTCCATACCCCACCTCAGATACAAGTACCTGAATTATACAAATACTTTTTATAAAGATGATTCTTTTTAAATAATAGAATTCAAAAAATAATAATAAATACCTAAGAGCTTGAGAACGAGATGCTGATACTGGAATAACATTTATTTTCCTTCCATTTTGGCAATAAATAACATGACAACGAAGAGCTTGAATCCTCATTAACTTTTGAAGCTCCTTGACAGGTGGCACCTACGAATACAAATTCAACCACTCAATTTCATTAATTTGTTAACAAACTACAAATACGAAGTCATTTTAAAAGAACTTACTAATCCAGGTTTGTGAATGTTAAAAGCATAACAATAATTCGTTGTGACTTCTTCATCTTCTGTAACTACATGTTCTTCACTTTTCTTCTCAGCTTTTTTATCGATGATAGAAGACGCCCATTTGACCAAAGTCTTCCGAAGTCCTTCACCTCCCCATCGATACTCAATATGCGAATGATAATATAAATCGAAAACAAACGGATTATCTTCAGAATGAGAAGAAGAATAATACAAATCCGCTCCACTATTACAAATAAACGCATCAAAATCCGCAGGATTCACCCCTTTCTTCACCAAAAACGAATGAACTTCCGCAATTTGTAACGAAGTCGCCAAAATAAACCCAATCGAACCTTCGTTCTTCTCCTTATCCACCGCCTCAAAAATCTTCCTAACATTTCCGAAAATACCCTCCACGTCGTCGTCGTCAATCGCCACCACAAATATATGCGTCCTCCGTCTCAACGCCGGGAACTTCGGTTGCTCCGGATTTACCTTCGCGATACTTTTTGTGTACGACAAAACAGCGTTTTCTAATTTACTATTTCGGTCCTCTGGGTTTATAGAATTACCTTTTTCACCCCCGTCCATTGAGAACTTTAGGTTTAGAGAGATGTCTTGCATATCGCGTAGGGAATCGCTTGGTGAATCGGATTCTGAAGTTTCGTCATCGTCGTCGTTTTTTAACCACCCGGGGTGACGTGGCTTACACGTGGCGATACGTGAGAGGTAGGTTTTACAGTGTTCAGTCCATGAAAAGAGATGAATGTTTCTTAATCCGTTTGACCGACATTTTGACCAAAGTTGTTTGTCTGCCACAAGTTTTAGTAAAGCATCCGCTATTGATTTTTGGTCATGTGGATCGATGAGTAAACCATTGTCAAGCACCTGAAAAAAAAAAAGTTGACTTTTGTTGACTTTTTAAATATTCAATAAAACATGAAATTAAAATAAATATTTAAACGAGACTGACCCGATGTATGTCAACTGGGCCTCCGTTTTTCGTGGCAACCATTGGTAGCCCATGAGCAGCAGCCTGTTTTATAAAAATAAATAAATAAATAAATTGGTAAGAAAATAAAAAATGGTGAAAGAGTTACCTCGATTAAAGTGAGTCCAAATGGCTCAATGAAAGCTGGATTGATGAAAACACCCTGAGAAAACAAAAACAAGTTAAATAAAACGTGGTGAAGTTATGTATTTGTGAAAAGACGAAAATGCCCTTGAGATACCTTGGTTTTTGCTGCTAATCGGTATATATCAGGGACATCACTCTGTTTATGATGTTTAGGGTAGGCGACTTGACCATAAAGGTCATATTTATCAATCATTTTAATAATGGAAAGAAGCATCGAAGCACTTGTGCTTGACATCTCATCAATGTTATCTCTGTTACCCATAATTAATGTCTGCAAAAAAAAAAAAAAGTATTAATATTAATTAATCACCAAAAAGATTGAATTTCAATAACAAAAGGGTAAATATGGAAACGTACAAGATTAGCAAGCTCTCTTAATGGGCGACACTCCCCAAATGCTTTGACCAAAGTTGTAAGGTTCTTTTTGGGATCTGGTCTAGCAAGTGCAAGAATCATTGGCTTACGTGGATTGGTGAAGAATCGCATTATCTGTATAAAATAGCAATGTACTTTTATTTATTTATTAATAAAAAATAATAATAAATTGGTAAAGAATTGAAACCTCTGTCCAAATAGGTGGATCCGGAGATGTCTGATGATCTTCAGAACCTTCATTTTCACCATCCACATCATGTGGAACAATATGATTAAACTCCATCCCAGGTGGAATCACCTATCGGTATAACTAAAAAGGTTAATTCTCCCAAAAATAACAACATAATATCGGATTACGGATAAAGGGTATTTTTGGAAACTTACAACCATACGAGGCATGAACCTTCCATAACAGCTAACATTCCGCCTGATCCTAGCTCTAAGTTTCTTTTCAAGCACAGGGTCAAAACCGTCATATAATCTCCATTGTTCATCTATCTCTTGTCTAGTGCTTGTTATAACAATCTCAGAAGCATCAAGACTATTTTCTTCCCCTTCAATTCTTCTCATGATCTTATAAGTAGCATTGATTTCATCTTTTGTCAATCTCCCCTGTCTCAAAAGCTGCTCCAACTTATCTCTTCCAAGTGAATGACCAGTAAAAAGCATGGGAACATTTAGGGCACCTGACAGCCTGGCAGCTGAGTCACCAGCATCAGCATAATGTCCATGAATGGCAACAGGCCACACAGGGTATCCACCACCAACTTGCTCACCCAAAACTTTTGACATCTGGATGACGTGTCCAAGTGCTCCATCAACAAATTCAGGGATGTGGGGCCATAGAAGCTCTTTAGGGACATATTTGTCTTTTGGACCAAATGGGATACGGATTATATATGCTCCACTGCTTTCTCCTATTTCATCTGTCATTCCATCTGAGTTTCTTGGAGATAACATTTCTGTTGGTTCTCCATAACTCCAGTCTACTTCTGGTGATGCTACTTGTCTTGTAAGTAAATCAACTCTGTAGACACCTGGCATTGACGCTAATGCCCTTGCTAGTTCCACTACATACTTCACCTGATACAGAATTTACAAAAAAAAATTACTTCAAATCAACAAAAGGAAACAAAAAGGAACAAAAGGGTAAGAATGGAATTACTGAAATGTACCTGTCCACCTGTATCAGAATCACGACCTAGCTCCATGTTTTCACCACGGATTAACCCATGAAGACTGTAACATAATACATATATGTAGGTTAGTTGATTGATAAGGGTAAAGAGGGAAAAAGAAATGTGATTGTACCTTATTAATACAAGATAGAGTTTTTTCCCTTTTTGTGTATTGGCCCATGCTTCCATGGCATCCAAGGAGGACATTCTGGGCAAACGACCTCTGTGGCTTTCACCATGAACAGATACATCGTTGATGTTTTCTCCTTTTTCCCCTTCTGATAAGTCTTCTGACATGTCTGCAACTGCTTCTCTGCGACCTTTTTCACGTTCAATTCGGCGTTTGGCCACTCTATGGTTTTCCTCATTCTCAAGCTGATGAACAGAATGAAGATGTTAACGAAGTTGGAAACAAAAAGGTATGAGTAGTTTTTCAGGTTAGAATTATGTAGGAAGTTCGTCGATCTACGTAAAGTCTACATTCGTTTCTCTGGATATTATTAATCACCAACAGTTCACACAGATTGTTCAGATGAAAGTCACCAACTGAATCAACGCCTAATTGCATATGAAACAAATTTGAGGGGAAAAAAATTAACAATTAAGTAAACAAAAGTTGTAAAAACCTGTTTTTTCTGACGAGCTAAATTCCAAATTCTCCAACACATATTCTCAAGTCTAGTGTTCCTCTCTTGAGGACTCCTCGTCGCTTGGGCCTGCATATACGTACGACGATGTTTAATTCCCAATTCCAAAGGAAAAAAAAAAAAAACAAAGCAACATAAACACACACAATACACAATACACACCATGGTTCGATTCAATTCGATTCCTCCAAACGAAGTTAAAAACATAACAGAAGTACAGGACAATAGACAGATACATATACAGATTAATCAAAAATCAATGAATCGGACTTACTTTAACCCAGGAGCGATGAAGATCAGTCTCATCGAAGCCGATAACGTTATCGACGAAGTAGCGTGTCGGGCTAAAACGGCCTCTTTCACGGAGGAGCAAGGATGATTTTTTATCATCAAGTCCAGGACCTACATCAAGTATGGCTTCCAAGTAACTGTTTATCCAATCGTTTCCCGCCATTAAACCTCTCTTCCACTCTGAGATTTGGTAGAATTGTGTGTGTGGAGTGAGAGATTTATGGCTGGATTTGTGATGATGTTTGGCGAATGAGTGATCTTACGAAAATTTGGAGAGGAGAGAGAATCTGATACACGCGGAGGACAGAGAGAGAGCTGGAATATAGCGGAATAAACCGGTATAATTATAATATTATAATGTTATTATATAAATATTAATATTAAAAAATATATATATATATTATGGTATTTTATTTGTGCTTTATTCTAAAATCTTCCAATTATTAGTGTGACAAGTGTTCGGTTGTGATATTGTAACATGTCGACAACTCTTATAACCTAATTCAATAATTTATAAAGAAGACCTTAGAAAAATCCAAGTTAAAGCTATAAAAATTATATTATATGTTTTTATTAAAAACTTTTGCATAAATTATTCGTATCCTATGTTCTCAAACTTTAAAGAAAAATTTTAAGGTCAGTCCTATGAGGTTATTGTACTGCATTAATAGACATTTTAATGAAAGCATGTTTATATATTATGGTCTTAATGAAAATACATTGTTGTAAAATGGTGACCAAGCATTAGCTTATGCACAATCTAAATATAATTCAAAATCCAAATATAATTTTAACGGACGATAAAATTTAAAAAAAAGATATATATATATATATATATATATATATATATATATATATATATATATATATATATATATATATATATATATATATATATATATGTTTTATAAATATAAATATATTTATATAATAAAAATAAAGAATAAATCTTGAAAATTATACCACATAAAATAATAAAATAATGTTTTTATACTTCAATTTTGTGGATAAAAAATAAAAAATGAAAATATTTAATGATGTATTTTAGTTTGAATGGTTTAGATAAATTTAAACAATAAAAATTATTTATATATTAAATAAAATATTTGGATGATGATTAAAATTAATAATTTTTTTATATAAATATTACATTTTTTATGTTTTAGTTTTTTGCATTTTTATTTGATTTATGATAATTAATACAAGATTTATTAGACTTCTTCTAAAGTTCACAAATGATCCTTAGACGAAATTTAACAAATGGTTCTTAAGACAAGTTTCACAAAATGTCAAAAATTGTTTTTATCCAAAATTTCCTCAACTTAACGGCCCATCTAATGGACATCCATCTAGGGATGTCAACGGGACCAAACTGGATCGGAAATAGATGCCCCCGCTCCCGGTCCCGCCCCCAGCTCCCCCGTTTACAAAGCTCCTGGTCCCGCCCCCGGTTACCTCCATCACCCCCAGTCCCTTCCATTTGCTAGCGGAAGTACTTGAAACCAAAACTGAAAATTGTAAGCACGAATCTTAGTGAGTCTCCCCAAACTACCACATATCAGACACATAATCATATAATAACATACATTAGGCCTTGCCCACTACATCCCCCCCCCCCCCCCCCCGACATCGGATCGAAGTCTGGCATAGGGCCCCGCCCGGTATCGGACCGAAGTCTGGTATACATATAACATATCATCAAGCATATAACATAAAACATATAAACATTTAATTAGGCTTGCCCCGACGTCGGACCGAAGCCCGAAACATATAAACATAACATATAGGCTAAACATTCATCGGGCTTGCCCCCAAAATTAGACCGAAGCCCGGAACAGATAAACTAACACATGCCAGAATCACGAAGACATCAAGCATACAAACATTCCTCGGGCTTTCCCCGGCATCGGACCGAAGTCCAGAAACATAACAACCTACATCGGGCTAACCCCGACATCAGACTTAAGTCCGATATATGTTAACATACATAAATGGGCTAGCATTGGTGCCTTTTGACCCGTTCTTACTGGAGGAAAACTCACCTCACAAAGCTAGCTGCTGAATCTCTCGGTAAGGAATCTCTATCGGTTGCTCCCACGACTCCCCAAGCTATCATTACCAAATAACACTTAGTCAAAATCCAAAGAATCCTTATTAGGATAAAATGACCAGTGACTCATGACTTAGGCCCAAATCCATAACATGAAGGCCCAAATCCATATATTCTCACCAAGCCCACTAATGGCCCACTTATAGACCAATTTTCTAAAGTGGGCCTAACTTCTCAAATGGGCCTTCCTTTAAGTCCAAAATGTAATAAAATCCATTATCAGCCCAAAAGAGTAATCCACTAAGGCCCATAATCAACTAGTCCAAGGAAATGGCCCAAAAAGGCTTACTGACGCAACGAATGCAGGGTGTTCCCGTATGGAACGTTGGGCGTTCCTCCTTGGTTCAAATCACGAGCCCTAGTGGGAACACAACACGTTCCCAAGACCTACACAGGGCGTTTGCGTCCAGTTTTCAAAAACGGGCCATTAAGCACTTAATCCTTAATCCATGTTATCCAAACACAGATCCAAGCTATCTAGAACCTCTAGAATCATAAAGTCACGGGCTTGGTGACTTTTCATGTCCCCCTAAGACCAAATCTCAAGAGATAGCAATAAACTTCCAAAAATGTGGTCCTAACTCTTGCATGAACCCGTTAAGACCTCAAAGATCGAAACTTTACTGATGTAAGGACACCATTAGCATCAAGGGTGGCAACCCTAGGCCTAGAAACGAATTTTAGTCATAAAGATCCATTCTTAAGACTAAAAATGTCAAAAACATCATTACACTAGATCTAAGCATACTTGAGGAAAGTTGCAAACTTTATACCTTCAAAGAGTCCCAAACAAGCTTCACAAGGCCAAACACACACAAGAATGAGAAAACAAGGCTATCTAGGGTTTATGAGGTGAGAGGCTGGTAAGGAGGCCAGGGCTGAAGTCATAATGTTGTCTATATAAGCCCCAAAGCCTAAAAATTAGGGTTTGCATTCAGCGCGGGAACGCCCTACGTTCGGGATCTGCCTCCAAAATCCAAAGTTGGTAGAAATGGTCCCTCATCCCTCTAAATTCCATAATAACAAGGTCCAAAAGCAGTCATTCAATATATAAGGGACCAAAATGTAAATAATACTTGGACTAGGTGTTACAATTCCCCCCCCCCCACTTGAACCAGACTTCATCCTCAAAGTCCGCTGTGTCTGGAAATAACTCCGGGTAATGCTCCCTCATCTCTTCCTCGGGCTCCCAAGTCCATTCAGAGCCCTTGTGGTGCTCCCATTGTACCTTCATTGGCTCTACTCTCTTGTTCCTTAGCTCATTCATCTTCCTGTCGAGAATGGATATTGTTTTCTCAATATAGTTCAGGCTGTCATCCACCTGTATATCCTCTAAAGGCACAACTGCAAAGTCATATACTAAGCACTTTCGCAGCTGGGAGACATGGAAAGTACTGTAGATCTGGCCGAGTTCTGGTGGAAGATCCAAACGGTAAGCAACTCGGCCCACCCGAGCCAAAACCCTGAACGGACCGATGTATCTGGGGTCCAGCTTGCCCTGCTTCCTAAACCGGATGACACCTTTCCAAGGTGACACCTTTAGGAGGACCATGTCGCCCACCTGAAACTCCAAGTTTGAACGGAGCTTGTAGGCATAGCTTTTCTACCGACTCTAAGAAGTCTGGAGCCTGCTCCAGACCTATCGGATCCTCTCAGTAGTCTTGATTACTACCTCAGTACCCCTATAACCTTCTTTCTGACCTCACCCTAATAGATTGGGGTCCTACAATTACTCTCGTAGAGCATCTCGAAGGAAGCCGATCTATGTTGGCGTAGTAACTGTTGTTATACGAAAATTCCACTAACGGAAGATACGTGTCCCAAGTGCCACCGAAATCCAAAACACATGCGTGCAGCATGTCCTCAGTAGTTTGAATCATCCTCTCACTCTGCCCATCCATTTGAGGGTGGAAAGTGGTGCTGAATTGGAGACGAGTACCCATTAGTCTATGCACGTCCGATATGACCCATCCTTTTTCTTCACAAACATGATCGGCGCTCCCCATGGTGAACTGCTAGGTCTGATAAATCACTTTCCTAACAACTCCTGCAACTGTATAGACAACTCCTCCATCTCGGGAGGAGCCAAATGATATGGTTCCTTGCTATTGAAGCTGCACCAGGGACTAGGTCAATCCTGAACTAAACCTGTTTCTCCGAAAGTCTCCAAGGCAAATCCTTTAGGAATACATCCGCGTATTCTCGTACGATCAGTACATCATGCAATGTCGCCTTACCCTTATCTCGGGTATCCATAATATAGGCAACATAACCTGCGCAACCTTTCTGAAGATAGCTCCTCACTCTCACTGCTGAACATAGAGTCAGTCCACCATGCGGGCTCTCGCCCTGAATTACTAACCCTCCCTGTAACGCCCGTAGATCTAGGATAGTCAATTTAGAGATAATAAGGGTCGAATATGAATTTTTGATAAAATATTATTTAGAATAAATAATCTTAACCAGGTTTTAGAATATGTCTCAAGCGTTTCTTACATATAAAGAACGCCAAAATCCGAGTTATAACGAAGAAGTTATGGTTCGTCGAAGTTTTACGGCAAAACCGGCACGATACAGGGAGACGTAAATTATGAATTTTTGATAAAGGAATTTTTAGCCTTAGTGATATAAATAAAAAATTTAGTATACGTTAAACCGAGAACATACAAAAAAAGAACGCTCAAATCTGACTTCGTATGAGGAAGTTATGAATTTTCTAAGAATTGGCATAGCAGTACACAAACCGAAACTTGAAATTTAGTTCGAGTGATTTTTGGCCTACGCAACCTAAATGAGAGTTGAAGATATCATTAATAGGAACTCAACGATAAAAAGATAGACAAAAACGGAGTCTGTATGTAGAAGTTATGAATTTTATGCGGACATTTAACAATATAATCTCCTACTACTGTTAAATTTAAGATCGGCCAAGAATTTTCCGACGTATTCTAAATGAAAGTTGTAGATATTGTTTTTACCTACGCGTAGATATAAAGAACATCGAAAACGGAGCTCGTATCCGAAACTTACAGGGTTTAGAAGTCGGCAGGGTGTTGTGTGAAATCGGGTGACGTGGCTGAATATGGGCCAAGGCTTTTTCCCCAAGGCAAGCCACCAGATGGTGACACCTAGCCATGGAATCGATGATTAGGACATCCTACTCAATGAGTAGATCAGGATTCCAGCCTATAAATAGAGGTTTCGGGTTCCCTCATTCTTCACACCTTCCCAACTTCACTTTCTCTCTCTACTTTTTCTCTCTAAGCCCCCACAAAACCCCCCTAAGCCTAGGTAATCCCCCTAGCACCCAAAGGAAGTTCTGAGGCTCCCGAAGCCATGAGAAAAGAGCCTTTCAGCTCGGTAACGCTGCTCCAGCGAAGCCCGGTTTTGCAAAAAAAACCCGTTGTAAGTGAGCTACGCCTACACTATCGTTAGTGTATCTTATGTTTCAATATAGTAATGTTATTAGGACTTTATAGTAAGTATTTGGACTATTATTATGAGTTATATAAGTTTCATTATAATATCTTTTTAACCAATCACAGTACAAGGAATCTGGTTTAAAGGATCACATAGGGTTGTTGGATTTCAGAAGTGCTATATGCCAAAATGGTCCTGTCCTCCGGTGTTTTATGTCTGTCCCCTGTCTGTATATAGTGGTTGAGAAATATTGTTTCGTGCTTATATAATAGTAATAATAGCAAGAATATTAATTAGTCTCAGTGAATATTAGACTGAACTCTAGTGGTAATGATACTAGGTTTTGTCAAAGGAAAATTGTGTTAAGAGTAACGAAGTGCTGTCCGAGTGTCGAGTCACCACCTTTCAGGTGAGTGCATGGTCCCTTTCATCTTACACATAGATATGAAGTATTTTATATAAACTACGTGCGATGTGTGCATATTATCTATATACTTGCTATCAATGTTGGATGAACGATTTTATACAAGTTTTATATGATTTAAATTGTATATGTATTTATATCTACATAATATGCTGGGTAAACATGCGTAGATGAAATATGAGTTGGATGATGAGTTAAGAGGTGATATAGACCATTAGGTAAGGGTGAGAGGTGGACGATGTCAGAAGCCTTGTTCCCAAATGCTGGCCCCATCATCTAGCAGAGTATGGATGACAACCATAGACTATTCTAGACAATCCAGTGGAACTCTAGCAGACTCACAGCCTGTAGGTGTTGTGAACGATGTGTTCACCGGTGTGCTCTAAAAACCCATTAACATGTATTGCGAATGGACTCTCGAAAATGATACTGTTAATAAATGAGATAACTCTAGCAGCTGTGCCCAAAGGACAATATCGGCAGCTGGGCCTCATAGAGAATGTCACAATTCTGGCAGCTGCACCTAAGTGATAGAACTAGAAGCTGTGTTTGACAGATGTGTCATTGACAACGATGGACTTCATACCTATTCCTTAGGATAATCCTTAGGAATGAATGAATGACAAATAGCTAATTCGTAGATTCTTAAGAGTAAAGAAGATAAAGGGGATGGGTAATTGGGTTAACTGTTTGATGATTAAACTTAATAATTACATTATTGTGGGTTAAAAACCCAATGTACTCACCAGGTTTCCCAACCTGACTCACTCAGTTTATTTATATCACAGGTGTTGATATGAAGTCACATTACACTGAGAGGTTAAAGAGATATAAATCACTAGTGATAATGAATGTAAGTTCTATTTATGCTTATGTTTCTGTATTGACGATGACATCCCAAATGTTTAAAATGACTAAGAATACTTTTCTTCGAAAATGATTTGATAACGTATTTATCATGTTTTCTTGGGAACAAATTCTGCAATATTTTTATTAAAAGAGGTACTCTGATTTTATAAAGCATAAACAAAATCGGACTTTTCTGGCCGTGAAAATGGGGATGTTACACTCCCCCACTAGGAGTCCAAACTCTCACTAGTTGTTGCTCGCAGTCGATCACTGCCCTATTGGGGCTCAACCAATCCATACCAACTATCACTTTATTAACTCGAAGGGGAATAGGGACCAAATCCATGGAAAACTGATCATCAAACAACTGCAGTGTACATCCTCGGTGAACCCTCGCAACCCTAACGGTCCTATCGTTTGCTATCTCCACGTCAAGTGGGAAATCCTGCTCCCCTGGAGCCCCTACAAATCGCTTGTTGAGCGTGAGCGACATAAAAGATTGGGTAGGCCCCGAATCAAACAATATCAGAGTAGATATACCGTTCACAAGGAACAATCCTATAATGAAACACATAAACATAAGCGATAATCAATATAAGTAAAGAGATAAGGAGAAAATACATGCCCATCACCACGTCGGGAGCTGCACGTGCCTCCTCTGTTGTCAACTGAAAGGTCCTGCTCCTCGCCACATGTGCCTCTGCCCAACACTGATGGTCATCCGTAATCCTCAACGTAGAAGGAGCAGGTGCTTCCACCTTCCTTGTTGCTACTAAACTCGGGCATTGGGACCGCTTGTGTCCCCTTTGATTGCACTGAAAGCAAATCAGATCTGATATTGTCGTCGTGGTGGTAGTAGCTATACAGTCTCTGCTCACATGACCAGTTCGGTCGCACATGAAGCATCTTGAACTCCCTTCCTTGCATGTCCTCTCTATTGGATTAATGTCTAAGTCCATAACTATAATTGGTAAGACTTGACCCGACCCGACATGGTCCATTTGGGTTGCATGGCATCATGTATTTAGATAGACTAAAATGAGAAAAACTACACTTAAGGTTTGTTAATATATTATAAGTTCTAATATATTAATAAGGTTATTTAATTAGTATTGATCAATAATTAATTGCAATTAATTAAGTGATCAAAAGAAGACTAATTAAATATATGGGTTGATTGTGTAAATCATTCATTCTTATATATGTGGGCTTGTGATCCAAGATTCCTTATGTTGGACTAAGTCCATGGGGTGACCCATGTATACTCCATGGAGGTTAAAATCCATGGAGCATAAGGAATGGGTAAAGTCATGAGTTACGTGGTGTAACCCTAATAGCCACCATATAAAAGAATCTCATGGCTCAAGAAATCATACACTATGTGTGAGTGTGAGGGCTAAACGATTTCAAGGAGTGTTCAAGTTTCTCTCAAGTTATTCCAAGTGTATTTGGTGTTGTGTGAACCATTTGAGGTGTCACACTTGGGGCACTAGGCACTAAAGCTTCATGAAGACTTTCTACATCAAAGAGGTATGTAATTCTAACTTGATATATTCATATGAATCGTGTTATTATGCTAGTTAGGATGAAGACCTTGGAAAGTTCATATTTGTATGTATAATAGAGAAAACATAGATCCAAGGTATTTAGGGTTGCATGTACATTAAGGAGTGTTAGAATACTCAAAACCCAACAGTGGTATCAGAGCCACGGGTTGTTTTCTGTTATATTGATGCAAATATTTTATTTTCAACGTTGAAAAAAAAGGAAAAAAAACATGAAGTTTGTCAAATTTTAAGATAATTACTTGTTCTTGTGAAAAACTAATTATTTGTAAAATTTGAATAATTTGCTATATGAGTTGAATTAGGTCAAATTTAGTAAAAGATAAAATGATATGATTATTTTATTAGTTTTAAAAGTTTGATCTAAAGAGTTTTATTTTTTGAAACCTCCATAAATTATGGATATGAAAAGGTTTTTAAAAAAAATTGATTTAAAGTTTTTTATGGAGTTACAAAATTTGGTGTTAATGTTTTAAAAAATTCCATAACTTAAGAATAAGTTATGGATCACCAAAAGTTTTTTGTGTTACCTTGTTTTATGAGTGAATTTAGATTAATGAAAAAAAATTATGTGATAGTTGGTTTTAATCGAAATTAATCCAAAAGAAGTTCATAAAATGTGTTTATGTAACTTAAAAGTCACATTTATGAATCTTAAAACTCATAAAAGTTAATATAGGTTACAAAAATGAAGAGTCTTGTTTTCATTGAATGTTTTGATGACTCCATAACTTGTCCTCAAGTTTTGGAGGTTCAAGAGTCACTTCATTAAATCATTAAAATGTGTAACCTTAATTAATTCCATATGTTACAAATAAAGAAAAAGTTACATTCTTTTATTAGTTTAAAGTCTTCCATAACTTGTCCTCAAGTTATGGAACTTGAAGAGTTTTTGGATTAAAACTACTTTAAACACATAAGTTATGGAATTAATTAGTTTTGAATATTTTCAAAACATGCCCTCAAGTTTTGGAATTTGAAAAGTTTTCTCTTATGAATACTTTAATTCCAAGTTAGCCCTTTAGAATTTTAAAAGTTAAAATTCAACCCTTATACTTTATAATATTATAAGTTAATATATATATATATATATATATATATATATATATATATATATATATATATATATATATATGTATAAGAGTAAAGTCAGTCTTACCGTTAGTAGGCCTCATTCACGAAGCCGGTCTATAAGGGGAGTATAAGGTTACTGCCTATAAAATGGCAGTTTAATGGGTGTCCACTCTCACCCACCGCTTCCTTGATTGGTGGAGGGTCGTTAGCTGAACTGGTAGGACAAGGACTATAATTTTCTTTCATTAAAAGTATTAATGATAAATACTAAGTAACTAAAACTTTTATAAATACCCAATCTTAGTTACTTAGGAAAATGTGAATAAGGTGCTAATTCATGAAATTACACTTTGCACTTTGTTTAAGTCGGTTAGTGGAGCGTGTGTGGTTAACCGACACACTAACCTGGACTTAACAAGGTAGGCAAAGGGTAACTTAATATTTATCATAGTATCAGTGGAGCATGTGTGGTTAACCGGTACATCGATAAAGGGGTTAATATTAAGGGTACCCAGTATATTTGCATGGTTACTTCACACCTTGTTTTGTGATCCTCGGCATCCCAGTCACAAAACCTGAAGGGCACACTCGAGATTGAAACATGCCATTGAAAAGTTCAATGAATCTCAAAGATCTAGGAGTTTCAAAACCAATTAAAACCTAATAATACATTTAGTTTATCATGGTGGAAATTGGTGAATCGTCATTCACCTACCTTCAAATATTTTATAGCTTGGATTACGACATCCCTCTTCCAAGTTATAAAAGGATTCTGTTGGGTCCTAGCCTTAATATTTCATATTGGGTGTCATATTAAGGACTTTAAATCAACTATCTTAAATATCTCCCAAAAAGATGTCTGGTTTAGATATTTATGATCTTCCCAAATCTTTTGAAACAAGCTTTCCTAAATGAAGATGATGTCCCATGGAAATCATACTTCTTTCACCTCCTCCAATTTTCTCCCTAACCCACAAGTTCTTGAAAAGTTTAAGGTCACTCAAGCCCTATTGGCAAGCAAAGGTCTATGTGTGATCACATCTTGGAGATGTAGTCACATATTGACAAGTCGGGAGAGTTGGGTGTCAAAGTCTTGTGAAAGTTGGTGGTTCAATCACTTTAAAAGTCACATAGTGAGTTCCTTTGGGTCTCCTGTGAAACATACTATGACAAGACCCTTAATGATCTTATCTGTTTGCTAAGATCAACTTCCTAAAACTTGTGGACATTGACAATAATGACATTGGATATCCAGTAAAGCTCTCTCTTCCCAATGGAAAGGGATCGGTCATAGTCAACTCGGTTGACTAAATGGTAAAGAGAGAGAGGCTAAGTCTGAGATAGTCCCATTATCAAGGGTCCATAGGTAACTATTACCAAAGGAAGGGGCATTGGTTGAGAAGCTGCCAAATTTACCTAAGGATGTTAAAGTCAAAAAGTTTGGCTCTACTTCAGGTAAAGTCCATTGTCTAACTCTATTAAGTACATGCTCGCGAAGATGGATTTCAATCTCATGGTTCGATGATCAGAATTTTGGGCTATTACTTAAGAGTTATGATATTTATCTTGCTTAGGAATAAAAAACAACAAGGTTTTCATATGGATTGTAAGGATAAGTTTTTCCGCAAAGTTTTAAAATAAAAGAAAAAGGTTTTGATTTTATTTATTTTAAATATCCTTACAATGACATTTGTGAAAAGTTGTTGCTTATAAGATTCCACTGATAACAATATTGGAAAAATGGATATGATTCTTTCGGTTGTGGTAGTGTCTAATATTACCAAATAAGGAAAGATTCTCATCACCCAAGGTTCAATTGGATCGAAACTTGGAATCATGCAAGTTGTATAGTATGATGAATGAGAACTTTCAGCTTGGAAAATTAAGACTAATTCCTTATGTGAATAAGGAAAGGACTAAGGGATCGAGTACACATTCTCGTGCACTGGTCAAGTCCACCACAAAAGATCAAGAAGACTATTCGTCATGGTTTACTTAAGTTGAGTAAATATGGTTATACTTATAAGTTTAATTATAAGTCTGTAGCATTGGAGAAGTTTCAATGTAAGACAGAACGAATAAGAAGAATCAAAGTATGGCAGAAAGATAAAAGTTTCTCAAGTCTGAAAAGATGGGAGAGTACTTTAGTATCATGTTATATGATCATCTTAATGATTTAGAGACCTTATCACAATTCATCCTCTAAGTGCATTCTGATAGTTAAGAAGAGGAGTATTGTTGAAGTAGTTAAATCAAGAAGATGAGTCATACTTCGTTCCAATACAAGTCTTAGAGTTATACTGTAAAATTGTAACTTGGGTAACATGTCTTAAAGAAGGTTTAAAACACTTGTCAAATGTAAGAGTAAAAGTTTTCTACTCATGAACATTTGAAATTGGTAAGTTGTGATGTTTTGGATAAAACAAGACAAACTAAGTCCAATTGTGTGAAGTATTTGTCTTGATTAGAATCCACACTATCTCTTGAATATTTGATAAGAGAGTCTTATATGTCAAGAGGACAGTGGAAGTCTTAATGCTCTTAAAAGTTTCAAGACTTAATCAAGAATAAAGTCCTGCACTAGAACACGACTTGAGGTTTATAACCTATCATGTTGAAATTTTTGTGCCTATTCAAGTTGGGTTTGCATAGGAGTTCAGAGAGTTCTCAATTGGTTGCACAACAACTTGGAAGCAATGGCAGGCCCTTGAGCTGCCAAATGGCAAAAATTTAAAATTACACAAGTTTATTCCATATGAGTTTGGATTTGTCACTAACCTTGTCTTGTGATTATGGTTTTGACAAATTCACATGGATAAGAATACATACACTATTAAATCTAAGTGTCATAAGGTTTCTCTCCGATTTATGAAAATGATGGTGAGGAAACACTTTCACTAAGTAGATTTTAGCTAGATAGCAATTGTGATATTTGCATTCTCAAAGTCATTAGTGGAGCGTGTGTGGTTTACCGGAACACTAACATGGACTTGTGAGAAGTGGCAAAGGTCTAAACAATTGAGACTATGATTATGGCATCCCTTTTCATAGTTCTAAAATTGTTTAGACACACATGTGAGCTATCTAAGAGAGGTGTATGATTTTGATAAAGTTTTATCAAAACAATCTAGTATCAGAAATCTGAACTTTGGTAAGAAAGTCAATAAAGTATTGATTTGTAGAAGTCCAGCTGATTTTTGAGTACATGTCAAAGCTAGTGGGAGCATAAGTGTTATGCTAATAATCATCATGTTAGTGGGAGCATGATAATTATGATAAAAGTTGCAAGTTAGCAATGTTAATTATAGAAAACAAAAGTTTCAATTGGGAAAGAGTTGATTTGCTATAATTAAGGGAGAGGAAATTATACTTCATCTCAAATCTAAAAGCTTAGATTGAGGTTTTAATCGTATTTAGTCCAGGAAATATATATGAATTTCATGTTGGAATGGCTCAACATAAGGAAATTTTGCATATGGGTCCATTATTTGCGTTCTAAAATTCGATTATGATTACGGCATCCCTTTTCATAATCTGAATTATGAGAACTTGGCAAATTGAAATGGAAATATTATAGAAAAAGACTAGTTTAGTCTTTATGTGAGACATCATTAATCGTGTCTCATATGCTTCGGATATAGGATTAATTACATGTGCTATATTCATCCGTTCTAAAATTTTCCAAATGCCTAGGGAATTAAAGGGAAAAAGATCTAGAATTGGATATGACTAAAATGATTAAACAATTGTCGAGGACAATCTAAGGTTTACCAAAGATTGGTTGCTCAAGGACAGTTGGAAGTATAATGATAATTCTGGAAGGACCATATTGACATAATCTGTAAGGAGGCAACTCTTGTTTAGAAGTGATAGTCAAAATGGAATACGGAAATGTTTCAAAGTTAGAAATTATTCAATCTGTGTAAGATTAGGAAACTTAATGCAAGAAGGATGTTTCCAAGGAGTTGATCTTCTTTGGAATGCTCTGTAATGTTTATTGTCAAGTCTTTGCGACTTTATGCATAATCATTACAAGAGGATCTATGCATATAAGTTTAGAATCTAACAGATTTCAGTAAATGACATGAATTTGGAAGTCTTGCATTTGCAGTAAGGATTTAGGACTATGAAAAGAGGATCATTGGAGTTATGTTCAATTGATCTAATTCAAAAAGTAAAGATCATAGACAAACATAGTATGCATACTTGGTGTGTGGCATGACTAGTGTTTAGAAAACATAGTGTACATGCTCGGAGCATGGGACAACTAGTGTTTTAATTCAAGAATAAAGTTGATAGCTGAAACAGTATACAATGAATAATGTGTAATCATATGGTGATAAATAAAAGGTGTTTTATTTATGTTCATAGGTTTTGATACCATATCAGATTCAATTATTATTGTGTTTCATTTTTGCATGTTTTAACTTCCAGAATAACTAGGTCATTGTTCTGGATGACTAAGTTATTCAAACCATCCATAGTCGGTCATATGTTGGAAGTAGATATGAATTAAGACTGTCATGGGTTGGCTTGTAGAGGTCTAAGATGTTGGACAAAGGGATACAACACTCATGAGTGCTCATAAGTTCTGAGTATTGGATTCAACCCTTGCTCATTGGAATCACTTCATGGATTTTATCACGAGTGATCATGATACGATAATATCTTCTATTCTTCAAACCTAGAGATATGAGTTGTTACTATGAGTTGGTTGTACATTGATTGCACGAAAACGCATTCGGTAACTCGGTGTTATAAAATGTTCCTTTGTGTATGATTCAACAAGTAGGAGAACAAGCCATATGAGTCGAAGTTTATCCATTCCTTTTACCTTCGGGATAAAAGCAATATCTGTGGGCCCCTCGATGATTTGATGATGACAAACGGAAGTGCTCGGCCGGGCCAGGACTGATTTGATTTGTTCAATTAGTCAGTCGTCATAAATCGGAAATCGGGAAACAACAAATGGACAGCGAGAATGATTATAATCCATGTCTCACTCCATATGATATCTAGAATGGAGGAATATATGATCCCTTATCTAATGGACAAGTCATTGACAAGGTCAGAGTTCATCTACAAGGTCAGAGTTCAACAGAAGCTTTTGAGAGCTACGATTGCTAGTCGGTTCTTGAAGTCATACGCAATAATAGTTTTAGACTTATCCAAGTGGGAGACTGTTGGATTAATGTTTAAGTCCATAACTATAATTGGTAAGACTTGACCCGACCCGGCATGGTCCATTTGGGTTGCATGGCATCATGCATTTAGATAGACTAAAATGAGAGAAATAACACTTAAGGTTTGTTAATATATTATAAGTTCTAATATATTAATAAGGTTATTTAATTAGTATTGATCAAGAATTAATTTATAATTAATTAAGTGATCAAAAGAAGACTAATTAAATATATGGGTTGATTGTGTAAATCATTCATTCTTATATATGTGGGCTTGTGATCCAAGATTCCTTATGTTGGACTAAGTCCATGTGGTGACCCATGGATGCTCCATGGAGGTTAAAATCCATGGAGCATAAGGAATGGGTAAAGTCATGAGTTACATGGTATAACCCTAATAGCCACCATATAAAAGAATCCCATGGCTCAAGAAATCATGCACTATGTATGAGTGTGAGGGCTAAACGATTTCAAGGAGTGTTCAAGTTTCTCTCAAGTTATTCCAAGTGTATTTGGTGTTGTATGAACCATTTGAGGTGTCACACTTGGGTCAGTAGGCACTCAAGCTTCATGAATACTTTCTACGTCAAAGAGGTATGTAATTCTAACTTGATATATTCATATGAATCATGTTATTATGCTAGTTAGGATGAATACCTTGGAAAGTTCATATTTGTATGTATAATAGAGAAAACATAGATCCAAGGTATTTAGGGTTGCATGTACACTTAGGAGTGTTAGAATTAGGGATGTCAACGGGGGCAAACGGGGCGGGGAGTGCATCTCCCGCCCCCGCCCCCGAAATTTCCTTGTTCCCCCACCCCCGCCCCCTCCCCCGGAATGTTCAATGTTCCTACCCCCGCCCCGCCCCCGAATCCCCTTTATTACCCCCGCCCCCGTCCCCGATTGATTTTGGGCTACTTTTTTTATGGGCTAAATGAAGTTGTTATTTAGGCTAAAATAAACTATTTTTTAGGTAACAAATAATTATTTATAGCAGAATTTTATATGTTAAAAATAAAAAAGTTATGGCATTTTAAAAAATTATATAACAACTTAAAAACATGTTTTTTGATGAATTTTGGAAGCTCAAAATCATGTTATTGTTTATTATATTTATATAATTAATATATGTAAATATATGTGTAATTTATTAACGGGGTCCCCATGGGGATTTCGGGACGGGATTACCTACCCCCGCCCCCGCCCCCAAAATTAAAACGGGGGTTAACCTTGCCCCCGCCCCCGATTTTTTTTTTAAAAATCCCCCAAACTGGACGGGGCACCCACGGGATCGGGGTCCCACGGGACTTTTTGACATCCCTAGTTAGAATGCTCAAAACCCAACACTCTCATGCAACTTGTCGCATTTTCCACAATGGTTGCGGCCATGCTGGCTCCTAGGTCTGTGGTCTAATACCTTGGGCTTCTTGCCCGCACTCCCTGAATGAACCCCCTCGGGTTTTCCCTTCCTCTCCATCTCTAAATCCAACTCTCTCTCTCTCTCTCAATCTCTCTCTCTCTCTCTCTCTCTCTCCCTCTCTCTCTCTCTCTCTCACCCTAGCAATCATATGCTCCAGCATTTTGCAAATGGATCGGCTCACAAACCCGCAAATATCACTCCACAAAATCTCATGATATCAAGCCTTTTTCATCTCCACGTCCGCCACATACTGTGGAACGAGAAGGGCCATCTCCCTGAACATGGTGGTGATCTCAGTCATCATCTCAGTCGTCTGCTAGAGATCCTGGAACTCTCTAGCAAGCTGTTGCACCTCGATCATAGGTGCAATCTCGGCCCTGAACCTGGTCGTAAAATCACTCCAGGTCATCGCATCTAGAACTGCGTCATCTCTAATGGCACATCTGACCTCCTCCCACCAATCACGTGCGGACAGGAAGCCATTTGGACATTGCCCCCTCGGGACATTGCCTCGTATGGAAGGTATTAGCGATATCAGCCAACCACCTACTGTTAGCAATAGGGTCCCAAGCCCCATGGTAGTTTGGAGCTCCGCAAGTTCGGAACTCCCTGAACATCAGCGTGCACAACCCCATCATGGCCGCCACCTCGGTGCGGAATGCACTTAGTCTCTCATCCAAAAGCTATAGGATACCCTCCTTGATCGTACCGAAGATCACAAGAGTCTGGTCTAAAATAATGCGTGTGAACTCAGACAAACTGAACTCTTTCATCTACTCATTGAGCTGCCCAACTCAAGAGCCCGAGCCTCATCCCTCACCAACACCTGAACTACCAACTGGCCTAGTGCGTAGCGTCACCATACTGAAAAATACACCATAACAAACATCAATATACATATCATCACTCACGGGATATCACACACTACAAGTTTCCTGGGTTCATCTCAACCTTCCTTGATTCAAGTACGTATCCTCTGCTTTCAGTAGTACGGACCATACTACCATCCACATATATCCGTAGTTTCCTCAAGAACTGCCTTGACTCCACCAAGTCCCTTCTATTATTGCTTTTATTCTCACACTAATCTCATCCTAGGCTTGCCCTAGGGTAATCACCAACCCACTCTTCGCTATCAGTTGCATAAGAAGTCCCAACTATCTCCTCTACCTAGTTCGCGAATACCATTACATATCACTAATACTAGATAATTCTTCGAATGAGAGGTCCTACCCTACAATAGTTGGACTCAAACAAGAGTTGTGAAATAGAGCTTGACCTAACCTTCTGAAATTATTTAGTCCTTGAAATATTTAACTTAACATATTCATTTACTAGTTAGTAAAAGATAACCAAAACTCCTAAAAGCACAAAGCTAGCAGCATTCGAGCATTGAGTAAACATAATCAAGCATATCTCATTCAAGCCATCACTAACTAGTTTGTACTAGCATGCAGTTCATAAAGCTGATATACATATAACAGGCACATAAGGCATCCTTCCTAGATCTTAACCATAATCTAGCATGCAATTCTCACACTACCACAAATGAAAGAATCAAATTCATATTTCCATTATTGCTAGAAACATACAAACATCAATTTTCCATAAATGGCATTGTAAGGAGATATAAAATAAAACAAAATTTTATTTATTTATTAAAATCCGAAAAAAAAAAAAAACTTTTTCCTTACAATGCAACTTTAAATGAAAACAATGATATTACATATTTCCTAGCAATCTATCATAACTCCTAAGTAGTTGCTCAAAAATCCAATCTTCGAACCATGCGATTGAAATCCATCTTCCCGTTCAGATTCATCATACTCTTCCTTTAAGTTTCCTTCCCTTTACTTGATATTGTCAAACATCAAAATGCAACCTAGTCACATCATGTATTAAGAATCATCAATTAGGAACTTAACAGAGTTAGATAGTGGACTTACCTGAAGCAGAGTCAAACTTTTTGATTCTTCCTTCTCTTAGATCTTTCAGGTAGTTAGGGCAGTTTCACAACCAATGCCCCTTCTCTTGACAATGAAAACATATAGACTCTTTGGGAATGGTACACGAGACTATCACAGACTTAGCCTTTCCCTTTACATTTTGGTCAACTAGGTTGACCAAGGCCGATCCATTTCCATTAGGAAGAGAAATCTTTTCTGGACTTCTAATGTTACCTTTGTCAATGTCCATGGAAGTTTGAGAAATAGACCTTCCACCCAAATTTACTTTACCAGTGCGCCAAAACATTTCTGATTCAGCAACAACAAGAAAATAGTTAAGATCACTAAGGTTCATGCCATGATCTGTCACATAGTAGTTCTTAATGAACTCACTATACGACACAGGAAGTGACTGAAGAACCCAGTCAATAGCTAACTTCCTTGGAACAACGACACACAACATTCTCAACCTGTCAATGTGTGACTTCATTTATAAGACATGAGTGCACGCAGGTCTTCCATCTTTATGTTTCATTACAAGCAGGGCTTGAGTGATCTTGAACTTTTCAAGTCTTCGAGTTTGTGAGTCAGGGAGAATAATTGGAGGAGGTGGAAGAAGAGAAGTATGATTTCCATGAGATTTGGAAAGATCGTAGTTGTCTGAACCAGACATCTATAATGGGAGAAATTCAAGTTAGTTGATTTAAGTCCTTAATAAAACACCCAATATGAAATATTAAGGCTAGGACCCAACACAATATTTTGTAACTTGGAAGAGGGATGCCATAATCAAAGTTACAAAATATTTGAAGGTAGGCAAAAGACGATTCACCAATTTCCACCATGAAAAACGAAATAATTTATTAGGTTTTAATTGGATTTGAAACTCCTAGATCTTTTGAGATTCATTGAACTTTTCAATGGCATGTTTCAATCTCGATTGTGCCCTCCAAGTTTAGTGAATGGGATGTCGAGGATCACAAAACAAGGTGCGAATAACCATGCAAATATACTTGGTACTCTTAATTTTAATCACCTAATCGATGTGTCGGTTAACCACACACGCTCCGTCGATTCTATGATAAACCTCAAGCCACCCTTTACCAACCTTGTTAAATTCAAGTTAGTGTGTCGGTTAGCCACACACACTCCACTAATGACTTACGCAAATTGCAAAGTGTAATTTCATGGGTTAGCACCAAATTCACATTTTCCTAAAGTAACTAAGATTGGGAATTTATAAAAGGTTTAGTTACTGTATATTTATCATTATACTTATAATGAAGGGAGAATTAGAGTCCTATCAAACTCGTTCAACTAACGACCCTCCACCAGTCAAGGAAGCGGTGGGTGAGAGTGGACACCCATTAAGCTGCCATTTTATAGGCAGCAACCTTATACCCCCTTATAGGTCAGCTTCGTGAATGAGGCCTACTAACGGTAAGACTGACTTGATCTTATATATATATATATATATATATATATATATATATATATATATATATATATATATATATATATATATATTTATTTATTTATTTATTTATTTAACTTATAATACTATAAAGTATAAGGATTGAGTTTTAACTTTTAAAACTCTAGGGTTTGAAATTAAAGTGCGTGTGAGAGTTTACAAATTCCAAAACTTGAGGGAAAGTTTTGAACAATTCAAAAAACCTTTGGATTTTCATAACTTATGACTTTAATTAGAGTTTTAAAAACTTTAACGAAGAGACTCTTGAACATCCATAACTTGAGGACAAGTTATGGAGTTCATAAAACAATTTATGATGAAAAAGACTCTTCAAATGTGTAACCTATGAATTTTAATGGATCTTTAAAGGAAATGACTTTTGGTAATCCATAACTTGAGGAAAAATTATGGACTCCATCAAAACATTTAGATCAAGAATTAACTAACAAACAATTTCGCAAATAATTCCTATGATCTACCAAAACTCATAAGCGTATGAACAATCATATCGACAATTTCAAGAATTACATAAACACATATAAAACATGAAATTTTGATAATAACCTTGAAATTGGTTTACCATAATCATTACCACATCAAAAACATGTTTTATAAGTCCAAAACAATTTAAGGTAATGATTGTAGACCAATTCCAGCCTTAAAACTCGAAGATATATGTTGTCAGGAGGTCCAACTCATCGAGTGCATGAACCAACTCGATAAGGTGGATGAATTTGCACATGGACTCGTCAAGTCTTTTAATGGAATCATCGAGTCAGCTAACCAGACAACATATAAACTTCGATTTTCAGCCTATATCAGCAAATATAATTGAATACAAGCCTAGGCTCTGATACCACTGATGGGTTTTGAGCATTCTAACACTCATATGGTGTACATGCAACCCTATAAACCTTGGATCTATGTTTTCTCTATTATACATGCAAATACTTAATATTACAAGGTTTTAATCCTAACTAGCATAATATGACGCAACTATACTACAAAGCCTAGTTAGATGACATACCTTTTGATGGAGCTTGAAGTCTTGAACCTTTAAGAGCTTAGCACCCCAAGTGTTGCACCTCAAATGGAATCACAAAACACCAAAATAACTTGGAATAACTTGAGAATAAAGATATTTATGTTCACACTTGAAATTGACCCATTCTTGTTTTCTCACACACTCTAGTGTCCATTTCATGAACCAAATACCGCTTTATATAGCGTGGATGATTAGGGTTACATTCATGTAAACCCTAATACCCATGACGTTTCATTTCATAGGATCCATGGGTTAAAAACTCCATGGACTATCCATGCAAGCTTAGCCCAACCTAAATGAACTTGGCCCATCATATATATAAGAGTCCATATTTAATTAGTTATTTTTTATCACTAAATTAATTCTAAATTAATTCTTAATCAATACTAATTAAATAATACGATTTAATATTAATATATTAGAACTTATAATATATTAATATAAATCACTAGTATCCTTTTTCTCATTTTGTCTATCCAATTGTTCCGATGCCATGCAACCCAAATGGACCATGCTAAATCGGGTCAAGTACATACCAATTATAGTTATAAACTTAGACACTAATCCAACAAGGAGTAAGAGACAAATTGGACTTTGTGAAAGTACCTACTTGAAAAAAGTGCTAAATAGGTTCAACATGTAGGATTCCAAGAAAGGTGACTTACCGATCCAGAGTAACGCTAAACTGAGTAAGACTCAGAGCCCGAGTACAGAGGATGAGATAGCTGAGATGAGTCGAGCACCGTATGCTTCCGCTCTAGGCTCGATCATGTATGTTATGACTTGTACTCGCCCTGATGTGGCCTTTGCTTTGAGCATGGTCAACATATATCAAGGGAACCCTGGCAAGGCTCACTGGACTACAGTAAAGAATATTCTCAAGTACCTACGGAGCACTAAGGATTAGGTTTTTACCCTTGGTGGGAGTGATGACTTGAGAGTAGTGGGGTATAGTGATGCTAGCTTTCAGAATGATAAGGATAATTTCCGCTCTCAGTCGGGCTGGGTATTTACCCTAAATGGAGGAGCAATTACTTGGGAAAGTTCCAAGCAAGAGACAGTAGCTGATTCAACTTGTGAATCAGAGTATATAGTAGCAACTGAGGTGGCGGAAGAGGCAATATGGTTGAAGAACTTCATTGGAGACCTTGGAGTTGTACCAACTATAAAGAAGCCTATGGAGATTTTCTGTGATAACGAGAGTGAGGTTGCCTTAGACAAGGAACCAAGGGATCATGGCAAATCCAGGCACATCGATAGAAAATACCACTTCATTAGACATCGAATAGAAGGACTCCTTGTGGCAAAGAGGGTATCATCGGATGAGAACCTAATAGATCCCCTCACGAAGGGACTGTGTAGGGTTAAGCATTTACAGCATGCGAGACACATTAGGCTAAAGGATGATATTAGTTTTAGTAATCATATAACGTTCGAAACTTGTAATAGTTAAAATGTAATTGACATTTGATGTTTAAATAAAAGGTGTTTTTATTTACTAGTATGGTACCGTCTTGTGTCAATTATTTACTATTATTTCATTTTGCATGTTTTGACTTCCAGAATAATTATGTTATGGTATATCATATTATTTAAACTGTCCATAGTCGATCATACTTTGGAAGTAGGTATTGAAATAAGACTGTCATGAATTGGGTTTGTAGATTTGTCTAAATTGTATTGGACATAACAATTATTGCTGCAACATTCATGAGTGCTCATAAGTTCTGAGTATTGGATTCAACCCACACTCACTTGTATCACTTCATGGAATTTATCTCGAGTGATCGTGAGACGGTAATATTATATAATTCTTCAAACAAATAGATATAATTTGTTGACTATGAATTGGTTGTACATTGATAGTACAAAAATGCATTAGTAACTTGATGTTATAAAACGTGCTGTTGTGTACAATTTGATGACTAGTTAGTACAAGCATATGATTCAAACTTTATCTATTCCTTTTAGTCCTTGTAGGATTAAAAGTGATATATTGGGCCCCTCAATGATTTTGTTCTGACTTATGTGTCGGGCCCCGTCAGAACTCAATTGATGTGTTTGTTTAAGTTCTATGTCAAACAAATCGGAAATCGGAAAACAAACTGTTGGACAATAAATACCATGTTTTTCCATGTATTTGTCTGGCTGATATCTTGAACAGAGGATTATATGATCACTTATCTAAAATGGCACAACTTAGTTCCACGAGACTTTGAAAGAGCTACGATTGCTGGTCGGATCCTGAAGTCGTACTTGCAACTATGGTTATTAGAATTATCCAAGTGGGGGACTGTTGGATAAGGTGTCTAATTCCATAACTATATTTGATATGTACTTGACCCAATTTGTCATGGTCCATTTGGGTTGCATGGTATCAGAACAATTTTGATAGACTTTTGTGAGAAGAGGATATTTATGGTTATTAATATATTATAAGTTCTAATATATTAATTTGGATTATTTAATTAGTATTGATCGAGAATTAGTTTGGAGTTAATTTTGTGATCAAAAGAGACTAATTAAATAAATGGGGATTGATTTGGTAAATCATCCATTCTTATATAGTGGGCTTATGATCCATGATTTTTCATGTTGGGCTAAACCAATGTGGTTACCCATGGATACTCCATGGAGGTTAAAACCCAAATATCATGAAGAATATGGAAGGTCATGAGTTACATGGTGTAAACCTAATATGCAAACTATATAAAGAAGCCTCATCCTAGCAAAATTGGCACTTAAGATACACAAGTGAGGGCTAGCCGATTTTGGTGCATAATAATAATCTTCTCTCAAGTTATTCCAAGTTGTTGGTGGTGTTGTGTGAAGCATTTAAGGCATCACATTTGGGGTGCTAGGCTCACAAAGTCTTAAGGAATCAAAGCTACAAGAAAGGTATGTCATTCTACTATTTTTTTGTATTACATATACCGCATGATATGCTAGTTAGGATGAAAACCTTGGAAAATGAAAGTTTGCATGTATAATAGAGAAAACATAGATCCAAGGTTTCTAGGATTGCATGTACACCATAGGAGTGTTAGAATTCTCAAAACCCATCACTCTCATCTGCTCATCTAGCTATCCGACTCTAGAGCCCGAGCCTGATCCCACACCAACACCTGAACTGACGAATGGCGTAGTGCGTAGTGTCACCATACTGAAAATACACCATAACAAACATGAGCATATACATCATAACTCAAGGGATCTAAAATACTATAGGTTTCTTTGGTTCATCTCAGCCTTCCTTGATTCGAGTACGAATCCTCTGCTTTCAGTAGTGTCGGCCCATACTACCTTCCACATCTATCCACACTTTTCTCAAGAACTACTTTGACTTCACCAAGTCCCTTCTAATACTACCGCTTCACGCGCTAATCTTATCCTAGGCTTTCCTTAGGGTAATCACCAATCCACTCTCCGCCATCAACTGCATAAGAAGTCACTGTTAACTCCCCCTAACTAGCTCGCGAATACCATTACATATCACTAAGATCGGATAATTCTTTGAATGAGAGGTCCTATCCTACAACGGTTGGCCTCAGATAAGAGCTACGAAATAGAGTTGAACCTACCCTTCTGAAATTATTTTCTCCTCATAATATGTAACTTCAAATATTCGTTTACTATTTAGTTAAAGATAACTAAAACTCCTAAAAGCACAAAGCAAGCATCATTCGAGCATTGAGTAAACATAATCAGACATATTATACTCAGGCTATCATATCATTGACTAATCATTACTAGCATGTAGTTCATAAAGCTCATACATATAATAGGCACATAATGCATTGTTCCTAGATCCTTAGCCCTAATCTAACATGCAGTTCTCATAAGTGTATCATAACATAAACTTGTATGGGTAATTTGGGAGTACTTACTTGAGCTCGGCGGATTACATGCACCATACCCTTTTTCACTTTTCAAAATCCTTTTTGTAAAAATGGGTTTTCTTTTAAAAAGTTTATACCAAGTCCTCAGTTTGAGTTCAGACACACCTAAGAGTGTGCCCGAATCCCTCAAACCAAGGCTCTGATACCAACTTAAAACATCCAAAAAATACAGTCCAAAAATTTCATTTTAAATCATTAAGAAAACCATAATATCAAACATCATATAAAAATAATAAGTTGTGAGTCTCAAAGTATCATAAACATCTGTCAAACATATCAGAGTATAAACATCCCAAGTTAATCAAACGATGTGTGTACTGCAATCATCCCAAGATCTTCCCCTTACTACCGGAAGTACCTGAAACCAAAACTAAAAAATGTAAGCATGAAGCTTAGTGAGTCTCCCTAAAATACCACATACCATACACATAATCATGCTACTAGGAGATACGGGCCCCACCCACACTCAAGGAGATACGGGCCCTGCCCACACTCCGTTATCTAGGAGATACGGGCCCCGCCCACACTCCACTGACTATGAGATACGGGCCCCGCCCACACTCGACTAACTACATGATATGGGCCCCGCCCACACTCGGGTAACTATGAGATATGGTCCCCACCCTCACTCAGGCCTCATCTGCTAAACATACATACAAGTATCACACAGACAACAAGTATAACCAAAACTATTAGTTAATCCTATATCCATACCCAAATAATGCTATGAGATACGTGCCCCACCCACACTCGGCTATCTATGAGATACGGGCCTCGCCTACACTCAGCTACTAATCAAAACATATACAGGCTGACCTTGGTGCCTTTGACTCGTTCAAACCAGGAGGAAAACTCTCCTCGCAAAGCTGACTGTGAAATTTCATGGTGAGGAATATCTAACGACTGATCCAACAACTCCCTGGCTATCATTATCACATTAACACTTAGTCAAAATCCGATGATCCTTCTTAGGATAAAATAACCATTTTACCCCTAGTCAAAGTCAACATTCTGGTCAAAGTCAACATTCTGGGTTGACTCAACTCGCCAAGTTAACCCATTAACTCACCGAGTTCCATAAATCAGAAACCTTGAAATCGTGATCCAACTCGTCAAGTTCATCACGAACTCGTCAAGTTTCTCCTGTCATCAAAATGGGGACTTTCCAATTTTGCTTGTCGAGTCCGTCCTGAACCCGTCGAGTTTTTTTCTTCTACGAGGCCGGGGTATTTCGACCCAACTCGTCGAGTTCCTATATGGACTCAATGAGTTCTTCAGTCTATTAAGCCATCTCATTGGATTAAGATCTTATCCTTTAGTTCTAAGCTCCATACTTCATCTACATACTGAAAATGTCCTTTTAAGGGTAAAGGTTCCAACTTTACCCATTAATACCCTTCCTTAATGGGTTTAGCTCAAACCCTAACTCTTTAAGACCTATATATTGGTCCTAAAGCCATAGATACTCTAAACCAAGGCATATAAACTGAGATATGGACCATAGACACTACAAGAACACGTAAAGCTACCACCTTTCTCTCCATGCACGGCCTTTTGGAGCTTAAAAGGCCAAAATGACATCCTAAAGCTTGCATGGGGATTCAATGGCCATAAAGTTTGCACCTTTATGCCATGAAATCCCTTCATGATTCCAGATTTGATGGTATACTTACTTGGGACGTCTATTTCCCAAAGCTCATGCTTCTTGGACCAAAAAACCAATAAAATGATAATAAGATCTAAGAAGTCACTAAGCAAGTTTGTGACTTACTTACCAGAAAATGATGAGAATGAAATGGTGTCTCTGGATCTACTAGCTTCTTTTTGAATCCCCAAGCTTATCCTTCCTTGATAAGCTTCAATACACACAAAACTTCACTAAAAAATGGCTCACAAGCTCACACATGCATTAGGGTTTCGTGATTTAGGGTTTGGGGCTTGGAGACTGGAAACGAGGCCAGCATGTGGGGATTAGGATGCTTAAATAGGTTGTAAAACCCCAAAATTAGGGTTTCACCCCTGCCAACCTACTCGTCGAGTAGGTTACTTAAAACCTGCATCTCTTCTGATCTCTACTCGACGAGTTTGGGGCTCCCAACTCATCGAGTTGCTCTACAAAAATTAATAAATTCTAATTAAATTCATACCAGGAACCAGGTGTTACATATAATAGGACTCTCATTTCCGAATCAGGAACATCTCGACCTTCCAAGGATACACCCGATCTTTTGAGAATTGTCCTATCTATCCGGCTTATGACATAGCCTTCTGTTAGGTTTTATAGATAAGAAATCACATTTTTTGGGCGGAAAAATAAAACCCTAAGTTTGCATACTTATGGGTTTTGAGTGTAACACCCAAAGTTTCGAAGACCAAGAAAGGAAAGAAAACCCTAAGTTTAGGGGTCGACTCGGCGAGTCTAAGGAGGGACTCGGCGAGTCCGAGCGGGATCCGGGTCGGGGAGTAAGTGACCGACTCGGCGAGCTGACCAGGGGGACTCGGCGAGTCTGGTCTGTGCGTGGAAAACCCTAAATTCGGGACTTGGGGCCTATATAAATGTCTTAATCTTCTTCCCAGGGTTCCTTACTGCCTCTTTAGCCCTGGATATCAAACCCTAGCCGTCATATCTCCTAGTTGAGCCTTGGAAGGTGCTTTAAAGCTTGGAAAAAGGAAGAAGGAACTTGGAGGAGCAAGAAGGAGCTATAGATCTGGGATTGTGAGTTCATTTTGAGCACTTGGAGGTAATAAACTAGTTCCTGGACCCTTTTTGCACCTAGATCTATGTGTGGTTATTGGGGCTCTTTTGCCATAATGTTATTATTTTGGGTTAGAAGCCGGATCTGGAGTTGCTACTTCAGATTCAAGTGTTTTAGGGCCTGGAGAAGCATAAAGTATCAGTCATTGTGTTGATTTTGAAGTCCCTTGGCCTTACACCCTAGTTAATGGCGTATCTTGCCTAGATCTCCTTCTCTACACGTAAAGTTTGCAACTTTACGTAAGGAATAGACCTTAAAAGAGTGGATCTACAGTTTGGAGTCCATGCATGACTCAAAGGTCCTCTGCATGTATGTAGAACCGACTGGACTCGGCGAGTCCTTCGAGTGGACTCGGCGAGTAGCTTGAAGATGAGGAGGAACTCGACGAGTAGGATGAACAACTCGTCGAGTCGGATGAAGTTAGGCATGGACTCGGCGAGTTGGATGAGCAACTCGGCGAGTTGGTTGAAGATTGTCTAGGACTCGGCGAGTCATGGACTGACTCGGCGAGTCGGGTCGCGAATAAGAAAGACCCTGAGTTTATGAACTCGGCGAGTCTTTAGGAAGACTCGGAGAGTAGGGTTGACCTGGAAGGTTGACTTTGACCAGAGTTGACTTAGTTGACTGTCAGACTAAGTGTTATATGTATATTGATAGCTCGGAGAGCTGGAGGAGCAGCGGATCAGGGGATTGTTGAGTAGCAGCCAGAGATTTATCAGTAGGGTTCAGCAGTCTCAGGTGAGTTTCCTTCTAGTAGGGACGGGTCTAAGGCCACAATGCCGGCCCGTCCAGTTAGCAGTAGTTTCCGATGCAGTAGTTAGCATGTTTGATGCCTTCGTGGCTCAGACAGGAT
Source organism: Lactuca saligna (assembly GCF_052625555.1). Taxonomy (NCBI): domain Eukaryota; kingdom Viridiplantae; phylum Streptophyta; class Magnoliopsida; order Asterales; family Asteraceae; genus Lactuca; species Lactuca saligna. The sequence goes on from NC_136423.1 coordinate 49,490,222, forward strand.
TTATGTGCTATGTTTTATGTGTTATGTGTTATGTGTTCCGGGCTACGGCCCGATGTAGTATGCAGTATATGTGTTCATGCTAGTTGATATGTTATGCTATGCTGTGTTCACCCAGTTAGCCCGGACTTCGGTTCGATGCAGGGGGCAAGGCCCCAGTTAGTCCGGACTTCGGTCCGATGCAGGGGACAAGGTCCCAGTCAGTCTCCGGACTTCGGTCCGATGCAGGGGGCAAGGCCCCAGTTAGTCCGGACTTCGGTCCGATGCAGGGGACAAGGTCCCAGTCAGTCTCCGGACTTCGGTCCGATGCAGGGGGCAAGGCCCCAGTTAGTCCGGACTTCGGTCCGATGCAGGGGACAAGGTCCCAGTCAGTCTCCGGACTTCGGTCCGATGCAGGGGGCAAGGCCCCAGTTAGTCCGGACATTGGTCCGATGCAGTGGGCAAGGCCCAGTATGTGCTTGATATGTTTTTGTATGGTATGTGTTAGATTGGGGGAGCTCACTAAGCTTCGTGCTTACGGTTTTCAGTTTTGGTTTCAGGTACCCGGTTTTCAAAAGAGGAGCTCGGGGAGATTGCAGTGCACACACCGTAGTCAGTTAGCCTGGGAATGATCGACTATGATAATGATATTATGTTTTGAATTAATACTCGAGAATTTATGTTATGAATTATGATACAGTTTTTATAAATATGATTCTAGTAATGCTTTTAAAGAAATTTTTGGTCGTGATTTTTGGGTCGTTACAAGTTGGTATCATAGCCTTGGTTTGAGGGATTCAGATATGCATTCGAGTGTATCTGAACTCAAACTAAGGGCACGATAAGGGATTTTCAAAAGAAAAACATTTTTGAAAAAGGGTTTTGGAAAAAGAACATAGAAAGAAAAGATTTTTTTTTAAAAACGAGAAAAGGGTGTGGTGCATGCAATCAGCCGAGCTCAAGTAAGTACTCCCAATTTACCCATACAAGTTATGTTATTATTTTCGATATCAGTTTCAGTATCAGTTTCAGTTCAGTTTCAGTTCCAGCTTCAGTAGAACAGCATGCTAGAATAGGACTAAGGATCTAGGATGATGCCTTATGTGCCTGCTTTATGTGTTCTAGCTTGATGAGAATTGCATGTTAGTAATGAGTAGACAGTAGTAGGATAGCCTGGGTAGGTTATGCCTGATAGTATGAGCTTAGCATTGTATGCTAGTGCAGTTTCTTGTTATGAGAATAGTTTTGCCTGAGTATGTTTCCCTTATCCGAATGTTGCTTGCTTCGTGCTTTGTAGAACTCTGAGTGATGAGAGTTAGCCATTAGGTGAATACGTCACATTACATGTGATCAGGGTTGAATAATCTCAGAGTGCTGGATTTGGCCCTACTGCGCAGCTCTTGTTTGAGTCCAACCGTTGTATGGACGAGTCCTTTACTTGAAGGATTATCTGAGCCTCATCACATGTGATGGTATTCAGGTGGTGACTAATTGGCATTACAAGGAGGCCTTCGGCAGCTGAGGACTGTTTGGGTAGAGTTAGAGGTTCCCTAGGGCAAGCCTAGGATGAGAGTAGCAGAGATCAGTAGAAGAGTAAAGGGGACTTGGTGGAGTTGAGGTAACTCTTGAGGAAACTACGGATAGATGTGGAAGGTAGTAGGGGGCCATACTACTGAAAGCAGAGGATCCGTACTCGATTCAAGAGGGGCCGAGGCGAAACCAGGGAACTAGTAGAGTATGTGAGAGATCCCTCAGTAGTAGTATGTAATTGATCAGGGATTGTTATATTTTTCAGCATGGTGACGTTGCGCGAGATATCAGTTGGCAGTTCAGGTGCAGGGGAGGGTTCTGGCTCGGGCTTTAGAGCCGGGCAGCTTGATGATCAGATGAGGGATTTCATTTCCGCAGAGATTATGCGCAACATCATCGATCAGACTCCAGTGATTTTCGGTTCAGTTAGAGAGGCTATTGTGGAGCTCATGGACAGTCATCTTGAGGCCTTTAGGGCCGGATTAGTTTCAGGACAGATTGGGGCTCGTCTAGGTCCCGAATCCTATGGAGTTCAGGGATCCATCAGGGAGGGAGATCCCATTTCTAGTTTCTGCTATCAGGGGGCAGGGGTGTGTGGGGCATTCTGTCTCCAAGAGAAACCATTGCATGATTGGATAGTTGAGGAAGTTTCGCGAGCCATTCGCGAGGGTCTGCCAGACATGGTCGTGAGGATCACTGATAGATTGATAGCGAGGCTTCAGGATCAGACATCTGTTGTTCAGTCAGCAGACGTTACCGTTGGGGTAACACAGGAGCGAGACTCGGGCAGGGAGCCGGAAGGGAAGAGGAAAATGGATGAGACTCAGGTTGCCACAGGTTCGAGTAAGAGGCCCAAGGCTTCAGATTTGAGGACGAGGAACTATCAGAGCCGCAGTCGATGCGCAAAGTGCGGAAGGACGCACATGGGTGTGTGTAGGCGTAGAAGTGGTGGCGATGCTGGGTGTTTCAAGTGCGGCCAGATTGGTCATTTTAGCAGAGACTGTGTTGTTACCATCGCCCAGGGACTTGATCCGTTGTGTTTCCATTGCAGTTTGAGGGGCCACAAGAAGGCCCACTGTCCGAGTTTGTATTCAGCAAGGCAGGCACCAGCTCCTGCCCTTGGAACTTCAAGTACCGTCAGTGGTTGTCAAGGCCGGGCAAGGGTGCCTACGGCTCGGAGCCGAGTTTCTCCGGTAGATTTCAGCAGGGATTCGAGCAGCACTGAGTAATGGAGGTATGTAACTTTGTGTGTATCAGCTTATGTTATGATTATATTGTTATGGTTTTTGCATCAATGGTGGTATAAGTGTTATGTTATGGAGTGGCTTGCTTATGTTACGTCATATGCCATTTTCATACCTCGGATAATTGGTTGGTAGTTAGGGGATGTGCTCATATGGAGAAGTTTCGGAGGATGCAGTAACTGTAGCATGGTAGGGAGAGATCTGGATCGTTTCGCTAGTTCGGAGTGGATAGTGGGTTGGATGGAGTGGTCAAATTCCTACCTGGCGGGCTCGGGTTCCCCAGTAGAAGTTTTGGAATGGTAGTAAAGGATCGGGATCTCTTTTGAGTGTGAAGCCGCAAGGGTTAAGCAGGATCGAAGTGGGGGAGAACCCTCTGGGTATATTTGGATAAGAGTCTCGTAGACTCAGAATGAGTGCGCGGCCTCTAAGAAGAAATGGTAGTAGCTCAGTGATGGATGGATTGAGAAGTTCAGAATTAGGAGTTCGAGAATTTTTCCCAGCAGTTAGTTCATGTAATCGAGATGGCTAGAAGTTGGTTGGGAATCCAAGATTAAGGGTCACCTGTCGGACGCATGCGAGTCGGAATGAAGACCCTGAGAACGGGTAGCAGGAGATGTTTTAGCATTGGTAGCCAGTGTCTGAGGCAGCATGCAGATTGCGTAGATTCAGGAGTTGGGAGGTTGGAAACTTCCCAACAATAGCTTCTTGTATTCAGATTAGTAGACAGTTGGGTTGGGAACCAAGCCGGAGAATTCCTCGACGAAGCACTAAGTATATCAAGGATAAAAGATGTCGAGGATGATGCAGAATTCAAAGACTGAGGGCTGGTTTGAGAAATCGGGATGAAGAATCACTAGCAGTCAGATGGTAGTAGTAGTGTCGTAAGCCTACGGGGGTAGCCGTAGCATTCACTAGCAGTCAGATGGTAGTAGTAGTGTTGTAAGCCTGCGGGGGTATCCGTAGCATTCACTAGCAGTCAGATGGTAGTAGTAGTGTTGTAAGCCTACGGGGGTAGCCGTAGCATTCACTAGCAGTCAGATAGTAGTGGAGTGTTGTAAGCCTGCGGGGGTAGCCGTAGCGTTCATTAGCAGCCAGATAGTATTTGAGACTTGTAAATCCGAGGCTGTAGCCGTGGCTTTTATCAGATTGGTAGCAGCATGAGCGCGTGGCTGAACGCGGGAATGTAGTAATTCCCACCCGTTTGGGTGCAGCGGTGGGAATATGGGAATCCACGGATTAGATTCGGATTTCCCAAATGGTTCAGTTATGGCTAAGTCAGCGAATCTTGGCTATAGATCGTCACATCAGTTATGAGATCAGAGTAGCAGTGGACCGTTGAGGTTCGGGTATGTTAAGGGCTACCGTCAGTCTGGGAGCCATCATGTTGTTAGTCATAGAATGGATGATGTCAGGATGTGAAGTATGAACCCGATCGGTTGGATCGGAAGGTTGTTAAAGCCTCAGTGACAGGATAATTAGTGGAAACTAGTCCTTGAGGGAGATTTCATTCAGAAGTCGTGGAAGCGACTAAGGGAGGAGTCCCTTGACTCCACAGTTGGACTTGAGTTTAGTGTTTCAGGCAGCTCAGTGTTTCAGCCAGTTTAATGTTTCGGCCAACTCAGTGTCTCAGGCAGCTCAGTGATTCAACCAGATCAGCGTTTCAGGCAGTTTAATGTTTCAGGCAGGTTCGGTATTGCAGACAATTCAGTGTTTGAAAGGTTTCGGAGTTTGGGTCAGTATTGTATTTGAGTTGGAATACTAGTGTTGACGGTATAGTTGGTTGATGTGGAAATGACAAGTCTCTCTCAGCAGGATCAGTTGAGCCTTCGGCCGAGTATAAGTGACATGTAAAGATAGCTAGGCAAGTAGCTTTTCTTCGGGATGAAAGACTCGAGTTAGTAGGAGTTGAGTAATCAGATGGGATATAAGCAAGCTATTCCCAGCAGCATCGTTTCAGTATGAGCGGAAGAATGGATAGAACAGTTAGATAGTCGAAGTATTTTCAGGAGTCGCTGGAAGCGACTAGGAGATTGTGAAGGGGTGTAGTAACCGGTAGGGTTCGGTAACCCAAATATGGAGACGTCAGTAAGGACCGGTGGTGCTCGGCACCAAGTTATGTCAGATAGGGGCGTCGGTGGTTGTTGGCGGTATTGACCCGTACTGGAATTGGCGGGGGTGATGGAGTTGGTGAAGTATAGGATCTTCACAGTTACAGAGAAATAGTTGGTTATAGAACCTTGCCTTGGGAAGGCAAGGGATTTGCGCAAGGACAGGAAGGGGTGAACCCCTATAGGTTCAGTTCAGCACTCGGTGAGTACCAGAAGGATTGCCAGTTGAGTAAGTTGGGTCTCCAGGATGTTCAGGTTCAGGGTTGACCCGAGGTGTTGTCTGCAGGGATTAAGGTTAGTCGGAAGGATCGAGCAAAAGCCAGCAAGGGTAGGCAGCTGGTGTTGGAATAGTTGGTTGAGTTTAGAGGCAGCTCGCAGGCAGTGGGCCATAGCAGACATCGAGGACGAAGTTTAGTTTAAGTGGGGGAGAGTTGTAACACCCAAAGTTTCGAAGACCAAGAAAGGAAAGAAAACCCTAAGTTTAGGGGTCGACTCGGCGAGTCTAAGGAGGGACTCGGCGAGTCCGAGCGGGATCCGGGTCGGGGAGTAAGTGACCGACTCGGCGAGCCGACCAGGGGGACTCGGCGAGTCTGGTCTGTGCATGGAAAACCCTAAATTCGGGACTTGGGGCCTATATAAATGTCTTAATCTTCTTCCCAGGGTTCCATACTGCCTCTTTAGCCCTGGATATCAAACCCTAGCCGTCATATCTCCTAGTTGAGCCTTGGAAGGTGCTTTAAAGCTTGGAAAAAGGAAGAAGGAACTTGGAGGAGCAAGAAGGAGCTATAGATCTGGGATTGTGAGTTCATTTTGAGCACTTGGAGGTAATAAACTAGTTCCTGGACCCTTTTTGCACCTAGATCTATGTGTGGTTGTTGGGGCTCTTTTGCCATAATGTTATTATTTTGGGTTAGAAGCCGGATCTGGAGTTGCTACTTCAGATTCAAGTGTTTTAGGGCCTGGAGAAGCATAAAGTATCAGTCATTGTGTTGATTTTGAAGTCCCTTGGCCTTACACCCTAGTTAATGGCGTATCTTGCCTAGATCTCCTTCTCTACACGTAAAGTTTGCAACTTTACGTAAGGAATATACCTTAAAAGAGTGGATCTACAGTTTGGAGTCCATGCATGACTCAAAGGTCCTCTGCATGTATGTAGAACCGACTGGACTCGGCGAGTCCTTCGAGTGGACTCGGTGAGTAGCTTGAAGATGAGGAGGAACTCGACGAGTAGGATGAACAACTCGTCGAGTCGGATGAAGTTAGGCATGGACTCAGCGAGTTGGATGAGCACCTCGGCGAGTTGGTTGAAGATTGTCTAGGACTCGGCGAGTCATGGACTGACTCGGCGAGTCGGGTCGCGAATAAGAAAGACCCTGAGTTTATGAACTCGGTGAGTCTTTAGGAAGACTCGGAGAGTAGGGTTGACCTGGAAGGTTGACTTTGACCAGAGTTGACTTAGTTGACTGTCAGACTAAGTGTTATATGTATATTGATAGCTCGGAGAGCTGGAGGAGCAGCGGATCAGGGGATTGTCGAGTAGCAGCCAGAGATTTATCAGTAGGGTTCAGCAGTCTCAGGTGAGTTTCCTTCCAGTAGGGACGGGTCTAAGGCCACAATGCCGGCCCGTCCAGTTAGCAGTAGTTTCCGATGCAGTAGTTAGCATGTTTGATGCCTTCGTGGCTCAGACAGGATTTATGTGCTATGTTTTATGTGTTATGTGTTATGTGTTCCGGGCTACGGCCCGATGTAGTATGCAGTATATGTGTTCATGCTAGTTGATATGTTATGCTATGCTGTGTTCACCCAGTTAGCCCGGACTTCGGTCCGATGCAGGGGGCAAGGCCCCAGTTAGTCCAGACTTCAGTCCGATGCAGGGGACAAGGTCCCAGTCAGTCTCCGGACTTCGGTCCGATGCAGGGGGCAAGGCCCCAGTTAGTCCGGACTTCGGTCCGATGCAGGGGACAAGGTCCCAGTCAGTCTCCGGACTTCGGTCCGATGCAGGGGGCAAGGCCCCAGTTAGTCCGGACTTCGGTCCGATGCAGGGGACAAGGTCCCAGTCAGTCTCCGGACTTCGGTCCGATGCAGGGGGCAAGGCCCCAGTTAGTCCGGACATTGGTCCGATGCAGTGGGCAAGGCCCAGTATGTGCTTTATATGTTTTTGTATGGTATGTGTTAGATTGGGGGAGCTCACTAATCTTCGTGCTTACGGTTTTCAGTTTTGGTTTCAGGTACCCGGTTTTCAAAAGAGGAGCTCGGGGAGATGGCAGTGCACACACCGTAGTCAGTTAGCCTGGGAATGATCGACTATGATAATGATATTATGTTTTGAATTAATACTCGAGAATTTATGTTATGAATTATGATACAGTTTTTATAAATATGATTCTAGTAATGCTTTTAAAGAAATTTTTGGTCGTGATTTTTGGGTCGTTACAAGTTGGTATCAGAGCCTTGGTTTGAGGGATTCAGATATGCATTCGAGTGTATCTGAACTCAAACTAAGGGCACGATAAGGGATTTTCAAAAGAAAAACATTTTTGAAAAAGGGTTTTGGAAAAAGAACATAGAAAGAAAAGATTTTTTTTAAAAACGAGAAAAGGGTGTGGTGCATGCAATCAGCCGAGCTCAAGTAAGTACTCCCAATTTACCCATACAAGTTATGTTATTATTTTCGATATCAGTTTCAGTATCAGTTTCAATTCAGTTTCAGTTCCAGCTTCAGTAGAACAGCATGCTAGAATAGGACTAAGGATCTAGGATGATGCCTTATGTGCCTGCTTTATGTGTTCCAGCTTGATGAGAATTGCATGTTAGTAATGAGTAGACAGTAGTAGGATAGCCTGGGTAGGTTATGCCTGATAGTATGAGCTTAGCATTGTATGCTAGTGCAGTTTCTTGTTATGAGAATAGTTTTGCCTGAGTATGTTTCCCTTATCCGAATGTTGCTTGCTTCGTGCTTTGTAGAACTCTGAGTGATGAGAGTTAGCCATTAGGTGAATACGTCACATTACATGTGATCAGGGTTGAATAATCTCAGAGTGCTGGATTTGGCCCTACTGCGCAACTCTTGTTTGAGTCCAACCGTTGTAGGGACGAGTCCTTTACTTGAAGGATTATCTGAGCCTCGTCACATGTGATGGTATTCAGGTGGTGACTAATTGGCATTACAAGGAGGCCTTCGGCAGCTGAGGACTGTTTGGGTAGAGTTAGAGGTTCCCTAGGGCAAGCCTAGGATGAGAGTAGCAGAGATCAGTAGAAGAGTAAAGGGGACTTGGTGGAGTTGAGGTAACTCTTGAGGAAAGTACGGATAGATGTGGAAGGTAGTAGGGGGCCATACTACTGAAAGCAGAGGATCCGTACTCGATTCAAGAGGGGCCGAGGCGAAACCAGGGAACTAGTAGAGTATGTGAGAGATCCCTCAGTAGTAGTATGTAATTGATCAGGGATTGTTATATTTTTCAGCATGGTGACGTTGCGCGAGATATCAGTTGGCAGTTCAGGTGCAGGGGAGGGTTCTGGCTCGGGCTTTAGAGCCGGGCAGCTTGATGATCAGATGAGGGATTTCATTTCCGCAGAGATTATGCGCAACATCATCGATCAGACTCCAGTGATTTTCGGTTCAGTTAGAGAGGCTATTGTGGAGCTCATGGACAGTCATCTTGAGGCCTTTAGGGCCGGATTAGTTTCAGGACAGATTGGGGCTCGTCTAGGTCCCGAATCCTATGGAGTTCAGGGATCCATCAGGGAGGGAGATCCCATTTCTAGTTTCTGCTATCAGGGGGCAGGGGTGTGTGGGGCATTCTGTCTCCAAGAGAAACCATTGCATGATTGGATAGTTGAGGAAGTTTCGCGAGCCATTCGCGAGGGTCTGCCAGACATGGTCGTGAGGATCACTGATAGATTGATAGCGAGGCTTCAGGATCAGACATCTGTTGTTCAGTCAGCAGACGTTACCGTTGGGGTAACACAGGAGCGAGAGTCGTGCAGGGAGCCGGAAGGGAAGAGGAAAATGGATGAGACTCAGGTTGCCACAGGTTTGAGTAAGAGGCCCAAGGCTTCAGATTTGAGGACGAGGAACTATCAGAGCCGCAGTCGATGCGCGAAGTGCGGAAGGACGCACATGGGTGTGTGTAGGCGTAGAAGTGGTGGCGATGCTGGGTGTTTCAAGTGCGGCCAGATTGGTCATTTTAGCAGAGACTGTGTTGTTACCATCGCCCAGGGACTTGATCCGTTGTGTTTCCATTGCAGTTTGAGGGGCCACAAGAAGGCCCACTGTCCGAGTTTGTATTCAGCAGGGCAGGCACCAGCTCCTGCCCTTGGAACTTCAAGTACCGTCAGTGGTTGTCAAGGCCGGGCAAGGGTGCCTACGGCTCGGAACCGAGTTTCTCCGGTAGATTTCAGCAGGGATTCGAGCAGCACTGAGTAATGGAGGTATGTAACTTTGTGTTTATCAGCTTATGTTATGATTATATTGTTATGGTTTTTACATCAATGGTGGTATAAGTGTTGTGTTATGGAGTGGCTTGCTTGTGTTACGTCATATGCCATTTTCATACCTCGGATAATTGGATGTGCTCATATGGAGAAGTTTCGGAGGATGCAGTAACTGTAGCATGGTAGGGAGAGATCTGGATCGTTTCGCTAGTTCGGAGTGGATAGTGGGTTGGATGGAGTGGTCAAATTCCTACCTGGCGAGCTCGGGTTCCCCAGTAGAAGTTTTGGAATGGTAGTAAAGGATCGGGATCTCTTTTGAGTGTGAAGCCGCAAGGGTTAAGCAGGATCGAAGTGGGGGAGAACCCTCCGGGTATATTTGGATAAGAGTCTCGTAGACTCAGAATGAGTGCGCGGCCTCTAAGAAGAAATGGTAGTAGCTCAGTGATGGATGGATTGAGAAGTTCAGAATTAGGAGTTCGAGAATTTTTCCCAGCAGTTAGTTCATGTAATCGAGATGGTTAGAAGTTGGTTGGGAATCCAAGATTAAGGGTCACCTGTCGGACGCATGAGAGTCGGAATGAAGACCCTGAGAACGGGTAGCAGGAGATGTTTTAGCATTGGTAGCCAGTGTCTGAGGCAGCATGCAGATTGCGTAGATTCAGGAGTTGGGAGGTTGGAAACTTCCCAACAATAGCTTCTTGTATTCAGATTAGTAGACAGTTGGGTTGGGAACCAAGCCGGAGAATTCCTCGACGAAGCACTAAGTATATCAAGGATAAAAGATGTCGAGGATGATGCAGAATTCAAAGACTGAGGGCTGGTTTGAGAAATCGGGATGAAGAATCACTAGCAGTCAGATGGTAGTAGTAGTGTCGTAAGCCTACGGGGGTAGCCGTAGCATTCACTAGCAGTCAGATGGTAGTAGTAGTGTTGTAAGCCTGCGGGGGTATCCGTAGCATTCACTAGCAGTCAGATGGTAGTAGTAGTGTTGTAAGCCTACGGGGGTAGCCGTAGCATTCACTAGCAGTCAGATAGTAGTGGAGTGTTGTAAGCCTGCGGGGGTAGCCGTAGCGTTCATTAGCAGCCAGATAGTATTTGAGACTTGTGAATTCGAGGGTGTAGCCGTGGCTTTTATCAGATTGGTAGCAGCATGAGCGCGTGGCTAAACGCGGGAATGTAGTAATTCCCACCCGTTCGGGTGCAGCGGTAGGAATATGGGAATCCACGGATTAGATTTGGATTTCCCAAATGGTTCAGTTATGGCTAAGTCAGCGAATCTTGGCTATAGATCGTCACATCAGTTATGAGATCAGAGTAGCAGTGGACCGTTGAGGTTCGGGTATGTTAAGGGCTACCGTCAGTCTGGGAGCCATCATGTTGTTAGTCATAGAATGGATGATGTCAGGATGTGAAGTATGGACCCGATCGGTTTGGATCGGAAGGTTGTTAAAGCCTCAGTGACAGGATAATTAGTGGAAACTAGTCCTTGAGGGAGATTTCATTCAGAAGTCGTGGAAGCGACTAAGGGAGGAGTCCCTTGACTCCACAGTTGGACTTGAGTTTAGTGTTTCAGGCAGCTCAGTGTTTCAGCCAGTTTAATGTTTCGGCCAACTCAGTGTCTCAGGCAGCTCAGTGATTCAACCAGATCAGCGTTTCAGGCAGTTTAATGTTTCAGGCAGGTTCGGTATTGCAGACAATTCAGTGTTTGAAAGGTTTCGGAGTTTGGGTCAGTATTGTATTTGAGTTGGAATACTAGTGTTGACGGTATAGTTGGTTGATGTGGAAATGACAAGTCTCTCTCAGCAGGATCAGTTGAGCCTTCGGCCGAGTATAAGTGACATGTAAAGATAGCTAGGCAAGTAGCTTTTCTTCGGGATGAAAGACTCGAGTTAGTAGGAGTTGAGTAATCAGATGGGATATAAGCAAGCTATTCCCAGCAACATCGTTTCAGTATGAGCGGAAGAATGGATAGAACAGTTAGATAGTCGAAGTATTTTCAGGAGTCGCTGGAAGCGACTAGGAGATTGTGAAGGGGTGTAGTAACCGGTAGGGTTCGGTAACCCAAATATGGAGACGTCAGTAAGGACCGGTGGTGCTCGGCACCAAGTTATGTCAGATAGGGGCGTCGGTGGTTGTTGGCAGTATTGACCCGTACTGGAATTGGCGGGGGTGATGGAGTTGGTGAAGTATAGGACCTTCACAGTTACAGAGAAATAGTTGGTTATAGAACCTTGCCTTGGGAAGGCAAGGGATTTGCGCAAGGACAGGAAGGGGTGAACCCCTATAGGTTCAGTTCAGCACTCGGTGAGTACCAGAAGGATTGCCAGTTGAGTAAGTTGGGTCTCCAGGATGTTCAGGGTCAGGGTTGACCCGAGGTGTTGTCTGCAGGGATTAAGGTTAGTCGGAAGGATCGAGCAAAAGCCAGCAAGGGTAGGCAGCTGGTGTTGGAATAGTTGGTTGAGTTTAGAGGCAGCTCGCAGGCAGTGGGCCATAGCAGACTTCGAGGACGAAGTTTAGTTTAAGTGGGGGAGAGTTGTAACACCCAAAGTTTCGAAGACCAAGAAAGGAAAGAAAACCCTAAGTTTAGGGGTCGACTCGGCGAGTCTAAGGAGGAACTCGGCGAGTCCGAGCGGGATCCGGGTCGGGGAGTAAGTGACCGACTCGGCGAGCCGACCAGGGGGACTCGGCGAGTCTGGTCTGTGCGTGGAAAACCCTAAATTCGGGACTTGGGGCCTATATAAATGTCTTAATCTTCTTCCCAGGGTTCCTTACTGCCTCTTTAGCCCTGGATATCAAACCCTAGCCGTCATATCTCCTAGTTGGGCCTTGGAAGGTGCTTTAAAGCTTGGAAAAAGGAAGAAGGAACTTGGAGGAGCAAGAAGGAGCTATAGATCTGGGATTGTGAGTTCATTTTGAGCACTTGGAGGTAATAAACTAGTTCCTGGACCCTTTTTGCACCTAGATCTATGTGTGGTTGTTGGGGGTCTTTTGCCATAATGTTATTATTTTGGGTTAGAAGCCGGATCTGGAGTTGCTACTTCAGATTCAAGTGTTTTAGGGCCTGGAGAAGCATAAAGTATCAGTCATTGTGTTGATTTTGAAGTCCCTTGGCCTTACACCCTAGTTAATGGCGTATCTTGCCTAGATCTCCTTCTATACACGTAAAGTTTGCAACTTTACGTAAGGAATATACCTTAAAAGAGTGGATCTACAGTTTGGAGTCAATGCATGACTCAAAGGTCCTCTGCATGTATGTAGAACCGACTGGACTCGGCGAGTCCTTCGAGTGGACTCGGCGAGTAGCTTGAAGATGAGGAGGAACTCGACGAGTAGGATGAACAACTCGTCGAGTCGGATGAAGTTAGGCATGGACTCGGCGAGTTGGATGAGCAACTCGGCGAGTTGGTTGAAGATTGTCTAGGACTCGGCGAGTCATGGACTGACTCGGCGAGTCGGGTCGCGAATAAGAAAGACCCTGAGTTTATGAACTCGGCGAGTCTTTAGGAAGACTCGGAGAGTAGGGTTGACCTGGAAGGTTGACTTTGACCAGAGTTGACTTAGTTGACTGTCAGACTAAGTGTTATATGTATATTGATAGCTCGGAGAGCTGGAGGAGCAGCGGATTAGGGGATTGTCGAGTAGCAGCCAGAGATTTATCAGTAGGGTTCAGCAGTCTCAGGTGAGTTTCCTTCCAGTAGGGACGGGTCTAAGGCCACAATGCCGGCCCGTCCAGTTAGCAGTAGTTTCCGATGCAGTAGTTAGCATGTTTGATGCCTTCGTGGCTCAGACAGGATTTATGTGCTATGTTTTATGTGTTATGTGTTATGTGTTCCGGGCTACGGCCCGATGTAGTATGCAGTATATGTGTTCATGCTAGTTGATATGTTATGATATGCTGTGTTCACCCAGTTAGCCCGGACTTCGGTCCGATGCAGGGGGCAAGGCCCCAGTTAGTCCGGACTTCGGTCCGATGCAGGGGACAAGGTCCCAGTCAGTCTCCGGACTTCGGTCCGATGCAGGGGGCAAGGCCCCAGTTAGTCCGGACTTCGGTCCGATGCAGGGGACAAGGTCCCAGTCAGTCTCCGGACTTCGGTCCGATGCAGGGGGCAAGGCCCCAGTTAGTCCGGACATTGGTCCGATGCAGTGGGCAAGGCCCAGTATGTGCTTTATATGTTTTTGTATGGTATGTGTTAGATTGGGGGAGCTCACTAAGCTTCGTGCTTACGGTTTTCAGTTTTGGTTTCAGGTACCCGGTTTTCAAAAGAGGAGCTCGGGGAGATTGCAGTGCACACACCGTAGTCAGTTAGCCTGGGAATGATCGACTATGATAATGATATTATGTTTTGAATTAATACTCGAGAATTTATGTTATGAATTATGATACAGTTTTTATAAATATGATTCTAGTAATGCTTTTAAAGAAATTTTTGGTCGTAATTTTTGGGTCGTTACAAGTTTAAGGTGGGTTGCACCTGATCCTACATCGGCTTGGAAGGAGAACAAAACATCTCCTTATAAGGGGTGTGGATACCTTCCTTGTCACAACGTGTTTTAAAGCCGTGAGGGCAGCAGATCCCATAAGAACTCTGCAGTTAAGCGTGCTTGGGCGGGAGTAGTACCGGGATGGGTGACCCCCTGGGAAGTCCTCGTGCCGAGTGGCCCAAAGCGGACGATATTGTGATACGTGCCAGAGGGGGGTGTTACAAATGGTATCAGAGCTAGGGCACGGGTCGATGTGTTCGACAGGGACGTCGAACCCTATAATGGGGGGTGAAGGTGGGTTGCACCTGATCCTACATCGGCTTGGAAGGAGAACAAAACATCTCCTTATAAGGGGTGTGGATACCTTCCTTGTCACAACGCGTTTTAAAGCCGTGAGGGCAGCAGATCCCATAAGAACTCTGCAGTTAAGCGTGCTTTGGCGGGAGTAGTACCGGGATGGGTGACCCCCTGGGAAGTCCTCGTGCCGAGTGGCCCAAAGCGGACAATATTGTGATACGTGCCAGAGGGGGGTGTTACATTGAGCATACCAAACAAGATCCTATGTGTGCATGCAACCCTAATTTCTTGATCTATGTTTTCTCTAATTGAACATACAACTTTGAACATCAAATAAGAACCGTAGGGATACCTAGGTATTTTCAAAAATATTAAAGAAAAGGTTTAGTGTTATAGAAAATAACTAAAATTCTTCTTTGAAGACTCTTGGAAGCAAGCACCATATATATATATATATATATATATATATATATAGAGAGAGAGAGAGGACTAATATTTTGTCACTCTTAGAGGGGAGGCATGGACAAAATTATGTGCTAGGAAGGCCTTTATATAGCTAAGGTAGCTTGGTGCCAAAACTATTGTTTAAGGATGAAACCATAATCCCTTTGCTTAATGACCAATCAACTCATTCCCTTCCTTATGCAAGGGCTTGGACGAAATTCCTTGGGCTTGCCCAAGTGATTTTCATCTACCTCATCCAATGAGGTCAATTGACTCCTTTCCTCAACTTTCATTAAATAACCAAACAGACCCTGCACTTTTAATTAATCCAATTAATTCTAATTAATTTCTTATTAATTATTAATTAAATAATATGATTTCCAATTAATATACTATTCTCATAATATATTAATAAATTATTATGATTTCTAATTAATTTATTAACCATACAATAATTTAATAAATCATACTCTCTCTCTCTCTCTCTCTATAAAAGCCATCTTATTCGATTGTCAGGTTTAAGGGCAACCCAAAAAGACTATGTTACTATCAATTCAAGTTTATACCAACTATAGTTATGTACTTAGACACCTAATCCAACACATACACCATAAGGATCTACATTTTCACTATTAAATGCAATAATCAATTTGAATATCAAGAACCCTAATGTCCTTTTCTTATTTTTTTTTTCTTTTATAATGTTTCGATTTATTATTATTATTATTATTATTATTATTAAATAAATAAATAAATGAGGCCCACCCACCCATATAACCTAGCCTCACGTATGAACTTGATGTTGACACCTCTTCTTGGTTAATATTGCATCGATTTCTTTATTAACACATACCCAACTGTCGCAATCACTTTTCCAGTTGATATAATCTTGTTTGGTGTTATAATATGATTGGTTGTTCCTTTAACCTAGTAGTGTTGCATGTGATAAGGTGAGGAAGCGGGGTGCATGGGAGGAGGTGAGGCGGCGGGGTGTATCGTGGTGTAGTGGCTTTGAAGTTGTCGGTGTTGGCGATGGGTGGCTTTGAAGTTGTCAGTGTCATGTAGGAGATGGAGCTAACAATTATGAAGAGAAGACTTGATGATCATCTAATTGATGAGGGTTGAAAACAACAAATTAGGGATTTGTGTTCTTTTTATGTAAATAAAATAATCTATCCCTCCAATTTTAAAAATAACAAAATAACATAAATGACAAAAAAAAAAGATATAATGGTCATCGTGCATGCATTTAATTAAGCGGGCTTAGGCTGTGTTTGGTGTACCAAAATTAGCTTATTTTTCGAGTTTTTTTAAGTTGTCATGTGTTGGCAAACAAAAAAGTTGTAGTTTTTTAAAAAGCTACTTAAACTCGCTTTTAATGAGTTTTAAAAAAAATCAAATGCACACCTTAATTAATTATAGAAACATATTCTTTAAATGTATTTTTATGTTATTTTATATTTTTCAGTTAGTTTTACCAAACATTATTTTTTATTAGTTAGTTTTTCAGCTATTAACTTGTTTTTATTTAACAAGTAGTTTTTCAACTAGTACTTCAAACATAGCTTTAATGGTTAGAAACAAAAAGGAACAAATTTGATGAATTTTGAAAACATGGGTCCATTGATATCAATTTTATAAAATATGACTAAAACTGAAGATAGATGCATACCATAAGGAGGAAAAGTGTAATTTACTCTAAAAAGGTATTATATGGTATTTAAAGGTAAAAATAGAACACCCACATCGTTGGGTCATCATGATGTCGATTGCGCCTTACAGCTGGAGTTCTTTTGGAATTTCAGTTATGATCCCAGGAATATTCTTTTTTTTATTATCTCTTCATGAATTTGGAGTCATATTATTTGCATAAAGTACAAAATAATAAATGCTTTCGAGACAATAATATTTCAAGAAAGGAAAATAGTGTTTGGGCATTATGTCAATTGTCATACGATTCTCATATGGTATATGGTACACATACTTTTGTTAAACAATCTTAGGTTAGGTCGTTAGGGTATTGAATCATATCATGTGCCATGTAATTTGCACATAGTTTCCGAGTTTTAGTATGGTATGTTGTTAGAAATTCTTTAAATGCTGGTAATTTTTGCATACGCCATTCTCATGTTATTTGAGTCATTGTCGAAAGTAGCGATTTGAATTAATTAAAGATTTTACCATCATAATCTCCATGACCATAGGGTTTTGAATTGTCTAGAAAGATAATTATCT
This sequence comes from Lactuca saligna, assembly GCF_052625555.1. Taxonomy (NCBI): domain Eukaryota; kingdom Viridiplantae; phylum Streptophyta; class Magnoliopsida; order Asterales; family Asteraceae; genus Lactuca; species Lactuca saligna. Next base: position 49,506,972 of record NC_136423.1, read on the forward strand.
TGTTAAAAATCTATAATGCCCTTTGTGTTAAAAAGGAAAAGACATTAAATCCTTTTTGATTGTTTTTATAATGGAGGGTTGCCATTAGTTCTAACCAAGGCTCTCAAGATCATGATCTTACCTAAGATCGAATTTCATTTTGCAAAATATTAATCATAAGACGTATCGGGATCGAAAGATCCTACAAAAAAAAAAAAAAAACTCATATTCAAATTTACTCGCAAAGTTTTGGTGTGAAATATACTTGATAACATGATGTTGATTAAGAAGTATATAGTGGAATCAACTTTAATTTCTCAAGCATGAACCATAATTTTATCGATGTAAACCGTAAAAATTAAGAAGAATACATCTTAATTAGGAAAAAAAAACCATTGTGATCATATACAACTAGGGAAAAACACCATTGTGATCATATACAACTAAAATCATAAGATTACAAAGAGAATTTTATGATTGTGTTCTGTCTAATTTTATATGAAATGATGAAATAATGATGTTCTACAAGACTTCTTGCCACTTACGATACTTGATTTAAAGTTAAATGGATGAAGTTGTGAGATTCGGTTATATAATAAAACTAAAGATGTGAGATCCGGATCGTAGTGTGATCATGATCATTTTTATGGAGGGTTATCAAATATATATTTTGAATTTCTAAAAATATTTAACATTGATAAACATTTCTTCAGATTTTATTTGTTAAGCAAGAAATAGTTGATTTAGATGTATATGTTATTGTGAAAATATGACTATTGTATAGATTTCTGCTAACAAACATTTAATATTCTTTTTACACGGCATTATTTCTTACATATATTATGCTAAAATAGTTGTTCTTGTAGTTGGATACTGACTATTGCATAAATATATATTTAACATATTTTACTCAAAGAGTTCATGACAATAAATATATATATAGGATAAGTTTGGAGTGACTATAGCCATTTGTTTTAGGGGATTTTTGTAAAAGTTAATTAATTTCTTATTTGTGGTCCATTAAATATATTGGATGGCGTTTAGTAGGTGGGATGGGGTGGGGTGGGAAATGTCAAATCCATCGAAACATGATATTGACTTCGTAAAATGGACGAGTCAAATTGATCGAGTAACAAATCCAAAATGAGTCTATATCAAAATGAATACATTTTTTGTAAGTTCAAACTAGGTTGTTCGGATTGGTCTTGATGTGCTTTTAGTTTAGGTTTCTTAGGTTTTGATTTAAGTTATTGATGATGTTGGCTGGTCAATGGAGATATATTAATAATTGGTGATTTTAATGATTGCTCGAAAACATTGTGAAAAACATGGCTCTCGTTTTTGTAATAAAGCGTTGGCTGATTTTTTTTAATTAAATCATCTTAATTCTGAAACTTGTCCATAGCCCTCACTTGGACCAATAAATGGGCGTCCAAAATAAAAAAGTTAAATCGGGTTTTGCTTTTGGAAGGTCTTAAACCGAAGGAAGTGGCGTTGAGCTCACCGAGCTCAGCTTCGGTTCCAACAAGAAAAAGCTTCGGTTCCAACAAGAAAAAAAAAGGAGTAAGAAGAAGAGAGTGTGTGAGCTGCCGAGTGGGGGAAGAGAAAGGGCAAGAAGAAGAAGAAGAAGAAGGGAGACTCGGCATGCCATTTCCGGGTTGGGGTTCCGAGCTCGACATGCTGAGTTCGCGACGCAATGTTTGTCGAGTACACATCAGCAATGTCGAGCTCGTTACCAAACCACTCCTCACAACCTTATTAGGGATGTCAAAAAATCTCGTGGGGCCCCACTCCCATATGTGGGATATTTGTTAAAAAAACGGAGGGCTTACAGAGAGTTCTTAGCGAAAACCAGGAATTATGCGGGCAGAATTCTGATCCGAGAGCTTCTAATTACCAGCTATAAATACAATTACACTTAAAGCATACTAAATGTATTGGAAGTGTCTGAGAAATCGGCTAAAACTCGCAGGTATTTATAGCAAAAAAGTGAGGGTGTGTCGTGCACAGTGTCGGAGAGGGTGATATGGTAGTTCCTGGATGGTGAAACATGGCGAAATTTTGCTGGAGGGACAGGGTGACTCGCGCCACTCGTCCACACGAAAAATCTCATTTTATTCAAAAATTCACATCTTCTTCATACGAGCTTTATTTTCGATGCATTTTATATCCACACGTAGTTATCGATGAAATTTACAAATTTTGTTTATACTCTGTCGGCTAATTCTCATTTTACTTTTAAAGTTATATTTTTAACAGACTTAAACTATTAAAACTCGTATAAAAATCATAACTCTCACATACGATATTCGTTTTCTATACTCTTTATATCAATGGATAGGTATGACGAGATCTTCAACTCTCCTTTAGATTGTTTTTAATAATCAACCCATCTCAAATTCGGTTTCTATGTTGTACACTGCTACGCTCAAACTTAGTAAAATCATAATTTAGTCATATGAAGCCAAATTTTGACGTTCTAAATATGTATGATCTCGGTTTTATGACTACTACAACTTTTGTTTTGATTTCTTAGGCTAATAAGCAACCTATCTAATATTCACTTTTCACGAGATGCGGATACGTGTCGGGTTAATTGCAAAACTTCAAAAAAGCATAACTTCTTCATACGAAGTTAGATTTAGGCGTTCTATATATTTAAAGAAATCATATCGATGTTTTCTATATGTTTATTGTAACATCCCATTTTCACAACAAAAATTTTCATTCAAGATAAAACTTCCCAATTTATTAATCCATTAATTAAGAAAACCATTTATTCCGAATTACATTTATTAAAAATCAGAGTAGTGTAGAAATGCAGAAGCCTCAATGTTGCTGATGAGTGTGTATAGTCCCGCCTTCGCCTTCCAACAATAACTGATGATACCTGAACCATAAACCACTTGGTAAACATAAAGCTTAGTGACCCCCCCCCCCCCACCCTACCCCCACAAAAAAAATATACCACCATATAAACATATCACATATATAATCAACACATGTCAGGTCCAGTCAACCATCGGGTTGGAATACCCCAGGAACAATCAACTTCGGCTCCAGTCATCCTCAAGATGGAATACCCCAACTTGGAATGCCAATATACAACAAGTCCAATCAGACATCGGGTTGGAATACCCAGGGTTTGTTGGACTGCCGCCTTAACCCTACTGCTCTTCCAGAGCCTCCGTGCCTACGACTTACAGCCTCCCTACACAGGGTATCTTGGCCTAGCGCACAAAACAGGAGCGCCTCAACCTAACCAAACACAATATGTCGACATATAACAATCAGGATCAAGTAGGCACATAATACAGGCAAACAATAATCATACAACTCACTACTGTCTACTAATCCTTTCACCACACACAGTCCCACTACCAACTAACCCCCATAGAATGCATAAACATAGCTAACCAGAGGTGAGATAGCCACCCAAACAGATGGTCCTACCCTAGAGCCACAACCAAACAAGGAACAGGAAAGAGAGCCTAGACCAAGATTTCTCAAGTTATCCTACATGACCACCGACAGTCCTTAAGGGCACTCCATAGATGAGAACCAGCAAGCACAGATAACATACCATTCTACAGGTTATTACCACAAAGCAACATACTTAATACCGGGAGACATATCTAACTACATCATAACAGCATATTCAATACCATAACACATATCCATCAACTTACTACAGCATAGCAACATACTCAATACCATAACGCATATCTAACATATCACTACAACATAGCAACATACTAAATATCAACAATCCAAGGAATGCATGGCCGTATATACTCAGAGGTGAGATAGTCACCCGGACAGGTGATCCTAATCTAGAACCACAACTAAACACATAACAAGTAAGAGAGCTTAGATCAAGAGTCCTCAGTCTATCCTACATAACTATATACAATCGTATGACATCCCTCTACTAGCAGATAATCAAAACTAGTGGGCCGACATTGGTGCCTTCGACCCATGGGTACAGTGAGGTGAAACTCACATCGATATGCGTGTAGGTAACCATTGTAACAATGAAGAACTCTACCAGCATCAACTCACTTCCAATCATCTACAGGAAGATACATGAGTCAATACTCGATCACAGGACATAGTCACTTGCAACAGTGACCACCTCACATGAAATGACGATTAGGGTTTCACATAAAATGATAACTAGGGTTAGTGTTACACACTTAACCCCTTAAGGACTTAATCCATTAAGTCCAATATTGCATTAAGTTAATTGTAGAGAATTATTAAGTATTATTTTAAGTTTAGTTAATAGTTTTAATGTGGGTCCCGACCAACTCCAAGATTAGGGTTTATTGACATTAGGGTTATCCAAACCCTAATTAGGGTTTCCAACTCCTAAGTTAGATATATATATATATATATATATATATATATATATATGTGTGTGTGTGTGTGTGTGTGTGTGTTTATAAATCTGGCACCACCCACTGCCACCTCGGGCAGTGGTGGTCGGCGGCAGGAGGCGGAAACAACCATTGCTATGGTGGGATTTATAAGTTTCTAGGTACACACACACACAAGCACACAACCACCCAAGGTGGCGGCTGGTGGCGGCAAAACAGCGGCATGAGGTGGCAGCCACCTCCTTATGGTGGCGGTGACATGTTTTTCTTTGATTTTTCTGGCCAAGAACATTCATACAAGATCCCATCTAAAAGAAAACAAACACACACACACACACACACCATATAACATACACACACAGCCACCTACACATGGTGGCTGGTGGTGGCAGAAAAAGTATTAAGGGCGACAACCGCCATGGTTGGCTGCCATGGTAGTCCCTTGCGTTTTCCGGCCAAACAACACATGTACACAACAACATCGACTGAAACCCGCATATGCACATCGACATAAGCTGAAACACATACACACACACATGAAAACCCACACAACACAGCCACACTCGTGGCAGCAGGCGGTGGTCGGAGAGCAATGTAGTGACAGTCGCATGATAGCAACTGCAGCGGTTGGATGAGCTCAACATTTCAGAAAGAATGGAGGAGAGAGGGAGAGAGAGATATTTTACATCCGTTACACACATATGAATCATAAAACCACACACCCATCCGCTCACTGTGGCATGCTAGAGACGGAAGAATGCTATCAAACAGAACAGCCATCGGAGCGGCGGTGGCGACAGAATGCACGTAAGAACAAAATAAGCGAGTGGGAGGGTCGTACCATTACCGGAGAGAGGGATAGGAAACAATGACGGTGGTGGTTGGCTTCAATGGTCGTGATGGCATCAAGGGGGTAGCTGAGAGTTTGGGGAGACAAGGCGGTGTGTGAAGATGGACTCTAGGGTTAGGGTTTTGAGATGTGTTAAGGATGAGGAAAGGAAGAATGATGGGTTTTAAGCCCCCGTCCTATTCAAATATTTGACCACTTTAACAATTTCAGCCCCTCCCTTTATTTTTTTTTTCAATTTGAATCCAAGAATTACTCAACAACCCCTCCTCTACAAAATATTTCACATCCTAGGTCCTAATGTTACCATATAGACCCCAAATTCTTGAATTTATATCATTTAACCCCCATGGCTGACACTGATCAATTATTACGGAATTAGGGTTAAAATGAAATAAAATATAAAATACATCTCATGTTTTTAGGGTGTTTATTTATTTAATTGAATTTAATTTATTTATTTAATTTAATTTAATTTATTTATTTAATTTTATTTATTTATTTTAAATGGACTATTACAATTCTCCCTACTTAAATTACATTTCTTCCTCGAAATCAGCTCTCGCTTCTACCTCGAGGTGCACTTCTGCACCAAAAGGGCATCACCACAATGAAAACTAGTTGATCTCATGCTGAATTGAACCACACTCTTACTTTGCTCCAACAACCCAGTTGAGCTATCCACTATTAACACTGGGGCTCACTCCCGATCAGACGATAACAGACAAGCAAACCCTCAACCTGAGCTCCTAACACCTTAGGGCCTACGTACAAGCACGCCCTATAGTTTTTATCACAACTAAGAAAATTACGAATCGAAAGGGAAATCCAACAGTTGACGATGATTCGATACGAACCCCAATGATTTAGCAGTTGCATCAAAATTTGGAACTTAGAGAAATCCGAAAGAGAACCGAATTTTGGCCAAGAGTCTTCCTGCTGCGAGGTTTTTTTCTCTCCCTCACTTGAAATATGCTAGAAACTGAGAACTTCAAAGTCCTTCGATACTACGACTAACCCGAACTCTATTACTTGATCTCAACCACTAATATCTACATATATAGGAGAATCTGGTTTCACACAACATTCATACATTCCGACTCGCATACAATCGAGGCCAAAGAAAACTAATCCATACATAACTGATATATGCATATTTAATCATATATTTTGTATAATATCTTAATACTTTTTGGCGATTTTGTCTTGATTTATGAACAAAAGGTACTTAATTATGTTAAAATTACATTTTCAGCCTTAAAGACATGCTCAGGTGAAAAAAGAAACAAAACTAGCAATTGGAAGCTTGGGAATTAAAGTTTGAAGAAATAAAGCTTAAAAGCGGAGAAACTCGTCGATTTGGCCATCAACTTGACGAGTAGGATGGAATATTCGCGAACCGACAATGCCTTACCGTACACGCGTTTTAAGTAAAGAACTCGTCGAGTTAGGTCTAATAACTCGACAAGTCGGTACGTAATTTTTGTAAATTCTTATATATATATATATATATATATATATATATATATATATATATATATATATATATATATATATCGGTTATTCCGGAAACCCAAAGGGTGTTGGATACTTTTGGCGACTCATTAGCGATCGGAAGGGTTCTTGAAGCTTAGGTTTTCGAGAATTCAACTTGGAAGTCAAGTTAGAAGATATCAAAGGCAATAAACACTATTCTTTTTCTTAATCTTTTGCATAAACCATGTTTGCAACATTAGATTTTGATTTTAGGTTGTTAATTGTTGTAGATATGAGCTAAAAGCTTTTAACTTCTATTTAGAGTAGATGAATTATTGATTATGGTGTGATTTTATGGGTTAGATTAATTTGATTTGGTGAATTGTCTTGTTAAGCTTGTTAAAGACCCTTATGTGTTGATAGTAATTATTTTCTATTAATAATCAAGTTGTTGAGTTGCGTGAACATCCTCTTAATTGCTTGAATAATATAATTTTGTGAACACAATATTGTATGCCTAGTATTAGTGAATATGAACCTAGGGTTAACTAGAAAATAAGTACATTAATGTGTAAGCATGTGTGATGAACAACCATACATGAGTTAATTGAATTGACAAATTTAGTCAGCTAATATTACAAGTATTACTTGAACCGAACTGAACACTAGGAAACTCGTTAGTTTAATCAATTGGCCACTGTTTGAATTAACCTGTTTGCTACGGATTAGTAATAGTGAACATGAACCTAATCACATTAGAAATCGGTAGCCAATGATATATTAATCCATTGCACTTGCCATGAAATCAACCATAGGAATAAATGAGTCGAATCTTATCAAATGTCTCTTTTATCATTGAATCTAGTTACCTTCTATTCTATTTAGTTGTTAATTGTTTTGTTTAAGTGTTAGTTTCTTATTTAAGTTTCTAGTCTTGCAAAACTAGAGAAAACCATCTTTTATTACTTGTTTTAATTTAGGTAATTCTAGTAGTTAATCTTAATTGTTACCGTTCCTTGTGTTCGATACCCTACTTGCTTGAACTATATTGCTAACCGATAGGTACACTGCCTTTCGTGTGTTTATTTTGTGTTTAAATTAGTAGGATTAAAACTAGTGCATTTAACACACATCAATAACTGGAGATTAATTGAAACAAAGCTAAATAAGATAATTCCATTTAACTTACCATCCAAAATTATAACTGAACCTTGAAACACAAACAGAAATGACAGATAGATACCGATACTACCACAATTGCTAAATAGAAAAACTGCCAACTCAAATTTCGGCTCTTGGGACCCCGACGGTCCCCTGACGACCATCAGGTAACTGCCAAGCTAAGGGCGAAGGATCCCAACACCTCACTAAAAAGGGGACAATGATCTCTAATGTGGCCTTCCTGAGCTCAATGAAAACAAACTCATACACTCCACCTGCAGTCTCTTCCAAAATGACCCACCTCACCACACCGGTGACATGCAACAAATCTGCGCCTCCCTCCAACTGATCCTGAACTCTGGCCGGCGGACTTGAACCACTTTGCTGCAGGATGGGACTGATCTGGAGCCTGACACTGATCCTTCACCTGGCTCTCTATCTCAATCTCTCGCCTCCTCCCGACATCCTGAAGCTCAGCGAGAGAACCATAGCATTGGATGGATACAAACTGTCGAATATCTGTCTTGAGCATGCTCAAATACCGAGTCATCTGAGTCTTCTTTGAAGCAGCAAACGCATGACTGAACAAAGCCCTCTCAGTGAAAATCTTGGTGATATATGTCACCGTCTCGGTCGTCTATCTCAGATCTAGGTATTCCTAGGCCAATCTCTCCCTCTCTACCAGGGGAACATACCTTGCAGGAAGCATCTCTGAGAACTGTTCCCAAGTCATCGCGACCCTCTTCGCAAGTATAAGAACTAGTCACCGGTCTCTACCAATCCCTTGCCCCTAACCTGAGAAGGTCCAGGGCGCACTTGACCTTCTAGTCATCCGGACCAGAACACGTGAAGAAACAACCCTCCACGTCCGACAACCATCTCATCGCCATGATTGGGTCCGAGACCCCATCAAACTCTAGGGGCTTCGTACGATCGAAGTCATGATACTAGAAATCTATCTCTCCTCGAGCCCTAATGGCAGCAACAGTCACGGTGTCTGTAGTAACAACAACCTCAGAAAGTGTGGCATATCGGTCATCAAAGTACCCCATCATAGCAACCTTGACAGACTCAACCAGCTCTGGTATCTACTCCCAGACAAAAGAAACAACCTCCTCACGAATGATCTCTCTGACATGGTCCTCAGTCAATGTTGGCCCATCCTGGCCATCTGCTCTTGATCCTGATCCGGATCCAGCCTCAAGTCGTCTCATAATCTCCATACTAAAAATAAATTAGGGAGAGATCATACAAAACACATATAACACCAGGGAACCAATTCCCAACAGAACCCTAGGGGTTGTGACTTCCCTACGACGTGTACGCGTCCTATGCTTCCAGTAGTATGGGCCCATACTACCTTCCACACCTACCCGTATTCGTCTCAGAAGATCATCACAACAACCCTAACAATACCCGCAAAATACAAATACACTCTATCCTCTCATCCTAGAGGAAGGCTAGACATTACACGACTGGTCGACAGACCCCACATAACTAGTCCATGAAACTTCCACCAACCCTGCAACACTCATGTATGTTAATCATACATAATGCTAGATCTTATAGACAACAGAATACCAGATTCTACCCTAAGCCCTTCATCAAACAAGAACATGAAATAGGGCTAAACCAAACATTCTCATACTATAGAATCTTAGTTATGTACAACTATGATGCATACACTAAGCAACTACATTAATGACATCAATTTCATACAAGAAGAACCCTATGCTATCAGACATCATATAGTCAGGAAATTCTATCATGCAATTCATAAAGATCCCTAGCCTATCACTAGCATGCTTTTCTAAAAAATCACGTATCAGCAAGATCAAAAATCAAAAAATATAACAAGTATGGGTATTTTCGGAACTACTCTCCTATTCGGGTTCTGGTTGACTGTACACACCACAACTTCTTGAAAATCAAAGTTAAGTCTAGGTCCACGTTCCCGATCCCAAGCCAACAATTAAACAATAACATTACAAGAAACCGAGCCCATGCCCTTAACCCAACTCTTTTCTTATAATTTCTTTTTCAAAAACACTTTGAAAAAACTCTCGGATCCTAGTTTAAGACTGGATTCATAAAAGTGTTCCTCCAATTCACTCAAACCAGGGCTTTGATACCAACTTGTAACATCCCATTTTCACAACCAAAAATTTTCATTTTTATTAAGATAAAACTTCCCAATTTATTAATCCATTAATTAAGAAAACCATTTATTCCGAATTATATTTATTAAAAATCAGAGTATTGTAGAAATGTGGAATCATCAATGTTGTTGATGACTGTCCACAGTCCTGCCTTCGCCTTCCAGAAATAATCGATGATACATGAAACCATAAACAACTGGGTAAGCATAAAGCTTTATGAGTCCCCCCCCCCCCCCCCAACAAAAAAATACCACCATATAAACATATCACTTATATAATCAAACATGTCAGGTCCAGTCAACCATCGGGTGGGAATAACCCGGGCCCAGTCAACTTTCGGAACTAGTCATCCTCAGTATGGAATACCCCAAGTTGGAATGCCAATATACAACAAGTCCAACAAGCCATCAGGCTGGAATACCCAGGGTTTGTTTGCCTACCGCCTTAACCTTACCACTCTTCTAGAGCCTCCATGCCTACGGCTTACAGCCGGCCCGCACCGGGTATCTTGGCCTACCGCACAAAGCAGGAGCGCCTCAAACCAACCAAACACAATTTTTCGATATATAACAATCAGGATCAAGTTGGCACATAATACAGGAAAACAACAATCATACAGCTCACTACTGCCTACTAATCCCCTCACCACATATAGTCCCTCTACCAACTAACCCCCATAGAATGCGTAACCATTAGTAACCAAAGGTGATATAGCCACCCGAACAGATGGTCCTACCCTAGAGCCACAACCAAACAAGGAACAGGAAAGAGAGCCTAGACCAAGATTTCTCAGGTGATCCTACATGACCACCAACAGTCCCTAAGGGCACTGCATAGATGAGAACCATCATGTAACACCCCATTTATTTAACAAATAAATAATAAACTCTGAAGCCCCAAGATGTAATTTTTATTACCATTTTAATGCCAAATGATATAAATCGGATTTCAGGGGTTAAAAGCATAATTCTGGGGTTTAGATTGTAAAGACTTCTAAGGGTTGAGGGTTGTTTGGTATCTTTTGGATGTAGATTGGAAGGATTCTTGGATGCAAGGGACTATATGGTAAATTTGGGACTTCAGTTGAAAGCTTTTTGGGATGGAGGGACCAATTGTGTTAAAAGGGCTGATGTGTATTATGGAGCCGGGGGTTTAAGACCTTGCCAATCTCCAGCCGCCACCTCTCTATTGAGAACCCGAATATCATTGCTGCACTGTCGACGACGAAGCCGGGAGCCATCAGCGAGGACCACCGAGAAGGAGACGTAAAAGACCGACAATGAAGCTGCAAATATTCGTCAATGCTAAACGTCAGGGTCGCTGTACCCCTGTCTTCTTCGGTAATGACAACCCTTCTCTCTCTCTCTCTCTCTCGTTCTTCTGCCATTTCTCTCATGCCTGTCGCCATCTCTTCCCCGATGGCTATCACCTTTTGATGAAATTCTTTCTATTCGCCGCAAATCACCATAAGACCATGTGGGGGTTCCCATGGCACCCTGAGTAAGACCCTGGAGGGTTTCTAGTGCTTCCTTATGTGTTTTTTTGCATGGCTTATGTGTTATGTATTGCTTTTTAGCTAGCATGATATGTTGTACGCGTTTGTGTGTGGGTATGCTCCGGGGAACTCACTAAGCTTTGTGCTTACGGTTTACAGTTTTGGTTTCAGATGTAACGTTTCAAAAAAAAGGAGCCGACTTGGTCGCAACGTATCACACTATGTTTTCCGCACATGAGATCCTTGGGATTATACTCTGATGTTATTTTAGGATGACGTGTTTGATTATTGACACACTGGTTTTCACATGAGTTAATTTTATGAATGTTTTTATACTAATGGTTTATATAATAACTTAATTAAAAATGAAAATTTTGGCCTTGGTTTGAGGGATTCGGGCACACTCTTGGGTGTGTTTGAACTCAAACTAAGGACTTGGTATGTAATTTTTCAAAAGTAAAATCATTTTATAAAAAGAAGTTTGAAAAGAGAAAAGAACTTTGAAAAGAACAAAGTGTGTGATGCGTGCAATCAGTCGAGCTCAAGTAAGTTTCCCAGAATGCCCACATATGTTGTATGTTATGATTTGATTATGAATCTGTGAGTCGCATGCTAGTTAGGGCTAGGCGAGATACTTGTGTATGTTGTATGAGCTGGTAGACTTGCATGCTAGTGCTGAGTAGTCAACAATAGGTTGGCCTGATATGTGATGCTTGTAGCCATGAGAATATTGAATGCCATGCTGGAATGAGAATGATAATTGGTATTTGTAACTGCTATGTGTATGCTTTTAAAATTGTATACGGTTAGGATCTTATAGCCTTAAAATAATTGATTTGGCCTTATTTCGTATTCCTTGTTTTGTTGTGGCCCTAGGGTAGAGTCTATTATTGGACAGTCTATTAGATCATATTCTGTGTATAATTTGCATGCATAAGGCAGCCGACAGTGAGGATGGATGGATGTGGATAGCACGGGTTGTAGTATGTGGGAAGAATGTTCTACGATAGTTCTTTGGATCGTAATGTTACTCCACGAATGCTGCTTGCTTTGAGCTTTGTCGAACTCTTGAGTGATGGGAGTCAGCTGCTAAGTGGATGTGACGATATCTAGGAGGTGGATGGCTGACATCATGGGGAGTTCTTCAGCAGCTAATGGCATGGCGAGGTCAGGAACCTAAGAAAGCTTAGGATATGTTTCAGTGGGTTAGTAGTGAGGCTCAATGAGACTTGGGTGTACCAGTTTGAGGAAGTGACTTAGAGGATTCAGGAGGATTGCTGAGGAAAGTATGGATAGGTGTGGAAGGTAGTATTAGGCTCGTACTACTGAAAGCACATGATCCATACTCGAATCGGTGAGAGTCTTGGAGAATCTGAGAAGCTTCGGGGAGAAGTTTGTGACCTGGTTTGGGGACAGAGGATGTGCCAGTTTTTGAAGCTTATCCAGGACAAGTGAGCTAGTGAGCGTGATAGGGTGTTAGACCCTAAAGGATATGACATCCAGGAGTTGTAGATGCGAGATTGGTTGGAGCGCCCTGGGAAGAGAGGGTCGTGCCAGGTGCGTATAGTAGAGGGTCCCGGGAAGAGACCCATGACTTCTGATAATCGGGTGAAAGGCCAGCGAGGCCGGAGTCAGTACAACACGTACGGGAAAGTGCACAAGGGAGTTTGTCGCACCAAGGGTTTAGGCTGCTACAGGGTAGCAGGGTTGGTCATGTCAACAAAAGGTGATAAGGATTCTTGGGTGTATTCGAATCTTTGGAATGTCAGCTCGGTATGGTGTTAAGCACCCAAGAATGAAACTCAGATTCTGGTTCCGGCTCAGGAGCTGAGCCTGAACCAGTCAATTCGCGATCGTGGAAGTTCATTTCCTCGGAGATTACTTGTGGAGTTTGGGAATGGACCTTGGTGGTCTTTTGTTCAGCCAAGGGAGGGATTTGGGAGCTTTTGATCGTCGTCTCGGGGCCTTTCAGGCCAGATTCATCGCGAGACAATTAGGGGTTAATTTAAAACCCAAGGTCTGTGGATTCTTAGAATCCTTCAAGAAGGAGGAACCTATTGTTTGTTCCTGTCATTGTGTCCAGAGAGAGTTTTGTACCGTGTTCTCAAGATGGTCTAAGTAACTCTGGAGAAGGTGATCAGTATTCCTCTAGATGTTGCGAGTATGTCATCTTCTTCTGCTAATAGATAGATGATGGAAATATGTATCACCATATTGATTACTCATCATTTGTTGTTTTAGGTAATCAGCTTCTTACTTGAATTATTACTTCACTTGTCCCATGCTCTTAGCATGCACACTATGTTTACCTATGGTCCTTACTTTGTGAAATAGTATAATTGAATAACATTTTCAATCACACTCATTTCACATTTCTTAATCCATTAGTGTAAGAATACAAAATTCTCGCCACTAATAGAATATGTTAGATTCTAACATTTTATGCAACAGTCCTTTTCGTAATGTCATGGCACAAAAGTCACCAAGACTCGGCCAATGAAATTACAAAATACTCTATTAGAGATTGTTACAATACAATTCCATAGTCATGAAGTCTCATATTCAAAGTACATTCCTTTGAACATCCTTCTTGCATAAAAGTTTCTAATCTAGACATTTATTCTCGATATCCAACTCCCAATATGGAAACATTTCCATATTTTTTATATGCCAACTAATTTAAATAGAATCTTATCTATTCATAATAATGTTAATATGGTCCATCCATGACTATACTTTCAACTGTCCACAAGCGACCAATCCTTGGCGAACCTTAGATTGTCCTTGGCAGTTGTTTAATTATTTTAGTCAAAACCGGTTCTATTTACTTTTTCCCTCTAAATGCCCAAGGCATTTGGAAAATTTTAGAACGGTCGAATATTACAGCATATGCAATCGATCATATACCCGAAGCGTATGTGATACAATTCATAATGAAAAATGTTATACTTTACCAGTTTCTTACTATAATATTGTCATAATATTTCTATTTGCCGTGTTCTCAAAATTCGAACTATGAAGAGGGATGCCGTAATCATAATCGTATTTTGAGAATGCAAATAATAAATATACCCTTGACTAAATACAATTAAAATTTCTCGATCTAAGCTTTTAGATTGGAAACGAAGTATAACATTCTCTCCTTTAATTATAGCAAAAACAACTTTTCTACCCCTGCAACTTTGCAAAGTGAAACTTTTGTTTTTCTATAATTAATATTGCCAACTTGCAATACCTAAATAATAACCATGCTCCCACTAACATGATGATATATCCATTCTAGCATAACATTTATGCTCCTACTAGCTTTGACACGTATTTAGAAACCAACTAAACTTCTAGAAAACAATAATTATTGACTTCCAAAGTTCATTGTTTCAAATACGATATGCTTCGATAAGCCTTTATCTAAGCTTCTCAAAATCACAGACCTTTCCTTAGACAACTTACATGTGTGTATAAACTAATTTAGAACTTATTTCACTGAGTCCCAAATGTTCAGACAAATTGCCAAATCTCACAATTCGAACTATGAAGAGGGATGCTGTAATCATAATCGAATTTGAGAATGCAATTTACATAATCGCTATATCCTTAAAATCTATCTTAGTGAAAGTGATTCCTCACAATCATTTTCATGATGAAGAGAAACCTTATGACACTTAGATTTTATGGTGTATGTGTTCCTATCCATGTGAATTTGCCATAACCATAATCGAAAGATAATGTTTGTGACAAATATAAACTGTTATGGACAAAACTTGTTCATTCTTAATTTCTTGTCATCAAGGGTCCCCACCATTGCTTCCAAGTTATCTAGCAGCTCACCTATGCCAGTTAATGTACTTTCATTGAACAAGGTGCTTGCCTTATGCAGTCTATTGAGAACTCGTAGAAATCATATGCATAATCACTCAACAGGATTGGCACAAAAATATATTATGTAAACACGTTAGGTTACAAACCTCAAGTCGTGTGCTAGTGTTTAATAAGTTTACTCTTGATTAGTTCTTGAATCTTTTCAAGATCTTCAAACTCCCACTGACCTCTTGACATATTAGATTCTTTTATCAAGAAACATTTCTTGATAAACAAATATCCAAGAGTTAGTGTGTGTTTATATCAAGACAAAACATTACACACATTTGGTCTTAGTTGGTCCTTGTCTTCTCCAAGACATCACAACTTACCAATTTCAAACGTGCAAGAGTAAGAAAAACAATTTTCTACTTCAAATTTGATGAGTGTGTGTCACTCAATTCACAATCTTGGAATATGATTCTAAGACTTGATTTTGGAACGAAGTATGAATCATCCTTTTGATTTAACCATTTCAACAATTTCCGATTCCTCCTTTTAGCCATACTAGTGTACTAAGATGTCCTTAGAGGATCAATTGTGATATGGATCTTGATCATTAAGACGATCATAAAACAGATACAAAAGTACTCTCCATTCTTCTTAGACTGGAGAAACCTTTTAACTTTCTTCCTTCATTGATTCTTCTTATTCGTTCTGCCATTCATTGAAACTTTTCAATGATTCAAAGTTACACTTAATCTTGTAGGTATAACCACATTTTCCATACTTTTGGGAAATTATGACGAACCATCTCATTGTTATTTGTGGTGGACTTGACTAGTGCACAACATTGTGTTATAGTCCTTTAATCCTTCACTTGACTCACATACTTGTATGATCAAGGAATTAGTCTTAATTTCCTAAGTACCAAGATTTCCATACATCACATCATTCAAATCATATGATTCCAAGTTTCTGTCTAATTGAAACCTGGGTGATGGGAATCTTTCCTTACTTAGAAAATGTTGACACTGCCATAAATAACATAACTAAAAATCACATCCATTTATAGAAATACACAAACATCAATTTTTCACAAGGATTTTCATTGCAAGGATATATATAAATAAGACAAATCAAAATTTTATTTTATTCATAAAAGCAGCGGAAAACATGTCCTTACAATGCAAAATCAATTTAAAAACCATGTAATCAAATATTCCTAACAACTCTATCATAATTTTCTAAGCTCAAAATCTTATCTTCGAATCCATGCGATCGTGATCCATTTCTTCGTGATCAGACTCATCTTGTTCTTCCATCAAGCTTCATCTCTTTTCTCCGATCCTGCAAAACATTCAAATGTCATCTTATCACATTATGTATTAAGAATCAATGAATAGGAACTTAATGGAGTTATATAGTGGATTTTACCTAAAGTAGAGCCATACTTCTTGACTCTCTCATCTCTTAGATTCTTCAGGTCCTCTGGGTAGCTTCGTATCCAACGCCCATTCTCTTGGCAGCAGAAACAGGTGGCTTCTCCTGGAGTGACCACGAAAGCTTGGTTGGTTGAATTATCAGACAAATATGCTCCATTACTTTGCCAAATCGTGACTGATTCAGCGACAATAATCATGTAAGTTAAGTCAATGAGGGTCGCGTCAAGATCCATTATATAATACTCTCTTATGAACTTATCATATGATTTAGGGAGTGACTGAAGAACCTAGTCTATGACCATCTTCTTTGGAAAAGATGCACCCAACATTGTCAACCTATCGATGTGTGATTTCATCCCTAGGACGTGAGCACACACGGATTTTCCATCTTCATGTTTCATTGCTAATAAGGCTTGAGTGATTTTGAACTTTTCAATTCTTCGATCTTGTGGGTTTGGGAGAACAACAGGAGGAGGTGGAGGAAGTGAAACCAAGCTAGTCCATAATGCAGGGATCGATCTTTCACCTTTATTGTGTAATAGACTTTCACTTTAAGCAGGAAAACCTTTTCCATGGGATTCGAGAAGACCGCGGTTAGATTCAGACATCTACAAAATGTGAGAAAAATCAAGTTAGTTGATTGATTGAGTCCTTAATAAATCACCCAAATGAGATATTAAGGCTAGGACCTAACAAAATACTCCACAACTTGGGAAAGGGATGCCGTAACCCAAATTGCAAAACATTTAAAGGTAAGTGAATGACGATTCACTAATTTTCCACCATGAAAAACGAAAAGGAGATTAGGTTTTAAATGTATTGAAAAACTCCTAGATCCTTTGAGATTCATTGAACTTTTCAATGGCATGTTTAAATCTCGATACGCCCCTCGATTTGTGACTGGGATGCCGAGGATCACAAAACAGGGTGTGAATAACCATGCAAATTTACAAGCTGCCCTCAATGTTACAATCACCTATTCGATGTGCCGGTTTACCACACACGCTCCACCGAACTATTACAAACATTGAGTCACCCTTTGCTACCTTTGCTTAGAACCATTTAGTGTGCCGGTTAACCACGCACGCTCCATTAACATCTTCACAAGGGTACAAAGTGTAATTTCATGGAATTGCATCAAATTCACTTTTGCCTAAAGTAACTAAGATTGGGAATTTTGTAAAAATATTTAGTTACTTTATACTTCATTATACTTTTAATGGAAAGGGTTTGCCCTATCCTACCCATTCGGCTAACGACCCTCCACCAATCAAGGAAGCGATGGGTGAGAGTGGACACCCATTAAACAACCATTTTATAGGCCATAATCTTATACCCTCCCCCCCCCCCCCCCCCTTATAAATCGGCTTCGTGAATGAGGCCTACTAACGGTTTAAGTTATACATATATAATATTAGACCTTATATACAGTATAAGGTTGTATTTTACACTTTTAAAATACTAGGTGGTCTAATTTAATAAAGACAAAACTGCACAAATGGTCCCTGTGGTTTGCTGAAAATTGCCACTTTGGTCCAAAAAGTTTTGGACTAGCACCACAGGTCCAAAGTTTTCATTTTGTTGCGAGTTTAGTCCAATTTACTTTAAACTTTTTTCTAATGACGATTTTACCCTTGTTTTTTGTTTTTTTTCAAATTTATTTATTTATTTAAATATTTTTATAGTTAAAAGAAAAATTAAAAAAATACATCTCTCTCTCTCTCTCACATCTAAATTTTTCCAGAAAATTCGTTACCACCATCATTCATGAACTCAAGAACATGTCATAAACTCAAGAACATCTGCCCCACCACCATTGTTAGACTACCATCTGCCACCACCAACGCCTGTCACCACTACAGACTGTTGTCACCATCATCTGCTACCTCTATCTCCACCTGGATTTTTTTCTACTTCATCTACGCCTAAAAATCATCCCAATAACAAAAACCACACACAAAATATGGGTTTGTTCATGAGTTCACCCCTCTCCATCTATAGGATAGAAAACCCTTCTCGGATGTGTTCATCTCTGTCGCACACCCAAAAAATTATCCGAGGAATGGATGATTCCATTTCCGTTGTTGATGGTGAAGAATGTCTAGGGTTTGTCGTTTCTGAACCAATGATTTGAAACTCGAATCTTCACCAGATTTGTCGTTTCTAACCTTATCGACATTCGAATCAATAAAAAAATGGTGGAACTCCAAGTTTAAACGTCAAATCAGTCAGTTTTCTTGCCCAAATCATCCAGATCTTACACTAAGCATCTTCTAAACCGGTGTTGACAAACTCTAAAACGAGTTGCAAAGATGAAAATTCATTTGCACACGATTGGAATCGAGAAATCAATACTAGTGATTTGCAAAATGTGAAGTAAAATTCAGATTTGTGGGTTCGTAAATCTCAACCTTCGTTCGTAAATCTAACCTTGAACCAGACGACATGCTCAATTTCTCCACCATTTGAACGTTTGGTTTCTCCACCTTGAACAAGATCTTGTTTGTAGATCTTGTTTGCAGATTTGACCTGTGGAGTAAGAATCTAGAGATCAGTGGTGATAGTGGCTCATGATGGTCACGTTATGAGCTAATGATAAAGAAGAAGATAACGATGGGGAAATCGAGTTTTTAGATGAAGATGATGATGGGGAAATCGAGTCGGGAACGCAAGACAGAGAGAGAGAGAGAGGAATTATTTTCTTTTAATCATAAAAATATTTAAATAAATAAATAAATCTGAAATAACAAAAAAGAAGGGTAAAATCATCATTAGAAAAAAGTTTAAAATAAATTGGACCGAACTCGCAACAAAATGAAAACTTTGGACCTATGGTGCTAGTCCAAAACTTTTTGGACCAAAGTAACAATTTTCCGCAAACCATAGGGACCATTTGTGCAGTTTTTTCTTTAATAAATTATACTTTTAATTTAATTAAATGTAAAGCATATCACTATGGATTTATTAACTCTCTTTTAATTATACACTTAATTAATTTAATAAAACTATAAGGGTGTAATTTGAACTTTTTCAAAAATTAGGGTTTTAGAATTTAAAATTTCAAAAATTCAACTTTTAATCAAACAATTTTAAATTCCAAAACTGGAGGGCAAGTCTTGAAACATTTCAAAACATTAGGGTTTAGAATTTAAATATTTCAAAATTAAACTTTTAATAAAAAAATGTAAATTCATAAACTTGAGGGTAAGTTTTAAAACTTTTCAAAACATTATCAAGAATATTTTAGATCAACAATTCAAATAAGGCAATTAACAATTAATTATGGTTATCTAATTTTGACCTAGTCCAATTACTTGCCAAATAATTCAGCAAATAACTTAAATAATTAAATATTATCTTATAAGACAACAAATATTTGATTAATTGGCAATTATCTACTATTTTGGCATGGATAATCACCCAATATCATAAGAAATCCGAATCTTATCAATAAAAATGGTTTTGGTAATTATCCCACAACAAAAAGAGCATAAAATCCCGATTTTCCCTCTGTCTGACCCCGGGACTCGTTGAGTCAGGAACTAGACTCGTCGAGTTCATCCACTGACTCACCGAGTCAGTCAGGCAGAGAGCAAAAAATTCGATTTACAGGCATTAAACGATCAAATATGCATCAAATTCATCAACAAACAACCCTAGGCTCTGATACCACTGATAGGTTTTTTGAGCACTACATCATTCCTATGGTGTACATGCAAAACCCTAAAGCTTTGGATCTATTTTATCTAATGAACATGCAATAATCATCCAAAGCCATAAACCCTAGATATATCATGCTATGAATTGAATTAAGGGTTTAGAAATTACCTTTGATAATTAGGCGGTAATACCAATCTATTCCTCCTTGTAATTAGCTTCTGAAAGCTTAGTGTCACAAATGTCACACCTCTAACGGCTCACAAACACGAAGAGCAAGAGGATGAAGAAGGAGAAGAGGATAGGCACCGAAAAACATCTAGAAACCCTAAGGAATCAGTTAGCCACGTTTTTGGTGTCATAGGGGTCTTTAAATAGTGAGACTATTAGGGTTATCTAACAAGGAAACCCTAATTTGACTGCTTAGGCCCTAAGCAGCCCATGGACTCCCTCCTTAGAGGCCTTGGACGATTTTTAATGGGTTTCCCCATAGAATTTGTACACTCCTCTAATATTGAGTCCACTAGCCCAATATTCAACTATCACACAACTGATAGTTCTAGTCCCCTAAGTTTAATTAATCTCTTTTAGCCACAAAATTAATTCTTAATTAATTGTTGACTAACATTAATTAAACAATATGATTTTTCCTTTAATATATTATTCTCATAATTTATTAATAAATCATAATTAATCATTTCTCTCCATAATTCATCCTATCAAGTTACTTTGGTGAAGGCAACCCAAAAGGACCATGCACCATCGGGTCAAGTACATACCAAAATAGTTATGGACTTAAGACACTAATCCAACACTTTTAATTGTTGGTTTTCATACTTCAGTATGAAGTATAAAACTTTATTTTGAAAGTTATATGTGTTGGTCTCTACATTTGTTTAAGTAGAGTTGACTTTTCTAGAATTTTAAGCATATCTTTTGGTTAATACAACTGAAGATTCACTAATATGCAACTTTGGTACACAATGTTATAACAATTTGATGTGGCTGAAATTCTTTCTTAAGAAAACCTGGAGGTCTCCTTGTTGATCCATAGGTAATATTTGTTCATACAACATGACCATGGGGAAGACTCAAAGTTGAACATACGACCCCCAAAGTAAACCTACCAAATCTATTCAGTAATTAACAGGAATTCCCAGAGCAGGCATTAGCTAATAACCAAAACAGGAACAATATCACAAATCAAGTTACAATTTCAATTGAAATGATGCAAAAAAAAATGAGCTCAAATATGAGCAATCGTGGAAAAGAGAAGAAATAGATAATTCGATAACTTCATTTTGCAATTCAATCAACCAAAAAACAATTTACAATGCTCACGATGAATTTCAACTTTTACATCACCTAGTAAAGTAAGTATTAGGTTAAACAAAAGAGAAGAAAGCTAAATACACGGAAACTAAAGTGGTAATGTAGACAACAGAAGGAGTATTCTCCTGGAAAAGACAAGCAGCGGCGAGCTCATCCGTCTGCAACTTCCTAAGCGCAACGACAATGAAAGCAACAACTAAGTCCACATCAGTGATGAAGGCAAAGGCGGAAAGAGCTACTGAAGTGCAAATCACGAAGCACGAGTTCAGAAATTTATCCAAGGATGATCTGTGGGTAGATTGGCAATCAACAATGGTAGAGGTGGTTGATGAAGAGAAGAGGAATGCGATCAATAGAGGAGGAAGGCGATCGATGGAGGAGGGAGGAGGCACTCATCTTCGATCGTTGGTGAAGAAGAAGTGTGGAGAACTGGAGATATACCGATCTAGGGTTTGTGAAGTGAGAGAGAAAGAGAGGTGTGTGTTTTAAATGATTTTTAATATAAAAAAATTTATATACCTGATTTGTCCTTATGATAATTTTCTAAAAACCTAATATACCATTAAAGTTGATCATATTTACAAATATGTCATCTTTGATCTAGGCCGTTAGAATTTTTGATCTAATGTTCCACTTTTAGTTTTCGGGTTCTCGAGAAATTATAGGTTCTCAAATGATCCTTCCTCTATATATATATATATATATATATATATATATATATATATATATATATATATATATATATATATATATATATATATATATATATATATATATATATATATATATAATTGTTACACTAAGTGAGACCACCTATCCCTACCCCTCCAACCCATTAAAAGGTGTCTTCTCAATTGTTAACATAAGTGTTCTCTTCCCTGGCACCCTAGTCGAGACTAGGTCCACCTTTGACAAATTTTTGAAACGTTTATCAATTATGCAATGAAGTCATTGATATTTCATATGGACGGAATATTTCATATGGATGGATGATGAACTCTGGTTTTATAACATGAATTAGTGTTGGTTACATTAAGTAAACACGTGAATTTCATCCATGCCTCATGAACGGGGTTGTTATCTTTTATTTGACAATTTTTTCTGGTTATTATTTTTTGGTGGCAAAAATTGTTTTGATCGGTATATTTGAACCATCACAACTTTTCATGAAGAGTTGCAACTATAGGGAATTTAGTGCTAAATACATGTTTTTTGCTTTCATTTTTCACTTGATCGGATTTTCTATCTTCCTCATATTATCACATAAAATGCATTGTATGTTCATGAAAAGGGTTTATAGGATCGATCGTAGTCTACATCCACTAGACTTGAGGAGATCCTTTGAGGATCTTAACTGTTTATCCTATCAATGGCAATGGTAAGGGTCTAATTATCCTTATGGATAGTGATAATATCATGATCTCGTTTCACTATTTCCATAATTTTTATTTTTATTTTATACTCTAGTTCTACCAGACTATGTACTACTTAGTGGTTTACTAACAATGTGGTATTAACCAAATAAAAAAAAAAGTAAAAATATCACATAAAAACCAAAATAAATAAAGTACAAAACGACAGGGACAATCCAAATGAATAAAAGATCCTTTCGTGACGGTATCAATAACTTTAAATAAACTTCTTCGATGATGAATACTTAGCCTAAGAAATATAAAATTGCAAAAACATTTAATTATTTAAAGTTTTAAACAAAACGATACAAATATAACTCAAATGATTCAGTTCATAAGTAAATACATCAATATTTCAATATGTATTCGCGAATTCTGGGCCACTAGTAAAGTACAAATCAGGCCCAAAGCTTTGTGTTTGAGGCTTTGTGATTAAATAAATACCACATTGGGTAATTGGGTTTACAATATGAATCTTTATAGATTAGGATATATGATAAAAATAGTGAAATAAAATAAGAATATGAGTGTATGATTACCAACAAAAATAGACCTTGAGTTAAGAAGAAATGACTTTGAGTTTGTAGGAGAAAACGATCGTAAATTTGTATATGCATCGTGTAGATAACAGTTTAATGTCCTGGAAACAGACATTATAATGTATATTTTTATATGAATCTAAAGATCATAAAATATATATTATTGCAATACTAATACAAGTGTTTTGATAAACTGATTTAAGATAAATTTAATAAAAACATACTTTATGCCATTTGTAATCCGGTCGACTTATTTGACTTGTGTGTTACTAAACTTTTTAGAATGAAATAAACAGTTTTCCTCTCATTTCGTCTTCCTCATTCTTTCATAACAATTTAAAACTGAAAAGTACATCTCGGTCTACATGTTCATAAGTTATATAAGTTTTGAAACATAATGATAGTTTTAAAGTTAATATCTAAACTTTAAATCTACGAAATCTAAAATCTCATTTTCCCATTGTGTAGTATAGTTATCTTATACGCATAAAGCATATTTTCCATATGTTAATGAAAGCAAAACATGAATGATAATAATAATAACAATAATAATAATAATAACAATAATAATAATAACTTATATTTTGTTACAACAATCATAAAATCCTCGACAAAAGAAATAACAACCCACCAAGCTGCAAGGCTATATAAATGGTTTCGTACTATACACGATTTTGGTTTTCGAGTTCAAGGGATAAATTTGTTAGACTCAATTTTGATCCTAGATACGATCTTACGTACAATCCTACGATCTTAGGTCCGATGATTTTATAAAATTGTTGTTATTGCAATACATATCATTTTTTGCTTTTAGGGTGTTATGATCTACAATCAAAATTACGAATTTTTGCTTTTAGGGTGGTATGATTTACAATCAAGATTACGAATTTTATATTGTCTTGGTCTTCAAATTTAATAATAAATATAAATAATATTATCTTCATTCAAAAATAAATAAATCAAATTAAACATCTCTAATTATCGAATATTTTTAAATATCGGAAGGCATCCGCATAAACACAAAGATACAACATAAAGTGATTGGACTAAATTTTGATAAAGAGAATTTTATATTGACTTGGGCTTTCTACAAAACAATATTTAAGATTTTAGTTGGACCAAAGAGACGCAAGATTAAAATCGAGAAAATTGAGTAATAATCTTTATAAATGAATTATTTGTAAAAAAATGACAAATATATATTTTATGTAAACTAACCGCTCTTTCCCAATAAGTATTTTTTTCTTTTTCTTTTTTGGTATAAAATGTATTTGGTTATGCTTATATAAGTTCTTTTTTATAAGTTTTGTTCTTATAAAATCTAAATTAATATGTAATTAAAAAATCAACAAAAATACTAATAAATACATAAACTTAAAGGATCTGTTTAAAGTAATATTACAATGTTCAAATGATCTTTATTCTTGTACCTTAAAAAATTTCCATCAGTCGTTTACGATATGACATTGCCTATGGATCGCTTTTACCCTCTACAAAATATAATTTCTTATCGATCAACATCTTCAGGAACCAACACAAAAACACTCCATAATTGGTTCGATCCCCAGTAGTTGATACCCACTAGCAGTCTGTGGATGCAGGTTGTCATACCTATAAACCATTCCTCTTCTTCCGAAGAGTAGTGAAGAGCAGCCGCTCTTCCAATGACTATCGTATATAGTCTCAAATCCAAAGCACCCAAAAACCAATGAGCAATTGGTATATTGATTGGGATGCAAAGCTAATAACTAATCATCAAATAACATTGCATTATAAATTATTGTTATTTAGGTAATGTAATCCAAACATAATTATATTGTATCACAGCCTATCCAGGCTAGGTAAATGGATATGTCAGCCATATCACTCCAGTTAAATGCATCAGTGTTGAAAGTTGACGACATACCTGTCCACCAAGCATTATCCGCTCTACGCTCTGTCAGTAGTGAGATCCACAACATGATGTCCTGATAATAAAAAAATTTGCAGTAAAGTAAGTATTGTTAATAGAAGTGTAGTACATAATGAACATATAATTATATAACTTACATCGCATTCCAACTAGCCTGCATGACTACCCGCGTATAAGCGCATCCAAAATTCAATCACCATATCGGTCAAAAGACGGTGAGCAAACAACCTCGAACCATCACATTCTTTATATAGATTGTGTATGGTGGGCTCTAAAAGATTGTCCAAAGGTGTTGACTGTTGGCGTGCAACACCTTTCATCTTCATTTATATCCATGAGTACTTATATCATATGAACATAACTTTTTGGTGCATAGAATGCCTAAGAGGTGTTGCCGACATCGTTTTATATTCATCATTTGGAATCTCTTTTACATCAGACGATTGAATACATGGAGACGGTTGCTCAAGGTCGTAATTCAACGGTTTTTTGGGTATGATTGACTGATGTGTATTTTTAGTGCACTGGTTTTTTTGTTTATAATTCCTAATCTATCACATCCAAACCACGCCTTACAGGGAGTGAACCTGATTGAGTTTAGTATAATTTTAAGAAGCAATGGTGTCGAACTTAAGGGGAACGGTAGTTAATTAACATTAGAATATTTGATTATAGGTTATACTAATTGACGAAAGCAATAAAGATAGGGTAGTATTATTAAATCTCAAGTAATAACTAAACTAACTAGATAAACTGACTGGAAATGAATCGCTTCATGTACTTTGGTTTAGTTTGGATTACTTCTCAAAATCATGGTTAGCATCGTTAATAGTGTAATAGATCTATTAGTTGGTTACCGAATTCTAATATGACTAGTTATCTTGATCGGATTTCCTAATACTAATAATCAATGAAAAACTAACGCAATGATCATATAATTAGTAAACACATAATTAATTTAATATATTCGGATTATAAATGATATGATTTATTGTTTTCTCATCAATGGTCATGACAATCAATCGAAGCATAACATGGATATCTAAGCTCTCTAACACAGCCAAAGTCACATATTAACATTACCTAACCTTAGGATTTGATCAATCTCTAGTTCTAATAGTTTAATGATCATAAACTAATTATGATTCAAGTTAATGTAATTAAATTGGTCTTATTAACTACACATAACTCAAGGCAATAAAAATCATAACTTTAACATGATTGGTGATGATCAATCAAACCCAATTAATAACTAAAATAATAAAATCCCAAATCATTGAAATCAACACATAAAATTGAGTTTCATCTACTCCAAACGGAAGCAACAATTTTTAACACCCAAATTTAGAAAGTAAAAACACAAATAAAAACAATTAGAATGTTAATCATGGTCAGAACAACAAACCGAGTGATTCATGTCATGAATCAGCTCTCAAATCCTTCAGATCTTTGCTCCATTTTAATTGTAATTGAACATTTTAAAGCATATTAAGTATCATATATCTTAAAATATAATATTTGTACCCAAATATATTAAGATAATAACCTAAAATACATAGTTAAATAAGGTTATATCACGGATCCATAATTATGACCTACATGTCATTGTACTATGTTGTACCAGCATCTTGCATGATAAGTGCTTGTACGGATCCATAGTTTTTAATTAAAACAATGCAAAAACATAAGGAACCTAAAGTTAAGTGAAATATATATATGGGAGTGAAATAATTAACAATGTATCTCCACCCTCTTTGAGATACCAACATCGTTTTCAGGAGTCTTATTGATAAGTTTTAGAAGCATGGCTAAAGTATTGTCATCCTCTATTAAACGCTTATCATGTGACCTCATATGCTCACGACATTCACTAAGCTCGTCTTGCAATTTATGGACCTCTTTTTGCAAGTCAACAATGATTAGGTCCTTATCAATTGATGGTTCAGAGATTGACGGTGACGGTGGTCGCGGTGAGATGGAATATCTATTAGTGCCTTCATGTGAACTTCTATGTCAGGAAATCAAGGCGATCAATTCATGTTAAGCTAACTATCCACCATTCATCATGACTCTCAGCTTCTGTTGGCTCCAACTTTTGTACAAGTCTGTTATCCTACTAACAAAATTATAAATCTATAAATAAACATAAATTCTATATATAATATAAAATCTTAAAATATATAAGTAACTATACGCCATCGATTGTTATAAACTGGTCGCAGTGAGTTGTTTGTAAAGGCCTCAATTTTGATCATGCAACAGCTCGAGGGATCACATTATCTTGTCGGGTACCAAACAAATTGTTCACAGTAAAAGTTTCAAGTATCTACTGTTGGATGTATATACTGTTGGGTTTTGAGCATAACATCATTCCTTTGGTGTACATGCAACCCTAATTGCTTTGGATCTAGGTTTTTCTGATTTGAACATACAATTATGAATACCAAAGCAATAATCCTATAACCAACATACATATATCAAAAATCACGTATGATTAGGGTTAGAATATTTACCGCTCTTGTTATGTAGCAATAACAAGTTTAATCCTTCTTAATCTTGACTTCTGAAGGCCTAGTCCCATAAGTGTTGCACCTCTAATGGAGTCACAAACACCCAATGCAAAAAGATGACTAAGGAGAGAACAAGAATTTGGCTAGGGCAACTCCAAGAAGCATATGGACGAACTCCTTAGACTAGAGGGGTATATATAGCTGAGGGTTGCTAGGGTTTTCAGGTGGAAACCCTAATTCCTTACTTAGGCAACAAGCAACCCATGGACGAAATTTAAAGGCTTCCCCTATTGGATTTCGTCCGCTCCACTCTATGGACTCCATCGGTCCAATTATGCAACTATCAATGATTTGCATAACAGTCACCAAATTATTTAATCAGTCTCTTTTGATCACCAAATTAATTTCTGATCGATACTAATTAAATAATATGATTTCCAAATAATATATTAATCTTTTAATATATTAATAAAACCATTTTGAGTAAAAATTTATTATTCAGATAATAAATTCTACTCTCTATCCTCTTGTTATCCTATCAAGTTGCATGAGTGAATAAAATTCAAAATGACCATGCTCATAATCAAATCAAGTACATACCAAAAATAGATATGGGCTTAGACACCTAATCCAACAGTCTCCCACTTGGATAAGTCTAATAACTATTATTGCACGTACGACTTCAGAATCTGATTAGCAATCATAGCTTTCAAAAGCCGCTATCAAACTCTGATGTTATCAGTAACGTGTCCTTTAGATAAGGGATCATATATTCCTCCATTCTTAAGATATCGTATAGACATAAGACATAGATTATAATCATTCTCTCTGTCTATGTGTTGTTTCTTGATTTCCAATTTATAATGACTAACAACATACTACAATTGAACATATCAACTTAGTCTAGGCTTGGCCAAGCGCTTAGGGTGTCATCACTAAATCATCGAGGGGCCCACATATATCGCTTTTATCCCACTTCGGGTAAAAGGAACGGATAAACATCATGCTTTCACTATTTACTCATCAAATCACACACAACAATACATTTTATAAAATCAAGTTACTGATGTGTTTATGTATTATCAATGTGCAATCGACTTGTAAACAACAACTCATGTCTCTCCGTTTCAAGAATATAAGATATTATTGTCTCACAATCACTCATGATAAAATCCATGAAGTGATTCATGTGAGTGTGGGTTTAATCCAATACTTAAATCTTATTTCATGAGCACTCATGAACATTGCAGCAAACCTTTGCTATGTCTAAACGCTTTAGACAATCTACAAGCCAATTCATAACAATCTTGCCTCAATACTTACTTCCAATGTAAGATCGACTGTGGATGTTTGAATAATCTTATTATTTGGGAAGTCAAAGCATGCTAAGTGAAACACAAGAATAATTAAATCCAATATGGTCTCAAACTTTCGAGTATAAATAAAACACTTATTATTTAATCACCATATTAATTACTCATTATTCATTGTATAATGTTTCGAGTAATCGACTTATAATTTGAGTTGAAACAATAGTCATCCCATGCTCCAAGCATGCACACTATGTTTACCTTTGGTCCTTACTTTGTGAAATAGATCAATTGAACACATTTCGAATGATGCCCATTTCACAATTCTCAATCCTTATCACAAGTGTAAGAATACCAAATTCTTGCTATGTGTTAGATTCTAACATTTTACGCAATGATCCTTTTATAATGACATAGTAACAAAGTCACAAAGACTTTGCCAATGATATTATAAAGTGCTCTATTGGAGACTGTTACAAGACAACTCCATAAATATGAATTCTTACATTCAAAGTACATTCATTTGAACATCCTTCTTGCATAAAAGTTTCTAATCTACATAGATTCTTAATATTCAACTCCCATTATGGAAATTTTTCCATATTTTCCATATGAAAACACACTCTAAATAGAATCCTATCTATTCATAATAATGTCAATATGGTCCATCCATTACTATACTTCCATCTGCCCACAAGTGACCAATCCTTGGCGAACCTTAGATTGTACTTGACAATTGTTTAACCTACTTTACTCATATCCGATCCTTGTCCTTTTCCCTCTTAACGCTCTAGACATTTGGAATAGACAGAACAATTGGATATTACAGCATATATAACCGATCCTATATTCGAAGTGTATGTGATACGATACATAATGTCTTACTTTAAGGCAAGACACTTTACCAGTCTCTTGCTATAATATTGCTATATACAGAATTTTCTTATGTTGAACCTTTTCAACATAACATTCATATATATCCTTTGACTAAATTTGATTAAAATTTTTTGATATAAGCTTTTAGATTTGAAAATGAAGTATAAATTTCTCTCCCTTAATTATAGCAAAACAACTTTTCAACCTCTGCAACTTTGCAAATTAAAACCTTTGTTTTTTGTAATTAATATTGCTAACTTGCAACACTTAACATGATAATCATGCTCCCACTAACATGATAATTATATATTTACCAGCATAACATTTATGCTCCCACTAGCTTTGACATGTACTTAAAAGTCAGCAGGACTTCTAGAAATCAATATGTATTGACTTCCATTACCAAGGTTCATATTTTTGATACACTATGATTCAATAAGACTTTATCTAAGCTCATACACATTTTATTAGAAAGCTCATTTGTGTGTCTAAACTATTTCAGAACTTATATCAATAAGTCCTAAAAGTTCAGACTAATTGCTAAATCTCACAATTCGAATTATGAAGAGGGATGACGTAATCATAATAGAATTTGAGAATGCAATTTAAACAATCTTTATCTCCTTAAAATCTTCTTAGTGAAAGTGTTTCCTCACAATCATTTTCATGAAGCAGAGAGAAACCTTATCACTTAGATTTTATGGTGTACACGTTCCTCTCCATGTGAATTTGTCATAACCATTATCATAAGACAAGGTTTGTGATAAATCCAAACTCATATGCACTGAACTTGTTCAATCTTTATTTATTGTCATATGGCAGCACAAGGGCCTACCATGTCTTCTAAGTAGTTGAGCAGCTTACCCATAAAGATTAATGAACTTTCATTGATTAAGGTGCTTTGCCTTTATTCATTCAAATGAGAACTCATAGAACTCACATGCATAGTCAACTCAACTGGAATGGAACAGAAACAAGAATATGTCAACACGATAGATGATAAACCTCAAGTCGTGTGCTAGTGATTATGTGACAACCGTCATATTCGGGTCAATTTGTGACAATCGTCAATCTTGAGTCAAGTCAAGTCATCAAGTCAAGCCGGTCAACTCTATTAAACCTTGTGTATTAGGTCGATGAATCGATAAAGCAAGAACATATGAGTTTTTGATTCGCATTTGGATTGATGATTGAGGGATGATTCGTGAAGAAAAACGCGAAGTCAAGGACTATGAAATTGTTGGTTGCAAGAATTTAAAAACTCGATTGTGGAGTTGTTGATGCTCATTTTGCGAAAGTAAAACAATCGAGTGTTCGCATCTATGAATCAATTTGAAGTCAATTGGGTTAATATTCGCATATGGGTTCAACATATGAAAATTTTGATTTCGCAAGTTTAGAGTTCAAGAACTAAACTGTGTTCGCATCTGGAATGAAAAATTTTGTGAATCGCATTCGATTAATTAGGTTAAAATGCGAAGGTGATTAATGCGAAGGGATGCGAAGGGTGTAAGAATGAAGATGCGAAGTATTTCACAGTAGAATGCGAATTGGGGAAGAAAACAGAAGATTTCAAATATTGTCATTTGATTAATTAGGTTAAAATGCGAAGGTGATTAATGCGAAGGGATGCGAAGGGTGTAAGAATGAAGATGCGAAGTATTTCACAGTAGAATGCGAATTGGGGAAGAAAACAGAAGATTTCAAATATTGTCATTTGATTAATTAGGTTAAAATGCGAAGGTGATTAATGCGAAGGGATGCGAAGGGTGTAAGAATGAAGATGCGAAGTATTTCACAGTAGAATGCGAATTGGGGAAGAAAACAGAAGATTTCAAATATTGTCATTTGATTAATTAGGTTAAAATGCGAAGGTGATTAATGCGAAGGGATGCGAAGGGTGTAAGAATGAAGATGCGAAGTATTTCACAGTAGAATGCGAATTGGGGGAAGAAAACAGAAGATTTCAAATATTGTCCCTGGAGTTTCGCATTTTTGGAAATAAATACTCAATTTCGCAAATGGGGGTCATAAAATGATGAAATTGCAGAATTTTTAAAGAGATACACACATATAGACAATTATAAGACATTGTTCTTGACTTTTGAGTCCAAAGACGTATGATCCGAACTTTAATTGTGAAATCGTCCTTGATTGAGTCAATTTCCTTTATAGGAGTAATATATTCCATTGTGCCTTGCAAGTTAAAAAAAAAAAAAAAAAAAAAAAAAAATCAAAGTCACAAGCAACCACCCCACACCCACTCTATGACCAGCCATACCTCCCCACCTTACCTATGTCACTTCAATGTTCCCTTACACTCAAATTTCACTCACTCCCACGTTTTTGAGCTGAAACAATCAACCACACTCCTCATTTTCTCTCATTTCTCTCATTCCACTAAGTAACAAACATCACTTTTTCTCTCAAACTCTTCTACACAAATTTTCGAGATCCAAGGCTGGATTCAAGTGTTCTTCCACACTTAGTAAGTAAAAATTCATCCTCCCTATTATTATTTCACTTCATTCTACTCAAATCTTTGGTTGCTTACACAAACTCCCTAACTATGATGTTAGATTCTCGAAAACCTTCAAGGCATCTCCAAGTGTTCTTGAATTAAACACTCCCATTCTTCAACAATCATCTACTGAAATCACTCAAGGTGAGTTCATACCCCTACATTTTCATGTTTTCTCAAGTTTTCAGGGGGGGAATACAAGTTAAAACACTAAGAACATAACTAGATTTTTCTAACAGCCTTCATCAGAAAAGTTCAACTCCATTCACGGACTGTTTTGGGCATCTTAAATATTTTTGTTTTCAAAACTGTACAAGGTGCAAATAGTTCAAGTTTTTAGCTTTAAAATGGCTACTTGCACATCTCCATACGATTTTTCTACAATTTATGGCGATTTTTACAAAACTGCCTAACACTTCAAACAACAATCCGGACCAGTCTGTGATTATGGACTTTTTCACCCAAGTTAGAGGTCATTATAAATTGTGATAAAAATTATGAGCAAACTAGACACATTTTTTGAACTCTCAGAATTTACGGATCTAGTTTTCGACTTTGTATGATTTTTCTATGATTTTTCCAAAACAGGGCAGAATTGCTAAATTTTACCAACAACATGTAAATATCATAACACTTTGTATTATGTTGAGCAAAGTGTATAATCATAAGTTTTAATGTTTGAATGTGTTTCCTAGTTAGTTTATCATTATGAACTGAAACTAAGACATTCATATTAAATATTATCCATTCATTTTGGAACACGTATTATTTAACTATAAAAAGTATAGTTTGAATATATTTATAACACTAATACATTTCCATAAAAGGGTTCATACATATTATACACATTTTAGATAAACTATAATAGGTATAGTTTATGATACATCACTCTACGCACTCGTACCAGAAGTGTACATTCATATAAGAAAGATTTCTATTCGCACACATTTCACGTAAGTTAATCTATGGTTTGATAAATTCACAACACTAATACATTTCCATAAAAGGATTCATGCATATTACATACATTTTAGATAAACTATAATAGGTATAGTTTATGATACATCACTCTGCGCACTCGTACAAAAAGGGTACATTCATACAAGAAAGATTTATATTCACACACATTTCAAGTAAACTTGTTAACCTATGGTGAGACTCTCTCTCTCTCTCCCCGTACGTCCGAGTGCGGGATATAATTCCTGGTAGTTATAATCAGAATCTCCTTGAGGGAGAACGTGATACTTGTATATAGATCTATATTGGGTTTGACACCCCACACCTCGCTGCTAGCTACAGTGGGACCTGCAGGTCTACGGGTGACAAATGTCATTTCATTTTTCGCGACACTGAGAACGTCGTGGCAGGTTCACATAGTCATAGTATGATTATAACGGCTCACATAGGGAACAATCCATAAGTTTACGGGATTTTATTTTTAAAACCTAAATGAGTTTTATGTCGATTTAAAATCACCTTTTATCTCTATGGGTACAAATACAAAGTGCCGGGTCTCTATACAAAGCTATTATGATATTAAAACTACACTTCCTCTAAAATTGTTAGACTTCAACTATAGTCGCTGAGCGTATATGTTGAGTCATATAAGAATTTAGTCTTGATTGGCCTAGAATTGGTGGTGCCCGCCTCATCTCCTGTTCCTCGTTGGGTTGTGGACCTAGGGCAGACCCACTATATTCAACGTTTTATCTAAGTTAAGCCTTATATAACTTTATATGTTGGACGATTATAGAGGAACTCTACGGATTACTCTAGGGTTCATTACAGCATCATGTAGGATTATTTCTATTCATACTTAACTAAGAAAATATTGGATTTTCTGGAAATCAAACTAAATCGATTTTACAAGGAAAAACGGTTTCTACTTCAAACAAAACCCTTATGAACTCACCAACCTTTGTGTTGACACTCTTTAAAACTACTTGTATTCTCAGGAAATCAGTGAAACAGGAAAACTTCATCGCTTTGAGGATGGGACGCTAAACCGTCAACAATTTATTTTGTCATCATAATGTAATTGCTTTTGAAACATGTAAACATATACTTTGGTGTAACTTTTGCAATTATATTTATGGTGGTTGTTTTTACTTTGAGCACTATTATACACGTTGTTGTGATACTGTACATGAAGTCCTCCACCCCCAGACGTTTCCACCATCCTTGGTTTGGGGGTGTGACAGATTGGTATCAGAGCATTGTTTATAGTGAACTAAGTATATCGAACCACATAAGATATACAAACTATAAATGCATTGGGACTAAGGTCTCTGATTTTAAGATTTCAAAACGACTATACCTTTAAGAATAAATAACTCTTGTTAAAAGTATACATGCATGCATACATACTAAGGTCAGCATTATTTTTAGGACAAAACAAAAGTAATGATTGTTGGATATCACAGTTAAGCCTGGGGATGTATGATCAGTCTTGGGAATAGCATAGCCTGATCAACTATGCTGGTCCGAGGAGTGATTAGCATATGCCCAAGAATGGTTGTGATGTGGCAACAAGTCTAAAAACTTACCAACACTACCACAATGAAATACCATAGGGGTATTTTGGCATTATTAAAAATTACATCTGCGAGAACTAAATAGATCTTTATCAATAGGTCAATAGTTGCTTAGTGGATACATTAAAATTTTATGTATCCAGGACGTCATAGACTTAGAATCTGTGGATCTTTGCTCTACTTCCTGTTCTCGTTGGATTGGGGATTTAGAGTTAGGGTCGCTTATTCGAAGGCCTATCCTGTCCCGAATACATATAATTAGTATGCACTAAACAATTTGTTGAAGTACCTGATAAAGATCATCGTATAATTAGCCAATTAGTACTCTTGCTTAATTATTTCTTATATCCCCATTTCTCGCGAAGATATCATGGCTGGAGTTCCATCCACACGATGACCCGTACTACCCTAACCACTACAATACCAAATGGCTCGGAGAGGAGCCAGAGAATGATTACCCAACCCCTGTAGATGGTCACCAAGCTGAAGGCTATGCTGATGGTTCTGACTCCGACCCTGAAGTGGAGAACTTAACCCCGATGACTCTTGTTCCGAATCCCAACCCTTGACCAGCTTTCAAGGCCCGATGCCTCCTTGGGTAGAGTGCTTGGAAACCTGGAGCAAAGAACAAGACCAACATATGTCGTTTAATAGAGAACGAAGCTTCTACAACATAAACGAAGGAAACTCAGCAGATAAAATTTTTCCAATCCTAGTCTATAGAGTTGCCCGAAACGAGATTCAGGGTAGAACAACTCTCCATAGTATCGCAGAGGTTGATGCAAATACAAGAATACATACGATCCGCACCAATCGCCTTGAGCACACTCGCGAAAAATCTAAGAGAGACCACAAAACCCACTAACTCGTGAAGTTCATTCATATGGACTTCCTTTATGAATTATATATAAGGAATTCTTAAATCGAAGAATAACGCAGGAAAAATCAAATTCTATAACAACTGACTTGTCTTTACTAGTAGGAACTTACCATCTGATCAGTTTTCCTTTTTACAAACTCATGACAGAACGATGCCACCAAGGAAAAGACCCAGACCTTCGGGCAGCACAACGCCACCACCTCCAACGCCACCTCCCCAGTTTGATCCTGAAATGTTCCAAGCTGCAGTGACAGCAGCCGTGGTAGCTGCAATGTCACAAATTGGCACAAATAGCAATGGTGGTGCTGGATCTGGAGCCACAAACCCTAACCACGGGGATAGTGCAGGACGCACAAGGGAATGCACTTACAAGGACTTCACAAATGGAAAACCCGATTCCTTTGATGGAAGAGGGGGTGTCCTCGCACTAATTCAATGGTTCGAAAGGACCGAAGCAATCTTTGAGATTTGTGCTTGCCCCGAAGCGAGCAAAGTCAAGTACGCGACATTCACCTTCATCGGAAGAGCTCTCACTTGGTGGAACGGCAAAGTTAAGTCGCTTACGCTTGCAGTGGCTAACTCGTTAAGTTGGGAGGACTTAAAGAAGATGATGTTGAAGGAATATTGCCCAAGAGGTGAAGTGCAAAAGCTGGAGCAAGAACTATGGAATCTCCGAATGGCAGGCTCCGACCTTACAACTTACACCAACCGATTTTGTGATCTAGCACTCCTTTGTCCCGCTATGGTCACCCCGGAAGACAAAAAGTTGGAGCGTTACCTCTGGGGATTGTCCCCCGAAATTCAAGATAGCGTGCTCGCCTCAAGACCAACTACCTTCGACAGCGCCAAGGAGTTAGCACA
Source organism: Lactuca saligna (assembly GCF_052625555.1). Taxonomy (NCBI): domain Eukaryota; kingdom Viridiplantae; phylum Streptophyta; class Magnoliopsida; order Asterales; family Asteraceae; genus Lactuca; species Lactuca saligna. The sequence continues at coordinate 49,544,055 of NC_136423.1, forward strand.
ACAACTCATTGACCATCATGCCCACCATGACACTATGACAACCACCCTTACCCAAGCAAGAGGAGGGAACAACGAAAGAAAGTTTTGGGACAGCAAGAAGGACCAATCAACCCAAGGCCTCGCTAGGAAGCAACAGATCCTTGCTGTTCATGCTGCCACAACCCTCACCACACCAACTCCCATGAAACCATACGCTGGAACACTTCCAAAATGCAACAAGTGTAACTTCCATCACACTGGGGCATGCCGAAAGATGCATTGCAAAAACTGCGACAGAGAGGGGCACCCTGCTCGTTTCTGTAAGGCACCAGCACGACCTATCAACCAGGTACCCGGCTCTGGAGCAAGCCCAACCTGTTACGAGTGTGGAGAAACGGGACACTTTAAAAGGGAATGCCCAAGAACAAGAGATGCTGGTGGTGGCGGGAGGGTGTTTGCAATCACCGAGGGAGAAACCACTCCGGAACTACCCGCAAATATCAGTACGTGTTTCTAACATCGACATTTAAATCCCGAATTTCTTTATATGATAAATCTAGCATCGATTAAAGCATGCATAGTAGTAATCATGTGACATCGGGCGAGTTATTCCTCGCCATAATCAAATTCTTGTACTACGAAAAGTCATCCCCATCTTTCCTCTAAATTCCTGGATCCCCATTCGAAGTGCAAATTTCGGGACGAAATTCCCTTTAACGGGGGGATGATGTGACAACCGTCATATTCGGGTCAATTTGTGACAATCGTCAATCTTGAGTCAAGTCAAGTCATCAAGTCAAGCCGGTCAACTCTATTAAACCTTGTGTATTAGGTCGATGAATCGATAAAGCAAGAACATATGAGTTTTTGATTCGCATTTGGATTGATGATTGAGGGATGATTCGTGAAGAAAAACGCGAAGTCAAGGACTATGAAATTGTTGGTTGCAAGAATTTAAAAACTCGATTGTGGAGTTGTTGATGCTCATTTTGCGAAAGTAAAACAATCGAGTGTTCGCATCTATGAATCAATTTGAAGTCAATTGGGTTAATATTCGCATATGGGTTCAACATATGAAAATTTTGATTTCGCAAGTTTAGAGTTCAAGAACTAAACTGTGTTCGCATCTGGAATGAAAAATTTTGTGAATCGCATTCGATTAATTAGGTTAAAATGCGAAGGTGATTAATGCGAAGGGATGCGAAGGGTGTAAGAATGAAGATGCGAAGTATTTCACAGTAGAATGCGAATTGGGGAAGAAAACAGAAGATTTCAAATATTGTCATTTGATTAATTAGGTTAAAATGCGAAGGTGATTAATGCGAAGGGATGCGAAGGGTGTAAGAATGAAGATGCGAAGTATTTCACAGTAGAATGCGAATTGGGGAAGAAAACAGAAGATTTCAAATATTGTCATTTGATTAATTAGGTTAAAATGCGAAGGTGATTAATGCGAAGGGATGCGAAGGGTGTAAGAATGAAGATGCGAAGTATTTCACAGTAGAATGCGAATTGGGGAAGAAAACAGAAGATTTCAAATATTGTCATTTGATTAATTAGGTTAAAATGCGAAGGTGATTAATGCGAAGGGATGCGAAGGGTGTAAGAATGAAGATGCGAAGTATTTCACAGTAGAATGCGAATTGGGGGAAGAAAACAGAAGATTTCAAATATTGTCCCTGGAGTTTCGCATTTTTGGAAATAAATACTCAATTTCGCAAATGGGGGTCATAAAATGATGAAATTGCAGAATTTTTAAAGAGATACACACATATAGACAATTATAAGACATTGTTCTTGACTTTTGAGTCCAAAGACGTATGATCCGAACTTTAATTGTGAAATCGTCCTTGATTGAGTCAATTTCCTTTATAGGAGTAATATATTCCATTGTGCCTTGCAAGTTAAAAAAAAAAAAAAAAAAAAAAAAAAAAAAATCAAAGTCACAAGCAACCACCCCACACCCACTCTATGACCAGCCATACCTCCCCACCTTACCTATGTCACTTCAATGTTCCCTTACACTCAAATTTCACTCACTCCCACGTTTTTGAGCTGAAACAATCAACCACACTCCTCATTTTCTCTCATTTCTCTCATTCCACTAAGTAACAAACATCACTTTTTCTCTCAAACTCTTCTACACAAATTTTCGAGATCCAAGGCTGGATTCAAGTGTTCTTCCACACTTAGTAAGTAAAAATTCATCCTCCCTATTATTATTTCACTTCATTCTACTCAAATCTTTGGTTGCTTACACAAACTCCCTAACTATGATGTTAGATTCTCGAAAACCTTCAAGGCATCTCCAAGTGTTCTTGAATTAAACACTCCCATTCTTCAACAATCATCTACTGAAATCACTCAAGGTGAGTTCATACCCCTACATTTTCATGTTTTCTCAAGTTTTCAGGGGGGGAATACAAGTTAAAACACTAAGAACATAACTAGATTTTTCTAACAGCCTTCATCAGAAAAGTTCAACTCCATTCACGGACTGTTTTGGGCATCTTAAATATTTTTGTTTTCAAAACTGTACAAGGTGCAAATAGTTCAAGTTTTTAGCTTTAAAATGGCTACTTGCACATCTCCATACGATTTTTCTACAATTTATGGCGATTTTTACAAAACTGCCTAACACTTCAAACAACAATCCGGACCAGTCTGTGATTATGGACTTTTTCACCCAAGTTAGAGGTCATTATAAATTGTGATAAAAATTATGAGCAAACTAGACACATTTTGTGAACTCTCAGAATTTACGGATCTAGTTTTCGACTTCGTATGATTTTTCTATGATTTTTCCAAAACAGGGCAGAATTGCTAAATTTTACCAACAACATGTAAATATCATAACACTTTGTATTATGTTGAGCAAAGTGTATAATCATAAGTTTTAATGTTTGAATGTGTTTCCTAGTTAGTTTATCATTATGAACTGAAACTAAGACATTCATATTAAATATTATCCATTCATTTTGGAACACGTATTATTTAACTATAAAAAGTATAGTTTGAATATATTTATAACACTAATACATTTCCATAAAAGGGTTCATACATATTATACACATTTTAGATAAACTATAATAGGTATAGTTTATGATACATCACTCTACGCACTCGTACCAGAAGTGTACATTCATATAAGAAAGATTTCTATTCGCACACATTTCACGTAAGTTAATCTATGGTTTGATAAATTCACAACACTAATACATTTCCATAAAAGGATTCATGCATATTACATACATTTTAGATAAACTATAATAGGTATAGTTTATGATACATCACTCTGCGCACTCGTACAAAAAGGGTACATTCATACAAGAAAGATTTATATTCACACATATTTCAAGTAAACTTGTTAACCTATGGTGAGACTCTCTCTCTCTCTCCCCGTACGTTCGAGTGCGGGATATAATTCCTGGTAGTTATAATCAGAATCTCCTTGAGGGAGAACGTGATACTTGTATATAGATCTATATTGGGTTTGACACCCCACACCTCGCTGCTAGCTACAGTGGGACCTGCAGGTCTACGGGTGACAAATGTCATTTCATTTTTCGCGACACTGAGAACGTCGTGGCAGGTTCACATAGTCATAGTATGATTATAACGGCTCACATAGGGAACAATCCATAAGTTTACGGGATTTTATTTTTAAAACCTAAATGAGTTTTATGTCGATTTAAAATCACCTTTTATCTCTATGGGTACAAATACAAAGTGCCGGGTCTCTATACAAAGCTATTATGATATTAAAACTACACTTCCTCTAAAATTGTTAGACTTCAACTATAGTCGCTGAGCGTATATGTTGAGTCATATAAGAATTTAGTCTTGATTGGCCTAGAATTGGTGGTGCCCGCCTCATCTCCTGTTCCTCGTTGGGTTGTGGACCTAGGGCAGACCCACTATATTCAACGTTTTATCTAAGTTAAGCCTTATATAACTTTATATGTTGGACGATTATAGAGGAACTCTACGGATTACTCTAGGGTTCATTACAGCATCATGTAGGATTATTTCTATTCATACTTAACTAAGAAAATATTGGATTTTCTGGAAATCAAACTAAATCGATTTTACAAGGAAAAACGGTTTCTACTTCAAACAAAACCCTTATGAACTCACCAACCTTTGTGTTGACACTCTTTAAAACTACTTGTATTCTCAGGAAATCAGTGAAACAGGAAAACTTCATCGCTTTGAGGATGGGACGCTAAACCGTCAACAATTTATTTTGTCATCATAATGTAATTGCTTTTGAAACATGTAAACATATACTTTGGTGTAACTTTTGCAATTATATTTATGGTGGTTGTTTTTACTTTGAGCACTATTATACACGGTGTTGTGATACTGTACATGAAGTCCTCCACCCCCAGACGTTTCCGCCATCCTTGGTTTGGGGGTGTGACAGATTAACAATAGGTTTACTCTCGATTCGTTCTTGAATCTTTTCAAGACCATTAAGACTCCCACTGACCTCTTGACATATAATATTCTCTTGTCAAGAAACATTCCTTGAAAAACAAATATTCAAGAGTTAGTGTAGGATCTTATCAAGACAAACACTTCACTCAATTGGTCTTAGTTGATCTTTGTCTTATCACAACTTACCAATTTCAAATGTAGAAGAGTAAGAAACATTTCTACTCCACATTTGATGAGTGTTATAAACCTTCCTAAGATGTATCACTCAAGTCACAATCTTGGAGTTCAACTCTAAGACTCGATTTTGGAACAAAGTATGATTCACCTTTTGATTTAACCATTCCAGCAATTTTCGATTCCTCTTCTTAGCCATACTAGTGCACTAAGGTGTCCTTAGAGGATCAACTATGACACGGTTTCATAATCATTAAGTTAATCATAAAACACGATACTTAAGTACTCTCCCTTCTTTTCAGATTGGAGAAACTTTTATCTTACTGCCTAATTGATTATTCTTATTCGTTCTGCTTTACATTGAAACATTTTCAATGATTCAGAATTACACTTAATCTTGTAAGCATAACCATATTCACTAAACTTTTAGCAAATCATGATGAATATTCCTATCGTTCTTTGTGGTAGACTTGAGCTAGTGCACAACAATGCGTACTAGATCCTTTAGTCCTTCACTTGACTCACATACTTATGTGAACAAGGAATTAGTCTTAATTTCCCAAATATGAAGGTTCTCGTTCATCATACAATACCAATTGCATGATTCCAAGTTTCTGTCCAATTGAAACTTGGGCGATGAGAATCATTCTTTATTTGGTAAATTTTCGACACTACCACAGATAATATAACTAAGAATCACATCCATTCTTAATATTGCTAACAATAGAAACATACAAACAATAATTTTCACAAATGTCATTGCAAGGAAATATAAATAAGACAAAATTTATTTTATTTATAAAAATGCGAAAAAATTTGTCCTTACAACGCAATTACAAATGAAAACTATGTTACTAAATATTCCTAAGCAATCTATCATAACTCTTAAGTAGCGGCTCAAAAATCCGATCATCGAACCATGCGATTGAAATCCATCTCTTCGCAATCAGACTCGACATACTTTTCCTTTAAGCTTCCTTTCTTTTCTTCGATCTTACAAAACATCAAAATGTAATCTTATCACATCATGCATTAAGAATCTACTAATAGGAACTTAATAGAGTTAGATAGTGGACTTACCTGAAACAGATTTATACATCTTGACTCTCCCATCCTTGCGATCTTTCAGGTAAGTATGGCAGCTTCGCAACCAATTCGCCTTCTCTTGGCAGTAGAAGCAAACAGACTTTTGGAATAGCACATGGGACGATCTCAGATTCAACCTTTGTCTTACCATCCAGTCAAACGGTTTGACCATGGCCAATTCATTTCCATTGGGAAGAGAATACTTTTCTAGACTTCCAATGTTTCCATCGTCAATATTCATGGAAGTTTGGGAGGTTGATCTACCAGTCAAATTTGCTTTACCAGTGCGCCAAATCATTGATGATTCAGCGGCAGTAAGCATATAGATAAGATCAATGAGGGTCACATTGTGGTTTATCATATAGTAATATTTAATGAACTCACTATATGATTCGAGAAGTGATTGAAGAATCAAGTCAACATCCAGCTTCTTTGATACATCGACACCCAACATTCCCAGCCTGTCAATATGTAACTTCATCTCCAAGACGTGAGCACATATAAACTTTCCATCTTCGTGTTTGCTTGCTAATAGGGCTTGAGTAACCTTGAACTTTTCAAGTCGACGAACATGTGGGCCAGGGAGAATTATTGGAGGAGGTGGAGGAAGTGAAGCATGGTTTCCATTTCCACGATCCAATCATGGAATATCACCTTCATGTGGAAAGCTTTTTCCAAAGGATTCAGGAAGACCATAGTTGTTAGAATTTAACATCTACAAAAAGGAGAAATTCAAGTTAGTTGATTTAATTCCTTAATATAACACCCAAATGAAATATTAAGGCTAGGACCCAACACAATATTCTACAATTCGGAAGAGGGATGCCGAAATCCAATTGCAAAATATTTGAAGGTAGGTAAATGACGATTTACCAAATTTCCACCATGAAAAACAAAATTGAATATTAGGTTTTAAATGAATTGAAATTCCTAGTTCTTTTGAGATTCATTGAACTTTTCAATGACATGTTTAATCTCGATTTTACCCTTCAAGTTTATGACTTGGATACCAAGGATCACAAACAATGTGTGAAAACCATGCAAATTAGCTTGATACTCTCGAAGATGTTTATCACCTAATTAATGTGTCGGTTAACTACACACGCTCGATTGATCTATGATAATCTACGAGCTACCCATTGTCATCCTTCAGTAGTCATATCTTAGTGTGCCGGTTAACCACACACGCTCCACTAATGACCAATAAGGTGCAATGTACAATTTCATGGATTAGCACCGAATTCACATTTTTCCTAAAGCAAATAAGATTTTGGCATTTTATAAAGCGTTTAGTTACTTCGTATTTCATTTTGCTTATAATGGAAGGTTGTGTCCTATCCTACCCGTTCGATTAACGATCATCCACTAGTCAAGGGTACAGTGGGTAAGAGTAGATACCCAATGGCGGTCATTTTACATACCGTTCCCTTAAACACCCTTATAAACTAGCTTCGTGAATGAGGCCTACTAACTGTAAGAATGACCTTTTACTTATACATATATAATATGTTAAACTTTTAATTTTATATAGTATAAGGATGTATTTTATACATTTAAAATACTAAGTGGTTTAATCTATTAATTAATTATACTTTTAATTTGATTAAACTTAAACCATATTATTATGGATTTATTAATTCTCTCTTTTAATTAAACACTTAATTAATTTAATAAAATTCATAAGGGTGTAATTTGGCCTTTTCAAAGCACTGGGATTTTAGAATTTAATATTTCAAAATTAAGACTTTTTAATTAAATTTTAAATTCCAAAACTTTATGACAAATTTTGAAACTTTTTCAAAATATTAGGGTTTAACAATTTAAATTTCAAAACTAAAACTTTTAATTTCAAATTTAAACTATAAACCCTAAATGGTGTAATTTAAAACAAATTGTTTTCATAATTAGTAGGTCAAATATTTGAATCAAAATAATCCTATATTATCCATAGTTGACCAAATCCACCAATTTTGAGAAGAATATCTAATACCAAACAGAAAAATCGATTTTAGGCAAGAAAATTGACTTTTGTTAATTATCCTAATAAAAAACTGGCCAAAAAACTGAAAATCCCGGCATCAGAACCCTGGACTCTTCGAGTCCATTATGGAACTTGTCGAGTCTGCCCTATCAGACGGCAAATTCTTCGATTTCTTGATCTTTGGCAATTCACTTTTGCATCTATTCAATAGAAAAACAACCTAGACTCTGATACCACTGTTGGGTTTTGAGCATAACATCATTCCTCTGGTGTACATGCAACCCTAATTGCTTTGGATCTAGGTTTTTTTAATTTGAACATACAACTATGAATACCAAAGCAATAACCCTATGACAAGCATACATATATCAAAAATCACATATGATTAGGGTTAGAATCTTTACCTCTCTTATTATGTAGCAATAACATGTTTAATCCTTCTTGATCTTGACTTCTGAAAGCCTAGTGCCCCAAGTGTTACACCTCTAATGGAGTCACAAACAACCAATGCAACAACATGACTAAGGAGAGAAGAATAATTTAGTTAAGGCAACTCCAAGAAGCATATGGACGAATTCCTTAGACTAAAGGGGTTTATATAGTTAAGGGCTGCTAGGCTTTTCAGGTGGAAACCCTAATTCCTTACTTAGGCAGCAAGCAGCCCATGAACTCCTTCCTTAGAGACCATGGATGAAATTCAAAGGCTTCCCCTATTAGATTTCGTCCACTCCATTCTATGGAGTCCATCAACCTAATCATGCAACTATCAATAATTTGCATAACAGTCCCCAAATTATTTAATCAGTCTCTTTTGATCACCAAATTAATTCCAAACTAATTTCTGATCAATACTAATTAAATAATATGTTTTCCAAATAATATATTAATCTTGTAGTATATTAATAAAACTATTTTGAGTACGAATTTATTATTCACATAATAAATTCTACTCTCTCTCTCTCTCCTCTTGTCATCTTCTTAATTTGCATGAGTGAAGGCAACCCAAAAGGACCATGCTCATAATCCAATCAAGTACATACAAAAAATAGTTATGGGCTTAGACACCTAATCCAACATATACTTGTCAATCTTATTGAATACAATAATTATCTATGGGGACAGTTGATCCCAATTTACCCTCCCCCATGGATATCTGCGACATAAAAAATTCTCAATTAAATTTCTAAAAAAATATTACTAATGATAATTAATTAACCTTAGTTATAATCCGTAATAAATTAACTACAAGAAACCTGTTGAATTCATCAAATTCGGATACCAAAGCCAAATACTACTCTAAACCATGTTGTTTAGCTAACCGCCCATTGAACCCCTTCTCTAACAGATATAAGAGACATATATGGACCACATCCCCGTCCGATAAGTCATTACGCGAATGCTCAAACACCTTCTTCACATCGTCTAATTTGACGATGACATTCCTCGCGACCATAGGAAACAGACGAAAACGGAAGGCGGCGCCGGAACCGGACGCAAGAAATAATATCCAAAACGGAAGTCGGTAACAAGACAAAGTTCTTTCTTCCCGAAAGACAACACGTAAGCCCCAATCTCAAAAACCATTTCTTCTGCTTCGTTTTGGGGGCCTGTGATAACTTCGTGGCAAAAGGCATAATGTAGAAACAAAAGATCCCCATCTACACTAGGAATGTCTATCCACCCTACCGAAACATGAATTTCGGAACATAGTCTTGCATGTCGGTGTGTCTTTCGATGCCGCAAGAATTTCCCCGCCGAGTTTGGGTTTACAAGACAGTGTAATGGAAGCATCAAAAACCCTATCGTGCTGCACAAATAAAAAAGTTGTTATAAACCAACTCCAGAACGAAAACTGACTAATATTCCAGACCAATATTACGGATCATTTCGTCATGTTCCGGACCAGCTTTTCGCATTCCGGAGCGTTCTAGAAAGAAATTTTATGTTTCAGAACACTACCTTTCAATGAAAACTAACAATACATAAACATCTAAACTATTTTTGAGTTGGTCCTACTATAATGACGTCATTAATTTAAAAACTTTAGAACGTTTTCACTTCGTTCCAGAGGTGTTCTACACATTCCAAAATAGTAGTTCTTAGTGAATAATCATGTTATACAAACAATCAAACTAGGTTTTTAGAGCGAATAACGTACTTGTAAAATAATCGGGTCATAACGGTCGTCTTCCATGTCGGAGTTGCGTGTCGGAGATTGGAATCGCAATCGGGATCACGTCGGAAAGTCAGAGCAAGATCCAAAATGAAGTCGAGGATCCAGATGTTATCAAAATATATTCTGGATTTTGAAATTCAGATTCCAGATCCGAAACATGTACAGAAACTCTAGAATGGGCACTCTAGAAGTAACAAAGTGGGTCAGCCCACTCGAAAACAAGTCTGAAATACGTTCCGGAACAACCCATTCTGGAGAATATGGTTATTTTGAAAAAAAAAATGGTTAGTTTATTCAATTTTCCTTAATTCTGATTCTCAATTTTGGGTAATTTGAAGTAAATTTATGTTTGTTAAATAAATACAGGATGTATATCATTGTTTTATTTTTTAATTAGATTTAGAATAATCCGTTTTCCGCTAGCAAATCATAAGAAGCTTTGAAAACAACTTTTCTTATAAAATATTTTCATACATAAACTTGTTGACAAAAAATGATAATTTACTTGTCTACTATTACTCGTATCATATGTGTAATTAATACCACAATATGTAATCTGGCTTACACAAATATATTATTATTATATGCAAAACAGCGGCTATATAAAAACGCCGTCTAATATAGGACTTATGTGAAGTTTAAGTCGATTGATGTCCCATATATTATTTAAAGTGTTTTCAAGTGAATTTGAAAAGCATGTTTTCTAATTTAAAAGGGATAATGACTTGGGAGGGTAATTAGGTTTCTTGTTTGTCCGCATTAGGTTACTTAGGTTTTTTTTGTGCGTATTAGACCATTATGGTCGTAATTACCGTTTACATTTAATCATTTTTACCGTTTGCTTCTTGTTTAACTGGTTACAAAGTGAATATGGGTGTTACGTGGTTATTAGGCCATTACGTGGATAATTAGGTGGCATTTAATGTATATTAGGTCTCCTTAAATTAGGGCAAGACGAATCCCAATCACTTTCTCTTCACTCTCACTCAATCGTCCCCACCCATTGTTCTTACTTCGATCAATCCACAATCAAATGGCTGAAACTGATACACTGGTCGTTGAAGTCTGGTACAATGGGATGTTCATCAACAAACCACTAATCTATTTTGATCCAAATAAAAAGGAGATAATGTACGCCGATTTCAGGGAGATGGGGTATGCTGAATTCATTGCGCACCTCAACGTGATTACTAGAAGAATATGCAAAGATGTATACTATTGTCCAGATGGGCAAACATTGTGTCAAGGATTGGCCGCATTGCATAACGAATGTGATTACCACGAATTTCATGAGTGTCTCCATGAGAAAAAGAAAGTAAATGTGTATGTGGACCATATGCATGAACCCGTGTTCGACTGGATTGAAATGGATGAGCCTGAAAATGAAGATGATACCAACTCCAAAGCAGATGAAGATGTTGATTCAATGTTAATAGATAAAGACTGTTGGGAACACGAGGTGGATGATGAGGATTTTTCAATGAAAAGGGCAACAACAACTTTTCAGAATAAAGACAGGTTTTTGAACAAACTTTGTCTAAATGTTGAAGAGGAAGAAGATTCTAATGTTGAGCAACTACCACCTGTATACCCTGTGCACAATTCTGAGCAACAATGGGATGAAATGGCTCCTGTATTAGGTATGAAACTCACCAATCCTACTGAACTTAAACAATGTCTTACCAACTATGCTGTTAAGCATGGTTATGATTTGTGGTATGAAAAGAATGATAAAAACAGACTTCTAGTGAAGTGTTGCAAAGACAAAGAACCTTCATGTCCTTTTCGGTTGTGGGCTTCTTGGATGCAAGAGGAAAGGACTTTTCAGATTAAGTCACTTAAATCAAGTCACAATTGTGGTAGAGTTTTTAAAATAGGCTTAGTGAATTACAAGTGGATAGGGAAACAATATTTCAATGTACTTCTGGAAAACCCCAGGCTTAGTTTGAGGAAGATGAAAGCTCAAATCTCAATCACATACAACATCATAGTTAGCATTGGACAATGTAGAAATGCAAAAAAGTTTGCATTGTCTGAGATAGAAGGCACTCTAAAAGAGCATTATAGTAGGTTGTGGGACTATGGCATAGAAATCAAAAGAGCTAATCCAGGATCAACTATGAGTATGGATGTTGACCATACCCTTGATGGAAGTCTAATTTTCGAACGGTTGTATGTATGCTTTAAAGGTGTAAGAGATGGTTGGGTAGAAGGGTGTAGATAAATCATTGGGATTGATGGGTGCTTTCTCAAAGGAATTTGCAAGGGTGAACTCTTAGCTGTTGTGGGTAGGGATGCCAATAATAGCATGTTCCCACTAGCTTGGGCTGTTGTGACTGTTGAGAACAAAGACACTTGGAAATGGTTTCTTGATCTACTCATGTATGATATTGATAGAGGCAGTGGAAATGGGCTTACTCTTATATCAGATGGACACAAGGTACTACTCATGTTTACTCTTAACTTTATAGTTTAATTATTAATTAATATTGTAAATTGTACAGGGTTTAATTGAAGCTATCAAAGAAAGGGTTCCTCATGCTGAGCATAGATTATGTGCTAGGCACATACTAGCCAACTTTAACACAAGGTTCAAAGGTGAGCATTTTATCAAGCCATTTTGGAGAGCTGTGAAGGCTACTACAAAACAGAGACATGAAGCTGCTATGCAAGAGATCAAGGAATTAGACAGGGGGGCATTTGATTATCTCATGGAGAGGGACCCTAAATGTTATTGCAGGGCTTTTTAAGTAGAAGGAGTATTTTGTGATGCTGTGGAAAATGGAATTTCAGAGAGTTTTAATGCTGAAATAGTTCAGGATAGACATAAACCAATAATAGCAATGTTGGAGGATATAAGGGTTTATGTGATGTAGAGGTTATACCATTAGAGGAGTAAAGGAGAGGCTTGGGATTTAACTATATGCCCAAGCATTAGGAAGAAAATAGGAGATTTGAAGGAGAAACAAAGGTAAGAATGTTTGTATTTACTTGTTAATATTTATACATGTGTTTATGTGTTCTTACCTGTTTTATGTTTATGTACAGATTCTGGGCTGTGTACCCTTGTGGGTATCAACAATTTGAGGTGGTATTATGTAATGACAGGTATGCAGTTGACTTGATCAGAAGGACTTGTGGATGCAGGAGATGGCAGTTGACTGGAATACCCTGTGTACATGCAGTGGCTGCAATTTCATCCATGAACTTAAACTCAGAGGATTATGTAGCTAACTGTTACAGTAAGGCAACTTATCTCACCTGCTATGCATACATTATTCATCCTTTGAATGATAGCTCTTTATGGACACAAAGTGAGTACACCAAACCTTTACCCCCAAAGAGTAGAAGGCTAACTGGTAGGCCATCTACTAAGAGGAGGAAAAGTGCAGCAGAAAGGGAGATATCAAGCACACACACAGTATCAAGAGTAAAGCAGGTGCAAAGGTGTTCAATATGCTATGTTAGTGGGCATAAAAAAATGGGTGCCCAACAAAAAGAATTCCAACAACAGGTGATCCGGTTCCTGGATCTTCCACTCCAGCTCCAAGTGCAACACTAGGATCCACTTCTGCAGCTCCAAGTCCAACACCAGGATCCACTTCTGCAGCTCCAAGATCCACTCCGGCAACTCCAAGACCAAGATCCACTTCTGCAACTCCAAGACCAAGATCCATTTCTGTAACTCCAAGATCCACTTCTGCAAGAACAGTTCAAAGTGAAGTTCAATTGAGAAAGAGGAAAGCTTCAGAAAGAATCATCAAACAATGCCTGAGGAAAAAAGTGGTGCCCAAGGATGGTAGTGGTTGTAGTTCAAACAAACCTGTAGATTTGGGTTGATTGTAGGTTTGATGTTGAACTCTTTTTTTTTGTTATGTATGCATGTGGGGTGTAAATGTTAGGTAAGCATGTGACGGTCGAATCTTTTGATATTAAATGTAATGCTGTACTAGACTAAGGGACAAAACTATCCAACTTTTGATGCTATTTTGATGCTTAATGGGACACCTTTTTAAGGGTGTTTGTAGCTATGACAATATTACCCTTTAATATATTTTCTGCTTTAAATCTTTAAACTGATTCTTGGTTGTTGAATCATGCACTTTACAGATGTACTTTGCCTTCAATTACTGCTTCTTCCTTTAATATATTTTCTCCTTTAAAACTTTTAACTGATTCTTGGTTGTTCATTATAATTACTGCTTTTGCATTACACTGAGATTGGTTGTTCACTATAATAGCATTTAGATTTCAATACATTACAATTAAAATTTTCATTACCAAAAGCTTCATTTGCATTCATACATATGATTTCATTACATTATAGGTACCCTTACAATCAGAATAACAAAATTATGGGTACCCTTTATATTCAAAAGATGTCTACTGCATCATAATTCCATTCAATATAATTTAACAAAGTACAATACAAACAAGACAATCAAAGCTACTTTATGCCATTTCATCATCTTCTTCATTTCATTCAGCTCATGACTAAGACCCAAAAGCTCCTCTGTGTACGAATCTTCAACAACCCATTCCTAAAATCCACACTTTCTCCCTGCTCTCTATAATAAAAATGAAAAAGAACAAAACTTTAGCATAAATGCCATAACTTACACACTTATAACAGAGATTTAAAGAGAGAAAAGCTTCAATCTTCAAAATTGGCCATTACTAACGAATTAGGGCATGTTCTGAACCTTTTCCCCGGATTCTGTGGTGTCGTGGAGACTCGAATCCGACTCGGGAGCCCACAGTAGCACATGATTCGGTTGTTTGAGGTGGAGGCGATGGAGGCTTGCGACATCTTCTTCTGTTCTTCTTCAACTCTTCAATTTAGGGCATAAGAAAAATAGGACATTGTTTGAGGTGGACTCGATGGGGTTGTTATAGGCATGCCACCGGACACGTAAGCTGCCAACTAAGCTAAACAAGAAGCAAACGGTAAAAAGGGTTAAATGTAAACGGTAATAACGACTATAATGGTCTAATACGCACAAAAAAAACATAAGTGACCTAATGCGGACAAACAAGAAACCTAATTACCCTCCCAAGTCATTATCCCAATTTAAAAAGGATAATAAGATCATATAAAATTTTAGGACTAATATTATAAAAGCCCTAAATTTTTAACGCGTAATTGAAAAAAACCATAATATTATTTTTTTATTGTTATGTCTGTAACTTTCTCGCAGAATTATCACTTTTTATTTTCTTTTTTATATACTTTTTTATTTTTATTTTTTAACTTTATTTTTCAACAAATTGATTTTTTTTACCTTTTTACCTTTTGTTTTCTATTTTAGTTATTTTTGGTTTTTCTATTCTTTTTATTTATTTTGATTCAAGTAAACGAATTTGAGTTAAATATAAATTACTATAACAAGTTTTTTTTATAGAGACAGATTATTATTATTATTAATTTTTGTTTTTTCTTTTAATCTATTATCAAATTGAAAAATATTATTTTGAATTTAAACTATTACTATCACATATAGAAATAGGATTTAATTTTCAAGTTATATAACACTTTGAAACACTAATTCTCAATAAACAACCTAATCTTTTTTTTTTTTTTCATAACATAAAGAAAAAAAATAAAAAGAAAATAATTTTGACCGAAATTACAAATATAAACATAACTTTTTTATTTACTTGAAAAAAAATTAAAAAAAATTACAAAAACTATAAATTATCAAAATTGTAATATTTTCTAATATATTAATACATTTTACATTTTTTTAAAAAGGTCAATAAAAAGTTAAAAATACAAAGAATAAAAACAAATAATTGGAAAACAAATATAAACAAAATAAAAAGATGAAAAAATTAAAATATAATACAAAAAGAAATATGAAAAAAAAAACTCTAATATACTCTATATATACATTAAAAAATACAAAACAAAAGGTAAAAAGGTAATAAAAAAATCAAATTGTTGAAAAATAAAGTTAAAAAATGAAAATAAATAAAGTATATATATAAAAAAATGTATATGTATTTATAAAAATAACCTAAAATATACAAAAAACAAAAAATAAGATTAGAAAACCATGTGGTGTAATTTTTTGCAAACCTCAAGGACAAATTTTAAACTTTTTAGGATTGATTTTTGCAAAAAAAAAAAAAAAAAAAAAAAAAAAAAAAAAAAAAAAAAAAAAAAGTTAACCAAGTTAACAATAAAATTCGTTAAGTGGCTTAGAGTGATAATTCTTTGAGAAAGTTATAACTATAACAATAATAATAATAAATATTAAGGTTTTCTCAATTACGCGTTAAAAATTTAAGACTTTTATAATATTAGTCCAAAACTTTATATAAATTAGAGCCGTAGGTAGATACCAAACAATTGAAACATAATCATTCATTTCAGCATTACCTAAATTTAAAGATGAACCAATGCGTCCATAAGCTCATAACGGCTATGTAGAACTTGGAATTTCCATGGGGAGTTGTCCAAGCTTCATATGTCAAAGAAACATCACTGTACTTTTCAAATTCTAAAATCATTTATATTCTTGCTTCGGTCCCAAGTATTTTTGCATTTCATCAACATTCATATAGACTTTTGATCAGGAGACACGGATACGACCACCGGAAATGAAAGATTATGAAGTTGCCACCAGATCAAGAATCATAGAATAAGAGATTACCGAAAAAAATCAAGAATAAAAAGCATTCTTACAATGTATTGAACCCAAAAAAACAAATAAATATTGATACTAATTTTAGAGGGGTAAATGATAATTTCAGGGGTATAAATGGCTCTACCAAAGGCTATATAGTTGTTTTTAAAGAAAAAAAATATGCTTTGATCCCCAACGGCTAGATCCATATTCGGTTATTATCCAAATTACAAACTGGTATTTTATCCGAATAAAAATCTGATTTCAAAATTTTAGGAGATGTCATGTGGTCTATGTGGGAGGAATCTATTATATCCTAACCAGATATTATCTAAACAATATTAAAAAAATCAAATATAATTTTTTATCGGATAAAAATTTGGATTTCAATTATGCACCTCAATATTGGAAAACGTAACTAATAACATTAAGTCGAGCCCATTATGGTCAATTATGCTCTAAAGCAAGGGATGGACATGTGGTAGTGGTTGGGAGGCAGGCATAGCTTGTGCTACCTCTCAAAAATTCCTGAATGGTGTAAATATTATAATTTTTATAGTTTAAGGTAGAGATGAAAAAGAAAACCAAAAAAAAAAACAAAACCAGAATCGAATTCGTCATTTGGTTCGGTTTGGTTCCAGTAATTCCCAAGTTTCGATTTTCGTGTAACACCCATAAAATCATACCAAATCTGAACTTTTAAAAAAAGTATTTCAAAACCATTAAATCATTACAAACTTGTTTTCAAAATATGTAATATCAGAGTTTTCCCAGAAACGTAAACAAAACATGAGGAGTTGTACGATCACGCATTTGCCTTGTCGTGATCCCCTGATGTACCTGAAACAATAAACTGAAAACTGTAAGCCTGAAACCTTAGTGGGTTCCCCCAAAATATTGATACACTGCACATAACACATATATAAATAAC
Source organism: Lactuca saligna (assembly GCF_052625555.1). Classification (NCBI taxonomy): domain Eukaryota; kingdom Viridiplantae; phylum Streptophyta; class Magnoliopsida; order Asterales; family Asteraceae; genus Lactuca; species Lactuca saligna. The sequence goes on from NC_136423.1 coordinate 49,561,451, forward strand.
AACATGTACTGGTCAACATATTTTCAGACTGGATTACCTATGGGCCCACAATATGAGTCTAGATTGCCTTCCGGGCCCACATCTCACATATGGATTGCCATCGAGCCCACAGTACGAGTCTCCCTCAGCTCGTATCGGGAATGCTCCCGGGTTTGTTGGTTACCACACGGAGCAATATCACCTCAACCCATCCCACATAATATATCGACATGTAACAAAACTAATGCACACAAAGATAATCACATAATAGTACATGTAGTCCTACAGATCTACCTAACTAGCATAGCAACTAACATGCAACACTAACTCATACTCATCATACTACAAACTGCTAGGCTATCATATCCAATGGGCCGACATTGGTGCCTTCGACCCCTTAGTATAGTGAGGATAACTCACCTCGCAACTGTCGACTCTAAAGATAAGCTCAAACTCTCGGATCACCATCACAAACTCCACCACCTATATTCACCATAGAACCATGCTTGTAAATTTCCAATTTCCCAAAATGCCGCCAAAGTCATATAGTCAACCCTTGGTCAAAATCAAAGTCAACGGTCAAGGTCAACAATCTATGTTAACCTGACTCGTCGAGTGCAGTCACTGACTCGTCGAGTCCTTCCAGAACTCAAGTAGTAGTGAAATCCCCCCACCGACTCGTCGAGTTTTCCCTGCAACTCGCCTAGTCCATGCATTTCCAAAAGTCGGGAAAACTCCAATTGACTCGCCGAGTCCATGTAGAAGTCCATGCACAACAATCTTTATCAGACTCGCTGAGTTGACCATGCAACTCGTCGAGTCCCTTCAGTCCATTATCCATTCAGATGCTTATGAAGCCACTTTAAGGTTCCATATTTCAGATCCAGCTTCCCAAGGCATGTTTATCACATAAAGTTGCAAATTTTACGTGCATGCAAGGCTCTAAAGTCTTATAATGCCAAAACCAAGCTTGTAATGGAGTTTTACACTTAATGTGAGCTTCATACTTGCTAAATTTGAAAGCTTTATGGACTTAGAGACCCAAGAGAGTTCAGATCTGAAGTTACAACTTCAGATCTTAGCTCATACCCAAGAATAGCTTCATAATATGCTAGAAAAGCCCTAATCTTTAACCAAATGGTATCTAGAAGGAAAAGAGGTCAAGGTAACGACTTGATACCTTCCAAAAGATGCTAACTGAGGTAGATATCAAATCCCCACACGTTCCTTGCTTCTAGCCACTTGTTCTCCAAGCTCTTCTTACTAAGATCCACCTCTTAAAGCTTAAAACACACAAGAATGAAGCACACACACATATTAGGGTTTGCTAGACTCTCAAGAGGTTGTAAGGTGGCTAAAGGAGGCTTATGATCCTTTAAATAGGGTACAAAAACCCGGAAATTAGGGTTTCATCCTCCAGATCCTACTCGCCGAGTCCTATCTTGGACTCGGCGAGTAGGTCACTTAAACAAGTGGCCCAATCCGCTTCTACTCGACGAGTCATGGCACCCAACTCGTCGAGTAGCCCTTGCAATTATGAAAATTAAAGCCATAAAATTATCACTTGATAGTTGGGCCATTATAATTTTGCCCCACTTGAACTAGACTTTGTCCTCGAAGTCTGCTGCGATGAACAACCCTAGATAGTAGTCCCGCATTTCTGCCTCCGGCTCCCACGTCCACTCGGACCCTCTATGGTGCTCCCACTTTACCTTTACCAAAGGTATCTCTTTGTTCCGCAGCACCTTCTCCTTCCTCTCCAGAAGGGCCATGGGCCTCTCAACAAAATTAAGGCGCTCATTGACCTGAATGTCATCTAATGATACCACTGCCTCCTCATCCAGAATACACTTCCGCAATTGCGAAACATGAAAGGTGTTGTGGATCTAACTGAGCTCATCCTATAGCTCTAACCTGTATGCTACCTTGCCAACCCTAGCCACGATCCTCAACGACCCAATGTATCGGGGACCCAGTTTCCCCCTCTTCCTAAAGCGGATCACACCCATCCAGGGCAAGACCTTCAGGAGTACCATGTCACCAACCCTGGCCACAATCCTTAATGGCCCAATGTATCTGTGGCCGCTGCCTGATCAACTGAATCTCCTCAGTAGTCTGCAAGACTACCTCCATCCACCCCATCACCCTATGACCAACCTCACCCCAATAAACTGGGGTGCGAAACTCCGACCATACAACAACTTGAAAGGCGGGGCGCCAATACTGGAATGATAGTAGCTGTTGTAGGTGAACTCTACAAGGGATATGTGGGAATCCCAGCTGCCACCGAAGTCGATGAAACATGCCCTTAACATATCCTCGAGGGTCTGAATGGTCCACTCGCTCTGACCATTGGTCTGTGGATGAAATGTTGTGCTAAAATGCAACCATGTGCCCAGTTCCCCGCGGAACTTCTTCCAGAAACGAGAGATAAATCTAAAATCTCGGTCGGAAACAATGGAGACCGGAACCCCATGGAGAGCGACGATATCGCGAACATACACGTCGGCCAACTTATCGGCCGAAGAACTCTCCCATATAGCCAATAAATGGGCACTCTTGGTCAATCGATCTACAATGACTCATATAACATCAAACCCCTTCGCCATCCTCGGCAGTTTGGTAATGAAATCCATCGTGATTTGTTCCCATTTCTACATGGGAATCTCCAGGGGCTGCAACATACCATGTGGCCTCTGATGCTCGGCCTTGACCATCCTACATGTCAAGCACCTCTCGACATACCAAGCGATCTCTCGCTTCATACATGGCCACCAGTAACTCAAACTGAGGTCTATGTACATCTTGGTGGCCCCTGGTGAATAGAGAAATGAGACTTATGAGCCTCATCCATGACTGTCTGTCTGACCCCACCAGACATCGGAACCCATACCCGACCGCATCGGGTCAATAATCCCCAGCTATCCTGCATAAATTGGGTGTTCTCACCCATGATCCTCTCCATTTTCCAGTTTACTGGTCGCATGCCCTCGACTTGAGCATCTCTAATCAAACTCACAAGCGGGGAATCCACCGCTATCCTCATACATATCACTGGGGTGGAAGACCCAGCTGACTTGCGGCTCAAGGCGTCCACCACCACATTCGCTTTACAGGGGTGGTAAAGGATCTCGCAATCATAGTCCTTGACTACATCTAGCCACCTGTGTTGCCTCATGTTCAGGTTTGAATGATCCATGATATGTATCAAGCTCTTGTGATCCGTGTATATGGTACAACGGACCCCATAAAGGTAATGCCTCAAAATCTTGAGAGCAGATACCACCGCCCCCAACTCCAGATCATGCGTAGGGTATCTCGTATCATGCGGCTTCAGCTGTAGCGATGCGTAGGCTATCAATCATCCTCTCTATATAAGGACCTCCCCCAAACCTGTGATGGATGCATCACAGAACACCACAAAATCCTCAAGTCCCTCTGGGAGAGTCAAAAATGGAGCCTCACATAAACGCCGTCGGAGGGTCTCAAACACCCTCTGTTGCTCAGGGCCCCACCGGAATTCCACCATTCCTCTTCAGACGAGTGAGGGGTACTGCAATCTTAGAGAAATCCCGTATGAATCTACGGTAGTATCCTGCCAATCCCATAAAACTCCTGATTTCTGAAGGAGATCTCGGCACCTCTCACTGCATGATTGCCTCGATTTTTGTCTGTATCAACCAAAATCCCATCCTGTTTAACGAGATATCCGAGGAACTGGACCTCTCGTACCCAAAAGGCATCACCACGAACTCCTAATGTCCATAACGGGTCTGAAACACGATCGTCTCCATGTCCTCCTCTCTGACCCGGACCTGATGATACCCAGACCTCAAATCTATCTTGGAAAGCCAAGATGCACCTTGCAACTGATCAAAGAGATCATCTATCCTCGGGGGTGGATAACAGTTCTAAACCATCAACTTGTTCAACTCCCTATAATCAACGCACATCCGGTGTGAACCATCCTTCTTCCCGACGAAGAGTATCGGTGCTCCCCATGGGGAACTGTTTGGTCGAATGAACTGCTTGCCCAACAATTCCTATAGTTGTGACGACAGCTCCTACATCTCTAGTGTTGCCAACCAGTACGACACCTTGGCGATAGGGGTCGCACCCGACATCAGGTCGATCCGAAACTCGACCTTCCTCTCCGGAGGTATCCCTGGCAACTCCTCCGGAAACAAATCAGCAAACTCCCTGACTACCGGAACCTTTGTAACTGAAATCTGATCCCTTGCTCGCATATCTACCACATACGCTAGATAATCCGCACACCCGTTCTGAATATACAGTCGACCCCTGGCAGCTGAACAAAACCCTGATCCCACTCTGGTGCCCTCATCATATACAATCAGTTCTCCCCCACTTGGGGTTTGAACTACCACCTACTGACCCTCGCAATCAATCATGGAACCGAATCGACTAAGCTAGTCCATCCCCACAATCACACACACCTACCCCTTGGGAATTGGAATCAATTCTATCGGGAAGTACACCCCAAAGATCTCTAACTCACATCCTCGGTAGTCCGTAGAAGTAGAAACCCCGTGTTTGTTGGCGATAGAGACTCGCAATGGAAACCCAATCTCGCCTACTGGCCTACTGAACTCCCTACTAAATGTTTGTGATACAAATGACCGACTCGCCCCTGAGTCAAACAAAACCAATGTAGGCAGGGAATTCACTAAAAACGCACCTAACCACAGGTACAACAGATAAGCATAAAACATATATAATAAAAGAATTAAGGAATAGAAACATACCAACAACCACGTCCGGGTCCGCCCTGACCTCCTCATCCATAAGTTGGAAGGCACGCCCATGAGCATTTGGAGGCTCTGCCTTAACTGGCCTCCCATCCGAAATCCTCAAATTAGCTGGCGCGGAAACCTCCACCGGCATAGCAGCAAGCAACGGACAGTTGACCTTTAAGTGGCCAACCTGATTACAATGATAACATTGTTGGATTAGGTGTCTAAGTTCATAACTATTCTTGGAATGTACTTGACCTGGTTAGCATGGTCCATTTGGGTTGCATGTCATTACAACACTTGGATAGACTAAATGAGAGAAATAACACTTAAGGTTTATTAATATTTTATAAGTTCCAATATATTAATAATATTATTTAATTAGTATTGATCAAGAAATAATTTAGAATTAATTAAGTGATCAAAAAGAGACTAATTAAATATATGCGGTTGATTGCGTAAATCATCTATTCTTGCATAGTTGGGCTAATAATCCATGGTTTGTATGGATTGGGTTAAAACGCATAAGGTGCTCCATGGATAGTCCATGGAGGTTACAAATCCATGGATCATGGAATATGAAAAGCCATGACAATTAGGGTTTACATGGTGTAATCTTACTTGTGTCACAACTATATAAAGGTCCCATGTCTAGGAAAATCGGTCACTACAAGCAAGTAAGAGGGCAAACCGATTTTGGAGTGTAAGTGTACTTCTCTCAAGGTTATTCCAAGTTTTGTGGTGTTGTATGAGACATTTGAGGCATCACACTTGAGGTGCTAGGCTCACAAGGTTCTCAAGGAATCCAAACAACTGAAGGTATGTATCTCAACTAGCTATTATGTTTAAAAGTTCCCCATGCCATGCTAGTTAGGTTAATAACCTTGGAAATCAAATTTGCATGTATCTTAGTAAAACATAGATCCAAGGTTTCTAGGGTTGCATGTACACCTTAGGAGTGTTAGAATGCTCAAAACTCCTTCAGTGGTATCAGAGATGATGTGTGTAAAACCAACTAGTTTTAATCCTACTTTTTATTAATGAGTTAAGCACACAAAGGCAGTGAACCTGTCTTTTAGTGGTATAGTTGGACAAGTAGGGTATCGAACTCAGGGAACGGAAATTGATCTAATAACTAATTTTAACTAAGCAAATAATAAAAGTTAAAGAGCTTTTTCTCAAGTTTTACAAGACTAGAAACTTAAACATAGCAAATAAAACAATTAACTAACTAACAATTAAAACAAATAACAAATTTACCAAATTTATTAAAGGGTTTCTGTTTAGGTTCAACCAATTCACTCCTATGATTATTTTTATGATAAGTTAATTATTATTGGTTACCAACTATAGTGGTTAGGTTCATGTTCATTACTCCTAACCCTTAGACAGTTAATTAATTCAAGGAGTGGCCAATTGTTTAAATTAATTAATTCCTTAGTTCAATTATTTGGATTAAATAAGATTTGTAATTGGTTAATCAAGTTGATATTTCAATTAACCTCTTGTTTGTTGGTTGCTCAAACAAGCTCACACATTAACTTACATATTTTCTAATTAATCTTAATTTCATATTCATTACTCTTAAGCATATGATCAAGTGTTCACAATACATATGAGGTTAATAATCAAGAGATGTTCATGCAGCTTAATTACCTTCCAATTAACAGAAAATAGTTGTCATCGATGCATAAGGTTCTTTAACAAACTTAATTTAATAAAATCACCAAATCATAATCAATCAAAAAGTATATTATAACCATAGGAGCAAATTAGTCTTCCCAAACAGAAACTAAATGAATTTAGTTCATAGTCAAGATAAAAACAAACTCAATAGCAGATTTAACTAAGCTAAACATCTTAAATTCCTAAAGCTAAGTGGAATGATTAACCTAATTGCCTTGATTCTTCCAAGGATTGAAGATTAGGGTTCCTTAGCTCCTCCAGGGATTCTTTGTCGCAGGTTCAGCTCTCAAAATTGCCAAAAGTCTCTTCCAATTGGATAATGGGTTAGTATTTATAATTATCCCAAAATAGGGTGTACTCGGCGAGCAACAGACCCAACTCGCCGAGTAGGTGCTAGTTATCCGTCTCAAATCAAGAGTCTTGACTTATCTTCTGGAATCTCCTCTTGTACTCGTCGAGTATGCTCGAGAACTCGCCGAGTAGGACTGCTTTTGTCCACATTATACACATAATTAGATAAAAATAAATAAAAATGTATGTTAAATAATTAACTAATTATGCACATATCAAGAGACTAGGCTTGTTTGCTTGATACTTGATGAAAACTTGTTGAAAAAACTCAAAAAACAGCTATCTGCTAAGTGAACTCACTGATTCCATGGTGGGACTCGACGATTCCATGTGATAATTCATCCAACTCGTCGAGTAGGTTCGGGCACTCGACGAGTAGGAGCCCCTGATTTCATATTTTTGAGTTTTTCTGCTGGAAATGGATTAGAAACATTACCTTAAACTGTTTTGGCATTGTAAAACCTGTTATAGATGGTGTAATGGTTATGCTAATCCATTTTCAATGGTTAATATCAAATTTTCAAGTTTTGTATGGTTTATTTATGATTCTTGAAATTGTTGATATGAAAATTCATGAACTTAGAAGATCATAGGAATTATTTGTAACTTGCTTGTTAGTTTAATTCTTGATCTTGATGTGTTTTAATGGAATCCATAATTTGTCTTCAAGTTATGGATTACAAAAAGTCACACTTTTAAAGTCCATTATTAAACACATAGGTTACATAAAATGAAAAAGTCTCTCATTTTATTAATCCATTAACTCATAAGTTATGAAAGATGAAAAGTTTTGAAAGTTACAAAACTTGCCCTCAAGTTTTGGAACATGTAAATTCTCTTTAAAAACTTTAGTTCCAACCCCTAAAATTTTAAAAGTTAAAATTCAAACCTTATACTTTATAATATTATATATATATATATATATATATATATATATATATATGTGTGTGTGTGTGTGTGTGTGTGTGTGTGTGTATAAGAACAAAAGTTGTTTTTTCATTAGTAGGCCTCATTCACGAAGCCGGTCTATAAGGGGGTATAAGGTTGTTGCCTATAAAATGGCAGCTTAATGGGTGTCTACTCTCACCCACCGCTTCCTTGACTGGTGGAGGGTCGTCAGCCGAACGGGTAGGACAATGACTTTAAATCCTCATTAAAAGTATGATGAAAATAAAGTAACTAAATGTTTTTATAAATTCTCAATCTTAATTACTTTAGGAAAAGTGTGAACAAGGTGCTAACCTACGAAAATTACACTTTACACTTTGTTTAAGTCATTAGTGGAGCGTGTGTGGTTAACCGACACACTAACTTGGACTTAACAAGGTAGGAAAAGGGTGATTTGAGGTTTATCATAGGTCGCTGGAGCGCGTGTGGTTAACCAGCACATCGATTGAGTGATAAACATTATGGGTACCAAGTAATTTGCATGGTTACTTCACACCTTGTTTTGTGATCCACGACATCTCAGTCACAAAACATGAATGGCACACTCGAGATTGAATCATTCCATTGAAAAGTTCAATGAATCTCAAAGAATCTAGGAGTTTCAAAACCAATTAAAACCTAATAATTTAGTTCGTTTTTCATGGTAGAAATTGGTGAATCGTCATTCACCTACCTTCAAATATCTTATAGCTTGGATTACGACATCCCTCTTCTAAGTTATAAAATATTGTGTTGGGTCCTAGCCTTAATATTACATTTGGGTGTTTTATTAAGGACTATCTTTATATCTAATCTAAACTTGTCTTTCTCCTTTTTCAGATGTCTTCAAATAATGCTGCTTCTGGCTCAAACCCTACCGAATCCTTCTCTCTCATGAACCTTTGTAGGAGATTCATCTTCGATGGTTCCAACTTTATGGATTACATCTGGAACATCAGGATGGTTACTTATTACGAGGACAAGGAATATGTCCTTGATAAGGAGCTGAAGGAACTTGATGAGTAGTCTGCTACTCCAAAGGAGATCGCTGAATTCCAGACTCACGAGAGAAATGCCACTAAAGTGGCTTGTATCATGTTGGCCACGATGACAACCAAGCTCTAAAAGTCCTATGAGGACTATTACCCTTTTGAGATGCACCAGGACTTGATGGACCACTACCATCAAAGTGCTCGCCAAGAGAGGTATGACATCACCTGCTCCATGATAAAAACCTAGATGAAGGATGGTGAACCCATCACCGGCCACTTGCAGAAAATGCAAAGGTATGTGGACCGGTTGCTGAAACTAAATGTGAACTTCCCTGAAGAGTTGGTAATTGATATCATTTTGCACTCCTTACCTTTTTGTTTTGATCAATTTTGAATGACATACCACATAAATAAGGAGGAAGTTACACTCAGCAAACTTCAAGGACTCTTGAAGACCGCCGAAAGTGATCTTAAGGGTAAGTCGATTGTTACCACTCCTACTCCTACCGCGGCCCCAGTCTTGGCAATCGGGCAAGGCAAAGGAAAGAAGAGGAAGAGCCCTCCGAAGGGTACCAAGGGAAAGTCCTTTGATGTATCCTCTTCAAGTGGAACCAAGAAAGGTTCTATCACTCCTTCTGCGAACCCTAAAGAGGTTGGATGTTTCTGTTGCCACGAAAAGTCGCACTGGAAGCAAAACTGCCCAAAGTATCTGCAAGATGTGAAGGATGGGAAAGTGAAACCCAACCATGAAGATATTTACACTATATTGTCTAATAACTCACCCCATTCTAATTCTTGGGTCCTTGATACCAGTTGTGGTATTCATATTTGTTCTTATTTGCAGGGACTAAGAAGAAGTGAGGATGTGGATCATGGAAAGAAAAGCTTAATCATGGGGAATAGGAAAGCATCACCTATCACCAATATTAGAGTTTATACATTGTTTCTAAGTAGTGGGTTAACATTAGATTCGAATAAATGTTGTTACTCGTCTGAAATGGCGAGGAATATTATTTCTTTTCATGCTTTGTACAAACAAGGATATACCTTTTCTTTTGATAATGAATATGGTAGTATTAATGCTTTCTTTAATAATGTTCTTTATTTCAAAGCATTACCTTGTGATGGTGTGTATGAACTTGTGTCTGTTGTACATAACCTAGGAAATAATGTGTTGTGTATGATTCTTCCACTAACTTGGATAAAGCATCATTGTGGCATTGTCGTCTTGGACATGTAAGCAAGAAACGCATATGCCAACTCCAAAATGATGGAGTCTTGGAGTCATTTGACCTAAATTCGGATGATACTTGTGAATCTTGTCTACTTGGAAAAATGACAAAATCACCCTTCATTGGTTCTTGTGCTAGGGGTGAAGGTTTGTTGGATCTGGTACACACTGATGTGTGTGGACCCTTCAGAACCACCACAAGGGATGCTAACCGCTTCTATGTGACCTTTACTAAGAATTTTAGTAGCTATGGATATGTCTACTTAATCAATCATAATTCAGAAACCTTTGAAAAGTTCAAAGAGTTTAAGTAGGAAGTGGAGAATCAATTGGGCAGGAACATTAAGATGCTTTGAACCGATCGAGGTGGTGAGTATCTTAGTATAGAGTTCCTTGACTATCTTAAGCAATGTGGGATTGTCTCACAATTGACACCTCCCAGGACACCATAGCTTAATGGTGTTGCTGAGAGGCGTAATCAAACTTTGTTGGACATGGTTCGTTCCATGTTGAGTCAAGCTTCACTATCAATTTCATTTTGGGGGTATGCCTTAGAGACTACCACCCATATTCTTAATCTAGTCCCTACCAAAAAGGTTGCCAAAACACCTTATGTGATGTGGACCGAAAAAGCTCCTAATCTGGACCACATCAAGATTTGGGGTTTCGAGGCTTTCGTGAGGCACGAGACTCACGATAAGCTCGAACCCCGAAGTGAGAGGTGTATTTTCATCGGCTACCCACAAAAATCCTTTGGTTACATCTTCTACATACCCAGTGATAATGTGGTCTTTGTAGCAAGAAGAGGAGTCTTTCGTGAGAGAGAGTTCATAAGCCAAGAAAACAGTGGGAGGCAAATTGACCTTGAAGAAATTCAAGACTCAAGTGGTGAAGGAACCTCAAACCCTAGCAATCAACTTGAGGAGGAAACTCCTATTGATCCGACTGATAAGTCTGTACCTATGAGGCGTTCCACGAGAGTTAGGAATGCACCTGAGCATTACTATGGTTTCCATATTACTGCAGAAGATGATACACTTATCAGTGATAACACACTGATTGGTCTGGATGAACCTAACAGCTACATGGAAGCCATGGCAGGCCTTGAGGCTGTTAAATGGAAAGAGGCTATGGATAGTGAGATACAGTCCCATGTATGACAATCAAGTTTGGAACTTGGTTGACAATGTACCAGATTGTAAGATAGTTGAGTGCAAATGGGTCTTCAAGAAGAAGACCGACATAGATGGTAATGTACACACTTATAAGGTGCGACTGGTTGCAAAGGGATTTTCTCAAACTCTGGGAGTTGATTATGACGAGACCTTTTCACCGGTAGCAAATATTAAGTCCATTAGGGTTATGTTAACCATTGCTTCATTTCATGACTATGAAATATGGAAAATTGATGTCAAAACCGCTTTATTTAATGGAAAGTTGTCTGAGGATGTTTACATGAGTCAACCGGAGGGTTTTGTCAGCACAGAGTACCCTAATAGAGTGTGTAAGCTTGAGAAATCCATATATGGATTGAAACAAGCACCTCGCAGATGGAATCTTTTTTTTGAAAAGAAAGTCAAAGAGTTTGGCTTTTCGAGAAGTGAAGATGAATCTTGTGTATATGTCAAGGCTAGTGGGAGTATAGTTAGCTTTTTGGTACTGTATCTGTATGACATACTACTCATGGGAAATGACATTCTAACTTTGCAGGAGGTTAATTCTTGGCTTCGGAAGAGTTTCGTTATAAAGTGTAATTGACATTTGATGATAAATAAAAGTTATTGTTTATTTATAAGTATAAGTGTTGCTATCTTTTGTCAATCGTTTACTATCATTTCATTTTGCATGTTTTGACTTCTAGAATAATCATGTTATGATATATCATATTATTCAAATTCTCTACAGTCCGTCATATGCTGGAAGTAGATATGAATCAAGACTGTCATGGGTTGGCTTATAGATGTCTAAGTTGTTGGACATAGCAAGATGTGTTACAACACTCACGAGTGCTCATAAGTTCTGAGTATTGGATTCAACCCACGCTCACTTGTATCACTTCATGGAATTTATCTCAAGTGATCGTGAGACGGTAATATCATATAAGTCTTCAAACCTAGAGATATGACTTGTTGACTATGAGTTGATTATACATTAATTGTACGAAAACGCATTGGTAACTCGATGTTATAAAACGTGCCTTTGTGTATAATTCAACAAGTAGTAGAACAAGCATATGAGTCGAAGTTTATCCGTCCCTTCTTGGATTAGAAGCGATATATGGGCCCCTCGATGATTTCGTTTTGACCTATGTACCGGGCCCGGTTAGAACTGAATTAATGTGTTCGATTAAGTTCTATGTCAAACAAATCGGAAATCGGGAAACAAACTGTTGGACAATAAGTAAGACATTGTTCCATGTATTTTTCCGGTTGATATCTAGAATAGAGGATTATATGATCACTTATCTTAAATGGCATATCATCATCATCTCAGTTCCACGAGACCTTGAAAGAGCTACGATTGCTAATTGGTTCCTGAAGTCATTCTTGCAGTTATAGCTATTAGACTTATCCAAGTGGGAGACTGTTGGATCAGGTGTCTAAGTTCATAACTATTCCTGGAATGTACTTGACCCGGTTAGCATGGTCCATTTGGGTTGCATGGCATTGCAACATTTGGATAGACTAAATGAGAGAAATAAGACATAAGGTTTATTAATATATTATAAGTTCTAATATATTCATAATATTATTTAATTAGTATTGATCAAGAATTAATTTAGAATTAATTAAGTGATAAAAAAGAGACTAATTAAATATATGGGGTTGATTGTGTAAATCATCAATTCTTGCATAGTTGGTCTAATGATCCATGGTTTGTATGGATTGGGTTAAAACCCATAAGGTGCTCCATGGATAGTCTATGGAGGTTACAAATCCATGGATCATGGAACATGAAAATCCATGACAGTTAGGGTTTACATGGTGTAATCCTACTTGTGTCACAACTATATAAAGGTCCCATGTCTTGGAAAATCAGTCACTACAAGCAAGTAAGAGGGCAAACCGATTTTGGAGTGTAAGTGTACTTCACTCAAGGTTATTCCAAGTTTTGTGGTGTTGTGTGAGACATTTGAGGCATCACACTTGAGGTGCTAGGCTCACAAGGTTCTTAACAAATCCAAACAACTAAAGGTATGTATCTCAACTAGCTATTACGTTTAAAAGTTCCCCATACCATGCTAGTTAGGTTAATAACCTTGGAAATCAAATTCGCATGTATCTTAGTAAAACATAGATCCAAGGTTTCTAGGGTTGCATGTACACCTTATGAGTGTTAGAATGCTGAAAACCATTTCAAACATAACCTCATACTCGGAACCGAGGTGGTCTGGCCACAATCCTTCGCATAATACCCCTCCTTTCCACACTTGTGGCACACATTACCAGCTCGACAAACCCCGGAATGACTATTGCCACACTTTCCATAAGTGCGGCTCTGCTGACCCCCGATCCTGGAATCAGCGGTCATAGACCGCTTCGGCGCCGGCTGCGACTGTGTCAGGGCCTGTCGTTGCTCCCTCAAATACAGCTCAATCTCCAACTCACGCCGTCTCGCGGCCTTCTGTAAATCCAGAAGTGTATCACATTGCTGGGTAGACACAAACTGTCGGATGTTAGTCTTGAGCATGCTCAGATAACATGTCATTTGAGCCTGCTCAGAAGCAAAATCTGGGCGGAACATTGCCCTCTCAGTGATCATGAAGGTGATCTCCGTCAACGACTTTTTGTCTTGTCTCAAACTCAAAAACTCTTGAGCCAATCGTTCCCGCTCAACCCGAGGGATGTAACGAGCGTGGAACATATCCCCGAACTGCTCCCAAGTAACTCCAGGTATCTGATCATCAGTGTACGACCCTATCGTCAATCTCCACTAGTCCTTGGCCCCGGACCTCAGTAGGTTTAGGGCACACCTGACCTTCTGGTCAATAGGACACGAGCATGTAAAGAAGAACCCCTCCACATCAGAAACCCATCTCATAGCCTTGATGGGGTCCTGAGTCCCATCAAAAGTAAGGGCTTCATGTTATCGAAGTCCCTATACTGGAAGCCCCGACTGGATCCTCCTTACCTTGCCACTATTACGGCCGATGCGGCTGCAGCAACAACTGTCTCTACTAGGGTTGCATAATGCTCGTTGAAATACTTGACCATGGCAATCTTAATAGAGCCAAACATCTCTGGCAATTGTGCCTGGAACAAAGTGGCATCCTCATAATGCAGGATCTCTCGAATCCTGACGTCTAGCTCATCTGTCCCCACCTGCACCATAGTCTCAGGTGCTGCTGGCCCCTCCTGGCCTCCGTCTCCTGATCCTCATCCTGACCCGGATCTAGTCACAAACCGTCTCGTCATCACCATTCTGAAAATATACCAAAAGATATTAGATAATCCACATAAATAACGAGGAACCAACTCCATACTAAACCCTAGGGGTTGTGACTTCCTTGCTACGCGTATGGGTCCTATGCTTTCGGTAGTTCGGCCTATACTACCTTCCACACCTACCCATATTTGTCTCAAGTATCATCACGACACCCTAACAATATACATTCACATGGTGATCGCTTAATCCTTACTCCTGGAAGAAAGCTAACTGCCTCACAACGACCTACCGGCCTCACACAACTCACTCATCCATGAAACTTCCACCAACCCTGCAACACTAGTGTATGCTAGCCACACATAATGTTGGACCCTATAGATTTTCGAATATCTGATCCTACCCTAAGCCCCTAATCAATAAGAACAGAACATAAGGCCAAATTAAAAATTCTCGGGCTATAAGATCTTAATTATGTACAACCGTGATACATACAAAAGCAAATACAATAATGATGTTAATCTCATATAAGGAAAACCCTGGGCTAGCAGGCATCATGTAATCAGGCAATTCTATGATGCAATTCCTGAAGATCCCTAGCCTAGTACTAGCATGTTGTCCTAACTTGTCGAGTGCAGTCATTGACTCATTGATTCCTTCCAGAACTCGAGTAATCGTGAAATCCCCCCAGTGACTCGTCGAGTTTTCCCTTTAACTCGCCGAGTCTAGTCGGGAAAACCCCAGTTGACTCGCTAAGTCACCCACTGACTCGTCGAGTCCATGGAGAAGTCCATGCACGACAATCTTCATCAGACTCGCCGAGTCCCTTCAGTCCATTATGCATTCAAATGCTTATTAAGCCATTTTAAGGTTCCAATTGCAGATGCAACTTCCCAATGCATGTTTATCACATAAAGTTGCAAACTTTACGTGCATGCAAGGCTCTAAAGTCTTATAATATCAAAACCAAGCTTTTAATGGAGTTTTACACTTAAGGAGAGGTTTATACTTGCTAAAGCCGAAAGCTTTATCGACTTATGGACAAAAGAGAGTTCAAATCTGAAGTTACAACTTCATATCTTAGCTCATACCCAAGAATAGCTTCATAATATGCTAGAAAGGCCCTAATCTTTAACCAAATGATATCTAGAAGGAAAAGAGGTCAAGGTAACGACTTGATACCTTCCAAAAGATGTTAACTGAGGTAGATATTAGATTCCCACACGTTCCTTGTTTCTAGCCACTTGCTCTCCAAGCTCTTCTCACTAAGATCCACCTTCTAAAGCTTAAAACACACAAGAATGAAGCACACACACGGATTAGGGTTTGTTGGACTCTCAAGAGGTTGTAAGGGGGCTAAAGGAGGCTTGTGATCCTTTAAATAGGGTGCAAAACGCCGGAAATTAGGGTTTCATCCTCTAGCTCCTACTCGTCGAGTCCTATCTTGGACTCGACGAGTAGGTCACTTAAACATGTGGCCCAATCTACTTCTACTCGACGAGTTAGGGCATCCAACTCGTTGAGTAGACCTTGCAATTATGAAAATCAAAAGCCATAAAATTATCACCTGAGTGTAGGGGCGTTACATTTCGGGTCCGCAATTCTCGGTTTTTTTTTTTTTTTTTTTTTTTTTTTTTTTTTTTTTTTTTAGTTTTGGAACCGTTTAGGACAAATTGGATTCCGTTAAGAATTTTTTATAATATTTCCCAATTTTGGACGACTATAACTCTTTCAAACAAGCTCAGAATGACTTGAATTTTTTTTCCCAAATTGTATCTCTCTATTTTGGCTCAAATATTAATTTAATTGTTTTAGAAATGGCTAAGTTACACAAATTTAAACATGAGTTGTTATTAGGTGTGACCAGGGTTTAGTTTGGATCAACTTTGACCTATAACCGAACCCAAACTGATGACATAAATTTTAAAATATTCTCAATTGAACCCTGAACCCAAACTGATTGGTTTGGTTTCTCGGTTCCCTGTTCAAGTAGTTCGCATACCTTTGAGCCAAGTTAAGCATGAAACACTATTATATAAGCCCGAAGAGGTACTGATTTTCAGTCCCATTGTTGATATGGGATGAATTATGCTTATGAGAAAAGAAAACTTGTTTTATTAAAGCTTGAAGAGTGCATTAGGTGGAATCCTCCCGTGGGATATATTTAAGGTGTTTAGAAAAATAAGTCAAGCGTTTATGGGCTGAGTTTCAAACCTGAGAGCTTAGGTTAATAGGCCCAACACTTTAACCACCTAAACCATTTGCTTCGTATGTTATGATTATGCAATATATATATATATATATATATATATATATATATATATATATATATATATATATATATATATATATATATATATATATAGGTTTAGGTTCATTTGAGACCATTCTAATTTTGTGAGACCGTGAGACCAAATCTAAAAATAATTTTAAAATGCGAAATAAATGGAAAAATCCAAAAATTCTTTTTTTAAATATTATTTTCGGAACTTGAATTAACTAAAAAAATATAAAAAAATATTTAAAAAAATAAAAAAAATTCCGTTTTTTTTTTGAAAAATACGTGAAATATTCTAAATACAATATTACACTGACATATTCTAAAAAATAATTTTAAAATGCAAAATAAATGGAAAAATCTAAAAATTCTTTCTTTAAATATTATTTTCGGAACTTGAATTAACTAAAAAAAATAAAAAAAAAATCTATTTTTTTTTTGAAAAATACGTGAAATATTCTAAATAGAATATTATACTGTACATATTCTAAAAATAATTTTAAAATGCAAAATAAATGGAAAAATCAAAAAATTCTTTTTTTAAATATTCTTTTCGGAACATGAATTAACTAAAAAAAAAAAAAATGCGTCTCACGGTCTCATAAAATATAGGTGCTCTCAAATGAACCTAACCCTATATATATATATATATATATATATATATATATATATATATATATATATATATATATATATATATATATATATATAATATTTTATAAACATTTTATATAATCGGTTTCTTTCTATTTTACCATATCAAAAAACCTAACACAAACTAAAATTTTTAGTTTTTGAAAAACCTCCATACAAACCGTTAGTTTTTGCTTTGGTTTTATTTTTTTATTTCAGTTTCATCGGTTTTTCGGTTTCCAAGTTCGGTTTTGCTCACCCCTAATTGTTATAGATGTCAATTTTTTCTCATCTATTTTATAATTTTTGTCAAACTTTGAACAACCATAGTGCTTCCATGTGAGCTCTGGATGAGCTGATTTTTTCCTAAGTTGTATTTGTATGTTTTGGATACAAGTTTGGTTCAAAATATAATTGAATTGGTTGAGAAATAGGTGAGTTGCATAACTCTAAACAAAGGATGTTAGGGTTGTCAGTTTTTCTCAACATTGTTAATAATTTTTGCCCAACCTTGAACCGTCATAATTTCTTTACACGAGCTCGGAATGAGTTGATTTGTTTCCCAGGTTGTAGCCATGTATTTCGGCTAAAATTTTGGCTAAAAAACAGTTGAATTGTTTAAGAAATAATTGCTTTACGCAACTCTAAACATGGGATATTAAGGTTGTATAATTATTTTTGTACATAAAATTAAGCTTGTTTTATCTCATTGTAATGGTAATTAAATCACTAGATAATCAGAAAATGCCACCTAGAAAAGCGAAAAACAACAATGTACTTTATAAATTCGATTCTTTGCGATTTTGGAACAAAAACCCACAACCGAAACTAGTATTTTTGGTTCCCATGTTTCCCCATTTTTGGTTTTTGGTTTTTTAGTTCTCAATTCGATTCTAGGACCGATGTCATCTCTAATTTAAGGTGCTATTCCTAGATAACATGTTGTGATATCCCTTAGCCCAAATTTAAACTCCAAAAGCCAAAAGCCCAATTAACGTCCAAATAGATTTGCATTGGGTGAGTTCAGTAAAATGCAATGTTGCAAGGTGCGGAAGCATTAAAATTGTGTGTTCGGTTCAGAACGACACAACCTCTCATTTACAAAACCTTCATGACGACCATGTATGACTAGACATACATGTATAGACGGACTGATATTATGAAAATAGAAATCACACACACCAAAACTTCACGATCATGAAATCAACGATTTTGGAGGCTCCGAAGCTATTTTCATGATTCTTATATCTAAAATCGTAGAAGCCCAAGTGCAAGAAGCTCCAACTCCAAGTCTTCAGGAATGAAACATGTAAATTACTTACTGAAAATCTAAAATTATTTGTTCACTTGTTCTTTCGCTTTAGAAGTTGAGATTCATATGAATATAATTCAAGTCTTGATGTTGATATCATATTGAAATTAGTTGTAGGTTTTGGGTTTCCAATTTCGTTTATGAAAATTTCATCAGTAGGTTTCTGAAATTGGTTTTTCGTATGTTATCTAATTGACTTGCTTACTTGTGAGTTTTGTTGAAATCTTTTTGCTAAATTGTTATTGAAATATTTAACTTTAAGGTTTTAGTAAGTCTTATTTAAGAGAAAAACAGATGTTGGAATTGATGAAGTGTTGGAGGTTATTCCAAAAGTACAAGCTTTAATGAAATTCTACAAAAATTACAACCTACCTCTACAACATTTTATACCTACACCTACTCCACTTATAAGTTTTGATTTAAATTGTTTTTCTTTCGGACACCAAAAATTACATCTTATCATCCAAATCAAAAAGATGAATTAAGAAGAGCATATTGGATTAAGGGAGTTTGTCTAGCAAAAGGGTCATCAATTTCCAAAAAAAATCAAGGTATATGCAAAGATGTTTTTTTTTCGTTGAATGGTTATACGAATTTGATTAGTTAGAGTATAACAATAAAGAGGATAAAAATTATTGTTTATGTTGTTACTTGTTTGGAGATATTGTAGGACAACAAGGTGGATGAGATTCGTTTGTGATAAAATGAAACACTTAAGGATGTTAAGATTGAAAATGTAATGGATCACAATAAAAAGTGAGTAAACAAAGAGGTCATATTTAAAATGTAATATCTACTCTTGTTTGTTATATCAATCAAGAAATTTTTTTTGTTAACCTAACAGAATTTTCTAGGTCCGCCTCTACTCTCAAGCTCTAGGGAGTTTTGTGAATGAAGTCCCCTTTGTCGTTGTGTGTAGTTGTGATGCTTTCCGACAAAGATATTGGAATGGATGTGGCAGTGAGACAATTACAATGATAATAATCAGAAATAACAACAATTTGAATAATAATAATTATATAATATATTAAAAGAGAACCCTCTTTGTGAATAGTACTCCGTTCTCATTGGTGGGTTTTTTCTTTTTTGTTTTCCTTTTTTCTATTAGTGGGTTTATTTTTAATTTAATCTATCTACCTTTTCCCTAGGGTTTTTACTTTTCCTTTATAAACCTTTCCGTCTGTTCTTGGTTTGAGAGTGGCGTTGTATACGTGTCTCTCACTGTCATTCCTCTCCGATCAAAAGGTCACAAAACATTGTCTACTGACTGTCTCTCCCCTATCTTCTGCTAATTCCTCCACCGCCTCATTTATTGCTCATTTACTCCATTTTCAGACACATCAATTTTTTTCCGGTTTCATCCGCCAAATCAATCTACCTTCCACCACCGGTCGACCAAATCCACTCTCCTCCATACCCAACCGATTATCAACCATTGGGCCTGACGTCCCATCGATGGAGAGGAGGTCGAAGTGTACCCCCAAATTGGTGTATGTGAATTGATTTGTATGACCTTAACAGAAAAGAAATTGAATTACAGATTAACTATTCTAAATTTACCCAGTTCCATTATATAAATGGGCAGAAAAAACTATATGATGAGTTTGAATTCAACATTAGCTCTTGCAATATTTTGAAGACTAATATGTATTTGGATTTGGATTTGGATTGAACTTTGATATACTTTATGATTTGTAAAATTTAAAATCAAGCTAAAGATATTATTTGATTAATATTTTTTAGTTATCCTTAAAACAAGCTCAGATGTATGTTACAGAATCTCTAAACTATCAGATCCATGTTGAATACTTATTTTGTGATTTTTAATTGAATATTTATTTTGTTTATTAATCTTAAATTACAATGTTCTATTCTTTTTATTTTTTTCAAATTATTAATAACTTATAGAGTTTTTAATGCATGTATCTTTATTGAGATCATATCATAGTAATTAGATTTACATACAAATGGATTTCTTGATTTTGTTATTTGCAAAAGAAATTGGGGGCTTTGTTTTATGAAATCTGAGATAGTTGTTTACTTTGTTTAGTTTGACTTTTTGTTTGATTATGTATTGATAGTATATTCAAAAGATGTAGTTCTTACTTGGAAGTTTTTGATTTTTTGGAAAGGTTCGTTGAATTTGATGAGTAGTTGGCCTCGCGTCAGATCACTCTCCCAAAAGAGCTGATAAAGACACCAACAACAAGGTCTCTAGGTGTTAACTCAATTGTTACTGGATTTGGAAACGTTCAAAGCTTTAGGCTAAAATGATGTGAAGTAAGATCCATTTTTTATACATTTTCAGATTTTTGATTCGTGTGCAATGGTAACACTCATTTTTTTAAATGGCAGCATAGGGTGTGTTACAAAGGCATCTATGCAGAAAAAAGGCAACAAAGTCTCAGCCTGTAGAATGGTCGCATTCCGAGGATGGTTTACTTAATTTGGACGATGAAGGGTGTGCAGAAAAGCAACAATATTGCAATGGTTTCTTCAAATATTCTTAGCAATTTCTCTTTTATGCCAGAAAATGAAATCATTATGGGCCAAAATAGCCATTGTTTGGAAACAATCTTTGAGTGCATTAACTTCTATGTTTCAAGGGAGATGAAATGTTGAATGTTAAGATTAATGAGATGGCACTAAATGTGCAAGTATGTTTTTGATATAGGTTTCCAAGTATCATAGAAACCTTGAGGGAACCTTTCTTTCCTGAAGTTCATTGATCTATGGTTTGTTAGTTGCATATTATTAAACATTTTTTTGGGGGATTTGTCCATTTCTTTGGTGTATTCAATCCCGCAAAACGGGGTTCTTCCCTAGTCAATAACAAAGCTAAATTACATTCATCTAGCGACCTTGATTTTGTTTTGACAACATCTAGCAACCCACGTCACCAAGATGAAAGCATAAAATTAACCTACAAACACATTGAATTAGCAAGGATGAATTTATAAAATATATTTGACATGAAAAAAAATAAACCAATTGTATTTTTTTTTTAAATTGAGTAAAATGTAAGATTTTTCTATAAGAGTTGTCTTAAACATATTTTATTATTGAGCAACCCTTAATCTACCAACGACCACATCTACATTGGAAATGAAACATTCACACCACGATTGCTAAGAAACTACCAATGACAATAGGATGGATATCGGTGATCGTAGTCTCATATTTGATTATAAAACCATACAACATGATCCCTTGTGTGGGCACCCGGTTAGTAAATACTCATTTGGTTGGGTATCGTGTATCTCATTTATGATCTTAATATGTTAGATTTACTCATTGAAATTTTTATTATTTAAAACTCAATCATAATATCATCCAAAAAATGACTTGGGTTTTTTAATAATTCCAATTTATGACGACTAAAGTTTAATATCTAACAAATATGACATAAATATAACAATCATCATACAAAATTTAGAATATATAAATTAATAATAAGCTAATCGAGTTCATAACATAAATAATAAAAACAATATAATCAATTTTCAAACTAAGAATTTGATAGTAATTACATAACAATTTTTTTTGTGTCTAATATCATACATAATATTATAATACAATGTTAAAATCTAAGTATTATAAAAAAAATGGTTCTGGAATGCGTAAATTGGATCGGATAATTGGACGAGTATAATTCTAATACCATAATTATCCAAAAACCCATGAAAAGTTTGAGAAAAAAATATCATACATAGACCTATAACTTTTTACCCGTTCCAAAAGCATCTCAAAATTTTTGAGTTCAGTTTTCCCATCATATTCAAGTATTTCTATCATCCCTATCTCAGACCCGTGACCTTCTGCAATTTATACCGTTGCGGAACCAATTGTGTTGCACTTTCAAACCATATAATCAATTTTCTTATGATACTTCATCTCACAGTTTGTAGGATTTTATTCATTTGATCAATGGAATTTCAAATGTTGTTAATTTATGGGGAAACCCTCTTCCCATCTCACATCGAGATATTCAAGCTCGAGCTCATTCGAGTTCAAAATTAACCGTAAGTATAAGATTGAAACACATAACAAGTAACAATTTATAAGAAGGCAACTCGAATTCTCATCAATGTTTATGTGGCTATTAATGTGTATCAACTTATGATCGAATTCAATTGTAAACTTTCATATCGAGTTCGAATCGAGTTCAATTGAGCTTATTTTCTTGAAAACTTTTAGGGTAAATATTTTCAAGTATTTGAGATCTGAGATTGAATTGAATCTTTTTCCATACTACCCTTAGATATGTATCAAGTAGACTTGTTGAACTATCAAATCGATATCATGCTTAGCCTAACACCGAGAACTTTTGGCTTAAAACCTATTAAGCTCAAGCGCAAATAACTCGTTGTCTCATTTTGTACTACACTGAGATATTGTATACATATTTGATACAAGCATATAACAAACTTAAATATAAAAAGTGAAGTGATTTGTACACAATAGTTTTTTGCTATACACAACAATTCATGTATTATATAGTTGTACAATACAACATTTTAAAGTATCAATTGTTGTGTATGGAGAAAAATTATTATGTACGGATCATCTCTCATATAAAAAAACATGTGTAATATTCATAGATAACTATGAGTGTTATTATAAAAGGAAATTATTTATCAAAAATTAATGAAGAATTATACCATAAAAATTAAGCAACAAATTTATTAATATTAATTAACAAAATAGATCGTAAAAGACATTAAAACAATAAGGATACTTAACACGGACAAAATGCCTGGATAGTTATTTGGACTTTTATAATAAAAAATATATTGTATCAACATATATGATTATCATTGTTTACTTTTCTAACAGCTAAGTCAATATAATGCGAGAGTCAAAGTTCATTTTATGTTTTGCAATTGACCTAGGAATTTCAGTTTTAGACATTTGAAGTTTCTATGACATTCAAAGTCAACAAATTCCAAATTTCATTACAAAGGATATGAACGACTATTCTCATCGTTCATATTTTATATTTCTTGCAATTTACATATTAATTTTTCACAAAATTGCAAGAATGAACCTTGTGGTATGTTGAAATTGTTACTTTAATCTAAACAAGTTTGGATTAGCATCATTGGTCCAAAAGTTTTATTTTGTTGCAAGTTTGGACCATTTTGTTTTGATTTTTTTTTTATAAAATGATGATTTTATCCTTTGTATTTTTATTTTTTTTTCCAGTTTTTATTACATAAATAGAAAAAAGAAAATATCCTCTGTGTGTGTATGTGTTTGTGTTTGATAAATGCCCAATAATATATTCATAGATTCAAGAACACTCAAGAATATCTTCTGCCACCACCATCGTTTGACCACCGTCTGCCACCTAAATTTTTTCTATCACTTCAGTTTTGCCAAATAATCATCATGGAAACAAAAACATACACAAATTTTGGGTTTGTTCTTGAGTTCGCCCCTATATGATGAATACACACACAAAATCAGATATGATGAACACATACACACAAAATCAGATCAGATATACACACATACATACACTAAATCAGATGAACACACACACGAAATTAGATGAACACACACGAAATCTGATGAACACACACCCTAATCAAACCAGAACCTCTCGATGAAAAATTTTGAAGCAGAAAAACCTAACTGAAGAACAAAGACGAAAACCCTAACCGAAGAACAAAGTCGTCATCGAGATCTGAACATCTGCTTTCGGCGACATCGAGATCAGAGCAAGGGTTTGGGAATTCATATGCACATGATTGGAATTGAGACCATCCTTCTTTCTTCGTCTCTTGAAAACACCACTGGTGCTAACTTTCTTCCTTGGTCAGTGGTTCTGATCTACATTTTTAGGGCTAGGGTTTTCATTTATGAGGGTTAGGGTTTCTTGGTGGGGACGGATAGTGGTGACAAACAGTGATGGTATATGACAACGTTGGTGGTGGCCGGATCCATTCTACAAACTCTAACCCCGATGGTAACTTCGACAGAGGAGTGGGGGTGTGTGTGTGATGCGATTTTCTTGCAGAAATATGATGTGTGTGTGTGTTTAGGGAAAAACAACACAGATCAGATGGGTCAACCCGATACATATAATCCTCTGTTGAGCTGGTGTGATGGGATTCTGCTCCCCATCTTCAAAACCTAGTAAAGTAATACCCAAAAAGAAGGAAAGAAAGTATGTGTTTCTTTGAATTAGTGAATGAAATTGCAGAAAGATTAGAATTCTTCGTGGGTATGATTCAAGAAAGTGTGTTGTACTACGTGGAGTTGAAGAGGGAGGGAGAGAGAGAGAGAGAGAGAGAGAAATAGAAAGAAAGAGAGAGAGAGAGAGAAAGAGAGAGAGAGAGAGAGAGAGAGAGAGAGAGAGAGATACATAGAGAGAGAGGATTGTTTTTTTCTGTAATAAAATAACCAAAAAAAGAAAATACAAATTGCAAAATCATCATTTTATAAAAAATAAAACAAAATGGACAAAACTCGCAGCTTTATCTTAATTTTAACATTTCTTTTAATGAACTTAAATAATGTTTATTAACAGGGTTAATAATTTATAAGGCTGCTAGAGTTTAGGTTTTATTGTGACATCCCGAGATTTAGGTCAAAATATGTAGACAGTCAATTCACCGCGAACTTCTTTGTAACTTGACCTATTGAGCTTTAATGCATATTTTGAAAAAAGAAATAAATAACGCCATTACAATAAAATAAGATATCATATGGTATCTTACTTTTAGTTGTGGAATCTCAAACGAATCACAAAGCACAAACTATAACCATAGTTAATACGTCTGAGAAAACAAAAATTGAGTATTAAGCGGTTGTGAGCAAATAAAACACTCTAGTCTAGTAGTACATGTTTCTGAAAATATAAAGAACGTTCAAAACGGAGTTCGTATGCAAAAG
Source organism: Lactuca saligna (assembly GCF_052625555.1). Classification (NCBI taxonomy): domain Eukaryota; kingdom Viridiplantae; phylum Streptophyta; class Magnoliopsida; order Asterales; family Asteraceae; genus Lactuca; species Lactuca saligna. Next base: position 49,586,877 of record NC_136423.1, read on the forward strand.
ATATGATCGTTATAAGAAACCAAACCAATATAATATTGATTTTCTTAAAACTGCATAAACCGTTTCGATTCCTCGAGGCAATTGCACACCTCATATGAAATTTGAGAACGTTTTTTTGAATCATGTTATGGTCTATTATTTAATTCCATACTCGAAATATTTTTAGCAAATATATGTAAAAGTCAAAAAATTGGATGTTTCGGGTCAATTAGACGCAAATCTTTAAATGCGATTTCTTGGAGTTCTACAACTTGAAAAATTTATCCGTTAAGGTTTTTGGAATCCTTGAACTCAACTCTGTCATTCACCACTTTCGAAAAAAATATTCAGTGTCGGGATTTGCCACACAAATCTAGGAAGATTTTTAGGGCATTTTGAGGTTAGTGACATCACCATGTACTACAACCATTGCATGAGAGAGTCAAAAGATAGCCAATTGTCCATTCTCTTAGGCTGACCCATGCGCTCCACCCTTCCTCCCTTACCCTTTCTTTTCATAGTACATGCATGGGTTTTCGATTAAAGAAAGAAGCATGGATACATTTATGTGTTTGACTAGATTTCTAAGCATGGTGCATAGATGCATGAGAACATGGTAGACACTATAAAAAGGAAGCTTGGCTCTCTATTTCTTCACACAAAAACATAACCCTCACTCTCAAACTCTCCCTCCCTCCCTTTATCTTTTCTTTTCTTGGTTAAACACCCCACCGAAGGTGGCTATCCACTACCGAGAACCACCACAGCACACCTCCGGGTTGCCCCTGTTTGCGTCAACACCCACCACCGAACACTCCCATCCCCCGACAGCTGTTACCCTTCCTCCTCCCTCTTTCGTCGTTCGTTGACAGCAGAAAAGGGAAGAAAATGATGCAGCAAGGCTGCTGGAGCATCGCGCTACCACCAATAAACCACCCTTCGACCACCACCTTGCAACCTTGTGTTGCTACTTTTTTTTGGTGTTTCAAAGTTCTTGACTCAAGTTTTTATTGTTTATTTTGTGGGTGTTTCAAGTCCAAAATTGGGTTCAAGTTCATTTCCATTTCGTGCTATTTCACGGTGCTTCCCGGAAATCACATTCTCAAATCTAAATCGAACTCACGTAACTAAGGTGAGTGTTTACGACCTCTCTTTTTAAGCTTTTAAATACTTTGGGGGAGGATACATGTGAAATATTATATATCGTTTATGAAAAAAACTTACAAATCATGTCTAGCTTATACAATGTTATTTTGACATATAACATGTTAGGTACACATAAACGAGTTTTTAAGCTTAATATATACATATGTTATGTTATTTAAAATAAAACAACTAAGTCAAAATGATCATATTCCAGTTACTACATTATGTTATGATTTTATGTGGGAAATATATGTCACAAACCTTATGTCACAAAAGATATCACTTTGTAGTATTTCAAAGATCAAAAACTTATGTGATATATATATATATATATATATATATATATATATATATATATATATATATATATATAAGTTATCAATATTATAAATTAAAATTTAGACATGAAAGATCATTACATGAAGACTTACCAATTATTTAAGTTAGGGATGGGAGTTATCTATATACATTAGTTAATGGCTTTATAGTGAGACAATATTCATCTTCTAAGTCTAAACACTTAGCATATCCATATTACTATAACCATTAATCAGAGAGAGATATATACGTATAGATCTATACGAGGTTAGCATCCTCACTTGCGGTTGCTAGCTAAAACCTCGATTGATTAATCAAAGCGGGTGATTACTATCTATAGTAATTACTACAACGTCCAATGAAGCATTGGAGGGGGTACTTGAGTCACATAGATTGGTTATAAGAATCAATATAAACATTAATTGGAACTCTCTTTCTTTACAAAACGTTTAAAGTATGGATTTACTTATGGTGTATCTCACTACAAAACATATTTAATTATGGATTTACTTACAAGGAAAAATACTTTTTAGACATTTTTAAAGTATCCTTACTACACTAGCAGAAAATCTGTAACTCTCACCAACCCTGTGTTGACCCTCAAAATACATGTATTCTCATGGAATCACTAAATAAGCAATTCATACAACAAAATAGTCATGGATTCCAACTAACCTAGTTTACTAGGTTTTGTTATACCTGCCTACCTATTTAAGTCAAATTCATGTACCCTATTATTATATATAAGAACCTTTTAAGATGAAATACAAATACTATTTGTTTATTATTGTACTTGTGCTATATATTCAGTTTACCTGTGATCCATGAACTAATTCGCACAATCCAACATATTTTGTCGCCTCGGTCGGGAGTGTGACAGATTAGTATCAAAGCAAAATTGGCTATAGAGAACTCGTATCCTTGAAAGAGGAAATACAACTATAGCTACAGGCTCATAATAAAAGTATTATTATTAATTACCCTAGTTCTCAACTACTCACATGAGAGGTAACTGGTTTGAACTATCGCTTGGGTTGCTGGATTTCAGAACGACTATATGCTAAATGGGTCATGCGCTATGTTACTTCTCATATGGTCCTGATACTTACTTGATAGTATTGAAGTACAAAAGAAAAACTAATAATACTGCAAACCTCACCAATAATTAAATATAAGTGTTGTGTATATACGCTAGTCGTGATGATAACACTTAATAAAATTCTAACATATCTTCCACTAATCCTACAAACTCAATCCTTTAGATCAAACGCCTCGACTAAGGTTAGTACCATTCATAAGCCATACCGTAAATAAACCTGAAACGTGCGGCTATGTTATTTATGGTCGGGGTGGTGCATAACCAACCTTGATCAAAGACTTTGACATACTACAATGGTTGAGAGTTTTAGAGAATGAAGAATTCTCTCAAGATTCACTATAGATATCTAGTACCTTAGAATCCTTTTGTCAACCTTAAAACACTTATACATTTAAAAATTCATCACTAACACACTTAAAATTTTCCAACCCTTTTATATAGATGGTTGGATTACCCAACGACCACCTAGTTTGGATTGACCTTGTAGACCCCGAGGAGCTTCATGAGGTCCTGATACAATTATCAGGAGACATGTACTTCCCAGAGGGCCATCCGATATCCCCAACTGACCTGCAGGAGGATCCTTCAGAGGATAAAGAGGAAGATGATCCATAGTAAGTCGAAGAGTCTGAGGACGAGGTCATACTATAGGATGCTCAAGAGATATACGATGGCGGTACGGTAGAAGATGAGGAGGGCCTCACTGATGAGGAACTTGACCCTCCTACTCCACCATCCTCTCCACAGAGCCATACTATCAGCCATATTGCCATCATGGCAAGAGTCCCCTACTGATGAGGACCCCGATGATGAGTGTGCATCTAGTATATCACTTGGACCCATCCACTCACGTTTCTCGACCCATTAGTGTTCATAAGAGGACATTGAATTTGAACTATGAGATAACTTGGCTCACTGACTTGCTCAACAAGAAGATGAATGCTGATGATCATCCACGGTTCAAGATAGGTGAGTCTTTTTGGGCTCCACCATATGTACCACTCGGGGATGATCCCGAGAACAACCCGATCCATTATTTGATGACACAGGGAGAATGATTATCTGACAGAGTCCAGTCTTTGGAAGAGCTCCTTAGAGCTTCAGGTGCTACTTCCAGGTCACTTGAGCAGAGAGTCCGAAGACTCGAATAGGAGGAGAAGGATGACACATTGGCCATACAGACCCTCTACCATCACATAGGTGCAAGTCACACTAAGGCGACCACTTTGGGTGCTCATTTCAGAGCCCTGGCATACGAGGCTCAAATTGTAGAGAGTCGGTTGGATGTAGCTGAGCACCGAGCAGTCGTTTTTGAGCAAAGGCAACACATGATTCAGGAGCAGTTCGATGAGCCGGTCTACTATTTGATTGCATGTTTTGGGTGGTAGATATTTCATCTAGGGCGGCTTGTGCCCTAAGGTAGGGTTAGGACTTTTGGGGAATAGTTGTTATATTGCAAGTGTTTATCACTGCTTGTTTAGCAAATGTTATTTTGTAATGCTTTTCCATTTCTAACCTTACACGGTTGGTATTTTTATAACCATTGTAATCGAAAACAAACAGTTCTAATATATGAAAATATTTTCAGTAGTTGTTAAATGTTGGAACTCATTATCTGTATTGCTTGTATCACACTATCATTGGTCAGTTAAAAATATCGGTTAAGACTCGCACGCTATAAATTAGAAATCCTACTGATTTCAGGAAAAATTACACTAATACACTATCATAAAATACAACTCATACATACTTGTTTACGACTACATAGTGTAACATAACCTAACATATCTGTCTAAACATATTAGGATGATGCCTCCACGAAAGATTATGTGATTTCTTCCACCACCAACTCCCCAGGTCACTCCAAGAGTTGTACCAACTGTAACCCCAACTTCTGGAGAAACTCCAATAAAAAACCTACCAGTTATCAATCCCTCAAACCCACCATTTCATATGGATCCCATGCTACCGCAGACCCTGGATCTTTCTTCGGCATGTAAGAAAGTTATTGGTCTATCCCGCTTGATAGAGAAAATGGAGGCAGTGTTTCGCATCAGTTCTTGCCCCGAAGACTGCCAAGTCAAATATGCTACTTGTACGATAATGCATTCCGCCTTGACATGGTGGAATGATCATGCCAAGTCCATGGGAATCTATGAAGCTTATGCCATGGGCTGGCAACCTTTAAAAAAATGATGATCGTGGAGTACTATCCTAAACAATAAGTCCAAGATCTGGAGCAAGAGCTTTAGAATCTTACCATGAAAGGATTGAAGGTGACTACCTACACCTCCTGATTTAAAGATTTAGCAAATCTTTATCCTAAGATGGTGAACCCAGAATATACAAAGATTGAGAGGTACATTTGGGGATTAGATTTGTTGGATTAGGTGTCTAAGCCCATAACTATAATTGGTATGTACTTGAATTGATAGCATCACAGTCCTTTTGGGTTGCCCTCAAACCTACCAACCGGACAAGGAAATTATGAAAGGAGAGATATTGATTTATTATAAGATTAATAAATCAATATAAATGATTAATTAATATGTTAAAAGATTAATATATTAATTAGAAATCATTATGTTTAACTAATAGTTAGCTAGAAATTAATCAGAATTAATTTTAGGGTTAAAAGTATTAATTATAAAGTGCAGGGACTAGTTTGCAATTATTAGATAGTTGAGTGGAAGACTCCAAAACCTCCTTGGAAGGAGGTGGATGAAATCTATAGGGGAAACCCTAAGGATTTCGTCCAAGGGGGCTTGGATAAGGCATTGGGTTTGCTTAGGCCCTAAGCAAAGGAGCATTAGGGTTTTCCCTAAACCCTAGATCCCTCAGCTATATAAGGAGCCTTCCAGCTCCCAAAATCGGTCACTCCTTCTCTGAAGAAACCCTAGGGCCGAAAATTGCATACTCCCTCTACCCTCTCTCCTCCAAGTTTCATTCTTGCTAGTTCTTGGGTGTGATTCCATTAGAGGCATTACATTTGTGGTGCTAAGCTTCCAATAAGATAAAGATCAAGATCAAGATCAAGAGGATTGTCAATTGTTTGCTATAACAATTGAAAGGTATGTAACTCCTAAAACCTAGTTTATTATATTCGAAAATAGCCTCTCTCCTCTAGGGTTCTTATTTTGCAATCAAAGTTATATGTTCAATAGTTAAAACATAGATCCAAAGTAGGTTGCATGTGAACTTAGGAATTGTTTTCTACTTTATTTGTTTTACCTAAAACCCATCAAGCTTCACCAGTTCAAGGTTTGGTTACTGCATCCAGACCCACTAATTTTGATAGTGCTAAGCAATTAGCCTATCAATTGACTGAGCAGTGTATCCAAATGACCCCACAAACAAAAAAAGAACCAAAGTGGGAGTACGAAATGGAAGTTCCATGGAAAGTCAAAAGGAAACTCCAAGCATCACAAACCTAAGCTAGAACCTGTGGTTGTTTATGACACAATCAAAAACACTCGCACCCCATCAAAGCCCTACTATGGGAAATTACCCCATTGTACCAAGTGCAATTTCCACCATGTCAGAAATTACATGGTCTACAATAACTATAACTTGAAAGGTCACACCTCTAAATTCTGTAGAAAGACCCCAAACAATAAAAAACCAATCACTACTGTGGAAGGAAGCCGTAACTGCTATGAATTCAATCTTTAAGGACTGTCCGAAATTGAAGAATTATGGTGGCCAAGGAAAAGCATGTGTGATTGGTGTTGGAGATGCTTGCCAGGAACCAACTTTGGTTACTAGTACGTTTCCTATCAACAATATTTTTGCTTCCATATTCTTTGATACTGGTGCCGATAGAAGCTTTATTTCCCATACGTTTAGAAGCATAATAAACCATAAATCATGCAAACTTAATGAAGCTTACACAGTAAAAGTAGCAAACGATCAAATAGAAAGCACTTTATAAATACTCACCAAATGGCTTATCACCATGAATACTCATGTCTTTCATGTCAACCTAATGCCTATGAGCATTGGAAGCTTCGATGTGATCATCGGGGTGGATTGGTTATCACTTCATTGAGCGGAGATATTATGTTACAAAAGGTTGTCTGACTACCTTTATGAAACATCCAAAATATGGTCCCAAAAATTTCGTTTTTATAATAGAAGAAATAGTAATTTCAAATATAATCCATACATCTCAACAAAAGTCAATGTATAAAATGTATTAACATCAGAGTAATATCAAATACGGAATCGCCATGGTGTGTGCGGTGCAGTCAACTCGAGCCCTTCCCTTTAGAAACGGAAGTACCTAAAACACAAACTAAAATCCGTAAGCCCAAATCTTAGTGAGTTCCCCAAGATACCACATACCAAACTTATCACATAACGATCCCCACCCAAAGAGATATGGGCCCCTCCCACACTCGTATAACGGGCCTCGCCCAATACGATACTGGTGGTTGTCGAGGCCAACACAAATAATAACCCTAAATATTACACACTAAAATAGTGTATAGTGGTAAAGGGATCGAACCCACGGAGATTGGTTCAATTTATAACTCTATGAAAAATCTCTTTGTAAAAATACTTGTGAAATAACAATAAAAATAAAATGGGGGGGGGGGGGTTTGATGTTTTGAAATACTTGAAACAAACTAGAATTAACTGTGATTTAAATAGACAATTGCAACAAAAATAAGAATTTGATGTAAAATCAATAAGGGAAGGATGGTTGACTTAAAGTTTTCTCACTTTGACTTTTGATGAACATATCATTAGAATCCAATAGTGCAATACTTTGATTTAAATCCTTAATTTGGTTATAGTAATCCAAGGCTTGAGATTACCTAGACTTTTCTTAATTGTTGAAATGGCTAGAGAAGCTCATAAAAATTTCCTTAGTCAAAGTCACTAATTCCAAATAGCATGTAATTAGTGAAAGTCAACTAGCATTAAGAACCAAAAAATACCAAATCCAAGAGGAGTCAATTGCTTTCACCACCATGTTGGAGGAAATGTTTTTATGATTGTGTGAAGCAAAAACAACACAAAAATCACTTGTTGCTTGCTAATTTGAGGATCATTTACTTAATCAAGAAATTAGCCAACTAATCACCACAAACATATTTAAACTCGTGAATAAAAACATACTAGTAGTGATAATATGATGAAACACAAAACATTTCCATAAAGATTCAAGAACAAGTTCATAGATTCTTCAACATCCAACAAAAGTTCAAAGGATTCAACAAAAAGTCAACCAAGATTTGTTTAGCCAAGCATGGCTAAACTCAAATGAACAAAGTTAGATAAGATTGTACCAAACATTTGACAAGATTCAAGAGGTGAAAAGAAGATGTTCTTCAAGTGTTCTTGGCCTCCAAAAGTGCTCCAAACTCCAGAGAGAAAAGCTCAAAATCGGACCTCCCAGATTATCCTAAAGAGGCACACCAACCTTCCCAATATAGAGCTCTAAGCAAAATCCCGAAATTGCCCTTGTCAGGAATCCACGCGGGCCGCGGGTACTGACGGGAATTTTTGGGCTTCTTCAAGTCTTGGGCCCCCACAGCTAATCCATTGGCCCAGTTCGAGTCCAATCAGCTTCTAGCCCATTTTTCTTCAATGTTTCTCCAATTTGAGCCCAATTTGTCTTTCCACGTCACTCAAAACTTCCGCAAACTCCCAAATATTGATCTTGCATACTCAAGAATTCTCCCGAATCTTTCAAATTTAAAGCTCAATTCTTCAAAGCCTTCAAGCAATTGACAAGTCCACCCCATGAATCACCTTCATAGCCATCAAGCATGGAATCTCCAATTCCCTTCAAGCCCAATAGCCTCCCAAGAGTGCCGCTCCGCTAGTTTCCAAGAAAAATCTGCAATAATGCTCAAGAAACTAGAAAGTACCCCGAAATGGTCATAAAAATAACAAAAAGGGAAAATATGCATGGAAGTTAACTAAAATGCGAATGAAATGTACTAAAATAAACTATAAAAATAAGTAAATAAAATGAAGCTATCAAATCACCCCAAGCTTAAACCTTACTTGTCCTTAAGTAAGACAAGACTAAATGAACTTGGGATGAACTACCCTAGAAATAAAAAAGAATGGATAGAACCATGGAACCTGTTCAACGTTAGTCAACATGTTCAGAATTGATTTCGCTGCTATCTCACAACCTTTTCATCCGATGACAATGGAACCATAAACCACATCCAGGACAACTCCTTTAGGTGAGTAAGGAGGGATGAGCAGTCGCAGCCTCAATGGAACATGTATACAATGAAGAACATCTGTAGTAGGGAGAAAGCAACTGGATGGGCTCGGGTGGAGCTCTTCTTTAAGTGCACACTCTGATCTCACATTTGCCGGTTTCTCTCATGTGTAACTAGGTTTAATCGCTCGGGCACCGTTGTAGGAATCAGTTCACTTAGTGTTGACCCAAACCTCCCGTAGTATCCGACTCGACAGTCTCTCTAACATCACCAATTTGTGAGAAAGAAAGAAAAAAAAATAACAACTCGATCTATATACAATAAAATAGACCTATACAAATGAATATCAAACGCCGGGTGACCAAGATGTTAGGAAATCTGTACAATAATTGAACCGGCCACCTATCTAAGATAGTTGCAACTGAAAATTTGTGTGCTTCTTTTTGTTTTTTGTTTTTTGTTTTTTGTTTTTTGTTTTTTTTTTTGATGATAAAACCCTTTGACTCAAAATTTGGTTCCCAAAGGTGTGTAGGTGGAACCGAAAGGGTAATGATATAATCCGAATGGCCTAAGTGTGAAAATGACCATGTGTGGAGCATAAAGATGTAATGTAAGCTCATTTTCAACTTGCAGTTTTTCAAAGATAATGAAAATGTCCAAATGTGGACTAATAGACTCTCTAAAATTCTAAGAAAATCGCAAAAAGATATGGTGATGTAGAGAGACCGGATATGGATTCTACTCGGGGACAAGCACCAATGCTTCATCCTAACAGTTCAAACATGATCAAGTGTGATCCTCTCCTCGGTAGTGACCGCAAGGCTAAGAACACCCATTGCTATAGTATATCCTACAGTTGTTAGTATTGTATGCATAATTCTTCATGAAACTACCTGGCCATGATCACTTACCCCTTTAAGCTACCAGCATCTGATCCCAAGTATGAAATCCCAAACTGCAGCTAGTGGTCCCGATTCGATGGGTGAGATAGCAACAAGATCCTGGACCAATAATGATACAATAACTGTGAACCTGTTCCATGGCATCCAAGAGAGGTGAGAATAAACAGACAACAAAAATGCATGAATGCTAATGCCTTAGGCTAAATGTTATGTAAAAATATTAAAGGTGAAAAAGAAGAAAATAAAATCTTTTTGAAATTTTAAATTAAAAAAAAATGAATGAAAATTAGCTTAATACTAAAATGTCATGCAACCTAGCTAAAAATGTATGAAAAAGTAAAAGATAAGGGAAATGCCCCACCCCAAGCTTAAGAACAAGCATTGTCCTCAATGCTTAAGGAAAGGGCGGAAATGACCTAAATCGGTGGGTCGGGCGGCGGGAAATGCCCGTGACGATAATGGTAGTCCCACATATCTTGGACCTGGCGGGAAGTGGGAGGGAAGGAGTGCTCCAATCGTTCAACGCAACTCGCCACATCTTGGATGGCTCTCGTGTTCTCTTGCGTTTGGGTGTCGATACGCTGCACCGTGGAGAACATTGTGGCAAATTGGTCAAAGAAAGTAGGGGGAAATATGGTGGAACTTCGTATCCCCCCTGCTGTTACGGATGAAACTGAGGCTCGACGAACTGCTGTGCAGGCTGAAATTGGGGCTCGGCGAATTGTTGTGCAGGCTGAAATTGGTCATCCTCATCATCTACAGGTGGACGATAGTCTGATGGAATGATCCATTGATCGGGATCGGTCGGTTCAAAACTCCCGATATACTCATGAGGGAGAATGAGGTATGGTTGGTTGTCAAGGATCCACATGGGCCCGACAACCGAATCTCGGATGAGTTGCATTCGGCGAAGTGCGTTGCCGTCAAGACTAGAGGGGCCGAAAGCCTTCTCGAATGGAAGAGTAGAGAGATGAAGTTGAAGCGGTGGCCGGGATGCAATAAGGGTGATTAATCCCCCAATGAAAATGTCTCCTTTGTCCATAGTTGTGAGGTTGTAACACTTGGTGAAGAAAAAGGAAGCAAAATCCGGCCGCGGACCGTTCTCACGAGTCATGCACCAAAGAAAAAATAATTCCGCTTTTGAAATCTGTCCCACTTCGGAGCGGGCGAAAATGGTGCATGTGAGAACTCTATGCGCTAGGCGCAAACATGGGTGAATTATGGAGGAGGCCTTTGACGAAGATGATGAATATTGTGGCTCATTGGTAATTTGTTGCCAAAAGTAATGTTCATTGAAGTTTCCGGGCCATGGGTCTTGTTGGTAATATAGGTTGTCCACGGGAGCACCCATCAAAGCATTCACGATCCGATGTGGTAGAGATCGTTTCTCGCCGAGGATTTGGAAGGTGACGGTTTGGGCTTCCTCCTCGGGATTGAATGTGGTAAGAAATTCCAAGGTGGGTTCAACATAGGTGGCGGCGCGGTTATGGAGGAATTGACCCCACCCGATGTTGTTAAATAACGCTTGGACTCCATCGAGCACCCCAAGACTAGCAAAAGATTCCCTATGGAGGAATTTTGTTGACTTGACTTGACGCTTATTAGAAATGAGAAAATCATAAGTTTTACGATCCTCACGATTCAACAAACGAAACGGGGGATCCTTGGATTTTCCCTTCGATCCTCCTTTAGAGGAAGTTGCTCCCGTCCCCGTTTTTGCGTGCTTGAACATTTATTCGGGACAAAATTTTACCGATAATAACTTTCAACCACAACAAATGCACACAGTACCAACAACAAATGGGAAATTGAGGTATGAACAATCAAGTTAAAAGAATGAGATTACCCAATTTCTTAGACCCGGGATGAACTAGTGCCACCAAAATGATTTCGTCAAGACACACCCCAAGCTTGCAATTTTGCTCCGTATTTGATGCTTTAATCGCTAAAACAACCCCACAAACTAGCTTCAAGATGACTTTCCGGCGAATGGAGTAGCGGCACTCGGAATTTGACGGAAATTTTTCGTGAGTTTTTGCGGAAAGATTTGTATGACTAGAAAGCTCTTGATGAGAGAAACAAAACCCCGTGCTCGGATTCTCCAATGGTGGCCGGAGTTGGCCGGAAAATGCGAAAATATGTGGTGGTGGGTGGTGGTGGCGCCCGGAGTTCCGGCCACAGATCGGACCGGAATTTGGGTGGGGTTTGTAGAGGAAGAAAAATGGAGAAGAATGGCGGTGGTTTCGTGAGATTCCGACCGGTAGAACTCCGGGAAAATGGATTTTTGTGAGAAGTGGGTTCAGTGTTCTTGAGCTTCTAGAGAGAAAATGGGGGAATTGGTTAGGTTAGAATGAAGAAGAAGAGTGTTGGAGGTGTTTAATTTGTTCAAAGAGGGTCAAACCCGGTCAATGTTTGGTCAACTCATTAAATCTCTTGGTCAAAGAAGGTCAAGGCAATCAACAGCTCAAAATCCCAATCAAACGACCAACACGCGGGCTGGGCGCAGGCCGCGTGCTGGCCGCGTCTAGCCTGCTCGAATTATTCTGACTTACGCGCGGGTGGAGCTCGGGCCGCGGGTACTGGTTACTCAAAAAAAATCTCCTAGTCTTTTGAAAACCCACGCGGGTGAGGCGCGGGCCGCGTGCTGGCCGCGTGTACTGGACTGAATTTGAGCTTAACCCCACGCGGGCTGGACTCGGGCCGCGGGCTGGCCGCGTCTACTTGCTAGAAAACTTTCTGATCACACACGCGGGCAAGGCTCGGGCCGCGGGTACTTCTGCACATCAAAAATGAGAGTTTTCCAAAACACTTGATTTTTTAAGCCAAAACGATCCCCTTAAGGCCCGGTATTTTTTTTTTTTTTGACAAAATTTGGAGTAAACGGGGAACGTTTGGTGAAATCTTTCAAAAATTTATTTGAATTAAAAAAAATGGTGAAAGCACATTGCTTTCCAAAAATGCCCTTCTTTATCGTCTTTAGCGAGACGTCCTTCTAGCTCTCTTCAACACATCGGGACATCCAAATGGATGACTTCAAGGGCATTAGCATTGAAACCTTCATAGAATGGCTTCAACCGGTGCCCATTGACTTTGAAGGTTTGTCCCGTCTTTTCGCTTTGAATTTCCACCGCCCCATGGTTAAAGGTCTTAATCACAACGAAAGGTCCAATCCATCTTGACCTTAGCTTACCTGGAAATAACTTCAATCGTGAATGGTATAGTAAGACCCTATGCCCCACCTCAAAATGCTTCCGGGAGATGGACTTGTCGTGGAAGAGCTTTGTTTTCTCCTTGTAAATCCTTGCGTTTTTATAGGAGTCATTTCTCAATTATTCTAGCTCCTGAAGTTGAAGTTTCCTATGCCTTCCCGCCTCATCAATGTTGAAATTGCATTGTTTGACCGCCCAAAATGCACGGTGCTCTACCTCAATGGGAAGGTGACATGGCTTTCCAAAGACCAATCTAAACGGGGACATTCCTATCGGGGTCTTGTACGCAGTCCGATAAGCCCATAAAGCATCTTCAAGTCTCAAACTCCAATCCTTCCTTGTTGGATTCACTGTTTTCTCTAGAATGGACTTCACTTCACGATTTGAAACCTCCGCTTGACCATTCGTTTGAGGGTGATAGGCTGTGGAAACACGATGGGTCACGTGGTACTTCTTCAATAGAGCCTCCATCATTTTGTTGCAAAAGTGTGTCCCTCTATCACTAATCAAAGCCCTAGGCACACCAAACCTTGCAAAAACATTAGACTTTAAAAACTCGATAACTGTTTTGGCATCGTCCGATCTTGTGGCTTTTGCTTCAACCCATTTAGAAACATAGTCAACCGCGAGTAAAATGTAAACGTTGCCAAATGAGACGGGAAATGGGCCCATGAAATCGATCCCCCATACGTCAAAAAATTCACAAACAAGGATTGGATTTTGGGGCATTTGGTTTTTATGCGAAATGTTTCCCGTCCTTTGGCATCGCTCACAACTTTTGCAAAACATATAACAATCGCGTGACATGGTTGGCCAAAATAATCCACACTCAAGGACTTTTCTCAAAGTCCGGTTAGGTCCAAAGTGTCCCCCACAAGCGAATTCATGGCAGAATTGCAAAATGGATTGGTGCTCTTGTTGGGGTACACATCGCCTAATGATTTGACCGGGAAAATGTTTCCACAAATAAGGCTCATCCCACACATAATATTTTGCATCATTTTTCAACTTGTCTTTTTGAGCACGTGTGAATGTGTCGGGATACCTTTTTGTGACCAAAAAGTTAACGATATCGGCATACCAAGGAATAGATTGAGTAAGGGAAAAGAGATGCTCATCCGGAAACTCATCCTGCAACGGGAGAGGAGTTTCGTTTGAAGTGATCCGGCTTAGGTGATCGGCCACAAGGTTCTCGCACCCGCTCTTGTCCCGGATTTCCAAGTCAAATTCTTGTAACAGTAGGATCCACCGGATGAGTCTAGGCTTTGCTTCTTTCTTTGTCATCAAGTACTTGATAGCCGCATGATCCGAATACACTAGGACTTTGGTGCCAAGTAGATATTGTCGAAACTTCTCCAGAGCAAACACTATGGCCAATAGCTCATTCTCTGTGGTAGAGTAGTTGCTTTGAGCATTGTCTAGTGTTCTTGATGCATAATAGATCACATGGGATGCCCTACCGTTCTTTTGACCCAAGACGGCGCCTATCGCGTAATTGCTTGCATCACACATGATCTCAAAAGGAAGATCCCAATTTGGTGCTTGCATGATGGGAGCGGATGTAAGCAACTCTTTAAGCTTGTCAAAAGCTTCTTTGCACGCCTCGTTGAACTCAAAATCAACCTCCTTTTGCAAGAGCTGGCACATTGGTCTTGTTATCTTTGAAAAATCCTAGATGAACCTTCGGTAGAAACCTGCATGGCCCAAAAAAGAACGAACTTCCCGAACACAAGTCGGGTAAGGTAAGCTTTGAATAACATCAATTTTGGCCTTATCTACCTCAATCCCTTTTTTAGACACAATGTGACCCAAAATGAGACCTTGACTCACCATGAAATGACATTTCTCAAAATTCAAAACCAAGTTTGTTTCAATGCATCTTTTTAAAATTTTTGTGAGATTGGTCAAACATTCTTGAAAAGAGTTGCCATATACCGTGAAATCATCCATAAAAACCTCAATTATGTTTTTAACATATTCCGAAAAGATGCTAACCATACAACGTTGGAAAGTGGCCGGGGCATTACACAATCCGAATGGCATTCTACGGTATGCGAAAGTGCCAAATGGACATGTAAAAGTTGTCTTTTCTTGGTCCTCCGGTGCCACCGGAATTTGGTGAAAACCAGAGTACCCGTCTAGACAACAATAATGGGATTTTCCAGCCAACCTTTCTAACATTTGGTCAATGAAAGGCAATGGGAAATGATCTTTTCGTGTGCTTGCATTGAGTTTGCGGTAGTTAATACATACTCTCCACCCGTTTTGCACATGGGTGGGGACCATTATACCTTTGTTGTTTTCGACCACCGTGATCCCCGTCTTCTTTGGAACGACTTGCACCATGCTCACCCATTTGCTATCCGAGATTGGATAGATCATCCCCGCATCTAGGAGCTTCAAAATCTCTTTCTTGACCACTTCCATCATCGACGGATTCAATCTTCTTTGTGCATCCCGTTTCGGCTTGCATTCATCCTCCATTAAGATTTTGTGCATACAAGTGGAGGGGCTCAATCCCTTGATATCCGCAATCGTCCATCCCATGGCTTCTTTATGCTCCTTCAACACCTTGACGAGTTGTTCTTCTTCAAATTCGGTTAAGTGAGTTGAAATGATAACTGGAAGGGTTTCATTCTTCCCTAAATAGGCATACTTCAAGTGTTGAGGTAAGACCTTCAATTCCAATTCAGGTGGTTGAATAAGGGATGGGGGCAATTTTGTATGAGTTGGGGGCAATTCAACTTGCTCGACTTCTAATCTTGTGGATTTCTTCATCTCCATTTTATTTACTAGCTTCTCAACTTCCGGATCCAAATAATAAAGTTTTAATAGCTCGGATAGCTTTCCACAATCAAACCCTTTGCTTAAGATCATCTCCAATATATCACCGTTGGATAACTCGAACAATTCTTGAGTAATTGGCTCGACAACATCAACAAAGTACAAAGATGAAACATCACTAGGATATCTCATGGCATCATAAATATTAAAACTTATTGTTTCACCATCAAACTCCATTGTCAAACTTCCCGCATACACATCGATCTTTGTCCTAGCCGTCTTCAAGAACAGTCTCCCAAGCAAGATTAGAGCCGATTTGGATGATACTTGCTCATCTAGATCAATCACATAGAAATCCGCCGGGAAGACCAATTGGTTCACTTGCACTAGGACATCTTCCAAAACACCTCTAGGAAAGACACTTGATTTATCCGCAAGAGAGATAATGACACCGGTTTCACTTAAGGGTCCGACATTCAATGATTCATACACCGAGTAGGGCATAACGTTGATAGAGGCCCCAAGATCAAGCATAGCACTACTAAAAGTGACATCCCCAATCTTGCAAGGAACCGTGAACATTCCAGGATCTTTGCATTTGGGTGGAAGTTTCCTTTGTAAAACCACGGATGTGTTTTCATTCATCAAAATTTTCTCATTTCCCTTCAACTTCCTCTTTTTGGTGCAAAGTTCTTTCAAGAACTTTGCATATCTTGGAATCTGCTTGATCGCATCAAGTAGAGGGATGTTTACTTCCACCTTTCGGAAGGTGTCCAAAATCTCTTTTTCCTCCATATTCTTCTTTGAAGTTGCAAATCGGGAGGGGAATGGTGGTTGAGTGGCTATTGGTGTTACTAGAGGGATGAACTTCTTTGGAACTCCGGCTTGTGTATCGTTCTTGACTGTAGGTTCTTCAATAGGAATGATCTCTATTTCTTCCTCTTCTTCCCTTGGCTTCTTCTTTGAACTACTTTCTCCGGCTTGCTTGCCACTTCGCAAGGTCACCACATTGACATTTGGGTTCTTTTCGGTTTGAGAAGGGAGTTTACCACGAGATTCCAACTTGCTTATAGATGTAACTATATCTCCCATTTGTGCTTCAAGGTTGGAGATACTAGTCCTTGTCTCTTTTTGGAATTGTTGGGTACTAGTGGCTAGAGATTTGACAATATCTTCAAGAGACATTCCGGAGCTACTCGGTTGAGATTGAGGAGATTGTTGATGATGATGTGGAGGGTGCGGTTTGGATTGATAGTGTGGTTGTTGATGTTGGTATTGAGGTTGTGGTGGTGGATAGGACGGTCTAACCAATGCATTGTGAGGCAATGGTCTTGGGTTGTAGCTTCCGTTGGGGTTTGGCTTCCAACTTGAATTATATGCATTTTGGTACTCGGATGGTTTGTTGTGGTAGTTTTGGAATTCTCCCGTGGCATTCACATGCTCCGCATCTTCTTGAAGGATGGGACACATATCCGTAGGATGTCCCATGGTTGCACATATTCCACAAACCATCACTTGTGGAGTTTGTCCCATGGCTAGCTTTTGGACGACGGATGTTAGATCTTTTATTTGAGACTCAAGATTCGATGTTCCCACTTCATTAACTTTGTGTTGTGTGTCTCTCTTCATGTCTTGGCGAGGGCCAAAATGTTGTGAATTTGCGGCTATGGTGTTGAAAAGTTGCCTTGTTTGTTGTGGGGTTTTACTAAAGACATCTCCACCACTTGAGGCATCAACTAATCTTCTCTCCATTGGCAACAATCCCTCATATAAGTGTTGAATGAGGAGTTGTTCCGGAATTTGGTGTTGTGGGAAACTATAGCACAAGTTGTTGAACCTCTCCCAATAATCATGGAAAGTCTCATTTTGACCTTGGCGGATTCCGCAAATCTCATTTCTAAGACTCGAGACTCTTGAGGCGGGATAGAATTTATCAAGGAAAGCTCTTGCCATGTCGGTCCATGAGTTGATCGACCCCGGTGGGAGATAGAATAACCAATCTTTTGCTCTATCGGCTAATGAAAAGAGGAATGCCCTTAGCTTGATTTGGTCATCGGTTGACCCTTGTGGCTTCATGCTAGTGCAAATAATGTGGAACATCTTCAAATACTATGAGGGTCTTCATTCTCCAATCCATGAAAAGTTGGTAGATGATGGACTAAACTTGACTTCAACTCCGAGCCTCCTTCCAAAACTGGGTAATTGATACCGGTTGGAGTTTGTGTAACATCGGTCTCCATCATTTACCTCAAAGTTCTTTCGGGAACTTCTCCTCCGTCCGCCATTTCAATTGGTTCAATAATGGGTTGATTTTGTTGTAGAGGTGGTGTTTCGGGAATTTCTTGGCGAGGGTCGGGACTGGAATCGGGTTCTATAACGCTTAATGAAGCGGTTTCAACCTCCGGGTCCCCGTGGGGGTTAGAAGTTTGACCACGTTCAACTCGTTTTTCCTTCGCCAAGCGCCTTGCTTCTTTTTCGATTTCCGGATTGTAAATCAAGTCACCTGTACGCTGAGATCTGGGCATAGAGAAACGAATTGATTAAAAATAAACCAATCCCCGGCAATGGCGCCAAAAATTTGGTGTTTGTCGAGGCCAACACAAATAATAACCCTAAATATTACACACTAAAATAGTGTATAGTGGTAAAGGGATCGAATCCACGGAGATTGGTTCAATTTATAACTCTATGAAAAATCTCTTTGTAAAAATACTTGTGAAATAACAATAAAAATAAAATGGGGGGGGGGGGGGGTTTGATGTTTTGAAATACTTGAAACAAACTAGAATTAACTGTGATTTAAATATACAATTGCAACAAAAATAAGAATTTGATGTAAAATCAATAAGGGAAGGATGGTTGACTTAAAGTTTTCTCACTTTGACTTTTGATGAACATATCATTAGAATCCAATAGTGCAATACTTTGATTTAAATCCTTAATTTGGTTGTAGTAATCCAAGGAGCTTGAGATTACCTAGACTTTTCTTAATTGTTGAAATGGCTAGAGAAGCTCATAACAATTTCCTTAGTCAAAGTCACTAATTCCAAATAGCATGTAATTAGTGAAAGTCAACTAGCATTAAGAACCAAAAAATCACCAAATCCAAGAGGAGTCAATTGCTTTCACCACCATGTTGGAGGAAATGTTTTTATGATTGTGTGAAGCAAAAACAACACAAAAATCACTTGTTGCTTGCTAATTTGAGGATCATTTACTTAATCAAGAAATTAGCCAACTAATCACCACAAACATATTTAAACTCATGAATAAAAACATACTAGTAGTGATAATATGATGAAACACAAAACATTTCCATAAAGATTCAAGAACAAGTTCATAGATTCTTCAACATCCAAAAGATTCCATAAACATACTAGTAGCCTTGCCTGGTGCTCTCAGGGCGCTTACCTGCCAGCCTTGTATAGCATCCACACCTGGCGCTTGTCTAACATCCGCTCTTGGCACTCTCCTGGCGACCCCAAGAGGCCTTACCCAACTCCTTTATAGTTGTGAGCACACTATGGTTACGTCGTGACACATTGTTTTCCATAAAAACCATGCTTTAGGCTCCTTAATGACCTGAACCGACCCATTCTAAAAAAAGGGGTGTTACATTACTTTCTTTTAAAACCTTTTATATATTTTTTACGACTTTGTATTTTACAAATATGTTTTTATAATTTCTACAAAATTAGTTTTTCACAACTTTTTTGACATCTTTATTTTATGAATTTTTTTTAGATATTTTTTTTTCCCTTTTCGAAAATCCATTTTCCAATTGTTTTACATATATTTATTTTCAAGCATTCAGTAGGTCCGAAACACATGCCAATATTCATTGCTTTATATATTTATTCGATGAACTTTGACCACCTTTTAGCTTTTTCTCGTCCCATAGGACGAGTTGGAGCTTCATATGGATCATCGTTGTTGAGGTCAATCCTGATATGAGCATTAGAAGATTGATGGTGGGTTGACTCGGAAGTTCTACTTCGTTTGGACATACCCGCAAAATCATCAACATTTTTTTTAGATTCATCCATTTTGGTTTGTTCCTCACGACTCCCCAAAGCGCTTCATTTGTAAAAGATTTTCCGGATTTTTCCTTATTAATTTGACGACATTTTGCTATGACATCCACTTTATTTGCACCACTTTGCGGGTTGTGGGTTACGTTCATGTGGATATCATTGAACTCCATTGAATATTTGTTGGCGATCCTCCGTTTCGAGTACACTTGACTAGTACTGTGGTGCTCCTTATTCATTCGAGCACAAAAACTTTTCCAACATCTAAATTTAAAGGTTTTTGCATTTTTCCGTCCCTCATCGTTGGATCCTTTGATACATCAAGCTATGCTTGTGCCAATGCATTCTCTTCTCTATCCGCCCATCCTTGGCATTTTGCCTTCGCTTTTTCTTTACCTTTTCATTTGAGGGTCACCTTTGGTCTCTTCAACAGACTCTTTAACGCGTCCTTCATCTGAAGAATCGGTAGACTCATCACTAGGCAATGTGGTTCATATTAAAAATTAGTTTGGGGTTGGGGTTGGGGTTGGAAAAAGAATTGGGTTTCTTAAACCGAATCAGACAGATCAAGTTCAAAATTTGGATGGGTAATGGGTTGGGATTCGAAATTAGTGGGGTTAGTTTTGGTAAAATGACATGGGTTGAGATTCGAATTGAGAAGAGTATGGATAGAATGGACATATTTGTGGAGCGTATATGATAATATGATAGGTAAAAAAAATTGTTATCTCACTATTCAATTATATTGACTTCTAATTAAATTATTTCATTTTTTTCATTAATTTAATTATTTTATCTTTATCTATCTAAAATCTTATATAAAACCCTCTCGTTTAACTAACATTTTTTTAAACACGACTTATTTTAATATAAAAATTCAGTTATGTACAAAAATTCACATATTACTATAGTTTATATATATATATATATATATATATATATATATATATATATATATATATATATATATATATATATATGTTTTGTAAAGAAAAAAAATTGGAAGCAGAACGTGGTGGCTGACGCTCGAGTTAGACTCGATTCCTTTAAACAGATTTGCCATTTGTTCCCAAGGTACAACACTAACAGTGTGTGTACTTTGCCTGAAAGAGTCGCCGAAAGCTGGTGTAAAGAGAAGGAGGAAGAAGAAAACAGTTTTCATTCGAAGCTGCATTCGTGTCCGCAGGTCGCGCCCATGCACAAGTTTGGTGTTTTTGGTCTACGAAATCCAAGATTTGTACCCCCTGTGCACCATGCACAAGTTTGGTGTTTTTGGTCTACGAAATCCAAGATTTGTACCCCCTGTGCACGGGTAGAAATTTTAGTATAATCATAGATACAAGCTTGTAAGTCTTTCATGCATTCAAGCTTATAAACCTTGGTGAGTTTGGTCTTTCTACCAATGTGGGACTCATTCCCATATTCATCTATTTTTGCTAAATTTATTCTCAAATACCCTTATTTGAGTATCGATATCTCATTCACATATACTCTATTTTGGACATATAATATATCGTTTTGAAGTCCTCGTGGAGGAGAACACAAACCCACTTAGAGTTAGGTATATATACAACATATGTATATATTTATATATGTCCAAAGTTAGTAAAAATATAAATATTTATACTAAATTTTCCTATATATATATATATATATATATATATATATATATATATATATATATAGAGAGAGAGAGAGAGAGAGAGAGAGAGAGACTTAGTTTATTTTGTTTTTACTAACTATTGTGTGCTAGAATGCACAGATCTGGACCAACGGATGGAATTAATCAATAGACATGATTTGAAAGTGTATGATATTACAATGAGATAACATGTACCATATAATCACACAAATTTTAGCAAAAGGGTCTTTTGGACAATTAACAAGAATTATAAAAGGAAATTTCCGGGTTTTTAAGGATAATTAATTCTCCTAATTTTAAAAATCTAAATTTTTTTAATTAACTCAATTTAATTCCAACGTAATTTGTAAACATAACCGATTTTATTCCGTCAGAATATTTTTTTGTTAAAATGATGCTCTAACAGAATTTTATTCTATTAAAATATTATTAAAGAATAACAAAATTTTTGAATCCGAAGTTGAAAAATAATAACATTCTAATATATACAAATACATCCGAACTTAAATAAAAATTCATACACATTCTTACGGACTAAAAGTTTTATACATTTCAATATAATTATACATATTCTAAAAGAATATCAACAAAAATAAATACAATTCTTAAAAAATAACAACATTTTTAAAATGTGAGTATGATAAAACTTTATTCATTTTTCAAGTTTTTCCTATTAGCTCTTCAACTCATTCTTCCAGCTATTTATATCACAAATACAACAAAAACTAATAATGGTTAAAAACATGTTGCTTGCAATTAACTATCATTTTATATATTCTGGTAGAATACATAGAATATGAGAGAATACATTGAATATATTCTGACAGAATACATAGATTTTATTCAGGCATAATATATTCTGACATAATACATAGAATACATTCAAAAGTATCGTATTTACCGCTAATATAATTTTAGATTCCAAATACACAATAACGGGAGACAATATAAATTGGAATTCAAAATAACAAATTGAACCAAAATAATACACAAACAAATTAATTACCTTTTTAAACAATTTTCTAGAACAAGATGATTAGCTTTCACCAATCTATGTTGACATATGATATCAAACCTTTACTATGTTGGTATGAATTAGTGATGTAAACAAATCTAAGTTGTGAGAATAATGAAAACCCTAAAAATCTTAGCATTCTTTTGTAGATTATTCTACCATAATATAACATTCTTTGGTGAATATTATAACATAATAATATACTTGTTGCATAATATTCTTAAGGAATAAATCATTTGTCTTTCGCTGCTATAGTTTTACTCTCTACATTTTAATGTGTGTGTTTATGTGTGGTAAAGAAAGATTATTACAGAGAGAAAGAGAGAGACCTCAGGGTTCTTGTAAGCAGATAGGTGCTAGAGTAAGAGGAAAATGGAAAGGGTGAGACTGATAAAAACAAATACAGCAGCTACTCCGGTTGTCCATGGAAATTAGGAGTATTTCATGCAAATTTCCAAAGTATTTACAGAACTGAATTTAACCTAGGATCCGTGTTGATCACAGATGACTAAACGAGGTACTGAAAATCGTTCATGTACAATAGCCTCAACATCACTAAATGGAGCTCTTTACAACTGGGAAAATGCATGTAAACCAGTTAACATGTTCCATGATTGAGCTATCAAAATAGGGTCTAAATTTGGGGAAATCCAAGGAAAAGAAACGGCATGTACCTCGTGTTTAGGCTCGTTCTGATACCTAACTTTACGCCATTGAGAAATTGTAGATCCATGAAATACAACGACTGTAAAATAGGAATCTAAAAGAAGGATTTTATATGGAGCGATAGAAGCGATGTCTAAGAGAGTTGGTTCTGCTCCGCAATTGAAAGCGTAAGTGATTCTCGAAGGTTAAATCATCACAACCGAATTTGCAACATCTTCTCAATTCATAACCATTCAGAAGTATGCGGTCTCATCTAGACTGTTGTTGAAGACCTAAAACACAATTCCAAGTCATCTCAATCTCCAAAAGATGAACGAACCCAATCACGCTAAAAGAAAATAGATTCAAGATTCAAATATACATGTATGAATTGAGAGCGTCGCAAATTGAATATAAACTGATGAATTGTTGATAACCGTGGGGATAAGACGAATGAAGAAGGGTTGTCCTTTTGATAATCTCCAAAGTAAGGACAAAGAGTCTTTGATTTTTTGGTCAGCGATTGAAGAAGTTAGAAGCCTTTTTGGTGGAAAAGAGTAACAGATGCATCGATCATAGGAGGAAGTTGTGCGTACTCTTTAGGGTTAGGGATGTTGGTTTTGTAGGGTTTAACTAATTAAGGAGAGATTAATTGAACGATTTTTTTTACCATAACTAGATATACTAATTACCATTATACCCCTTTTTAATTTATTTAATGATTTATTATTTCCTCAATTTTATTGGTGCATACATGTACACAATAATTGCTAGAAACATTTGAACATAACACACACACACACACACTCTCTCTGTATATATATATATATCTTTACTATCTTATAAAAGAAATCTCACTATTTCTAAAAGTAGATTGGATATAATAATATTATTTTTTTAAGACGTTCAAATCATTAAGCTAATAATACAAGTAGTCATCAATAAATTAATATTAAATTTTAACTTGTGTTTTGAATCCTTATATTTCTCAACAAATTCTATCTTCATCCCTGAATTTCGGATAATTCAAAATTTGAAACCATCAGAAAATACATGTTGATTCAAATATCACTCCTGCAGATGGCTCTTTCTTAACAGGTTTTTATTTTAATCCTTAATTATAATTGATTTCATCATTTTTAACTTTTTGTATGTTTATCTTATAAATATATTGGGTGAAGGCTTTATTATATAAGGTTTGTTCCTAAAAAGGTTTTTACTATGTTTCTTTAATGTGTTGGCTTTGCAGGTTCAAAGAACTCAACCAAGATGGCCAGTTAGAGCATTGTATTATCATTAGTTTGTATATTCTAGCATCTTACTTTTGCAATAAAGAACGGTTAAACACAAGATTTGACATGATTAAGGTAGTTTGTATATTTTTCATCTTGTTTAGTCTAAAAATGAAACCTTTTTCATCATTGGTCCTTATAATATCAAGTTTCATCACATGGACTTCCTGATTACGGTGATTATTGTCTTTATTATAAGGTTCTATATAGATTTTGTTCAATATTTTAAGGTTTTGAGAACCTAAATCAATATGAATCCTTGAATTACATACCATCGTTGAAAATGTTTTAATTTGTGACCAAACTTGATTTAAAATCACAATGAACAAGTTGACACCTGAGTATTTTGACCTTTTCAAAGGCCTATTTAATGACTTTTGAATCACAACACCTGATATTCTAAAGGTTTATTTTTATAAACTATTATTTATATATTTTAGCATTTTACTTAGTAGGACATTAAATTAATAAAGGAATTAAGGAAAACGAAAAAAAAGAGGACGATAAACAATACAAGTGGTTTGGGTATGTATAAATGGAAGTAATAACCATTTAGGGGGTGTTTGGTAAAAAAGCTTATTGCTTATTAGTTTATTAACTTATAAGTTAATGTATGGTAACTTATGAAAAAATGATGTATTAGAGGTTCCCCACCGGAATAAGTTATTTTAATCCAAACACTTTTTTAACTTATAGTGATGTGGAACCTAATAAGTTGTTTTAAAAAAGCTTAGCCAAACACTCACTTAATATGGTATGGTAATGCTCTTGAAAAATAGATGTCATTTAATATTCATTTCTCGAAGTAAACGCAAAATGGTTTTAACTCTAAAGAGATCAAATTATTCGCCGTCCGCCGCTTTGCCCAAATAGACGGCTAGTGTGTGTGTGCGTGTGTGTGTGTGTGTGTGTGTATATATATATATATATATATATATATATATATATATATATATATATATATATATATATATATTGAATGATTGAGTAAGTCTTGAATGAGCCCCCCCAAAGCTTGATGCAAATAAACGAATTTTTGTTCTACGTCTCCGAGCAATATATCCCCGTCTAATTCTGGTCATTGAATAAATGAAACTTTCACGAATAACTAATAGATTTCTTTTCTTTCGGTTATTCTTTTGTTCCTTTCCTATGAACAAAAAAGTATATTAAATTGTTTTGACCACTCAATTAAATAGTAATAATCTTTAAAAGAAATTACATCGGAGATGGTATTAAGGAATTAAACCAAAAACTATATGAATGGGTAGTCGGTGGATTCAATTTTTTCTTAAATTCTTTGGTATTTTTGTGATTTTCTCTTCTTTAAACATTTTTATAATCATAAATCCTTTGAATTCCATCATTTTCTATAACTCAACTTTTCGTAAAAGAAAGTAAGAAACTTGATACAACTTTGAATACACATGGATAGAGGCAAATCTTTCTGCATGCCAGAGTTGCAAGATGACATCTAAAAAACTGGAAAGCACATGAACTTCCATAGCCAGCTCACTTTGCTTACATGGGTGGTGACATCATTTATAAATTAGTTTTTCAATATTTGGGCAAAATGATTGACCAATTTTAAATGCAAAACTCATGGATGCCCCTTAAATCTATATTCTATATTCATCAGACACCCTCCCTCTTCTCTATCTCTCCATCTTCGCATTTCTTGTGCATCAAATCCTCCAAAAAAACAAGACATTCTCAACAATCCACTATACAAACTAACCTACTCTCAAGATTTATGCCCTTTTGCTCATCCGATTTCGTAAAGGTTTGAACTTTCTTCTTTTACACATCTGTTGACTTGTATCCTGAGTTGGTATCTTGCTGAGTTGATTCGCAATTCTTTAATGTTTTTACTGTGTTCTTCTTAATTCAGTGGCTATTGAAGGATGTTGATTGATGGGATTTGTTTATTGTTTGTTTTATCATCTGGGGTTGTCTTGATTGTGAAGAAATTCTTTGAAAAATTGCAGTCCCTTAGTATCTTGATGGTTCTGAATTCTTTAGTTTTTTCGTGATCCTTTTAAATTTAGTGCCAATTGAGGGAGATTTCAGTGATATGGCTTGTTTATTTTTTGTTTTATCATCTGGGTTTGTCTCAATTATGAAGAAATTCAATGAAGTTTGAGTTCATACGCGAAGCTTAATTGTTCACAATTCTGTAGTCCTTTTACGTGTTCTTTTGAATTCAGTGGTAATTAAAGGAAGTGTCAGTGATGGGTTTTGTTTATTTTAGGTTTTGACGCCTTAGGTTGTCTCATTTATGAAGAAAAACATTGAAAATTTAGTTCCTTGATAACCGAATCTTGAGAGGAGGGGGGGGGGGGATCAGTTTAGAACTGCATACTCATTTGATTCATTTTGTGTCGATCATAAATTAGGGTTTTGTTTTCTTTGATATCTTACTATCTTGATTTGTTCCAATTGAGCTAATTACTGTAGAATTGTAGGAATTTTGACTTTTTAGGAATTGTTTTTCAAGAAGACTTGGTTGAATTTGCTTCTAGGCCCTTGTTTTCTTTGATATCTTATCATCTTTTTTGATTTTGTGAATAGGGTTGGAACTTGGAAGACTTTGGATTGAATTCAACAGTGATTACAGAATTCTTGAATGAACTATGAAACTATCTTTATTCATATATAAACAACATGTGATTCCTCCACTTATGCTTCAGATGAATTTTGACTCGAAGAATTTAGCAACACCCATGTTGTAGTTTCTTGATAAAATGGAATAAATATGCTCGTATATGAGGATGGAAGTGATCTTGTTGAGTTTTCTACTATTGATCCAAATACCAATCATATTCGCCTCGGGAATTTTGCCTTTAAAGGGTTGTAACACTTACAATATTCAATTTTCAAGTAATTATAATCACAAGTTGTTTTATTTAAATGGAGAATTAGTAAGCAAAGATTCATTTTGCAAGTCTCTCAAGTCAAATCATGCAAACGATTGTTTCATCAATACAAATCTTGGAAGCCATTGCCATGAAGTCGATCAATCTTCAGGTACATGATGTCAAATGTCTAAAATATCCTTTAGGATCCATCTCATGAAAATTGCAACATTTTGATTGGTTGTCAAATGTCTAAAATACCCTTTATCTCGGATTCTTCCCATAAGGGAAATTCACAACTTTTATTACGCATCTTGAAAAAAGATATTTTTATACTCCCTCCAATGAAAATCACAATTTTGATTATTTGTCAAATGTCAACAACACCCTCTATTACGATAGGATCTTGTAACAACGATGATGGGCAAATCCGTAACTTTATCTTGAAATCTTTCATAAAAGGAAAAATTGCAAGTTTGAGATGGAGTAGTAGGTTTTATTATATATAGTTGTGAATCTTGAACATTTTTGTTGTATTCTTGAGCAGAAGGGAGGAGATTTCTTAAAGATCAAAAGACAACAGAAGATGATAAAAAGAAATCCGAATTTAAAACAAAATATTATATCATGGGCGGATCCGGAATTTTGATTTTATGTTGCAGTTTTCTTTGCCCTTGCTTTCATACTAGAAAGAAAGATACAGCCCACACTGTTCTTAAGGATCCAAGTTCAAGTAAGTTTTCAATATAAACTTTTGGTCTAAAAGAATATGTTACCTTCATTGAGGGGCATTTAAGATATTTGATTAGCTAAGTTAATTTAATATTTGTTTTGTAGTGGATTCAATTTCATCTATAGAAATGAATTCGGTTTCTGAAAAGGTTACAGCTAGTCCACTACGGGTCCCACCTAGTCCAGCTAGATTCTCAATGTCTCCAAAACTTGATAGAGTTGGATCAGTTCATTTGACTATGAGTCAAATTGCAAGAGCTACCCAAAATTTCTCTCCATCTTTAAAATTAGGTGAAGGGGGATTTGGAACAGTTTACAAAGCTCAACTACCAGATGGCCAAACGGTTGCCATAAAACGAGCAAAGAAGGTAATATGAAAACTCTTGTTTGTTGGGGTGTAAGGGTAAAATGGTCATTTACTCATTTTCAGACAGTTTGTTGTTCAGACCAAAAAGAAACCGACTTTATGATACAACACTTTATCAACACAAATGTCATTACGTATTCAACTACTTTTTCCATATAGAACGTGATGCGAAAAAAAAAAAGAAAAAAAAAGAAACAACCCCTATTTTAAATTTGAAATTATTGTGTAGGAACAATTTGATGCTCTACGAAGTGAATTTAGAAGTGAGGTTGAGCTACTTGCAAAAATAGATCATAGGAATCTTGTGAAGCTTCTTGGCTATGTTGATAAAGGAAATGAGCGCCTTATTATTACAGAATATGTGCCTAATGGAACACTTAGAGAACATTTGGATGGTATTTTTTTTTTTTCAAATTCATTATTAACACCTTGATTTATGCCTTCATTTTATCAACAATAAGTTTAATGGTTCCTCTTTTTAGGTGTTCATGGAAATTTCTTGGACTTTAGTCAACGACTTGAAATCTCCATTGATATTGCTCATGGCTTAACATATCTCCATCTATACGCAGGTAAACCCTAACTCTTATTATACTATTTTTATGTTTTTTTACATAGTTATCCCAAAATAAATGAATGTACAACTTTGCTATTTGTTGATGATGAATAGAAAAGCAAATTATACATCGCGATGTGAAGTCATCGAATATTCTTTTAACCGAGAGAATGAGAGGGAAAGTTGCGGATTTTGGATTTGCAAGAGTTGGAGAAGCGGAGACTGATAATACACACGTTGTGACCAAAGTAAGAGGCACAGTTGGATACCTTGACCCTGAATATATGAGAACCTATCAACTCACCCCAAAGAGTGATGTTTACTCTTTTGGCATTCTACTTATTGAAATTCTTACGGGTCGTCGCCCAATTGAGTCAAGAAGATCACCCGAGGAGAAGGTCACCATAAGATGGGTATGTATGCATTTATTTCTTCTTTATACCTTGTGCATTATCAACTTGTACCTTGTGCATTTGGTGGTTGTACCATGTCCAAAAGTATGCCTTCTCACCTTTTTAACTTATTTCCCATTCATTCACTGTCAACTTTACGTTGTGTATTCTTTAATCTTAGTATGACCAAGTGGGTTCCTCTCCATCTAACCTACTTTTTGATCTTTGTATTAAGAGTAAATTACACAAATGGTCTCTATGGTTTGGAGTAATTTATATGTTTGGTCCCTAACTTATTTTTTTAACTCGGAAGGTTCCTATTGTTTGTTTTTGTTGTATGTTTGGTCTCCGTCTTACTTAAAAATACTATTTTACCCTTGATTTTTTAATTTATTTAAATAAACACACCCCCAACCCCATTTAAACCTCGTCTTACCTTACTTTACCTACCCATCTTATTTAAATAAATTAAAAAAATCAAAGAAAAAATAGTTTTTTAGGTAAGAAAGGGATCAAACGCGCAACAAAAACAAACTATACAGACCTTTCAAGTTAAAAAAATAAGTTAGGGACCAAACATACAGATTACCCCAAATCATAAGAATCATTCGAATAATTTACCTTTGTATTAACGACTTGTACCTTGCTCATTGGTAGTTGTACCATGGGTTTCTCACCATCTTGTCGTTACTTTTCATCCTTGCCTTGTCAACTTGTACCTTGTGCATCAATAGTTGTATTTTGGGCATTAGTACTCTTAACCATGTAAACCATGGATATGAGCCAACTTGTACCTTGTGCATAGTTACTTGTACCATGTTTATAAGCAAACTGAGATCCGATGAGTTTGTCAACCTCTTACACTACTTCCCATCCCATCATTATCCACTCGCATCATGTATACTGATAGTTTGTACCTTATGCATCGTTACTTGTACCATGTTCAAAAGCATATTATCGACTGGTAACTTGTGCAGTAATAGTTGTACTTTGTACTGTATCTTATTTCAGGCATTTGGGAAGTACAATGAAGGCGAGATTATGGATTTGGTTGACCCACATATGAAAATGAAAGAAGCGGTCGACACTGAAATATTTTCAAAGATGCTCGGTTTAGCTTTTCAATGTGCCGCCCCTACAAGGGCGGATCGGCCGGAGATGAAGGTGGTGGGGGAGCAGTTGTGGGTTATCAGAATGGATTATCTCAGACATGGAAAAAGAGGCTGAATTCTGATATAAACATGAAAGCTTTGAAGCGTTTATCATTTGTACCCATCACTTTTTTCATGCTTAAATGACTTGTACCATGTGTGTATGCTGATTATACAAGCGGTACAAGTACCTTATGCATGGGATGCACGAGAATGGTGTTGCCGATTCCATTTGAAGATGGTTGAGTTCGGACTATGTTGGTTGGATATGTTTTATGTGGATTTGTGCATTAAATACTTGTACCATATGTATATATATATATATGATGTATTTGTGAGTTTACTTCATAGTGTTTGTTATAATTTGGTTTTACAGAATGAGGTTTACTTTTTGGTATTTCTTATGATTTGTTAAAAATTAATTTCTTGAAAGTGTAATTGTTATAATGTTATTGCACATAAGCTTTATAAATTTAATCAATAATGGCATGTAATTTTTTTAATTCCACGTAGACTATCAACTGATTCTCTCGGGTTATTCAGTTGTACACAGAAAAACTGCATTTCGAGTATCGGGGATAAAAAGTTGGGTATTTCTGGACTTTCCTTTTTTTTTTTTTTTTCAATGTTGTTGGCATGATGGAACTTTTTGGATGAAATAATCAATATTAAAAATGACAATGTATAGAGTAACAATGTAGTTTTTGACTTGTTTCACATCACTATTATTTTACATGCTTATTCATTGTATTATCAAAAATCAAAATGTGTTTTACAAAGATCATCTTTGGTTAAAACAACTTGATGTTCTGTACTTTGTAGTCATCTCATCAACAAAGTATATTCTATAAATGTGTAGAGATGATTATTGTATTTTATTGGCTAGCTAAGCTACTTTGTAAATAATTTAATGCTATAGTATCAATCCCAATAGGATTTTTTTTTTTGAGAATGCAATAATCAGATACGTATAGAAAAACTTATAAGCATCAACATAGTGGGTTGTGTCGATGGGTGGGATAGTTTGGGCGATGGCCTGGACCTCCAAGTTGTTAGGAGCCCATTTTTATATATCTTATTATGTTAGTATAGAAAAGAATGGAGATATCGTGTATAGTGAGCAAAAAAAAAAGAGCAGATAAGACTAACGTTCGTGCGATTCTTTTGGAACAATCATTGCATTTGGCTTCTCACCACCACTGATTGAAATACTCTATAAATCAATTTTGGTTTTTTTCACGCAGCCTTCTGATTTTCAATTTCAATTTATGTTTTCTGTTTTTCAATTTCTGTTTTAATATTGCTTAATACATCGATTTTGATAATCTAATTTCATGCATCCTTCAAAAAGTCGATCTGATATTTGTGTTAATATGATTTTAGGCAACCTAACCGATTTTGATTTCTGATTCGTGTTAATTTGAATTCTGATTCATGTAAATTGTAAGAAGTCGTTAATGTTCTCCACCTATTTCGTGTTAGTTTTCTGATAAAAGTTAATTTATGTACTTTCTTTCTGATTTTTTGTAGATAACTTGGAGTTTTAAAACCCTTATTGTTGGAACCTAGAAAACGATTAAAAAAATCGTTATATTTTTTTTTGAAGGAAAACGGTTCAACAATGATTAAATAATATTTATATTTTTTGATGGATAACGGTTCAACATTACAAGTTTACAACTATGTTTCCTTTACTTGTTTTTTTTTTCTTATTATTTTATAAGTTTAAAATAATAACATGTTAGACTAGAAAATATTTATCAGTAATGAGAAAAGGAAAAAAAAAAAAAAAAACCGCACAACTAATATTATTACAAAAAAGATCTAAGGATCAATTTATAACAATCGTCATTTCAAAAAAATCACCCTCCGTTACTACTACTTTTTTTTTATTATTATTATTTTTTTTAAATTTTGTTTGGAGCTGCAAATAGGCTTCTATCGGCCATGTAACAACACAAGGTCTTTCAACTAAAACATATAAGTTTTTTGCTATTATCATGTTGGAAAACAACCTATTAATGTGGCGGTAAAGATTAACAGCGAGAGAGATGAAGATTGAAGAGGCTGTCTAGTCAAAGAGCTGTGATCCAGAGGCCGAGAGGAGAGCCTTGGGATGGCGTTGGATTGGTAATCACATTGGCACGACGAGAGGTTGAGTCCAGAGAAAAACCATTGACGAATGATGATGCTAATGTGCGATCCACGGCCAACAGATTTTGAGGGGATTTTAAACCGTATTTATCATGAAAGAAGTTTTTTTTGGTTTTGGCATTTGAAATATTTTGAATCTTGTTTCACTTTTGTTTAATGGTTTTTAAATATTTTCAAGTTAATTATCTTTTTCACCAGGACATAGTGTCGTGTGATTTCATTAGAGGTAATATTTTCTTTCCTTAATTTTCTAAACTCTTTGATAACACAATAATTAGGGGTGTGTAGGGGGAGGTTTGGTTCGGTTATTGGTCCAAACCGAACCATAACCATTATGATTGGTTAATGTATTTTGGTAGCCATTGGGTATGGTTAATATTGGTTATGGTTAATGGTTTTTATCGGTTAACGATTTTGTTTAATGGTTAATATTGGTTAACCATAATGTTCAAAATAATATAAATGGCAAAAGTATAGTGACATAAAAATGAAAAGAGAATACAAAAAGTCCTCGGCACTAATGTTTGTAACCTAACTTATGGTAATAGAATGAAATGTGTACCTTTGATACTCAGAGTGAGATAACACATAATCACATTCAAAATAAAAAAAACATTCAATAAAAAGTATAAAAAATTAAAAGAATTGACATTAATAACTTCATATATTGATAATTGATATTAACATTAAAATAAAATCAAACATTCATACATGTTAAATGCGATTAAATCAAAAACTATAAAATAAAATAGCTAAACATTTATATTACGTGTTATTTGGATAAAAAAAAATAAAATAATCACTCATATACATTCAATGTGATTAAGTCAAAAACAGTAAATAAAAAAACAATTTTTTTAGAAAAAATACATTCTTAATATATCATAAAGTGAAGAAGAACTAAAAACATAATTTACCTAGAAGTTTTGATTATAAATTAAAAAAAAACTTCGAATAGAACTATAAAGTCAAAACAATCTTTGATTAGGATTAACGGTGTGAGAAGCCTCCGATTAGGATTATGAGTGTGAAGATTAACTAATTATGAATAATGTTTACAAATTATAGAATTAGCCGATTAGGAATTACAACATTAATCAATAATCTAACTCAATGCATGATTGGAAAATTATATATGTCTGCATGATCTACGTGATCATCCTTTGATAGTTTGATTACACGTTCCTCTCCTAATAAGTAAGGATTACTGAATTATATTTTGGAAATTTAATGGGTATTAAATAAGTTTGACTATATTATTTTATATATAATCCGTACTTTTTATGCATTAAAATATAAAGTTAGCGGTTCGGTTAATAATAGTGCGGTTAATCTATAAAACCATAATCGAACCGTTTGTTATCGGTTAACAAAAATTAGAAACCGAACCAACGGTTTTTAAAATGGTTCGATTAATATGGTTCGGTTTATATCGGTTAATTTGGTTATGGTTCGGTTTTTTGGTTATTATGCTCACCCCTAACAATAATAGAGATCATATTTGAAACACAATCAACAGAGATTATGCCTAATACATAATAGTTACTAGTTAATAGTCCAAAAAGTTGGTGGCCATGGCCCCCCTAGCCCCTTTAAGGGTTTCGTTCCTGGATTAAAGGTCTTTTTCATAAGTGTTTCTGGTATTAATGAGTATATATAATGATATGTTTTCCTCTTTTTTAAACACAAAAAATTTGGATTAAAATTTGGAACGTTACAAATACAATACAAATAGTGTTACAAACTTTATAACAATCCATAAAAGAATCATCAAAATACAACAAAATAAAATTTGTATGAGTGGTTTTCTCATGCTAATTCCTAAAATACCTATTCTTCTAGTTATTTTAAAAGACATGTCAAGGAGACCAAGTCCTCTAATGCTTCACGTCTTGACGGCCATTTATAGTGTTTTTGGTTTGATCATATTTAAACAGTTTTATTTGGGATGTTTTTGGAATTCACGTAAGCACGTAAAGTTAGTGGGTTTTTTTGTTTTCAAAATGTTTGAATAAAAGAATTATGTTACAATTTTTTTAAAAGATGTTAAAATAGAAGAAAATGTTTTAAGGTGAAAATCGTGGCGTTAGATATAAACCGATAGTCACTTCAATAAGGTTGGATGGACGGATTTAGAGAAAAACATGTTGGAAAAAAACAGGGAAAATCTGATAAAGAACAACTTAAAAACAAATGGGCACAGCATGAAAAAATAATGGAGGCTTTATGACCACATAATGAGGTTTGAAACTGGAATAAATGGGGGAAGGTAAAGACATTAGATGCATGGTCTCGGTGTAGGATGAGAAAATAAAGGTAAAATTTACTATTTTTTTTAATCATTTGTATTTATAATTCCATAGTAAAATTCATGAATTAAACGACACATGTTTATCTTATAGGTAGAAAATAATTGCCAACTTTAGAGACGCAAATTCATGAATTAAACGTAATTTTTAATATTATTGTGGTGTAATAATTTTTTTTTGTAAAAAGAATAGTACGTAATGATGTTAGTTTTGGTTATTTTACATATCTAGACATTTTTTTGAAATGACTTATCAACTTATAGTTTTGCCACTAAAAAAGCTAATCAAAATATATTTTTTTAAAAACTTAATTTTGTCGCCTCTAACTCTATAAACATTTTTACCAAAAAACTTTTTTTTGAGCTAAATAAGTAAATACAAACACCCTGTAATTAGTATTCAAAATTCACTTCACTGATTTATGTACTTTACATCTATTTTGGCTTTTGTCCCATAATTTCACAAAATAGCAACATACTTTGGTTGTCGTATTTCTTGTGTAAACACGCTTTTATCACAACATTCTTATTATAAAGTATTATGTGACACACGGAAGTGTTGTACTTATAAAAATTGTTAACCATGACTAGATTCACCATATTACTTTGTTTACTTCAATTGGTTTTCACACAATTTTAATCATTATCTAGAAAATATGGGCGACCAATGTAACGACTACATAAGTTTTTATCACTACAAAAATCTAAAAACTTAGTTTGAATATCATAACAACATTTACAGAATTATTGATTTATCTGTATGTGTTTGTGAGTTTGAAAGCTTGAGTCATTTGAAAATATATCAGTATTATTCATGTGAATAAGTGCACGGGATTGGTTGTCGCAAATAAGTTCGTATGTAAAATATATATTTGAAATTTATACTCTGTAATCCAAAGTTTGTATTATGTATGAGACATGTATTTAAAATCCATGCTAATTCAAAGTTTGTACTTCGCATGGGAAATGTATGTGTATGTTTGTCAAGTAATATACTTTGTTTTTTTTAAATGATAAATCTAATCTACTTCTAAACTACTCTTATTACCACTTATTTTTCAGATGAGATTTGAATCCTCAATCTTAAAAAGAGAAGACAACAATTGATACCGTTGAACTAAAAACCTTTTGTGGTAATATACTTTGTTGAGATATAAAATTGAAAATTCATTTGTAATACCATTTATGTTGAACATGAAAGTTATATTTGAAAAATATTACACTTGGATATAATAACAAAAACCCATATATATCATATTTTTCATAAATATCCTTTTGTATATTACCACAAATAGAGCAATTTGATGAGTATCCTTAAAAAAACCTACAACCCTTAAAAATCATATCTTTAATTCGAAGAAAAAGCCAATCTGAAAACCATGACGTGTCAAAGTTAATAAAAGTCAAGCATTCCTTGTCGGCAAAACCCATCGTGTCCAATTAAGACCTTAATAAAACTTTTAAAAATATTAATTAATACGTAATAACCCACTAATTACTTAATTAAATCAAATGTAATAACAATTAATTAACAAATCAAAATGAACTAATGAAGTACACATTTTACACGGTTCTTCTAATTTCCTCGCTGCCCAAAATCTTCGCTTAATTTACAGAACACCAATCGCCACTTTACTCTAGAAACTGTTACCCTTTCTCCTCTTTCTCTCTCACACACAAACACCAAAACACCCACTAATTGGAAATTTCTTTGGATGCTTGTTCGTGAACTGTTTGAAATTTGGTGTTTTGTGGCTCTAATTTTTCCAAGTCTTTCAGCAAATCTGTTGAGTTTATTGCTATCGTTTTCCTGTTCGAAGAATGTCGTTCATTG
The DNA here is from genome assembly GCF_052625555.1 of Lactuca saligna. Lineage (NCBI taxonomy): Eukaryota > Viridiplantae > Streptophyta > Magnoliopsida > Asterales > Asteraceae > Lactuca > Lactuca saligna. The sequence goes on from NC_136423.1 coordinate 49,623,476, forward strand.
CGGGACTGATAACCGGACTTGTGGTGGGGATAGCACTGATTGTTGTGTTTGTTCGGTCTGAGAATGCACGATCTGTGCGTCGCACTGCACTTGTAAGTTTGAAAACTCCGATTTTTTATGTTTTTGGTTGTTTATTTTGGTCAGAATGATAAATTGGTGGGTGGAATTGAATTGAATTGATTTGACTTGATGTAAGTTGCTTAATTTGTAACTCTCGTATCATAAAAGCTGCATATGTACGTTCATGGATTAGCCTGATTCGATGAGCGCTGTTTTAAAAGCTTTAATTTCGTAGAGGAAGAAACCAAAAGTTATATTTTTAGCTTCATCGTAGCTTTCACGCCATAACACACTTGTATCTGCATCTGTCTATGAGTTAGTTCAAAAGGATTTGGATTACACACAACACAAACACTCCAGTCTCCATTATGTGTAATAGTTTGTGTGAATTGTTTGATTCAACAACACACACAATATGCATCTTCCTTAACGTGTGCCCTAAAACATGATTTGAAGCGAGTGTATGCTCTGAATATCTGTGAATTTATTGAAATTTTGGTTAAATTATGTGTTGAAGGCAACAACGATTGCTGCTTTTGCGAGAATGACAGTTGAAGATTCAAAAAAGTTGCTTTCACCAGAATTCTACCCTTCTTGGGTTGTTTTCTCACAGAGACAGAAGTTGAGTGATACTTTTCTACCCTACATTCTTCCTGCTTATGTACTTTCTCTCCATTTTCTTTCCCATCTTCAGGGACTGATTATTGTTCTGCTTAATCTTTCAGTTGACCTGGCTTAATGCTCATCTTACAAAGATCTGGCCCTATGTTGATGAGGTCAGTTTTAAATTTTAAACCCCTCTATTCACCATCATTATGGTACTATGCTTATCAAGTGTTTTTGGATTGTCTTGTAGGCAGCATCTGAGCTTATAAAGGCTAATTTGGAGCCAACTCTTGAACAATATAGACCAATGGTGTTGTCCTCTTTGTCATTTTCCAAGTTTACCCTCGGCACAGTGGCCCCACAGTTTACAGGTTAGGCTAATTGATAGTTTATGTTCTCTGCTAGTTTAAGAAGATTCCACATATTCTTGAATCTTAATTATCAATTGTTTATATTGTTTAGGAGTTTCTATTGTTGAAGATGGAGGTGAAGGAATAACAATGGAGTTGGAAATGAATTGGGATGGAAACCCTAGTATAATACTTGATATCAAGACCAGACTAGGAGTTGGATTGCCTGTGCAGGTAATTCAATTTGCCTAGCTGTCAAGGGTTATTATTGGAATTTGGAAAATAATTGGCTTCAACTTTGTTTACTATTAACAAAACATATTCTTTAATCTTAATCTCTTTTGTTGTTCAGGTGAAGAATATTGCATTCACTGGGGTTTTCAGGTTGATTTTTAAGCCTCTAGTTCCCGAATTTCCATGTTTTGGAGCTGTGTCATTTTCTTTGAGACAAAAAGTATACATCTTTTCCTTCTTTAATCTATTTCTTTGAATATAAATCCACTTGAAAGTAAAAGTAAAACATCCTTTATTTCTTTTTTTTCTTTTTTGCAGAAAAAGATGGATTTTACACTTAAAGTTGTTGGTGGTGACATTTCAGCTATTCCTGGTGTTGCTGATGCCCTTGAGGTGTGTATTTTTTTTCACAAAAGGAAAACAATCCACATTATATTTCTTATATACCCTTTTGCTTAAAAAGTTTTCTTGTTTATTCAGAGTACAATACGTGATGCTGTTGAAGACTCAATCACGTGGCCAGTTCGAAAAGTTATTCCCATTTTGCCCGGGGATTACAGGTACACCCCCTACAATCTTCAAAACTAAATGACATTTTTGCCCCTAGCGTATAAAACAAGCACATTTGGATTTTGGAGAGGAAACTTAGCTAATCTATGATGATGTCATGTCACTAACTTTAATATCTTTAAAACAAGAATACTAATTAGAGTTCCAGAAACAACAAAGATCACTTGCAAATTACCATTTTACCCTTTTTCTTTTATCCAATCCATGGTGTAGTGACCTTGAACTAAAGCCTGTGGGGACATTGGAGGTGAAACTTGTTCAAGCTAATGGCTTGACAAATAAAGACATCATTGGGAAATCTGATCCTTTTGCTGAATTATACATACGCCCTTTGCGTAATAGAACAAAAACCAGTAAAGTTATCGTAAGTTACCCTTCTAATTTCTTTTCTTTTTCATATATTTAATTAAACACATGTTCCAAATACCTAATCTTGTTGATGTTACATTTATTTTATGTTTCAGAACAACGATTTGAATCCAATTTGGAATGAACATTTTGAGTTTGTAGTGGAAGATATCTCCACACAACATTTAACAGTGAAAATATTCGATGATGAAGGGCTTCAAGCAGCTGAGCTTCTTGGATGTTGTCATGTGAAATTAAGTGAACTTGTGCCTGGTAAAGTTAAGGATATATGGATAAAATTGGTAAAAGATTTGGATCTTCAAAGAGACAATAAAGACAGGGGAAAGGTGATTGATTATATGTTTATCTTTATTATATAAGGGCAAAATGGTCTAATCACAAAAATAACTAAAAATGAGAAGGTATTGTTAGTCTATTATATCACAAAATGACCACTTTTTAAAGTTTTATTACAAAATTGTTCTTCTTTACTTTTGTTGTGGAAATTTTTGTTTTACTTTTTTTTTTGCAAAAAATGACAGTAACAGATGTAGAAAACTTGTATTTATACAAAAAAATGTGGTTTTTAAATGTAAAAAAAGTATTTTTGTTTTATATGGTTTCAAATGGAGATGGTCAAAACATTGAATGTTCGATTTGGAATAAAAAGAAATGAACGTCAAAATTGAAAAAAAAAGCGTCTTTTGTGCCACTTTTTTCAATTTTGACATGTCTTCATGCCACATCACCAAAGACTGACACGTCAGCATGCCATGTTAGCTGGCAACTGGGTTGACTGGTCAAATGGTTAACATTGCAAAAATTTAGAAAACATAGGACTAATTTGTAACAAAAAGTAACATTGTCAAAATCAAAACTTTTTAAAACCATATCGACTTTTTTTTTGAAACAATTGCGAAATATTATGATGTTTGTTTTTTTCTGTGGGGACCACTGATAAAGAAATTTTGCAAAATGGATATATATATATATATATATATATATATATATATATATATATATATATTTGTGATAAAGTTGAAAAGGTGGTTATTTTGTGATTTAACTTTATTATTTTTTGTCATTTGTGTTACTACCCGTTTTTATAGTCATATATAACACACTAATTATTTATAAAATCCAAAAAAAAAAAAACCTTTTATAGGTGCACTTGGAGCTATTGTATTGCCCATATGGAATGGAAAACGGGTTCACAAATCCTTTTACTTCTAATTACACAATGACATCTCTTGAAAAAGTTCTTAAAAGCGGAGATAACGAAAATGGCGATTTCGTAAATAAAAAAAGAACCGTAATTATAAGAGGCGTCCTTTCTGTCACTGTGATATCCGCCGAAGACTTGCCAGCTGTCGATTTGATGGGAAAGGCGGATCCTTTTGTCGTGCTCACTATGAAGAAAACCGGGATGAAAAACAGCACAAGGGTATTTTCGTCTTTTAATAACAAATACTATACCTCTCTCTCTCTCTCTCTTTTCTTGATTATATTTAATTTTATAGGTTGTGAATGAGAATTTAAACCCGGTTTGGAATCAGACTTTTGACTTTGTTGTTGAGGATGGGTTGCATGATATGCTTGTTGTTGAAGTATATGATCATGATACATTTGGCAAAGTAAGTTTTTTATTTATTTATTTTTTAATATTGATATGCCTCTTAATGGGTCTGGTAAGAAACTGAATGAATTAGATCTGACTGAATCAACAACTATCAAACAGCTGACAAGTCCATTAAGTAAAAAAAGAAACACTGGTTTAAATTATTTATTTGTTTTTAAAAAAAATGTAGGACTACATTGGAAGATGCATTTTGACACTAACAAGGGTAATATTGGAAGGAGAATACAAAGAGTGTTTTCAACTTGATGGGGCTAAATCAGGAAGATTACATTTGAACCTCAAGTGGATGGCTCAACCACTTTATCGTGATTCTTAGCTTTTGTGAGAAGTACATAAAGTCTTTGTGAAAAATTATGGTAAAAATTCAAAGATTGTTTTGTTTTATGTAAATTCGGAAGTCAGTCGAATAAAAACCTTGAATCTTCACTCACTTGTTTGGGTAGCACAATTTTGGTTTTTTGTATCTTATGCTTTTTTTGTTTTCATTTTATTTATAAAAACCTTGAATCTTCTTCACTCACTAATGTAAGAATTTTTCACTTTCTCCAGTATTTAACATTCACCAACACTATAACAATAATGTCAGTTGGATATTTTCTGATATCCGGATTTTTATTATTAAATAATTAAAGGAACATGTGTGATATGAATAGGTAACTTGAGGAATAGTTTTGAATATTATAATACTCTGTGATAAATGGAGTCTAAACAATGAGATTGTTAATGAACTTACGTTTGGAGAATGCTAACCACCATTTGTTTGGAGTCCCATTGGCTCTATATGCGACGTTTAACAATCTTTTATTTGTTTCCTCCCTTATTACCTTGAAATAATCTCGAATTACCTCTGCATTTTATAAAAAAGTTATACACATCAACAAAATTGCTACACACAGTTCTCAAAAAAATATCAATAATAATAATAATAAAAGACAAATCTAGCAACTTTGGCTTAAAGTTTGCCACAATATATTTGCTGTAAAATTATTTTTTTTCTATGGTCTCCACAAAAAGTAGAAAAAAACGACCCTTAAATTTACTATTTGTTGCAAAAGTGTTTTTTTTCTATGGCTCTCAAAAAATATAGAAAAAACAACCGTGGAATTCACTATTTGCTGCAAAGTTGCTTGTTTCTATGACCCTAAAAAAAATATATAAAAAAACGTTTTTGAAATTTACTATTTGATGCAAAATTGCTTTTTCTATGGGCCTCACAAAAAATATAGAAAAAAACGACAGTGAAATTCACTCTTTGTTGCAAAATTGTTTGTTCTATGGTCCTTACAAAAAATATAGAAAAAAACGATCATAAAATTCACTATTTGCTGCAAAATTGTTTTTTTGCAAGGAGACTACGAAAACTTTTTTTTTTTTTTTTTTTTTTTTTAAATTATACGAACTCGAAATTGTTCAATTATTAAGAAAAGTCACAAGTTTTTTTTTTTTTTTTTTGAAATTTCTGTTGTAGGGATTTATAAAAATTAGTACCCGCTTCCTTTTTACTTCCTGGAAGAGGAAAAATTCCCGAAAAAGGAAAAGAAGGTTCTCCAGGAACATAAACATCTTCCAAACTCAAGTTCTTAATGGCTTTTGTCCCTTCAGTCAAAGTTCTGCAACCTTCCAGCCTCTTCAGTGCCACATTTATATAAAATGTTAAATACACAAGAATCCTATCAGCAGGAGTTTTCAAATCAAAGTGTTTGAAGAACACATTTGCTCTAAACAACTTTATTGCTTCATCCACAATATCTTCCCCTACAAAATCAAATCCACTTTTATTATTTTATTTTATTAAGGTGTTGTTTTGTTTGTCTTAATGGACTAGTCATATGTGTAATGGTATTTTGTTTTTTTACTTAATATATAAAAATGGGATTGATGATGATGCATTTATCCATTAAAGATTCTTTTTACGTGTACTACACATCTTTTCCCTCTTTTTCTATGAAACATGTTGCTAAAGTATTGTTTTAAAATAAATTAGATTAAATGCTGACTAAAAAATTATACAATTGTTCTTCATATCGCTTCCAGTCTCAAAAGTTCGATTATAATTACTTTGTGATTGACATATTTCAATAAGAAACATATTTTCATTTGGGTCCTACTTTACTTACACTTACCCCCTTTTATAATAAGTAATTTTTTTTTCTTTTCAAAATCACATAAACATGATTTCTAGACAAGAAGGTAAATCATTCATTTATTCATATTAGACGGTTTTGTTTGGTTAAAAAAAGAAACAACCTTTGTGTATACTTTAGCATCATTATCTATTCCGCTATTTTATCCATGCATGATTTTAATAATAATAATAATAATAATAACAACAACAACAACCGTTAAGTATTGACTATATAAATGATTTTTAAAAATAGTTAAGAAAATGGCAATAAAGTTGAGAAAAACCTTGTTTCCATGACTTTAGACCAATTCCAATTGTATGCTAATATACACCAGTTTAATATATTTTTTATCTTTACCATTCAAACCAACCTCTAAAATACATCATTTTAATGTGTGTATACACTCGAAAACCAAATATGGAAGGCTCAAATATTTGACCTCTAAAACAAATCATTGTAGTGTGGTTGGATTGATTACACCATTTTGGTGTTTAAAGCTCACCATGTTGATGTTTTACCATTGTAGTTGGTATTTTGATGTTTTACTATTGTAGTTAGTTTTATCTGTTAAGACGTTCTTTTTGCATTAAGTAAATAGGAAACACCGACCAGACCTTGATCAGAGAGACGAGGAGCATGAGTATGAGCATGCCCAGTTGTTTGGTTAGTTTGGTTTTTAAGAGGAAGTAAGGGACACCCACAAGCTTTACTAACTCCCTTCAAATCCACAATTCTAGAGTGGTACACCTACAAAGAACAAACCATAGTTTTTTTTGCAAAATTTCAAAAAATGTGTTAGGAACCACTAGGTTTACTTTATATTTACATATACATAACTTAATCCAAAATCATTTATTGTTATATATGTTGTAGAGCATTTTCTCTATTAAACACAATGTTTAATCTTAAGCTCGGGGTGTTTGGGATTACTAATTTGAAATGCTTATTGATTTATTGCAGTATAACGTCGGTAATAATAATTTTTAAGTGTCTGGATGAGAAGATTTCATAAGTATTTATTGAGTTAAATAAATAATTTTTGATAAGTTTTACCTAACTTATTAACTTAGTTAAGAAGTTTTTGATAAGTCATTTTTTAATTACAAATAGACACCATTTGTCAAACAATACAAAATAACTTATCAGCTTATTATGTTTTAATATCGGATAAGCTAAAAATTATTTTAAATAAACAATCTCAAACACCCCAAAATAGACAAATATAACAGTCGTAATCTCATGTCAATATTTATTTATATTTTCACACTCTGTATAGATTTTTATTTTTGTTGACTATAATATTATTTTCATATTTCCACAAAACAATGGTTAGTTTGTATCTAAAAGTCAAAATTCAAATAAGAAAAACTAAAAAAGGTTATTACCATGTTTAAAGTAGGATTGCTTCTTAGTTCTTGCCACAAGATATTTTCCTCCCTTGATATTAAACTTCAATGAACACACACAAGTTCAGAAAACATCAACGCTTTTAAAGTTAAACACAAGAAAATAATATATCATCATACACTTTATTTCGCACCCAAAAATTTCACCCAAATGATTAATCGGAGAATCCAAATGGACATTATCTAAAGAACCCTTAAACAATCAAAGCCATAATCACTGGAATACTTTTAAAATAGAATCACATAAAACATGCTCAAAACATGATTAATGGAGGGTATCAATCGCATATCAATTATCAATTCATTTTCTAATTTCCCTTTCAAAAAGCAAATCAATATCCATGAAACTACATGTGAAGAAATTGAAATCGAGCTGAAGAAAACAAATTGATATGAAAATAATAATAATAATAATAATAATAATAATAATACCTGCAATTGATTATTGTCGGATCAATCAAATCGGAGATTAATTTAATCGACGGAGGGATACTTTTCTTCTGATCCGACGAAGATGCTGCGAAAAGTAATATGGAATTTATTTGAGTAAAAAATTAATTACTTTCTTCCCACCAAAATAGGATCACCAATTTCTAATAAAAATCGGAAAATATTTAAATTTTAAATTTCAATAAACAAAACCCACATTTAAATTTTTACAAACTACAAATCATTCATAACAATTTCTTCAAATTCTAAACCAACCTAAATCCATACCCCACAAAACTTAAACAATTTCCCACAAACAAAAAGCTTCTTAAAACCTAAAAGAATGAATAGATAGATAATCTAAACAACATCTATTAAAAAAAAAAAAAAAATTAAAAATTACATGTACAATACAATCTTGCTAAATTAAGTTTGAAAACGATGAAGTCAACACAAAAGAATCATACGAAGGGAGGGGCCCACGTTGACACGCGAGGTCATGAATGTCCCTAACAATGTCAAACACTGCCTCCGGTTGGGCCAACTTGAGGGCATTTTCGGAAATTTGCTTGCGCTCATCTGAGTTGTTGGTGAACCATCCCGCCACTATCCTCGCCGTCTCCTTTGGGCTTCTCGTGAACACACCCGCACCATTTCCCACCACATACGGAACATTCCCTTTTTCCTATTTCACCAAAATAGCAATGTACTTTTTTATTAAATTATTATTTATTTTTTTTATTATTATGACATCATATTTTTCATTTTACATTTTTTTACGTACTTGTCCTGGAATATAGTCATTGAGGATGATGGGAAGCCCTCTGATTAACGCCTCGGCAATTGTGCCAGGTCCAGCCTACAAAAAAGAATTAGTGTTATAAAATTGTGAAATGACAAAAATGCCCCTCTTTAAAATTTACCAATTATAGTAATTTGATATATACCTTAGTTATGATGCAGTCACAAGCACCCATCCATTTTTGCATTTGTGTCTCAAATCCTCTAACCTATCAAATTACATTTTTATTTTTTATTTTTCAAATATAGGAAGATATAAAAATGAAAGTGCATTGAGTTTTTTTTTTTTTTTTTTTTTTTTTTTTTTTTTTTTTTTACCTTAACAGGAATCTTCCACTCTAAAGATTCAAGTGAAGAAGCTAAAGCTTTGTTTCTGCCACAAATTATGATCATTTGTCCTAAAGCTTTTCCATTTTCTTTATCGAATAAAGATTCTGCAAGAGCCTTTGCAGTTTTCTTCACGGGGCCCATTCCTTCACCACCTCCCATCAACAAAACCGCAGGAAGCACCGGATCCAGTTCTAACTCTACCCGTAAATCATCCTGCAAAATTACCAAATTACCCCTATGAAATCTCAAATACCATGATAAGAAAAAAAGCGACATAGCCAACAATACGGGCATTTTGCACACATAAAGATTGAAAACTATTTGTTGCACTTAATGTTAGTTTCGTAATTATGTAGTAAACACAAGGGTATTTCGGTCATTTTCCCTCCCGACCTTGTTGAGGATAGCGCGTGCAAACGAGGGTCGAACAGGCAATCCGAAAACTCGTACTTGGTTTTGTTCTAAGCCATCTAACAAAGCCCTCTTTGATACCTCTTCTGAAGGGCAATAACATCTTTTGACTCGAGGGTGAAACCTGATTACATAACAAGAATTTTAATTTAATATTCAAGGATAGGTGAATTGAAAAGGGTATTTATGACATTTTACCATGTTCGATGGCATGTGTTAAGATCGGTAATAACAGTCACAAATATGACTTTCTTTTCTAATCCTTGCCATTTAAGTACCCATAATGGAATGTGTTGCATCATAGGATGAACACTTATGATTATGTCTGGTTTGTACTCCATTAAACCAGCCTCAACTTCCCTTCAATTTACAATTTTGCCACAGGAGGAAAGAATGTTAGAAAACCGATGAATTCCCACAACGTTTTCAAAGATAATGAATCTTTTCACTGTGTTTCTTTTGTCCACATGAGAAGAATTTTAGAAAAACAAGCAATTCCATAATGATATTTATGGGTGTTTCTTTTAAACTTAATACAAAAAGAAGACTCAATTTAAAATTTGTACGCATGGGAAACTTTAACTAGAAAACCAATGAATTCCCATAAACTTTCCAACATAATGAATCTTTTCAAGAAATGAATCGTCTTTCGTTTATTCAAAAATATAGAAAGGAAGTATTTAACAAACATTTATCCAGACAGTAGTTTTTATAAACTGTAAAAAAAAGAGGGTAAAAATATATATACTTGGCATAGAAGGCAGCAATTGCAGCAAGATAAACACCATGAATCCATCGAGGAGAAGTGCCATGAAATGCTACACTCCATAGCTGGACATGTTTCACCATGAATTTATACTGATTTTCCATGTCGTTTAATGGCCACCCCGTGTATTCTTTCCAAACATCCTTCACAAAGATCTATCGACAGATCGATGATTTTGGATGATTGGAACAAATAATCAGTAATCAAATTGAATGATTTATATAAACATATATGTATTGATATAGATATGGAGTGGAAGAAAGTAATAATAGTATAATACCTTGTATTCATCACCGAATTCAATCTTGAACGCGTCACGGATGGCTTCGGCGGAGGCACGGTGGCCACCGCCGGTGTCGCTCATTAAAATAAGCACATTTTTTGTTCTATTAGCACCAAGCTGGACCATTTCCATGGTGTCATCTTCATCGTGAATCTCGTATCTTACTCTTTTCTGTCTGTTGCTACTCCCAGCACCAAATCCATAAACTCCGACTCTCTCGAACACTGTCTTCAACGAGTTTTTACGCGACGCCACCGTCATCACCATCCTCCACCACCACCGGTATACATACAACTATATATGTTTTTCAGTGAAGAATCGAGAGACCTTCAAAAGCTTTTGAATTTCAAAACAAACCCAGGAAACAAACATGGAAAGACTGACCCTTTCTTTGATTTAACGAATTGGGTGTCTTAAAATAAAGATTAATTTCAAGAAAGACGCAACAGAGACATGTTTGTATATTCTGTTTTATGGTAAATGTTTCAAGAAATCATTACCAACTCCAACCCACTGGCCGGAAACTTCAAAGAAACTTAACCCACCGGAAAATTTGTAACGGTGGTTGCCGGCGGTGAATTAGAAATTATTTGACAGAGACACAGAAGAAATCGGGTAATTTTTTCTTCTAAAATAGAGGAGAGAGAAAGGTTTTATGCTGGAATGATTCCAATCGACATTGTTGGAAGAATGGTGGCGAATGGTGGTAGATTTAAAGATCAGTTGTTGCCGATTGACAACCGTACGATTAGGGTTTTTAGTTTCGGAATGTTCGATAGTTTAGATTCGGATCTTTCTTAGTTTAATTTTTTTATTCTTGAATTTCTTTTATTTAATTGTTATGGGTTAAAAAATTGTTTTTCATTGTGGAATCGAATCTTTTAAAAAAAATATGAATCATGATTGGGGGATGCAAACTATGTCATCAATAATTTATTCATTCACAATATTGTTATCATCCCCTTCAATTCTTGGTTAATTACGATTTTTACCCAAAAATCATATTCCCTTCTATATACATCGTCTTAAACAAGTCGAATTATTCATAAGCTATTCGTAAAAACTCAACTTGAGCTCAAGTGAAACAAATTCGAGCTGACTTAGGCTTAGTTTCAGACTCGTTTATTAAATGAGCTCGAGCCCGAGCTTCATCTACAAAGCTCGATTAGGCTTGCAAGCCTAATCGAGTCGATCACATTTATATAATATAACTTTTATATATATATATATATATATATATATATATATATATATATATATATATATATATATATATATATATATATATATATATATATATATATATATAATCATAATTACAAAATTAAAATTTTACGAACTTAAAAACACAAACAGGCTTGATATTTGACTATCAACTGAGACAAACTCGAGCAGAGCCCGAGTCAAGATTGAGCATTTTAAATCTTCCACAAGCCGAGTTTGAGCTTTGAAAACTAAGCTCGAAACGAGTCCCATGATTTTTAAACTAGCTAAGCTTGAGCTTCGATTCAACTCGTTTACATCCCTAAAACATGGTTCAAGAGTAATTTTACATCCCTAAGACATAGTTCAAGAGTAATATTTTTAAAATATATTTGCTTTACGATACTTCTCTTTAAAATCCCTTAAAGATAGCAAGTGAAATACGTTTGTGTTGAAGGTTAATCACTTGAAATCTACTAACATGTTTTAAGCATTTTTTGTTATCTTTTTATTATAAAAAGAGATTAAATAAAAATCGAACAAATCTTCTTCGTTAAGAGAAACGTAATGTATAGATTATACATATGGTGCCTAATAATATTATATCATTTTAAATTTAGTATCTACATTAATATGCATAACACGTTTATCTTTAACGAGTTTTTCCCATAACATAACAGTTAATATAATAAAATATAGTTCTTATACAAATCTTTCGGTTCTTTTAACAAAAAATTTTTTTATTAAATTTATGATATATATTTTAGATTTAAAAAAGTATAAGTAGTATTTTAGTACATCCCAAAACCATGATTATTTTTATTTTTATTTTTTTGTTAATCATGTAAAAGAAATCTGTTATAAAGTTTGCATTATCATTTAATGTTTCTCAAATATCCTAACGACACAGCATACTGACTTTAGTTTCATTTATGATGCATAGTGCTATAGAAAAAGATTGGCATGTCCTTTTTGTCGACGTCAATGGAAAGCATAATTGGTACACACATTTTTATATCTTATTTTAATCTGATTAAATTCACATATCCAAATAATATGCCACCAAAAGTTCAGGCTGTGCTCTTGGCCTGGCTGCCTTATCAACTTTAGACTCCTTAGCAATGGATGTAGGGAATATTACTTGATGTTGATGATTTTCGTGTCATCAATATATTTAGTGTAGCTGAGACTTTTATTTGATACAAGTTGGGTTCCATTTGATTATATTTTGAGACAAGTTGTACGGTGAGTTAAGAAAGTAATTGGCAGTGTTAATCCTTTGTAAGGCTGTACATTATATATATATAAACATGTTACACAGTAAGAGATAAATATCATATCCTAAACAGATGGATCTGATAGCTACAACAATACATTTGAATAATTTTCTCTTAATTTATCCGTTTACATTTCCCCTCAATCTTAACCGTGATAAGGTTTAGATTGTGTCTTAAATTTTGCAACATGTGCTTGGTCATCGGCTTTGTGAATCCATCTGCTAGTTGATCTCCAGAAGATATGAATCGAACATCAAGAGCACCCATTGTAACCTTTTCTCTAACAAAATGAAAATCCATTCTATATGCTTAGCTCGAGCATGAAAAATAGGATTTGTTGTTAGATAAGTTGCTACCAAATTATCACACCACAACACAAGTGGTCTTGGCTGATGAACACCTAGTTCCTTGAGCAGAGATTGTATCCACGTTGCTTCTGCTGTCCCGTTAGCAAGAGCCTTATACTCGACTTCTGTACTTGAGCGAGCCACAGTGGGTTGCTTGCGAGAGCTCCATGATATTAAGTTTGGACCAAGAAATATTGCAAATCCTCCTGTAGATCTTCTATAATCCACACATCCTGCCCAATCGGCATCAGTAAAAACACTTAGAAGTGTTGATTTTGAGGGTCTAAAACAAAGTCATGTGTTCACCATTCCCTTCACATATCTTAAGATTCTTTTAACAGCCTCCCAATGAGTATCCGTAGGTTGAGATAAAAATTGACACACTTTATTTATGGCAAATGAAATGGTGGGTCTAGTTAGTGGGAGATACTGTGATCCTCCAACCATGCTACGATACTTAGATGCATCTTCACCATTAAAAGGCTTCCCATGATTACGAGACAATTTATCCGTTACCGACATTGGGGTTGAAACACTTTTTCAATTCTCCATGTTAACACGATGTAATAGATCTATGGCATACTTTTGTTGCATAAGAGTGATTCCCCCTGAATTGTGAAGTACTTCAAGCCCAAGGAAATAATTTAGTTTGCCAAGGTCTTTAATAGGGAACGAACTAGAGAGAGCATGTACTAGTTTATCAATGAGTTGTTGAGAAGAGTAGGTAATTACAATATCATCAACATAGATTAACATATAAAGAAGGGATAATGACTTGAGAGGGTAACGTACTTTAACTTTTGGTCACATTTAGTCACTAAATTATTTTTCGTGTTTTGTTAACCCTTGAACTTGTTGAAATGTGTACATTATACCAGTATGACCGCTAATAGTAGGTTTTGCCGGTTTCCGGCGTTGTTTCCGGCCAAACATGAGTTTTCCGGTCATCTTCTCCGGTCAAACTCGATTTTCCTGCAAAATCATGGTTAGTCCCCTTTCTTGAGCAAAATTATATCCAAAATGCTCTATAGTTTCTTTCCCCTCTTTTTAACCATAAAGATTAACCCATAACCGATATATAAAGAGAAACCCCTTTATTACTTTTCAAAAGAAAAAAACACGAAGAAAATGGGGAGCAAATGGAGGAATTAAACCGGAATTCATATTTGGGTCAATTTCTCACAAATATACTCTTTCTTTGGACTGCAACTTCCAATTTTGCCCCTGTTTTGGGTGCATTTCTTTCAGATTCATATTTGGGTCGATTTCTCACCATTGGTTTGGGTTCTTCCTTCTCCTTTCTGCAATCTTTCAATTTGTTTAAATCTAAGCTTTTAGTTAGAACATAAGAACAAAATCGAATCTTGCATTGATTAGTGAATCATACGTTGTTTCTTTTAATGTTTTTGATCTTTGAACAATATTTCTGATCTTTTCTGGCATTTCTCCAGCGAGGTCATTGTTTCCTCTTCTTCTCTCAAAATCGATTGTAGACTTTATTTTCCCCCTTCAAGTTGCAGGTTTGATTGTCGACATATAGATAATGTTGTGTGGGTTTGACGGTGTGCACAGAGAAAACAAGATTTAGTCCTTTTCTTATTTTCGATTTGCAGGTGTGGTTATATTGGCAGCGAACCAATGGTCGTCTTAGTGGGTTATAGTGGGGTAATTGAAGGTAAATGTGGTGATTGGTGGAGGTAAGGGTGGCGACTGGTGGCTGATTTGGGAGCTATTGGCGGTGGTCTTAGGTAGGAATCGATTTTGACAAAATGTGTCATCAGAAGCAATACCGGAAAATCGGAGTTTGGCCGGAGAAGATGACCGGAAAATGTGTTTGGCCGGAAACAACGCCTGAAACTGGCAAAACCCACTATTACCGGTCATACTGGTATAATCTATACATTTCAACAAGTTCAAGGGTTAGTAATGCATGAAAAATAATTTAGTGACCAAATGTAACCAAAAGCTAAAATACATTACCCTCTCAAGTCATTATCCCTATAAAGAATGGTGTTACCATGATGAAAAATGAACATGGATGTGTCAGCTTTAGACGGACGAAAACCCATTTGATGAAGCTTATCAATCAAACGAGAAAACCAAGCTCTAGGAGATTGCTTGAGCCCATATATCGCTTTACGTAACTTGCAAACATAATGAGGATGAGTAGAATCCTCAAACCCCGATGGTTGTTGCATATAGACCTCTTCATTGAGAAAACCATGAAGAAAGGCATTATTAATATCAATCTGCCGTAGGGGCCATTTGCAAGAGACCGCTAAGGAGAGAATTAATCAAAACGTGGCTGGTTTAACAACAGGACTAAAGGTGTCGTGATAGTCCACTCCATATTGTTGAGTAAAACCACGTGCCACAAGACGAGCCTTATGCTTATCAAGAGAACCATCAACATGTTGCTTGAGCTTGAAAATCCATATGCATCCCACTATATTGACACCTAGTGGACGAGGCACAATTGACCATGTGTTATTGTGTTGAAGTGCCAAGAATTCCGCTTCCATTGCTTTGCACCATGCTGGGTGAGCAGAAGCGATGTGATGCGTTGAGGGAACAACCATGAAGGCACGCTTAGTAGCATCATAAAGAATAGTCCCATCAGTAAATTTTCGAAGCCGAGTTATATCAGCACGTCCTTTAGTAACAACCCCTTGAGGAAGGAGTGAGGGGTTGGATTGATCACTCAAGGCAGGAGATGAGGCTGTTGGTGACGCCGGGATGAAGGAAATCGGAGTCTCGGTGGTTGTTCCTGATGGAGACGTGGTTGAGAGAATTGGTGATGACGGAGTTGGCGGTGACAGTTGCTGTGGAGAATCACCAAGATTTGGTAGCCCCTGACCTGGAGGTGAAGCTGCAGCTGCATTAGAATTAGTAGATAACAAAGATAGGTAATAACTCTTCATATGATCATTAGTAATTTATGGTTCAACTTGAGGAAAGGACACGACTTCAGATGAAGAAGGTGTTGTGTGACTGTCTGTGGAAGTGACGAATGGAAATCTAGATTCATCAAAAATAACATCACGTGATACATAAACTCGACCAGTACTCTTGTCAAGGCATTTATACCCTATATGAATGGAACTATATCAAATGAAAACACATAATTTGGATCGGAAATCAAGCTTATGTGGGTTGTATTTACGCAGGCTTTGCCAACATGCACACCTAAAATTGCGAAGAAAGGAGTAATCAGGTGTTATATTAAGCAATTTTGTAATGGAGGGGGGGGGGGGATTATGTATAGTGGGACTAGGCATGCGATTTATAAGGCAGCAAACAGTAAGGAATGCTTCATCCCAGAAACGAAGTGGGAGTGAAGAATGAGCTAATAAGGCCAAACCTGTTTCGATTATATGTCGATGTTTACGTTACGCAATACCATTTTTTTTAGAAGTATGTGGACAAGAGACACAATGAGAGATTTTTGTTTGTTGAAAATACTTACGGAGCTTTTGGTACTCACCTCCCCAATCAGATTGGATGGTGCGAATTTTTGCATTCAAGAGGCGTTCAACATGATGTTGGAAGTTATAAAAAATTTGTTCAATATGAGACTTATCTTTAATAAGATAAACCCAAGTGTAACGACTAAAATCATCAATAAAACTAACATAATATCTATAACCATCACCAGACACTTGAGCCGGTCCCCAAACATCTGTGTGAACCAACTCAAGTGGAAAAGATGACACATGAACAAAGTTTTTATAAGGTAATTGATGACTCTTAGATTGTTGACAAGCATGACACACCAAATGTTTATTATCTAAAGACACACCTAACTTATTTGACTTCAAAATGGAATTAACTACTGCTGAATTTGGATGGCCCAATCGTTGATGCCATTGATATTTAGATACTCGAGAACTTGTGAACGCCTAGTGAGAAGATCAAACATATGAACGACTAATTGGCACCTGATAGAGAGTAGGATTTTCTTCGTGACCTTGTCCTTAACAAAGAAAACATCAGGGTGAATTTCAACAAACACATTATTATCATATACAAGTTTATAAGCAGACAAGAGGTGGTTATTTATTTTAGGAACACAAAGAATGTTTGTGAGAGTGAGTGGTTTGCCTGAACAAGAAGTTTTAGAATGACCAATATGAGAGATGTGCAAACCTGCTCCATTTGCCACTTGGACTTGATCTTTTCCTTGATAACATTCCTACACCGTGAAGTGACCAAGATCATTTGTTAAATGATATGTAGCTCCAGTATCTAGATACCAATTAGGATCATTGATGTAGGTTCCGGTGGTGGCATTATTTCCTCCACGGTCTTCCTCAGCCTGATATGCATAATTGAATCTGTTCCTACAGCTTAGAGCGGTGTGACCTGGAATTCCACATACTAGACATCGAGGGCCACTATTTCCCCTGCCTTTTCCTCGTCCGCGCCCATGATTGCTTCCTCCTCGATAGGTCCCTTGCTGGTTATGGTAGGAGTTGTTGTTGGAGTTCCGGCGTGGGGTGCTTTGGCCTTGACGAGTCACATTGTTGGAAGAGGTCAAGAATTATGTTGTATTATTCATGGTGCTAGCTTATGCTTCATGAGCAATCAGATATGAATAAAAGTCAGGTAGGGTTACCGTATGTTGATTGCTGAGCACTGTGATTGCAGTGAAGAGGTTGCCATGACCTGGCACTAGTCCGGCAAGAATTTATCTGATGACCTCTTCATCGGTCATTGGGTGACCAATATTTGCCATAGTATCTACAAGGCTGGTCATTTTGTGATAATATTCAGAGGCCATCATATCTCCTTTCTTAGTTGTGGAGAGTTGGGAGCATATTTGAATAGAGTTGCCATGATGTTGGGATGAAAACATAGCGTGGAGGGACGTCCAGAGTTGGTAGGATGTATTTGAACATCTTGTGATTTGGGCAAGCAGTTCTTCTGTCATGGAGGACAGAAGAGCACCGATAATCGCTTGGTCTTGAACAACCCATTCAGCACATTGGGGGTTGTCAATTTGCCTGGCATTTGCACCCGTTCCTGAGGTTATTTTGGCAGCGGGTTTCAGTGTGGTACCATCAAGGTACCCGAACAGTTGGACACCTCGCAATATAGGGACGACTTGGGCTTTCCACAGGAGAAAATTGGTTCGAGTAAGTTTGCATGAGATAGCAGTGGCAATCTTGGAGGAGTTTATTGAAGACATGGCGAAGGCGAATTTGATAGAGAGGATCAGAAAGCCGGAAGATGGAGAGAAAATTGACAAGCCCAAGGGACGGCTCTGATACCAAGTTAAGAAAGTAATTGGCTGTGTTATCCCTTGTAAGGCTGTACATTATATATATAAACATGTTACACAGTAAGAGATAAATATCAGATCCTAAACAGATGGATCTGATAGCTGCAACAATACATTTGAATAATCTTATCTCTTAACTTATCCGTTTACACGATGTACACGCTCAGATAACTACAGAAAACTTGGGAACACAGGGTTCCAGGGGCGCTGCTCCTGTGGGGTTCCAAAAGGCATCGTCTCTGGTGGGTCTAGGGGCAGCACCCCTAGAGGAATAGGCATGTCACCCGTGGTGTGGTCTAGGTGCCGCTTACCTAGCGGAATATGCATGTAATTCAAATTGATTTTCTTAGATTAACCCAAATCGGATTTTGTGATACCCTAGACAGCATGTTTGAAATCATAGATTTTGAAAAGGGAAGTGATTCGTACATAACAATTTTTTGTCATACACCAATTGTTGTGTACAAATCACTTCCCTTTCGAAAAGTATTTCCCTTACACGATCCTGATTAATTAAGAAATAGTCAAATAGTTTCCTAAGTAGATGATATATTCCTATCTCTTTCCATACCATAGTTAAGTCGATCATTTTCATCATAAATATAGGGGTTGGGTCTCTCGTATTGAATGAGCAATAAATAATTTCTTCCATAACATTGTAATCACCACAACAATATAATGAATTGGTTCTCAGACATCTCATGTCCGTGCTTTTTCCCCGTGTAGGTTTCCTCGTAAGATCCTGGTGTTTCTTTTTCTTTATTGCTATTTGTTTTCGTTACTTTATATTGCTATATTATAAACAATCTATTTTGAATCATTATCATACTATTCTTTTGAGTGCGTTTGTTAGTATTTGACTTTAAAGTTGATACTAGATCACTGCAGTCGTATGTCCAACAATATTTAAATGGTGCAGAGTTTATGCTATAGAAAGTTGATTTAATCTATAATTAAAGATGATAGGGTTCAAAACGAAGATTTAAGTTTTTATTCACACGAATTATAAAAAACTATGTACCGAATTAAACGTTTCAATATTTTGAGGGGCAGAATGACAATAATTTCCAGGTTGGGAGCCAACTGTCAAGTACTCAAGGTGGGTCACAAATTTTTCTAAATGGTGACATGCCTACTTGCAATATACCCATTTGAGTTGGCTGCTTTTTTTTTTTTTTTTTTTTTTTTTGTTTTAAAATTTTCTTTTGTCATGTATTTGGGTTGTGTTTTTCAAAATAAATTAGTTTTCTGTAATTCAATGTTTTTGTAAAATTATAAAAATAGTTTATTATAGTTTATAAACTATTTTATAAGCTAATTTTTAATAAATTACTTAGAAATAGGTTTTATAAACTATTTTTTATCAAATATTTTTAATTTATAAACTAATTTTTCAACTAGTCGGGTCAAACAAAAAATTTAAAATATAGAATATAGAATGTTTATTATTGTTTCTATTGTCAAACAAAAAATTTAAAATATAGAATATAGAATGTTTATTACTGTTTCTATTTTCATTTTGTATTTGAAAGCCTACAGATTTAGATATGATTAGTTTTAATCTTGAAATTACCTTGCAAAACGACGACGTTGCCCTTGGCCCCTTAAAGTAACAAGACTACAAAAGGTTTAAAAAACACTTGAAGTCTCTTTCTCGCCAAAAGTTTTGAAGTTTGCTCGTTTAAATGTACACTCCATTTAGTAGACCTATTTAATTTATATTTAAAAATGAGAAAATTCGAGATATAACAGGGTTGGTTTAAACTTTCAAGAAAATAATCAAGAGGAAACGAATTTCAGAAAATACCAAAAGATCCGCAGAGCACCTTCTACGGATCTCTCTACAACACTGTGGATCCCTTTACAACTCTGCGGAACGTGAGTTTTTTTTTTAGTTTTTTCGTTTTTTTTTTTTTGCGTTCATTTTTGTTATTAATTTTTTTAATTTTTTTTTAAAATACACTAATATCTTATGTGATTATTATGTAAAAAAATAACAAAAAAAAAGTTAAAAATAATAAAATGTTTTATGTAATACATTTGCTACTGGTGCATATAAATAACCTAATTAAAATTATACATATATTCCATGCTTTTTATAGGTTACAAAACATACTTTAGAAAACATAAACATACAACCTTCATAATAAACCTACTTTGAAATAAACTTCATTCATTCAAATCGAACCACAGAAACTTAGATCTGTTTTCGTATTCCGTCCATGGGTTATCTATTGCTTGTGTCCCTAGGTTACTGTCGCTTGCGTCCATTGGTTATCTGGCTCTTGCTGCCATTCGTAATCGGTGCAATCCTGTCATTGGTTATGTGGGTCTTCCTGCGGTTGGTATTCGTTCCCTTGCGTCCATTGGTTATGTGGCTCCTGATGCCATTGATGTTCGGTATGTTGTGTCCATTAGTTGTTTGGCTACTGCTGCCATTGTTGTTCGGTATGTTGCATCCATTGGTTCTCTGACTCATGTTGCCATTGTTGTTCGGTATGTTGCGTCCATTGGTTCTCTAGCTCATGTTGCCATTGGTTTTCGGTCGTTTGTGTCGGTTCCTCTTCTGTCACTTTTGTCCCACTCCCTGACGCCCCAGTAGGTTTTTTTACTTTTACTTTGGTTCTTTGGAACGATTTCCTTACACGTCCTTGCGTTATGAGTTGTGTTATGGCATCTAGTACACGTTCTTATTTTTGGTCCCTCACCTTGAGTGGGAATACGATTGGTGTTTTTTGGTCTACTAGCATGACATATTTCCATCACATGATGATTAACAACCATAAGGTCATCCGGAACCTCCCAATCACTAAGTTCTGAAAGAGGGTATACGTCCTGCTTGTACGTTCTTCGATATGTTTCAATTTTGTAAGCATCTATATCCATATGCCGACAATGATCATTTTTCAAGTGCATTAAAACCATTATCACATGACCACATGGCAAACCAGTTAGTTGCCAATATCTGCAAGAACAAGTATTTTCCCTCAAATTCACTATGCCGCCACTTTTGAAGTCATGCGCTTGATATATTGTATTGTCAACACCGGATACTGACCATCCTTGAATTCCCTCTTTATTTTTTAACCATATCTTCAGCCTACTTCGTAAGTATTGTTGTACTTTTTTCTGTTAAATAAACATATATTATTATATATGACATTTATCATATAATTTAAAATTAAACATAATTTTACCTGCAACCATCTGCTTTTTGTAAAACCATTTCTGCATAAGTGCGCGAAAGAACTCAACACTTCCTTGCTTTACTTAATACAACATTCATGGACTCCGCACTATTTGATGTCATATAATCATACCTCGTGGTAGGGCAATACGCACTGGTCCATTTCTCACGTGGAATTTGACTGAGATATGTCACTACATCATCTTTTATATTACGAAGTCTCCCCCGATAGAATTCAAACTCAGTGGTTTTGTAAGCTCTTACCAGCTTCCAAAACAAACTTGTTGTTTTTTTGTTTTTTCCAAAGGTTTGGACTATGTTTCCTACTAGATGAAAACCAAACAATCCATGTTGAACATTTGAAAAAACATTTTGAATACTTACAGCAGTTGCGGGTGCTCTATCCGTGACCATTGTCAGACCTTCCACATCACCAATGCATTCATGTAGTTTTTCAAGAAACCATGTCCAAGAATCCGTAGTCTCTTTTGGGCAAATTCCATACCAAAAGGCAAGATCTGATTGTTGCCATCCATGGCTACTGCATGCAAGATGGTGCCTTTGTACATTCCGTTCAAATGAGCACCATCCATAATAATAACTTTTCTACAACACTCTCTCAAAGCACATATCTGGAACAACAATATAAAAACCATTAATATATCAACAATGTAATTTGTTTATAAACATTTAAGAAAATAACAAATATATTTAAAAATATATTACCGCGCATCCAATAGCGAAAAAGCAATACTCAAAACGACCCTTTATTTGATTTTTCCTCACATCTACGATCATCAATTTCAGGAACTTCTCCAAACTCGAACAAATTTTGACGTTGTAATTCAGTCATGCCCACTTTTGCTTCTTTATCATTATCTTATACAAAAGTATCATTATTATATACAAATTTTGGCACTTCATTTCCTATTACCTTTGAACGGTTTCCATCGTATTGGCTTTCTCTACGACCTCTATTAGTTTTTGCTTGATTAAACTGGTTGTTAACCACCGCTTGTTCTTCAGCTTCTTCACCTACCACCGTTAAATACAAATGCACCGTTTTCTTTGATTCAGACATTACATGTCTCAATTGAAATACATCAGTTTCATCTCCAAGCTCCATGACATACCCTAACTCCGGGTGTTTAAAAGACAAACATATATGATTATTTAACACACATGCCTTACTTCTAACCATTTGTAATAACATTTCATGGTCAATGTTAGGAGGAAGATTTAAACTATAGTTTTTCACATTATTTTTGATGTAAACCTCAACTCTATTAACTAACTGCCACAACCTTCCCGTACACAAAATAATAAAACTCATTTTACAAATCACTCTCCACAAACATAATGAAAAAAACTTCTACTGGTAATTGAAACTCAGAAACTCACAAAAAACCACTTAAATATGTCTATAACTTCTATAACTGATCTACAGAGGTGTACATTGATCCTTAGAGGTGTACACATATCCGCAGAGGTGTACACTGATCCTTAGAGGTGTACATTGATCCTCAGAGGTGTATACTGATCTACAGAGTTGTGCATTGATCCGCAGAGGTGTGCACAAATCCACAGAGGTATACAATGATCCGTAGAGGTGTGCAATGATCCGTAGAAAACAATTCTTATGTGGCTAAGTGAAGTGTCAAAAACATTGATCCATAGAGGTAATTCCAAGAAGAGCATACGCATGTACACTGATCCGCTGATAACAGTTATGTGGATTCTCAAACAATTCTGTGGACTGATATTAAACATAAGTTAATTATTTTTAACCTTTTTTTTGTCAATTTTTTTACATAATCACATAAGATATTAGTGCATTTAAAAAATTAATATTAATAAACGAAAATGAATGCAAAAAACGAAATTTTTTTTTTAATAAAAAAAACAAAGATTCTGCAGAGCTGTAGAGGATCCGCGGAGCCTTCAATGGATCCGCAGAGGGTGCTCTGCGGATCCTTTGGTCATTTTCTGAAATCTTTTTTTTTTGTCATTTTCTTCAAAACACCCCATTTTTTTGGTCATTTCTCGAATTTTCTCAAATATTTTTGTTATGTGTGTTGTTGTCATTCCGTAAAAACTAAGCATATTATTATTATTATTATTATTATTATTATTATTATTATTATTATTATTATCAAATACCTTGAAAATACTAAATTTTATAACAAAATCTAAAAATTAAATTCGGAATATATTGTATTTTCAAAACAACCAAACATAATTCAGTTATTGATTTTTTAAGCCATTAAAAGTAGATGTGACCAAACGAACATGGTGGGGATCGATTACGGTATAATATTTGTTTGTACCGATCATGAGTTCTGTTATCTATCAATATCTTTTTATCTATCACACTTTTTTTTTTTTTTTTTTTAATAATTCTTTAACCGTTTTGATAAAATAAATCTAAATTTTATAAATGTTTAAATACATTAAAAAATTATGATGACGGTTGATTTTATCTGTTTCATATATAACTAACTACTATAACATTTATGTAATTTGTTAGAAATTTTTACAGAAAAATAAGAATGAACTTTATCTTTGTATAAATTGATTAGAGATTCATTATCTAAAGGGGAGTGCCACATCTTCAGTCAATTGGTCATTCAATATATTCATTTTGGCTGTCCATGTGATAGCTCGTCAGTTGACGTAACGAGTTGGTTGGGTTGTTATACACTTATTTGTAGTTTTGTACTTTTCGCTTTTTCATAAATGTTATATTTTTTTTATATAAAATTAATATTACAAGTAATTAAAATTTTTAAAAAAATTAGGGTGCCTATAAAGGTAGAGGGTGCGATGTGGGAGGGCTTATGTGGTCATCTAACACTCCCACACCGCTCCATGCATAGGGTACCACCAAAAACCATCCGGTTCGAAATGGTTGTCCCGAACATTTGTTCTAACTCTTACCCTCCAAAAACTTGTATCATCGGCATTATCAATTGTACTTTAGTTGTGGGATGGGACAATGAGAAAGATAAACATTTCCATGTTTGAAATATGGTTCAAGGATGCAATGAGAAGAGATAAAAGAAAAATGATGTGGTGCTAATGTGGAAGAGGGATTGTTAGAGATGAAAGATGTAACCTCTATCCCAAAATGTTGAAAGGGGGTGGAGTTCTTGTAAATTTATGTGCTATTCAAAGTCGCATGAAGGATTTTAAGCCATCTATCAACGTGTTTCATGTTTCGTCGCCATTTAGGTAGTTATTATGATTCAATTTTTGTAATTCAGTTCGAATTTGGATGATTGGTTTAAGTCTTCACCAATCAAGAGGTGGTCTAGGAGGGGTTGGCGTCCAAATTTTCAGAATAAATTTTTATTTTTTAAAATACAATAAACATCCATTTTCATTGAGATATATTCAATGTAAGACCATTCATTCATAAACTCTAATCCAAAATTATAGTTATGGAAAAATATCGCAGAATCTCAAATCATAAAACTGTTGATGTAGAGATTTCTTGAAATTAATTTAGGTTCAAGGATATCAAAGGCGGGAGTTTTGTGGAATTGAGACATGAGATAATTATAGGTGTGAAATCAGGGATCAAAGACTGATAACCTCCGGTCGATTCATGCAAGGACGGCATAAGAGAGACCAGTGTGTTAAATAGGTGTTATTCGGAGGAGGATATGAAGTTCTTCTAAATTTATGTACTATTCAAAGTCGCATGAAGGATTTTAAGCCATCTATCATTGTCTTTCATGTTTTTTCGCCATTTAGGTAGTTATTATGATTCAATTTTTGTAATTCAGTTCGAATTTGGATGATTGGTTTAAGGTTTCACCAATCAAGAGGTGGTCTAGGAGGGGTTGAATCGTAACGTCCTAATCTTCTGACTAAAATTTTCTTTTTAAATTAGAATAAACATCTATTTTCATGAGATATATTCAATGTAAGACCATTCATTCATAAACGGCAATCCAAAATTATAGTTATAAAAAAACATCTCGGAATCTCAAATCATAACATTGTTGATGTAGGGATTTCTTGAGATTAATTCAGGTCCAAGGATATCAAAGGCGGAAGTTTTGTGGAATTGGGACATGAGATAATTATAGGTGTGAAATCAGGAATCATAGACTGATAACCTCCAGTCGGTTCATGCAAGGACGACATAGGAGAGACCGGTGTGTTAAATAGGTGTTATTCAGAACATCACACACGTGAGTCATGTTATGAAGTTATTTCAAGGGAGTAACAATGGGAGCTGGAAACTCAAGTCTGGACCATGTGCTTTAGACTAGGGATGATGAAAATCGTGAGTCATATGTTCGTTAGACTCAATTATGTCAATAAAATTATGCAATGTGTCAATAGCAGCATTAAGACGAATATTATAAGCAATTAAAAGATTTTGTTCACTAATTGAAATAACATATTCTTCATTTAAAATGATACATTCATCTTTGGCTATTACAAGTTTGTTTTCTAAAGAGTCTATCTTAAGCTTGCGGTCTTCAAGACGTAATCTAAGTCTAGTAAACTCATTATTAATCTTCTCTCTATCATCTATAGTTGTCTTATAAGCTTTTAGGACAACTATGATATCTGAATCAACTTTAGTTAAATAAGGTTCACAAACAGATACTTCAAAGTTATTTTGAGAGATCATGTATCATATATGTTGGATGATGCTTCGTCCGAGAGGATCATTTGTGGCCATGTAGCAGTGGTTTGGTTCAGCATCTTCACTGTCATCATCAGAACCGAATGACTAATAACTCGAGTCACACTCCACATTGTGTCTTGCCACAAGACACAAGTTTTTCTCTTCACCACTCTCCATCTCACCACCCGATTCAGAGTATTCAGATCTTTAAAAGTCGCTGAAAGATATCAGAAATCGCCTTAAGAAGTGGTTTCAATGTCTAGAACCGTCCCTCCTCCACATCTAATTATGAGGGTTGTATTTATACTCAATGTGGAAGCTTCCGGAACAAGAATCTGGTAACATGCGATCGCAGGTAGGCTCTATGTGGTCGCAAGTTTCCTTAAAAATGCATATCAGGTCGATTTAATGACGTACATTGTTGCGTTGGGATTTTTTGGACAACATGCGATCACAAGTACATACATATGTGATTGTAGGTTTGGACTTTTCACTTTAGATAACTTCCAGACAATTTGACCCTGGGAAGCTTCGTGGCAAACATGTGATCGCAGGACAAACATGCGATCACACCTGAGATCGCATTTTTAGGCCATGTAATCGCATATTTTTCCTTTTTCAAAAACATGAAAGTTGCCTCGAATTGTGACTAGTTTTCAGAACATTTTGAATCTCATCAATCGGAGTTACGGTTTATGAGATATGGTCAAAATACTAATTGGGGGTCAAAGCTGCCATCAACATCTTATAGCTTCAGATTGTAGAATCTATCTTCATGTGATCAATTCGATCGAATGTTTCTTGACCAAAACATATTCCAATCATTCTTCAACATCCAACTTCAGTTACAGTTCCATTTTAAGCTCCAAATGCTCATACAACTGCTCCCAAAACACTGCTCCACTCGAACTATTTGAAATTGACACAAAAAACGAGCAACGTGGGAATTCTAATAAAAGACATGAGTTAAACATTATTTAAATAAATGACATGCAAATGTACAAAATATGATCCTAAATGCTAATGAAAACTAACCTAAAAGATGCATAAAATGGAATCTAACAAATCTCCCCAAGCTTAAACCTTACTTGTCCTCAAGTAAAAAAAAAGGATTAAACATTATAAACAAATGGAAAGATGTAGACGACCGAAAACAAATTTAGAATAGAATAAAGGAAACTAAAAACTTCACTCTTTTTTTCTCCACATGATCAAATTTCACAACGAGAAAGCTCCAATGAAATCACTACCTAGACAACAATCTCAATACTTTATTGCAGATTCAGAATTCATATTTAATTAGTCAAACCAAGCTTGAACAAATAATTTTTATACAAAATTAAATTTGTGAAAACAGTTTATTTTTAAAAATAATTTCACGAAAATTCATTTATGAAAACTTAGCTTGATGAACCCCTCATTTTTTTTTTCCGAACTCGTCTAGTAAACGCGGTAAGCTCTATTATGGACAGAAAATCCAAGCTTACCCTTATGATTACACTATCGAGGGATCAATCTCATTATACCACACACCTTCTTGTCTTGATCAAATCTTCATATTTAACTTTGATTGCTTCTTGATTTCAAATTGAACTTGACTTGGATTTGACTTTGAATTGCAGATGTCTTCAAGTTGCTTGATATACCATTTCTAACATATATATTGACTGGGCGCAAAGTTTACTTTGAGGCCCACCATATCTTCAATACTTCAAAAACGATAATAAATTTTGGGTGTAACAAGAGTTCCCTCCTAATCTCAAAAGTCGCAGAAACTATAAGGTTCAATACTTCAAGGAAAGATAAGGGTTATCCAATCAAAGTTCTTTTTAATGCATTTAAGGAAATTATTTCCAAAACACTCTTCGTTTTTCCATCCCACACTTCAATTGTAAAAATTATGTGACCCTTATGTTGGTTCATATCGAAAACATTTAAAGTACTTCTCAAAAGATAATTCTTAAAAATTGATTGTAACGAGACTGTTATTTTAGACAACTATCACACATCCTCTTAACAGAGCTATCGAATGTAAATAGATATTCTCATCTCATGTATTTTTTATTTATTTTTTAAATGCAGAAAATAAATAAAAAAAAATCTAAAATAACTAGAAATAAAATCTTTTTGGGTTATTTATTTATTTATTTATGAATGCAGAAAAATAAAATATTTTTTTTGGATTTTTATATGCAAATGAAATGCAGAAAATAAAATGAAAAAATAAAATTAAAAATTGAAAAAATTAACCTAAAAAATTGAAAATTAAAAATTTAAACAAAAAATACAATTTTTACACTACCCCCTCCCCAAACTTAAAATGATGCATTTTCCTCAATGCTTATAGATGAATGAACAACTCAATAAAGCTTATAAAAGCAAAAAAGTGTAGCTAGGAAAGAATGTACCTGACAAATTTGTAGAAATATGATTTTGACGAAGATGTGGTGAAAATTTTGAATTTCAAAAACTCTATCGATCTTTTGATTTCCCCAAGCTTGCTTGGAACTATGATCATCTCTTTATTGTAAGTGTAAAAAAAAACTAAAACTACTCATTGGGTTGCCTCTCGGAAAGCCACCCATTTTTAAAGTCGTTGGTTCGACTTTGCCCAACCAGATTTACTAACTGGTGTGATTGGGACTTCTCTGCAGCTCAACTTTTTTCCTTGTCACTCTAGATCTCTTCAAATATGGCAATATGGGTGGATTTGGAACTTGTTCAACAAACTGGAAAGACTCAAAATTGTCTTCAGATAAGTCTTTAAGATGATTAGATTTCTTTCATTTTCTGAACTTCCTATTCTTTTTAGAAATCTTCTTTTCGAATTCTTTTCTTTTCAAAATTTTCTTTGAAATCACCACTTTTTCTTTAATCCTTTTCCCAAAAATCTTCTTTTCCTCCTCCCATAACTTATCTTTTTCTGCTAGCACCTTCTCTAGTATTTCTTCAACAGGAATTCCATCTTCTTTCTCATTCTCAATTTTATCAGCCTCTACAAATTTCTTTTCAACAACAAATTTCCCTCCTTTGATTACCCCAAGCTTTTCCTCTTCTAGCTCTTCTAATATGTCTGATAAATTCCTATCTACAAAATTTTCTTCCACAGAGACATTAGAAAATTCACAGAAGCCCTCAGATAAAGGACTGTTGGTACCAAGATAATTTACAGAAATATTTTCAAAAGGAAAATCATCATTATTAATTTTAAAATTAACAACTTCCTCATCAAACTCCATTAAATCATGCCATCAAAAATATCAATTTTCGTTTTTGCAGTTTTCACAAATGGCCTTCCCAAAATAATAGAGTTTGCATCTGAAGTGTCAAAGTTTCCCATGTCCAAAATGTAAAAATCAACGAGAAAAATTAGATTATCCACTTGGACAAGAACATCCTCCAGTACACCTTTTGGGTGTACTGTCGAGTGGTCAACTAATTGGATAATTGTCTCAGTCTTTTGTAAAGTTTCCATTTTAAAATTTTCAAAGACATAAAAAGGAAGGACATTGACTAAAGCTCCAAGGTCAAGCATGACATTTGAAAAATTAGGGTTCCCCAATTTACAAGGAACTGAGAAAATCCTTAGATCCTTGCACGTTAGAGGCATACCTTTTTGCAAAATAAAAGAAATATTTTTTCCAGCTTTTATGGTTTCATTAAATTTCATTTTTTCTTAGAAATACATAAATTTTTCAGAAACTTGGCATAACGAGGGATGTGT
This sequence comes from Lactuca saligna, assembly GCF_052625555.1. Taxonomy (NCBI): domain Eukaryota; kingdom Viridiplantae; phylum Streptophyta; class Magnoliopsida; order Asterales; family Asteraceae; genus Lactuca; species Lactuca saligna. The sequence goes on from NC_136423.1 coordinate 49,653,499, forward strand.
TTGATAACATCTAAAAGTGGAAAATTGACGTTAACCTTGCAAAATATTTCCATGATGTCTTCATCATCTCTTTTGTGTTTTGTATTCTTCAGTCTTGATGGGAATGAAGCTAAGGGCTTGTATTCTTTCAGATTCGGCTGGACTGGTATTGGAGTTTCTTTCTCTTCCAGCTTTTCAGATTCTTCTTCCACCAACACCTCTTCATACTCTTACTCTCTTTCTTCATGCTCTTTGAGATCTTCTTCTTCCACTAGAACTTCTGCATATTCTTCTTCAACTTCTTTTTCTGGTTCAGATAAGCTTAGGCCTCCATAACTTTTCCCACTTCTCAAGGAAACAGTACTCACATTGTGCTTTGGATTATTTTCATTGTGTCCCGATAAATTTCCTTGAGATTCCAGACGACCCTCAAAAGTGGAAACCTGAGGCACCTGCTCTTCCAGATTCTTGATACTGGCTCTCGTTTTGGTTTGTAATGCTTGGGTGCTTGTGGAAAGACTTTTCAAAATATATTCTAAGGCCACGTTGGAACTGTTGGGTTGTTGATTTGAATTCCAGTTCTAATAATTTAGGTTCTAAATTTGGTTGATTCGGATTCTGAAAGTTGGGCTGGTAATGAGAATTCTGTTGAAAACCCGATGGTGGCTGAAATTGCTCTCATGGCTGAATATTATTATTCTGATAATAGTTGAAGACTGATTTTACAAATTCTATTATTGGTATCCTCCGACAGGATTGCTTGGAGCAACATCCTCTTGTAGAATCGGACATATATATGTTGGATGGTATGTCTTCAAGCAGATACCACATGGTTTCTTCACAACGGTTTTTTATATTTTTTCTGGAGTAGAACACCTTTTTTCAGTTCTGATATCTAAGACTCCAGATGAGCACTATTTATTTCTTTGACACCCCTTGGTTGATCTGGATACCACTCATCTTCGTTTCCGGAATGCTTAGACTCTATCGCCAACTTCTCAATCAGCTCCCGGATTTTAGTTGGTGCCATATTATCTAAGGAACCACCACTGGAAGCATTTACGAGGCTTCTCTCCATGGGTGTCATGCCTTCACAAAAACAATTTTAGAGTTGATAGTCACTAATCCCATGTTGTGGACATCGAACCAGAAGCTTCTTAAGCTTTCCCATTAAGTATGCAAAACTTCTCTTTTTCCTTGTTTGATCATAATGATTTCTCTCCTCATACTAGAAACTCGTGTTTTTGGAAAATACTTCTCTAAGAATAGCTTCACGAGTTCTGTCCAAGTGGTGATGGGCCAGATGGGAGTTTATATAGCCATTCTCTTGCTGAATCTTGAACTGAAGAGGGGAACACCCTTAACATTATTTGATCTTCAGTGACAGCATGTGGCATCATTCCTGAATATACCACATGAAATTCCTTGAGGAATTTATGTGGGTCTTCGCTTTCTAATCCTATAAAACTAGGAAGAAGATGTATCAGCCCAGATTTCAACTCAAAGTTTCGGGCTTATGAAAAAGTAATGCGGAGGTGCTGCTAATTGACTTCTTCAGTGGCCCACTCTCTGAGAGTCTTTTCGGCTTCGTCTCCACTCATGTCTGATTCTTTAGATTCAGATTATGAAGAATCTGTGGGTTCAAATTTGACTACAGGTGGTGGGGAGTATGTTTTATAGGGATTATCAGAAGGTGAAGATAGGGGTACTTTTGAAAAAAACGGATCTGATTCGTTCCACAAGGGAGTGCCTTGTGGTATAATGATTTATGGAGGTACCAAAGATGATGATGAACCAGCTGATTGTTTTCTCTTCGATGCTTCTTTCTTTAGTTTCCTTGCACTTCTTTCGATTTATGGATCAAAAGCTAGAGGTGTACCTGAACAAAAATTATGGGCATAAAACTATTAGAAAGCACTGTGTCCTCGACAACGACACCAATTTTTTAAGACCGGTAGTCACACCCGATTTAAACAAATAAATTTATCACTATTAGTTGCACAAAAAATATAGCACATGGAAACATGGTCGAATCATCAGGGACACAACCTAACAGTCAATGTATTTTTGCATTTGGCACAATCTAGTCAACAAAACAGAAATATAAACAGGGGATTTAAATTAAACTAAAAACAAAAAGATAAAGTGATATTAAATTAAACAAAAATCAATATTAAAAACGATTTCAATTATGCTGCGTCTTTTCTAATAATGAAATTAGTTCAGATTTGGATATTTAGAATGCGTTCTATCTAGGTTGGTACTGAGAAAAACTAACAACCTCTAGTATAATCTCTTTTATCTAAATTAGTTAATCAAAACAAGCTCTTTGAATTAACCCTAACTTTTTACTGTTCAATTAAGTAAGCTCTTAATTAAATAAAAAAGCACCTTTATGATCTGTGTAAAATTCCTAATAATATTCAATACTTCTCACAAGCTCGGATGCATAGAGATATGATTTCTACACTTTATATCAGAGTTAAATCCGGAACCAATCTGATACTTGTTACTTTTTACTAGTTGCCAAGAATAATTACGGATTCTATTTACCAATTAACTGGAATGATAAAAGCCTAGATAGGTGATCATACTAACAAGAATTTAAAACCATACATTAATTAAGTTGAAAACTGAAAAATCTAGATAGAAATACAAAACAAAAATCAGATCTGAAAACTAATCACATGAAAAGTACTAGTCTATATAGAACTGAAAACTATAGTTTAGCCATACATGGCTAAAAACGAAACTAAACTAAATCAAAGAAACACTTATTGATCAATCTTCTAAACTAAATGTGTGAGATGATTTGCAGTCTTCAAATCTTCAAAAGTCGCTGAAAGATACCAGAAATTGCCTTCAGAAATGGTTTTCGTCATCTAGAACCATCTGCCCTACACATCTGATTATGAAAGTTGTATTTATACTCAAGTCGGAAGCTTTCGGAACAAGAATCTGGTAACATGTGATCGTAGGTAGGCTTTATGCGATCACATGTTTCCTTAAAAATACGTATCGGGCCGATTTAATGACGTACATTGTTGTTCTGGGATTTTTTGGACAACAGGCGACCGCAAGTACATGCATATGCGATTGTAGGTTTGGACTTTTCACTTCAGATGTCTTCCAGACGACTTAATTTGACCTTGGGAAACTTCGTGGCAAACATGCGATCGCAGGACAAACATGCGATCACACCTGAGATCGCATTTTTAGGCCATGTAATCGTAGATTTTTCCTTTTTCAAAAAAATGAAAGTTTTCTAAAATTGTAACTTGTTTTCAGAACATTTTGAATCTCATCAATCAAAGTTACGGTTTATGAGCTATGGTCAAAATACTGATAGGGGGTCAAAGCTGCCAGCAACATCCTTTAGCTTCAGATTGTAGAATCTATCTTCGTGTGATCAATTCGATCGAATGTTTCTTGAAAAAAAACATATTCTAATCATTTATCAACATCCTACTTTAGTTACAACTCCATTTTAAGCTCCAATCGTGCATACTACTGCTCCCAAAACACAGCTCCACTCAAATTATCTGAAATTGACACAAAAAACGAGCAGTACGGGAATTCTGATAAAAGACATGAGCTGAATATTATTTAAATAAATGACATGAAGATATACAAAATATGATCCTAAATGCTAATGAAAACTACCCTAATACATGCATAAAATGGCATATAAAAATACGTATCCCAACTCCCGCCAAAATCCAATACACATGCTCGCAACATGTCCTCTAATGTCTAGATAGTCTGCTCACTCTGACCATCAGTTTGCAGATGGAACGGAGTGCTGAAGTGTAGTTGAGTCCCAAATCCTAGAACTGAGTACTGGAGCCTATTGGCAGAAATCCCTCGCCATGTGGCCCTACCGACCACAATTGTGGCACCTAGATGATGATTGACAAGCACCCTCATGCGCCTTGTCGCACTTCCCACAAGTGTGGCCCTTCCTGCCCCTAGATCTGACATCATCGGTCATAAACCGCTTTGGCGTAGGCTGCGACTGTGCTGGGGTCGGCCTTTGCTCCCTCGCCTATAGATCAATCTCAATCTCACGCCTCCTGGCAGCCTCCTGCGTCTCCAGTAATGAACCATAACGTTGAGTAGAAACAACCTGCCTGATCTCCGTCTTGAGCATGCTTAAGTAACGGGTCATTTGGGCTTGTTCAGATGCAGCAAACTCAGGGAAAAACATAACCCTCTCCGTAAACATCTTGGTGATCTACGTCACCGTCTACGTACCTTGCCTCAAGTTCAAATACTCCTGGGCCAACATATCTCGCTCCACCAACGGAACATATCGGGAGCGGAACATCTCACAAAACTGCTCCCAAGTCACAACAACTCTCTGCTTATCAGAATAGGAACTGGTAGCGAGCCTCCACCAATCCTTTGCTCTGGTCCTCAGAAGGTTCAGAGCACATCTGACCTTTTGGTGAGTAGGGCACAAGCAAGTAAAGAAACATACCTCCATGTCAGATAGCCACCTCATGGAGATGATTGGGTCCTGTACCCCATAGAAAGTTGGGGGCTTTGTATTGTCGATGTCCCGATACTGAAAAACCCGACCCAATCCAACACCTGCAGCGGCTATGGCTGCAACAGCAGTCTCAGCAACGGTTGTGTATCTGTCATCAAAGAACTCCATCATCACGGTCTTAATAGACCCAAATAGCTCCAATATCCGATCTCTTACAATAGCCACAACATCCTCATGGAGAATCCTCCTGATCCTAGCATCCAACTTGTCTGATCCAATCTGCTTGTCAGCTCCTGATTCGGATCCGGATCCGGTCTCAACTCATCTCGTAGTCACCATATTGAAAAAATACACCAGGAAGATATAAGATAATATGCATATAATAAAGAGGAACCAACTTCCAATGAAGCCCTAGGGGTTGCGACTTCTCTATTACGCATACAAGTCCTAAAAATCAAGACTTAAATGCTTACAATGGTCGAGGAGAATGATACACTAAAGTAGGATGCTTGCTAGCTGAAACCTTGCTTCATTCTTTCACTTTCTTCCTTCAAAACACCAACTATCTTCACAAAAGGGAGAGGAAAAGATTAGGGTTTCTTCTTGAGTATGAGAGGGCAGATGAAGGCTGTGGGTGGACAAACCCTAGCCCCCATAATCCTTAAACAATGGACTAAACCCCAAAATATTAGAGTTTCACACACAACAATCAACACGACGCGCCCTGAGGGAAAACACGCGGTGTTGCTCAACTAAAGCACGTGTCTTTTATTGTCTAAACATACCATGTTGGTGACTCCAATAAGTTGTGTTTAAACTCCAAGATTGCAACCACCAAACGAATTACCATGACATAAAAGGATTTAGTAGTATCTGAACATCGGGATGTTAAATTTTGAGAGTGTGTTAACTTTTGAGCTACTTTACAAGGTCAGTTTCCTTTAATATACTCGTGGGTCGAAGACACCAATGCTGACTCACCGAATTGTGTTTAGAGGTTGGTATTTGTCTTTGTCACAATTTCTTGCTATGCTTATATGTGCTTGTTCTCTTTGTACCTCTTGTTGTTATGATTATATGCTAGTTGTAGAGGGTGAAATAGACCCGATACCGATTGAAAGAGACCAAAGGGGGTGAAATAGATCCAATACTAGTTGAAAGAGACCAAATGGGTTGAAATAAACCTAGTATCGGTTAAAAGATACTGAAAGCATTAAAATATACACAGTACCGGTTGAAAGAGACCGAAGGGAATGAAATAGACCCGATTATGTTTTGACTGTTATATATATATGGCATAGGGTATTTTAGGGGTGCTCATTAAGCTTTGGGCTTACAATTTTCAGTTTGTGTTTTAGGTATGTCTAGCTCGAAAGGGAAGGGGCCGAATGTTGGATTAGGTTTCTAATTTCATAACTATTTCTGGAATGTACTTGAACCGGTTGGCATGGTCCATTTGGGTTGCATGGCATTGCAACACTTGGATAGACTAAATGAGGGAAAGAACACTTATGGTTTATTAATATATTATAAGTTCTAATATATTAATAATATTATTTAATTAGTATTGATCAATAATTAATTTGGAATTAATTAAGTGATCAAAAGGAGACTAATTAAATATATGGGGTTGATTGCGTAAATCATCCATTCTTGTATAGTGGGCTAATGATCCATGATTTATTGAATTGGGCTAAAACCCATAAGGTTCTCCTGGATAGTCGATGGAGGTTATAAACCCATGGATCATGGAATATGAAAAGCCATGCACATTAGGGTTTACATGGAGTAACCCTACATGTGGCACACTATATAATAAGCTCCATGGCAAGCAAAATCGGCCACTAAGAAGAGAACAAGAGGGCTAGCCAATTTTGAGGTGTTAGCGTACTTCTCTCAAGGTTATTCCAAGTGTTGCGGTGTCGTGTGAGACATTTGAGGCATCACACTTGAGGTGCTAGGCTCACAAGGTTCTCAAGGAATCTAAGCAACAAAAAGGTATGTTCTTCTACTAGATACTATGTTCAAAGTTCCCCATGCCATGCCAGTTAGGTTAAGAATCTTGGAAAATCAAATTTTCATGTATCTTAGTAAAACATAGATCCAAGGTTTTTAGGGTTGCATGTACACCTTAGGAGTGTTAGAATGCTCAAAACCCTTTAGTGGTATCAGATCCTAGGCTTGTTTTCTTGATACTTGATGCAAACTTGTTGAAAAGACTCAAAAAATTACTATCTGCTGAGTGAACTCGCTGAGTCCATGTGTTAATTCATGCTAGTCGTCGAGTAGGTTCTTGCACTCGATGAGTAGGAGGCCTGGGATGCTGTTTTTTGAGTTTTGCTGCTGGAAATGGACTAGAAACATTACCCTAAACCGTTATGGTCTTATAAAACTTGTTTTAGATGGTGCAATGGTTATGCTAATCCATTTACAATGGATATTATCAAAATTTCAAGTTTTGTATGTGTTATTTATGATTCTTGTTATTGATATGAATGTTCATGAACTTATGAGTTTAGAAGATCATAGGAATTATTTGCAAATAGTTTGTTAGTTTAATTCTTGATGTTGATGTGTTTTAATGGAATCTATAATTTGTCCTCAAGTTATGGATTACCAAAGGTCATTCTTTTAAAGTTCATTAATAAACACATAGGTTACATAAAATGAAAAGTCTCTGATTTTAATAAACCATTAACTCATAAGTTATGAAAGATGAAAAGTTTTGAAAGTTACAAAACTTGACCTCAGGTTTTGGAACATGTAAAGTCACTTTAAAAAACTTTAGTTCCAACCCTTAGAGTTTTAAAAGTTAAAATTCAACCCTTATACTTTATAATATTAAAAGGTAATTATATATATATAAAAGAACAAGTCGTTTTACCGTTAGTAGGCCTCATTCACGAAGCCGGTCTATAAGGAGGGTATAAGGTTTTTGCCTATAAAATGACCGCTTAATGGGTGTCCACTCTCACCCACCGCTTCCTTAACTGGTGGAGGGTCGTTATCTGAACGGGTAGGACAATGACTTTAATCCTCATTAAAAGTATGACAATTTTAAAGTAACTAAATGTTTTTACAAATTCTCAATCTTAGTTACTTTAGGAAAAATGTGAATAAAATGCTAACCCATGAAATTACACTTTGCACTTTGTTTAAGTCGTTAGTGGAGTGTGTGTGGTTAACCGGCACACTAACCTGGACTTAACAAGGTAGGCAAAGGGTGGCTTAAGGTTTATCATAGATCGGTGGAGCGCTTGTGGTTAACCGGCACATCGGGTGAGTGATAAACATTAAGAGTACCAAGTAATTTGCATTGTTACTTCACACCTTGTTTTATGATCTTCGGATTCCCAGTCACAAAACTTGAAGGGCACACTTGAGATTGAAACATGCCATTGAAAAGTTTAATGAATCTCAAAAGAATCTAGGAGTTTCAAAACCAATTAAAACCTACTAATTTATTTCGTTTTTCGTGGTGGAAATTGGTGAATCGTCATTCACCTACCTTCAAATATTTTATAGCTTGGATTACGACATCCTACTTCTAAGTTATAAAATATTGTGTTGGGTCCTAGCCTTAATATTACATTTGGGTGTCTTATTAAGGACTATCTTTATATATTTAATCTAAAATTGTCTTTCTTTTTCAGATGTCTTCCAACAATGCTGCTTCTGGATCAAACCCTACCGGCTCCTTCTCTATCATGAACCTTTGTGGGAGAGTCATCTTCAATGGTTCCAACTTTATGGATTGGATCTAGAAAATCAGGATGGTCACTCCTTACGAGGACAAGGAATATGTCCTCTACAATGAGCGTAAGGAACTTGATGAGTCGTCTGCTACTCCTGAGGAGATCGTTGAATTCCGGACTCATGAGAGAGATGCCACTAAAGTGGCATGTATCATGTTGCTACAATGACAACCGAGCTCCAAAAGTCCTATGAGGACTATTACCCTTTTAAGATGTCGAGGAGAATGATACACTAAAGTAGGATGCTTGCTAGCTGAAACCTTGCTTCATTCTTTCACTTTCTTCCTTCAAAACACCAACTATCTTCACAAAAGGGAGAGGAAAAGATTAGGGTTTCTTCTTGAGTATGAGAGGGCAGATGAAGGCTGTGGGTGGACAAACCCTAGCCCCCATAATCCTTAAACAATGGACTAAACCCCAAAATATTAGAGTTTCACACACAACAATCAACACGACGCGCCCTGAGGGAAAACACGTGGTGTTGCTCAACTAAAGCACGTGTCTTTTATTGTCTAAACATACCATGTTGGTGACTCCAATAAGTTGTGTTTAAACTCCAAGATTGCAACCACCAAACGAATTACCATGACATAAAAGGATTTAGTAGTATCTGAACATCGGGATGTTAAATTTTGAGAGTGTGTTAACTTTTGAGCTACTTTACAAGGTCAGTTTCCTTTAATATACTCGTGGGTCGAAGACACCAATGCTGACTCACCGAATTGTGTTTAGAGGTTGGTATTTGTCTTTGTCACAATTTCTTGCTATGCTTATATGTGCTTGTTCTCTTTGTACCTCTTGTTGTTATGATTATATGCTAGTTGTAGAGGGTGAAATAGACCCGATACCGATTGAAAGAGACCAAAGGGGGTGAAATAGATCCAATACTAGTTGAAAGAGACCAAATGGGTTGAAATAAACCTAGTATCGGTTAAAAGATACTGAAAGCATTAAAATATACACAGTACCGGTTGAAAGAGACCGAAGGGAATGAAATAGACCCGATTATGTTTTGACTGTTATATATATATGGCATAGGGTATTTTAGGGGTGCTCATTAAGCTTTGGGCTTACAATTTTCAGTTTGTGTTTTAGGTATGTCTAGCTCGAAAGGGAAGGGGCCGAATGTTGGATTAGGTTTCTAATTTCATAACTATTTCTGGAATGTACTTGAACCGGTTGGCATGGTCCATTTGGGTTGCATGGCATTGCAACACTTGGATAGACTAAATGAGGGAAAGAACACTTATGGTTTATTAATATATTATAAGTTCTAATATATTAATAATATTATTTAATTAGTATTGATCAATAATTAATTTGGAATTAATTAAGTGATCAAAAGGAGACTAATTAAATATATGGGGTTGATTGCGTAAATCATCCATTCTTGTATAGTGGGCTAATGATCCATGATTTATTGAATTGGGCTAAAACCCATAAGGTTCTCCTGGATAGTCGATGGAGGTTATAAACCCATGGATCATGGAATATGAAAAGCCATGCACATTAGGGTTTACATGGAGTAACCCTACATGTGGCACACTATATAATAAGCTCCATGGCAAGCAAAATCGGCCACTAAGAAGAGAACAAGAGGGCTAGCCAATTTTGAGGTGTTAGCGTACTTCTCTCAAGGTTATTCCAAGTGTTGCGGTGTCGTGTGAGACATTTGAGGCATCACACTTGAGGTGCTAGGCTCACAAGGTTCTCAAGGAATCTAAGCAACAAAAAGGTATGTTCTTCTACTAGATACTATGTTCAAAGTTCCCCATGCCATGCCAGTTAGGTTAAGAATCTTGGAAAATCAAATTTTCATGTATCTTAGTAAAACATAGATCCAAGGTTTTTAGGGTTGCATGTACACCTTAGGAGTGTTAGAATGCTCAAAACCCTTTAGTGGTATCAGATCCTAGGCTTGTTTTCTTGATACTTGATGCAAACTTGTTGAAAAGACTCAAAAAATTACTATCTGCTGAGTGAACTCGCTGAGTCCATGTGTTAATTCATGCTAGTCGTCGAGTAGGTTCTTGCACTCGATGAGTAGGAGGCCTGGGATGCTGTTTTTTGAGTTTTGCTGCTGGAAATGGACTAGAAACATTACCCTAAACCGTTATGGTCTTATAAAACTTGTTTTAGATGGTGCAATGGTTATGCTAATCCATTTACAATGGATATTATCAAAATTTCAAGTTTTGTATGTGTTATTTATGATTCTTGTTATTGATATGAATGTTCATGAACTTATGAGTTTAGAAGATCATAGGAATTATTTGCAAATAGTTTGTTAGTTTAATTCTTGATGTTGATGTGTTTTAATGGAATCTATAATTTGTCCTCAAGTTATGGATTACCAAAGGTCATTCTTTTAAAGTTCATTAATAAACACATAGGTTACATAAAATGAAAAGTCTCTGATTTTAATAAACCATTAACTCATAAGTTATGAAAGATGAAAAGTTTTGAAAGTTACAAAACTTGACCTCAGGTTTTGGAACATGTAAAGTCACTTTAAAAAACTTTAGTTCCAACCCTTAGAGTTTTAAAAGTTAAAATTCAACCCTTATACTTTATAATATTAAAAGGTAATTATATATATATAAAAGAACAAGTCGTTTTACCGTTAGTAGGCCTCATTCACGAAGCCGGTCTATAAGGAGGGTATAAGGTTTTTGCCTATAAAATGACCGCTTAATGGGTGTCCACTCTCACCCACCGCTTCCTTAACTGGTGGAGGGTCGTTATCTGAACGGGTAGGACAATGACTTTAATCCTCATTAAAAGTATGACAATTTTAAAGTAACTAAATGTTTTTACAAATTCTCAATCTTAGTTACTTTAGGAAAAATGTGAATAAAATGCTAACCCATGAAATTACACTTTGCACTTTGTTTAAGTCGTTAGTGGAGTGTGTGTGGTTAACCGGCACACTAACCTGGACTTAACAAGGTAGGCAAAGGGTGGCTTAAGGTTTATCATAGATCGGTGGAGCGCTTGTGGTTAACCGGCACATCGGGTGAGTGATAAACATTAAGAGTACCAAGTAATTTGCATTGTTACTTCACACCTTGTTTTATGATCTTCGGATTCCCAGTCACAAAACTTGAAGGGCACACTTGAGATTGAAACCTGCCATTGAAAAGTTTAATGAATCTCAAAAGAATCTAGGAGTTTCAAAACCAATTAAAACCTACTAATTTATTTCGTTTTTCGTGGTGGAAATTGGTGAATCGTCATTCACCTACCTTCAAATATTTTATAGCTTGGATTACGACATCCTACTTCTAAGTTATAAAATATTGTGTTGGGTCCTAGCCTTAATATTACATTTGGGTGTCTTATTAAGGACTATCTTTATATATTTAATCTAAAATTGTCTTTCTTTTTCAGATGTCTTCCAACAATGCTGCTTCTGGATCAAACCCTACCGGCTCCTTCTCTATCATGAACCTTTGTGGGAGAGTCATCTTCAATGGTTACAACTTTATGGATTGGATCTAGAAAATCAGGATGGTCACTCCTTACGAGGACAAGGAATATGTCCTCTACAATGAGCGTAAGGAACTTGATGAGTCGTCTGCTACTCCTGAAGAGATCGCTGAATTCCGGACTCATGAGAGAGATGCCACTAAAGTGGCATGTATCATGTTGCTACAATGACAACCGAGCTCCAAAAGTCCTATGAGGACTATTACCCTTTTAAGATGCACGAAGACTTGATGGAGCGCTACCATCAAAGTGCTCGTCAAGAGAGGTATGCCATCATCTCCTCCATGATAACAACCCAGTTGAAGGATGGTGAACCCATCACGGGCCATTTATAGAAAATGCAAAGGTTTGCTGACCGTTTGCTGAAGCTAAATGTGAACTTCCTCGAGGGGTTGGCAATTGGCATCATTTTCACTCCTTACCTTCTTGTTTTGATCAATTCTGAATGACATACCATATGAGCAAGGAGGAAGTTACACTCAACAAACTTCAAGGACTCTTAAAGACCCCCGAAAGTGGTCTTAAGGATAAATCGGTTGTGACCATTTCTACTAGTACCGCGACCCCTATCTTGGTAGTCGGGCAAGGCAAAGGAAAGAAGAGGAGGGTCCCTTTGAAGGGTACCAAGGGAAATTACCTTGATGGCTCCTCTTCAAGTGGAACCAAGAAAGGTTATGTCACTCTTTCCGCCAACCCTAAAGAGGCTGAAAGCTTCTATTTCCATGAAAAGTCGCACTAGAAGTGAAACTGCCCAAAGTACCTGCAATATGTTAAGGATAGGAAAGTGAAACCCAACCATGCAGGTATTTACACTATATTGTCTAATAACTCACCTCATTCTAATTCTTGGGTCCTTGATATAGGTTGTGGTATTCATATATGTTCTGATTTGTAGGGACTAAGAAGAAGTGAGAATGTGGAGCATGGAAAGATAAACTTGATCATGGGGAATAGGAAAGCTTCACTTGTCACCAAGATTGGAGTTTATTCTTTGTTGCTAAGTTATGGGTTAGTGTTAGATTTGAATAAATTTCATTATTCGTCTGAAATGTCAAGAAATATTATTTCCTTTCATGGTTTGTACAAAAAAGGGGTATACCTTTTTGTTTGATAATGAATGTGGTGGTATTAATGCTTTCTTTAATAATGTTCTTTATTTTAAAGCATTATCTTGTGATGGTGTACATGAAACTGTGTCGGTTGTAGATAACCTAGGAAATAATGTGTTGTGTATTGATTCTTCCAATAGCTTGGATAAAGCATCATTACGGCATTGTCGTCTTGGACATGTAAGCAAGAAACGCATAGGCCAACTCCAAAAGGATGGAGTTTTGGAGTCATTTGACCTAAAGTTGGATGATAGTATTGAATCTTGTTTGCTTGGGAAAATGACAAAGTCACCCTTCATTGGTACTTGTGCTACGGGTGAGGGTTTGTTGGATCTCATACATACTGATGTGTGTGGGCCCTTCAGAACTGCCACAAGGGATGCTAACCGCTTCTATGTAACTTTCACTGATGATTTTAGTAGATATGTACATATCTACTTAATCAAGCATAAGTCAGAAACCTTTGAAAAGTTCAAGGAGTTTAAACAGGAAGTGGAGAATCAGTTGGGCGGGAACATTAAGATGCTTCGATCCGATCGAGGTGGTGAGTATCTTAGTACATAGTTCCTTGACTATCTTAAGGAATGTGGGAATGTCTCACAATTGAGACCTCGCAGAACACCACAGCTTAATGGTGTGGCTGAGAGGTGTAATCGAACCTTGTTGGACATGGTTCGTTCCATGATGATTCGAGCTTCGCTACCAATATCATTTTGGGGGTATGCCTTAGAGACTGCCGCCCATATCCTTAATCAAGTCCCTAGCAAAAAGGTTTCCAAAACACCTCATGATATGTGGACTAGGAAAGTTCCCAATCTGGACCACCTCAAAATTTGGGGTTGCGAGGTTTTCGTGAGGCGCGAGACTCACGATAAGCTCGAACCTCGAAGTGAGAGGTGTATTTTCATCGGCTACCCACATAAATCTTTTGGTTACCTCTTCTACATACCCAATGATAATGTGGTTTTTGTAGCAAGGAGGGGAGTCTTTCACGACAGATAGTTCATAAGCCAAGGAAACAGTGGGAGGCAAATTGACCTTGAAGAAATTCAAGAGTCAAGCGGTGAAGGAACCTCAAACCCTAACAATCAACCTGAGGAGCAAACTCCTGGTGATCCGACTGACGAGTCTGTACCTTTGAGGCGTTCCACGAGAGTTAGGAATGCACCTGAGCATTACTATGGTTTCCATATTACTGCGGAAGGTGATACACTTATCAGTGATAGCACACTCGTAAGTCTGGATGAACCTAATAGCTACACTGAAGCCATGGCAGGCCCTGAGGCTGCTAAATGGAAAGAGGCTATGGACAATGAGATACAGTCCATGTATGACAATAAAGTTTGGAACTTGGTTGACAATGTACCAGGTCGTAAGACAGTCGGGTGCAAATGGATCTTTAAGAAGAAGACCAACATGGATGGTAATGTACACACTTATAAGGCACGACTAGTTGTAAAGGGCTTTTATCAAACTCCAGGAGTTGATTATGATGATACCTTTTCACAAGTAGCAAAGATTAAGTCTATTAGGTTTATGTTAGTCATTGCAGCATTTCATGATTATAAAATATGGCAAATGGATGTCAAAACCGCTTTCCTTAATGGAAGGTTGGCTGAGGATGAAATAGGGTTTTATCAGTACATAGTACCTTAATAGAGTGTGTAAGCTTGAGAAATTCATCTATGGATTGAAACAAGCACCTCACAGATGGAATCTTTGTTTCGATGAGAAAGTCAAAGAGTTTGGATTTTCGAGGAGCGAAGATGAATCTTGTGTATATGTCAAGGCTAGTGGGAGTATAGTTAGCTTTTTGATATTGTATGTGGATGATATACTACCCATAGGAAATGACATCCCAACTCTATAAGAAGTGAAGTCTTGGCTTGGGAAGTGTTTCACTATGAAGGACCTTGAAGAAGCTGCCTAGATCCTAGGGATAAGGATTTTGAGAGACAGGAGTAAGAGACTAATTGGACTTAGTCAGAGTACCTACTTGGATAAGGTGCTGAATAGGTTCAGCATGCAGAATTCCAAGAAAGTAGAGATACCAATACAGAGTAATGCCAGATTGAGTAAGACTCAGAGCCCGAGTACAGAGGATGATATAGCTGAGACGAGTCGAGTACTGTATGCTTCCGCTGTAGGCTCGATCATGTATGCTATGACGTATACTAGTCCTGATGTGGCCTTTGCATTGAGCATGGTCAACAGATATCATGGGAATCCTGGTAAGGCTCATTGGACTATGGTAAAGAACATTCTCAAGTACCTGCGAAGGACTAAGGATTGGGTCCTTACCCTTGGTGGGAGTGATGACTTGAGAGTAGTAGGGTATAGTGATGCTAGCTTCTAGACTGATAGGGATAATTTCCGCTCTCAGTCAGGCTGGGTCTTTACCTTAAATGGAGGAGCAATTACTTGGAGAAGTTCCAAGCAGGAGACATTGGCTGATTCAACTTGCAAATCAGAGTATATAGCAGCAAGCAAGGCAGCGAAGGAGGCTATATGGCTAAAGAACTTCATCGGAGACCTTGGAGTTGTACCAACTATAAAGGAGCCTATGGAAATTTTCTGTGATAGTGAAAGTGCAGTTGCCTTACCCAAGAAACCAAGGGATCACGGAAGATCCAGACACATCGATAAGAAATATCATTTGATTAGACATCGAATAAAAGAAGGACTCCTTGTGGCAAAGAGGGTATCATTGGATGAGAACCCAGCAGATCCCCTCACGAAGGGACTAGGTAGGGTTAAACATCTTCAACATGTGAGGCGCATACGACTAATGGATGATATTAGTTTTAGAAATTAGATAACTTTTGAAATTTGTAAAGCATAATTGACATTTGATGATAAATAAAAGTTGTTGTTTATTTATAAGTATAAGTGTTGCTATATTTTGTCAATCGTTTACTATCATTTCAATTTTGCATGTTTTGACTTCCAGAATAATTATGTTATGGTATATCATATTATTCAAATTCTCCAGAGTCGGTCATATGTCGGAATTAGATATGAATCAAGACTGTCATGAGTTGGTTTGTAGATGTCTAAGTTGTTGGACATAGCAAGAGTTGCTACAACACTCATGAGTACTCATAAGTTTTGAGTAATGGATTCAACGCACGCTCACTTGTATCATTTCATGGAATTTATCTCGAGTGATCGTGAGACAGTAATATCATATAAGTCTTCAAACCTAGAGATATGAGTTGCTGACTATGAGTTGGTTATACATTGATTGTATGAAAACGTATTGGTAACTCAATGTTATAACACGTGCCTTTGTGTATAATTCAACGAGTAGTAGAACAAGCATATGAGTCAAAGTTTATTTGTTCCATCTTGGATTAGAAGCGATATCTGGGCCCCTCGATGATTTGTTTTGACCTATGCACCGGGCCCGGTCAAAACTATATTGATGTGTTCAATTAAGTTCTATGTTAAACAAATCGGAAATCAGGAAACAAACTACTGGACAATAAGTAAGACATTGTTCCATGTATTTGTCCGGCTGATATCTAGAATAGAGGATTATATGATCACTTATCTTAAATGGCGTATCATCATCATCATCTCAGTTCCACGAGATCTTGAAAGAGCTATGATTGCTGATCGGTTCCTGAAGTCATTCTTGCAGTTGTAGTTATTAGATTTATCCAAGTGGGAGATTGTTGGATTAGGTGTCTAAGTTCATAACTATTTCTGGAATGTACTTGAACCGGTTGGCATGATCCATTTGGGTTGCATGGCATTGCAACACTTGGATAGACTAAATGAGAGAAAGAACACTTAAGGTTTATTAATATATTATAAGTTCTAATATATTAATAATATTATTTAATTAGTATTGATCAAGAATTAATTTGGAATTAATTAAGTGATCAAAAGGAGAATAATTAAATATACGGGGTTGATTGTGTAAATCATCATTTCTTGTATAGTGGGCTAATGATCCATGGTTTATTGAATTGGGCTAAAACCCATAAGGTGCTCCTGGATAGTCCATGGAGGTTATAAACCTATGGATCATGGAATATGAAAAGCCATGCACATTAGGGTTTACATGGAGTAACCCTACATGTGGCACACTATATAAGAAGCTCCATGGCAAGCAAAATTGGCTACTAAGAAGAGAACAAGAGGGCTAGCCGATTTTGAGGTGTTAGTGAACTTCTCTCAAGGTTATTCCAAGTGTTGTGGTGCCGTGGGAGACATTTGAGGCATCACACTTGAGGTGCTAGGCTTGCAAGGTTCTCAAGGAATCCAAGCAACAAAAAGGTATGTTCTTCTACTAGATACTATGTTCAACGTTCCTCATGCCATGCTAATTAGGTTAAGAACCTTGGAAAATCAAATTTGCATGTATCTTAGTAAAACATAGATCCAAGGTTTCTAGGGTTGCATGTACACCTTAGGAGTGTTAGAATGCTTAAAACCCTTCACTGGCATGATCACACCGGATCCGCCCATGTTTTCCGCATTACGTGATTTTGGGATTTTGTACTCTGATGTTATTTTCACTATGATACACTTTTGGTTGTTTTGATATGATTATTAGATATTTAAGAATGGTTTAAGAACAAAAATTTTATCTGACTTTTTGGGGATGTTACACATAGTGTATCCGTATTTGTGGCAATGATATCATTGGGTTTTAGATATAGGTCTTACATGTTCTTTCCATTTTACTTTTCTAAAAACTTGGAATTCTATTTCAGAAAGATCATCATCAAAGAATCTCATTCGAAATCCTTAGGATTATAGAGCTCCTAACATAATTTCTAAGGATAAGGTTGATATATCCTTAGATTCCTCGATGAAAATCATTATCTATTCGAACTTTCTTGTGTGACTACACAAAAATTTCTTAATTATCCACCTATCTTCAATAACTTCTACATTAGTCCTCATTTGAGGGACCAATATAGTCACATGATTGTAGAACTTTTCAATAAATTATGCTTCTTTCATCTTTATACATTAAATTCACATCTCAAAGTTTGCAGTTTTACTATCCTTACTCTTTCCTCTTTATAGTAAGTTCTGTAAAGTGTGTCCCATGCAGCCTTCAAAGAAGCTAATGAACATAACTTCTAAAAATGGTTTGTCTACGACCTCATTGATCAAGAAAAAGGATTTTTCAATAAGTTCCCAAAGATCTAATGAATCAAATAGTACCCTCTCCGATTTATTCAAGTGGTAATAGTTATTTCCATTAAAGTTCAAAATTTATAAGTGTATTTTGTTTAGATAGGATCTATATATCTAATCTTTCATATGTTTTTCTTCTTGTTTCCTATGATTTTGAACCCACTGTGATACTATTTTGTTCGATCAAAAAGGATTTAAACACAAGAATGTTCCATGAAGATTTAATGAACTATTTTGCCTTTTCAACCATCCTGGTTTGAGAAAAACAACCCTAACTTACATTATAAAGAGATGTAACTGGCATACTAATTACCAACTATAAATAATAATAAATATTGTTTATATACATAATGACCAAACTGTCACAGTTAAAGGAATCTAACATAAGTAGAATAACTAACTACCAATCTAAGTTAATATTTTATATTACTTTTTATCTTAGTGCAAGTGAGCTTTACATGTACTTGAACGTGCAAATATGTTGAATTACATCCATGTCGAACGACAACTATATCTGATATACATAAAAAAAGTTGACCATTTTGGTAAACCAGTCTCCGACCTGAGCCTTTTCCGCGACTTAGTCAGGGGGGGGGGGGATTCTTAAGACCAGATCCTACATATATTGTACATCAGTTTCACATTTGAGATAAAGTTTCGCATTTGAAGTTGATTTGTCGTAATGGGTCCCTGCAGAATTTGCAAAATTGATAGTTATTACCCAGTTTTCAAACTTCTTGTAACTCTCACCCAAAAGTCAAAATTTTCACAAATTTTGAAAGATTTTCTCGGCTTTTCGTGATTGTTTTTTCATGGAGGATTATTGTGGTTTCATTCTTGGATTTTCATTTTTGAGTCAAAGGTGGTCCGAAAAATGAAGAATTCGAAAATTTGTAATATTTTTTGGATTTGCTCAGATGTGTACAAAACGTTTATGCCATGTGTCAAGGGAGGATTGTATTACTTATTCCACATTGATCGCTTCCTCATTCCCATATGGTTTTTATAATCATATTTTGATTATATAAAGGGGGAGATTTGAATATGAGAATTCGAGAAGTTTGGATTTTCATATTAGGCAAATTTAAAGACCAATGTGACCTTGAGAAAGAAAATTTTATGAAGTTATTTGAATTGAAAATTATGAAGTGATTTGGGTTTTTCCTTGTTCATGAAGGGTTTGGACATAATGAAGATTTTTAGGGTGTATTTTTATGCTCAAAGTTGGGTAATTGATTGTGGAGATTTGTATAATCCAACTTACCTTTTGATGTTCAGATTGTAATGTCTCACACTCCAGAACCCGTATTGGAAAATCATTGACGACTTGAAGATTTGATGCTCATTTCTATATTTGTCAAGCTTGAGGTTTCGTTTGTGAAGTTGCTCTTATTGGAGATTGAAGTCGAATCATCCATTCCTAACTTTGAGAGGGGGGGGGGGGATGTTAGGGTGCAAAGTTATACATGGATTAACTTTGTAATGGATTGACTTTATAAGACCCAGTTGTATGTAAGATTGGAGCCTTGTGACGAGAGAGAGAGAGAGAGAGAGAGAGAGAGAGAGAGAGAGACTTATTAGCACCTTTATAAATAGTGGGTTGCATACCAGAGAGAGAGAGAGAGAGACTTATTAGCACCTTTATAAATAGTGGGTTGCATACCACTAGTAGAGTGTGCTTGAGAGATGTGCTTCATTGTGATTAGTGATTGAGATATTTATGTAGAACTAAATTTAGATCCCTTTTGTACTAATTACTATGATGAATACATCTTTTTAGCACCCAAATCCTCATGTTCATTGTGTTCTTACAATTCCACATGCCAAATCAAATGCTCATAATTCACAACACAAATCTATCGGTTTATGTTGATGTTACCGTTATCGGGTCAAACGAGTAATTGTAAAGATTTAGGCTATTTGATGTTATCCTACACACATATCTCCTAATTAAATCTTTGAGGGTGATCTCTTTGTAATAGTTGTATATGAGAACATCATAATGCACAATTTAATGAAATGATTGAATGATGTTGGTTGCTTTGATCAATAGATTAAACTCAACCATAATAAAATGTCATGTTAGCATCGAATGTATATGCAATTCAATGGCCATTGGATTGCGCAATATGGAAAAAAGTATCTCTTTTGATATAAATTGATTAATAAATATATTATTTAAAAAATATGTTATACTTAATTTTTATAGAGCCCAGTTCACTATTGGAAAAAAATATAATAAAACTTTATAAAAATTAGAATGCTAGAACAATTCATTAAATCGTTCAATAGATTGTATATAGCCTATAAGTCAAATAGAAAAATAAATATTTGTAGACATACGGAATGGGGTATAGGCATTTTAAAATGACAAGTGGGCCTTAATTTGCAACTTCAAATGAGGTCAAGAAATTAATAGTCGATAGTTGCTACTTGCTAAGGTGTGTTTATCATATAAAACAATGACCCAATAAGTTTTGTTAAATATAAAGAGAGTAATTGCGTCTTAGAGACGATATATAATATAAAACTTGTTCCATCTAAAAAGATGGGATGAAATTTGCAATAAGTATTTCATTAGTCTAGTCCTGCTACAATTTACACCAAACATAATACAACATATTCGGTATCCACAAACATGAATCACATTTATATGAAGATGTCATAAAATATTTTATTTATCTATTTCAGATATTACATATTACAAGAATTATATTATATGTATTCCGTTAACGAACCTATTACCTGTAAACTACTCGTGACACCACAGGCACGGTGGAAGTTGTAGGCGTCGTTTATTTTGTCGATTTCGTATGTAATAAAATACCACAAAAAGGATAGGAATGCAGCCACAAAGCACGATAAAAATCAATAACAAGAAAAGCATACAACATATTGCAGGCCTGATATCGAACCACAAAAAGAACGTGAGTATCCTGCAATAGAAAATTCAAAAAATACACGGTTTATCTGAAAATTTTGAAATAACATGAAAGAACAAAATAATTACCATGTAAGTTTGGTGCCACAAGGTATGTTTGATTGTCTCCTTTTACAATAAAAAGCACTCATAAACCCCACCAAGAAATACCGAAAACGTTCTTTTTGTTTTCCATATTTCTAAAAATAGCAAAAGCTTCTTGTGACCATGGCCCACCTTTGTCCTGTATAACCGTGAAAATGAGATGAAATATACAGTATAATATGAAACCAACGATCCAAAACCAGAGGGGCATTTTGGGATTTCATGTTGACTTTTATTGAGTACGAATGCGGCAAGAAATATAAACATCATGGTGAGAAGCATATCAATAATTAAAAATCCCTTTGTTAGGATTCTTAATAGGGTTGGAGTCTTAATTCATCATTGTCTCTTATCCTACAAGTTGCATGTGAATGGAAGTATCGTTTGGATATGAAATAGAGCTAGTAAATATATACCATAGAGAACTAACCAACATGTTACTAACCGAACCAATTAAATCGGTAGCCAAGTTGTTTGGTAGTCAATATGTTTGGCTAGTAATACCATATCAATTAAGTAGTCTTGGTACGGTAACGGTATGAGATTTTGAATACCACGGATTGTACCGTACCAACCAATATATACATACATATATATATATATATATATATATATATATATATATATATATATATATATATATATATATATATATATATATATATACCAATTCACAAATACAAAGAAATATGAGTTCTCATATTTTCATGTTTTAATTAGATTAACAACTAACAAATCTTAGAATAACTAAACTAACACATTGACCGACAAATCACGTGATCGGTGATACATACACTAAAACTTAAAAATGAATACAATTAATTTTGATGTGCATGAGATCGGAAGAAATCTATTCCATCTGGTAGTAATTAATGGTAGCAACTTGCTAGGGGTAGACCTCTTTTAATCCTTTTAGTGGTTTCGAATAAAAAAATATTACCAGAAGCGAGTGAAGCAACGACTAAATGTCCACAAATTCAACTTATATTCATATATAATATATATCAGTTAAATTTTTTGGTATATACCAAATACCAATATATACCAACCAAATTTGTTGGTAGCCAAATTAATTGGTACCAAGTACACTTGGTAGTTGGTATGGTACTGGTAGATAAAATCTTATACCAACTATAGTTGGTACGGTACACGGTTTGGAGAAAAAAAACTCGGTATTGTATCAATTCCACCCCTAATATGAAATTTATTATTCTTGTTAATTGTATCCAAACTCTTGCAAGAGTTTGGGAAATTGTAGATCGGATCGATTAAGATTAACCCTAATTTAATCAACTTAATCAATAAAATGGTTAATAGCACAAAAGACACTAAGTTTACACAAAAAAATTAATTTGACACTGTGTTTTTAATTTTCTTTGTCTAAAATTTGACACCGTATTTTCCAATTTTTAGAATTCTGACCACTTGACTGGTTAACCCAGTTACTTGCTGCCGTGGTATGATGATGTGCCAATTTTGATGACATGACATGCTGATATGTCAAAAATGATTTTTTTTCCACAAAAGACTTTAAGTTTTCACTTTTTCGATTTTGACACTAAGTTTATGTTTTTTTTTCAATTTTGGCACTTTGTTTTTTTTATTCCAAATCAAACATCATTTTTTTCCCAATTTTGTTCAATGTTGACCACTTTCCATTTGAAACCATATAAATATTTTTAATACATTTTAAACCATATAAATATATATATTTTTCATTTAAAAACTCTATTTTTGTATAAATACAACTTTTTTTTTTTTACGTTCAAACTATAATTTTATGTATAAATATGCAGTAGTTATATAATCAGAACAAAAATAACCATAAGCTTCGAATAAGATCAAGAAAATTTTATCATTTATTGCTTATGAAATATCATTTATTTTATTTTTTGTTGTAGATTTTACACATAGAGCAAAATACCAAAATTTAATGAGAATACTAAAATAGATGTAATAGTGACAATACTTATCCTTCATAAAATATTTTTGAAAAAAAATAAGCTAAAAAAATATATGATTTAATGAGAGCCACACCATGAGATTCAAGATGTTCATAATAATATTACGAATAAGATATGAGATGTAAAATTTCACAGGTTGCAAACTTGACATTTGGACCTTGATCGACTAGACGCCTGCAAACCTCCAAACTCATTTTAAAGTTGACTATTTAATATAAAATACAATTTTAAACTAATATATATTTATACATAAAATTATGGTTTGAATGTAAAAAACCCTTGTATTTATACAAAAATATGGTTTTTAAATGAAAAAATATATATTTATACGATTTAAAATGTATTAAAAAAATATTAATATGGTTTCAAATGAAAAATGATAAACACTGAACAAAATTAGAAAAAAAATGTTGTTTGATTTGGAACAAAAAAACAGAGTGTCAAAATTGAAAAAAAAAAATTAAACTTATGTCAAAATCGAAAAATATTGAACACTTAGTTTATTTTGTGGAAAAAAATCCAGTTTTGGCACGTCATCATGTCATGTCAGCATGCCACGTCAACTAAAATGTCATCATGTCACGTTAGCAGGTAATCGGGTTGACCAATCAAATTGTCAGAATTGTAAAAAATTAAAAAACACAGTGTCAAATTTGAAAAAAAAAACACAATATCGAATTAGAATTTTGGTGTAAACTTAATGTATTTTGTACTATTTACTCTCAAGAAAAACTCTAATTTTTAATTAGGGTTTTTCTTGATCGTCCTAGCCTATATGAACTCAACTTGAGTTTTATTCTTTTAAACAATAATGGCTAATGACCATGAGTTTGATTGCCTTTTAAATTTTTCTAAAAATAGAAGCAGATTTGAGGTCAAATCTTTGTTTGCCGCAAGTCAAAATTTCCAATCATCAATTATGTATATAAAGTAAACTTGACATGAATTAGATCTATAACCAAATGCATCAGTAAACGATTGTTATATGATAAGATGATAAATCAATTAAATAAAGAATAAATCGGCGTTTCTTTATCTTATCTAAAAGCTAATGATAGCAACTTAAATATTTTATGCATGAAATCATTGTACAAGTGATGCAAAATGCTACATATACTTCAAATAGACAAAAAGGAACACTTACAAACCTTTATATTTCTCAACTCCCTAGTTTTCAAGGTACAATCAAGTAAGCACCAAGTACTACATCTAATGCCTATCTACTACAATCAATATACTTCACAGTTCATAATTCTACAACTGATGCAAAATGCTTCATATATACTTCACATAGACATAAAAGAAACACTTGTAAACTTTCTTATATTTCCAACAAGCTTCCTAGTTTTCAAGGTACAATGAGGTAAGCACTAAGTACAATGGCTAATGCCTATCTACTACAACAACAACTCAATTGTTGACTCCTGAGGGAATACACAATGGACATGGTGGGTCCCTTCTATCTTCATTACTAGTTCTTGTTTCCAAACATTCCACATGATAAAAATGACCACAAACTAAAACTGCCACAACTGAAAAATCACTCATTCTTTGTCGACATAATCCACAATCCACATTCATTACATTTGGGGAAATTGCACTTATCATCATGGAATTTGACCTAATTCGGTCAACTCTTCGTGATCCCTTATTGTTCCTCCCTATACAAAAACACCAACAACAAGAAAATTGTAAGAATTTTGATCTTACTCGATCCAATTCCATCACAATTTGGCAATGTTTGTGGATTCCAGTAGAAAACACCGGAATCGGAATTTGGGATTCCATTCCATTGCATGTTTGGTGGTTTACAATGTGACATATTATGATTCATTCATATTCCAATTCCGTTGGGTTCTAATTCCTTTGACAGATTCCATTCCTTCCAAAAACATTATGCGACCCAAATGCCTTGATGTTCTTTTTTAAATTTGGGAATTCAAGAATCTTTTGAGGATTTCCATCATAAAATAAAAAAAGAAAAAAGAAAAAGGAAAATGGGATCACCTCCTTGATATCCGAATCCTGATTCTGGCCTATGACCAAATTTCCAAGAATGTTTGTCATTATTCTTTCCATGAGAAGTTGAAGTTCCTGAATAATTTGCAGCTTTTTGTTGTGAATGTTGGAGACTGTAGTAGTGACGTGGCACCTTTGATGACAATGTCCGGTTAACATTGTGGTGGCGGTGATTGGCGGCTGACTGGTGGTGGCTTTGCGGTGATTTTTCCTTGTTATTCATGAGAGATGATGATGTGGACTTTCCTCCAGTAGAGCCAACCGAATGAGAAGATTTCTGTTAAAAAGTAGATGTTATTTATAAAGCCATGAATTATTTCAAGTCTTGAAAAGGACAAAATGAGAGGAGAGAAAATAAAACCTCTTTTAATGATGATTCCATTTGAGAGGTGTGAGATGAAAATGCTGCAATTCAGGACTTAATCTGGTAAGCTATATACGGGTGTTTGTTTTTAGTAAATGCAGAAAGAACAACGATGAATAAGAATCAGCTCAAGTTATTATGCATAAAAATGACATTCAAACTGGTTTTGTGTCATCTTTCATGGTTTTTAGAACATCAACGACATCTAGAGATTAACTAGGATAACTAATTGTATAAATTTGCATGTAATTGAGCACAACATTATCGTCACACAAAAACCCTAATCTCCCAACACCTAGGGTTCACAATGTCTATTGATTATAGATGATTCAAGCCAAGATTCATGATGGGTTTCTCACCTAAAACATTAAGATCAATTTCATTTCTGCAAAAATTATGGTAATTATGTATAGATGAAATCTTTTTATTAATTACCCAAAACAGGGCTTTAGCACTTGATCATTACAAACCGACAATATAAGATCAAATTCAGACATAAAGAATCTAACCCAAATGAAATGGAACAAAACCCATTAAGGATAACTAGAAATGAGATAAACCCATGATCAAAATTGTGTAGAAATGGAAGATAAAGATGAAATTAACGAAGGGCATACCTGGAAAAGGAGGGGTCTTGTTCCGGTCAGCTCTTCGTTTTCTCTTCCCCATTCGGTTATATAGATAATTAGATGTAAAAACTTATAGGTATCGTTTGAAAATTTAACGGCTAGGGGATAATTAGAGAGATTAGGGTTTTTGGGACGTTGGAAATTTTAGGGCAAGTGTAACCGAATCTTGTGGAAAAAGTGTGCGAAATATGTCCTTCTTGTTAATATCATCGGTTTCCTTTTTGCAATCCCAAAGCTTCTTTGGTTCCAAAAGCACTACCACCACCGATTAAAATTTTCTGTTTCGTTTTATTATAATAATAATGAGAGCAAAGTGTTATTTGTTTTCTTATAGACAAAAGGTTTTGGTGTTCAGTCTATATTTACATATTTTTGTAGGAAGATAGATAGATTCTATCAAGTTTATTTAAATTAAAATTTAAATAAATTTATTTTTTAAATTTAAAAATGTTTTTAATGTTGAAATTTTAATAGTTATAGTTTTACAACGCGGATGGTTTATCAAATTAAATTTCCTTTCAATTTTAATTCATTTAAGAAACTTCACATTGAAATCATATGATTCCTTTGTTACATATTCATAAAGATAAACAAAATGAAAAAACTATATAAGGAAATTGAGTAATCTAACAAAATATAAACAAATTTTTTTTGTGGCATATTAGAGCAAATTGTGGGATACTGAAGTAGGATTCCGGAGAAGACATGACCCAGGTTCCGGTTGAGTATAAAGTTAGATATGTTTTAAATAATACTACAACGTTAAAACAAACCCCTATTTGATCTTCGTACCCCAAAAAATTCTGTCAATCGCTTGTAGTATGACATGGCCTAGGTTCCAATTGAATCATTTATCCTCAATGATTTCTACGTCATCAACATCTTTTTCAACCAACATAGAACACCTTATAATCCCTTAATGACATATTGTTGTGGTAGGTTTGCGCTCTTTTCAATGGTGATTTTGAAACTCTCAAGGAGATTATATCAGTGGATTCCGTACACTAATACTTGATACTCACTTTAAGTTTGTGATACGGACTTGCATAGCTATAAACCAGATTCATCTTCTGAAAAATAGTCGTCCACCATGTGACTATCGTATATAGTCATTTTTGTATGTCTTGAAATCCAAAACACCCAAAAACAGTGGGCATTCAGTATACAAAAAATTGGAATTAACTAATCATCAAATAACATTTTATTATAAATGACTATTATTTAGGTAATTTAATTGAAACACAAGTATATAAGATATCACACTCTGACCAAGCTGGATAAATGGATCCATCAACCATGTTACTCCAGTCATATGTATCTATGTTGAAAGTTGTCAGCACAAATGTCTACCTGGTCTACACTCTATTAACAATGAGATCTACATCATGATGTGCTGCCAATCAACACATGTATATAATAAAGTCAATATTGATACTAGATTTATACTACGTATTGATCTATGTATATAACTTACAACGCATTCCAACCATCCCAAGTGACTATCCTATATAAGCACGTCCAAAACTCAATTGTCAGTATACTAGTGATAAAACGGTGTGAAAACTAAAATGAAGCTAGCATCCTATCGTTTATATAGAGTGTGAATGGTATCCCCTAGGTTCATAAATCTTCAAAGTAGAAAAATCGTATGTTAATTTTTTTTTATCACTAATGCATATTTCAAGAACTATACTACTTTTAGTTAATATACTTGTTCTTTTCCTTTAAGATTATAATAATTAGCTAATATCTTTAAGGTAATGACATCTTAAGAACTACATGTTTTGTCCTTCATAGTACTTTAGGCCTAAATGGTTGTTCTCATGGAGTTGAACTTTTATGTCTTTTATTCATCGGTCTACATTTGGTTCCAAAAGCCTTACCACCCACCGATTAAAATGTTTTGTTTTGTTTTATTATAAGGAGGGAGGGTAAAGTGTTAATTTTTTTTATAGACAAAAGGTTTTCAGTGTGTAGTGCGTGTGTGTGTGTGTGTGTATATATATATATATATATATATATATATATAGTTTTAAGTTTCATCAAAAATTATGTAACACAAATAAAGTTATTTATGGTCAAAGTTGACATGAAAAGACTTCAAAAATCAAACGTGGACAATAATTTTGGGATGGAAGGAGTACTATATTACTCTATTATTATACAAACCTTACTATTTCTAAAATATATTTAAGATGTCCAAAACTTTAAGCTTAAAGTACAATAAACCAATGCATATCGGTACCTCTCTAGCTTATCTGTTTACATAGTTATCTATTTTCATTACTTTTTCTCTCCTTAATCAGCTTAATCTCCTTACTGATGACCAATTCAAAACATAAATCAAGGGAATATAGTTTCATTTATTTTGAATTCCAAAATTCACTAATATCTTGCCCTGCACTCTCTCTCATCTTTTTTCTCAAAAATCGAACGCACCACTCTCCTTCTTCATCATCAGTTAAAAGTTAAAACCACCACCACATCACTTTCTGCCTAATGATGCTACCCAAGATATGTATATTCTTTTAGCAGCATAAAAACTATAGACTACCCAAGATATCTCCATTTATCTAAGGTTTTAATTCGAGAGTTGATGACTTGTCTTTGCTGACACTGGAATTTTCAATTTTCCCCTGTTTCAAAGGTTGCACTTTTACACGATTAGATAAAAACAATTTGGGTTTCAACAAAATTTGATTAATTCATGTTTTTTTTGGTTTATTTTTACTTTGGTAAATAGGGGTTTACACCATTAAAATAGATCCAAAACAGGCATTACCTAACGATTTCAGCACTGTCGTCGTCCCTGCATCATCACCACCATCATGTCATTAATATCTCCATCACTCTCTTAAAATTTAAGGATCTATGTGTCGTCACTTCATACTTATATCCGATGTTGATTCCTTAAAGATTCGAAGGAGGCCCATCGAAGCAAGGTATGTTTTCTTTAGTAGGTTATGATTTTTGGGTTTTGTATAGAGCTGATTCTTGATTAAACCCAAAAAACATTGTAGGTGTGTTGATCTGAATCTGTGTTTGAAGGTCTGGTTCGATTTTTCTGTAGGATTGTGTTTAATCTAGTAACATATACTTCCTCTTCTTTCTCATGATTTTGGTTCTGATTGTTTTGATTTACAATAGCGGAATCAATATTTTAACAAGTTTTTTTTATATGTAGGATAAAGAAACAAGAAATAGAAGCAATGAAAAGAAAAAAAATCAATGGTTTCTCCTTTAGAGTTCTCCCTATGTAAAATCACACCATGAAATCCCAAATGCCACCCTCAACACCATATGGGTCTATCTCTATATGTCTTAACCTTCTCGTTGTTTGTTGGATGTGTACCTTTATGTGCTTGTGTATGTGTGTATATGCCAAGGAATTGTGTATATGTGTTTAACTTTATCTATGTAAAGTTTTATCCTTATGACTATAGACACTTCAATTAATAAACAAACAAATGATTTTTTCTTTTTCAAACGAGTTAAAACAAGTTAAAAATCTTTGACTAAAGGAAATTAGATTTAGTTCAAACCTCCAGTGGTTAAAATATTAGTACCTTTTTATTTTATAATTTAGAGTCGAAGTTTATTTTCTGTTTCATATAGATATTCACAATTTAATTAATACATATTGTAGCACCTGGTTCATGGTACATATTTTCATTCAAGTAATTATAACATTTTGGCCTGAGACTTGGCGAGTTAAGGTCCAACTCGTCGAGTAGAATCGACTTTGGACACGAGAGTTTAGTGACCTACTCGACGAGTAGGCATTATTTGGACAAAACCCTAATCTAAGGGATTGCACCCAATTTAAGCATCTCATTCAGACTCCCTTCGTCCCTATTGATCTCAGAACCCTCCATATTAAACCCGAATCATTTGTGTAAAGATCTAAGGCCTTTGTGGTGGTTTTTGGTGATTTTGAAACTTAAGAAGGAAGAGAAAGGCTCGAGGAATCAAGAGGAGGCCAAATGAGTTTGAGTTTGTGCACCCTCTACAATTCTTTAGAGGTATAAAGCTAATACCTTGCTCTTTCGTGTTTTAGATCCCTTTTTGGGGTGATTTAGGGCTTTTAGGAGCCATTCTTGGTGACCAATCATGAGTGCAAGCATGGTGGGGGACTATGGCTTTAGATCTAAGGTCTTTAAGGGGTTACAAGGCATAAAGGAACTGATTTTGGAGCCTTGGAGAGCCCCATGCATCTTAAGAGTCGCATTTAGGGCCATTTGAGCTCATAGTCCCATGCATGCACGTAAAGTTTGTAAATTTATGTGCTAGATCGAGCTTAGAAGCTTAGATCTATCTTTTGGTCAAGTGTTGTACATCAGAAATCGAGAAATGATACTTGGTCATTCTCGACTCGGCGAGTCGTTCTTCGGACTCGGCGAGTCCATGGCTTGACTTCCCTTTTCTGTTATGGTTTGAAGGAACCCAGTGAATGTTAAAGTGGTCTTAGAGGGGTCCGGGGAGTGACCCAACGCATTGGACTTAGACATAGACCTGGTAATTATAGGACTCAACGAGTGTATGAACTGACTTGGTGAGTCCAAGGAAATCTCCCAACTTTCGAAGATGAACTCGACGAGTTGTTCATACAACTCGGCGAGTCAAGGGCAGGACTTGTTCATAGGATGGAGATGAATTCGACGAGTTGTTCATACAACTCGGCGAGTCGGATGAAGGTTCATTCGGGGTTGTTTTAGAAGGAGAACTTGTCGAGTCGTTGCCAAACTCGACGAGTAGAGGCGTGAAGAAGGACAAATGAAAGGATAGGGACTCGACGAGTTGGCTACCCAACTCGGCGAGTCGTGTCAACTGGAAGTTGACTTTAACTTTGACTTGGTCAGGGGTAAAATAGTCATTTTACCCTAAGAGTAGTTATCAGTGTCTGATTAAGTGTTTTATGGATTTATAGTCGGAGGATCACCAGAGCAGTAGTCAGACATCTACCGATCAACTTTTTAGCAGTTAGCCTTACAAGGTGAGTTACCTTCCAGTAGCGGTGGGTCTACAGCCACAATGCCAACACACTAGTAGGAGATGTATGTTATATGATTGTCTTTGTGATATTCATCTAGGTCTGCTACTACCTGATATGTTATGTACTGACATGATATGTTATATGAGATAGTGGTAGTAGGGGGATAATAGTCCCCAAGTTCGATTGTTAGGACCGAAGGGTAGTTCAGACACCCCAGTTATGTCTGATAGTATGTTTATATTATGATATATGTGATAGTAGCAGTAGGGGGTGGAATAGTCCCCGAGGTTCGGTTGTCGGACCAAAGGGTAGGTCAGCGCCCCAAAATGGCTCGTCATGGGTGGGTCAGCGCCCCAGAATGGCTTGACACGGTTAGGTCGGCACCCCAGAATGGTCGTACCGGATAATTCGGGCACCCCAGAATTGCCCAACAGTATGTATTCTATATGATTGTATGGTATGTTGTAAGATGGGGTAACTCAGTAAGTTTTGTGCTTACGGTTTTCAGTTTTGTTTTAGGTACCTATTCAACGAAGGGGAAGGAGTCGGCGCGGTAGCTGCACATCATACACGCATGGGATTCCGCCTTACGAGATTCCTTGGGATTGCACTCTGACATTGTTACTACTTTTCTTTATATGATTTTCAGACATGAGATTATGGTTTTATCAAATGATATGACACAGTGATGTTTTATGACAAATGTTTTCTAAATCGTTATACTAAAATTGAAATTTTTGGACTTGGAAATTGGGATGTTAGAAGTTGGTATCAAAGCCTTGGTTTGAGGGATTCGAACACACTCTCGGGAGTGTCTGGACTCAAACCGAAGGATTACAAGATTTTTACAAAGAAAAGGGTTTTCTAACTAAGTTAAGGAGTTTTGAGAACGAACAAGTCGTGTGATGTGCGCAACCGGCCAAGCTCAAGTAAGTTTTCCCCAAAGTACCCATACATGTTTATGTTATGATTATCAGCTAGTAGATCAGCATGCTAGATTAGGTCTAAGGATCTAGGAAGGATGCCTTATGTGCCTGTTATTGTTGGGTTTTGAGCATTCTAACACTCCTATGGTGTACATGCAACCCTATAAACCTTGGATCTATGTTTTCTCTATTATACATGCAAATATTAAATATTCCAAGGTTTCATCCTAACTAGCATATTATGAAGCACCTATACTACAAAGTTCTAGTTAGATGACATACCTTTTGATGTAGCTTGATGTCTTCAAGATTTAAGAGCTTAGCCCCAATAGTGTGGAAGCCTCAAGTGGAATCACAAATCACCAAAACACCTTGGAAGACTTTGAGAATAAGAATAATTTGGTTCTCTCTAGTGAAATAGGCTAGCCCTCTTAGTGTACCCACACTAGTGCCAATTTCACCAACCAATGATATATTTATATAGTATGTAAACTATGGTTAAACCCATGACCTTTCATTTCATATGATCCATAGGTTAAACACTCCATCAACTATCCATGAAAGCTTAGCCCAACCTAAATGAACTTGGTCTATCACACACATATATCTAAGAGTCCATATTTAATTAGTTCATTATGATCACTTAATTAATTCTTGATCAATACTAATTAAATAATATGATTCCACATTAATATATTAGAACTTATAATATATTAATATACTATTCTCAGAAGATGATCCATATAAATTGTGCCGGTGAAGTGCAACCCAAATGGACCATGCCAGGTCGGGTCAAGTACATAACAAATATAGTTATGGACTTAGACATTAATCCAACAGTCTCCCACTTAGATAAGTCTAAAACTATTATTGAGTATGACTTCAAAACCTAACTGGAAATCATAGCTTTTAAAGTTGCTGTCGAACTCTGACCTTGTAAATGACTTGTCCATTAGATAATGGATCATATATTCCTCTATTCTAGATATCATATGGATAGAGACATGGATTATAATCATTCTCTCTATCCATTTTTTGTTTCCCGATTTCCGATTCATGATGACTGATTGATTGAACAAATCAAATTAGCCCTGGCTTGGCCAAGCACTCACATGTGTCATAATTAAATCATCGAGGGGCCCACAAATATCGCTTTTATCCTGAAGGTAAAAGGAATGGATAAACTTCGACTCATATGGCTTGTTCTGCTACTTGTTGAATCATACACAAAGGCACGTTTTATAACATCGAGTTACCAATGCGTTTTCATGCAATCAATGTACTATCAACTCATTGTAACAACTCATATATATCTAGGTTTTAAGAATATAAGATATTATCGTCTCATGATCACTCGTGATAAAATCCATGAAGGGATTCAAATGAGCACGGGTTGAATCCAATACTCAGAACTTATGAGCACTCATGAGTGTTGTAGCACAACTTTGTCCACCAACTTGGACCTCTACAAGCCAACCCATGACAGTCTTGATTCATATCTACTTCCAACATATGACCAACTGTGGATGGTTTGAATAACTTAGTCATTCCGGAAGAATAACCTAGTTATTATGGAAGTCAAAACATGCAAAGTAAAACAAAAGAATAAATGAATCTAATATGGTATCAAAACCTATGAATATAAATAAAACACTTTCTATTTATCACCATAATGATTACTCATTATTCATTGTTTCGGGTTTATCAACTTTATACTTGAATTAAAACACTAGTTATCGCATGCTCCAAGCATGTACACTATGTTTTTTTTCTAAACAATAGTTTTGTGATACACCAAGTATGCACTCTATGTTTGTCTACGATCCTTACTTTTGTGAAATAAACCAATTGACCGAACTTTCAATGATTCTAACTTCACACTCCCAAATTGAAATCTGTTAGATTTTAAACTTAAATGCACTAACCTCTTGCAATGAATGTGTACAAAGTTACAAAGACTTGTCAACAACCATTACAGGGTATTCCAATGAAGACCTACTCCATGGACACAAAGCCTTATGTTCAAAGTATGCATTGCTTTGAACATGCTTCTTGTACTAAGTTTTTTCTAATCTTACACAGATTGCTTCTATCTATGGAGACAACTCTATATTCCCATTTTGACTACCACTTCTGAATAAGAGTTGCCTCTTTTCAGACTATGTCAATATGGTCCTTCCAATATTAACAGTATACTTCCAACTGTCCTTGAGCAACCAATCTTTGGTAAACCTTATATTGTCCTCGACAATTGCTTAATCACTTTAGTCATATCCAGTTCTAGACATTGTTCCCCTTAATGCATCAAGGCATTTGTTTTATATAAAGACATGGTTCTAGACCAGTCTTTTGCCATAATAATTTTTGTTTGCCATATTCTCAAAATTTGACTATGAAAAGGGATGCCGTAATCATAATCGAATTTTGAGAACGCAATATATAGACTTTTTCTTAAGTTGAACCAATCCAACATGAAATTCATATATATATATATATATATATATATATATATATATATATATATATATATATATATATATTCTCGACTAAAGGTAATTAAAATCTCAATATAAGCTATTTAGAATGATTATAAACTCAATCTAAGCTTTTCATAATTGAAATGAAGTATAATTTCCTCTCCCTTAATTATAGCAAAACAACTTTTCAACCCCTGCAACTCCACGAATTGAAACTTTTGTTTTTCTATAATTAACATTGCTAACTTGTAATACTTACCATAATTATCATGCTCCCACCAACATGATGATTATTATCATAACACTTATGCTCTCACTAGCTTTGACATATACCCAGAAATCAACTGGACTTCTAGAAATCAATACTTTATTGACTTTCTTACCGAAGTTCAGATTTCTGATACTAGATTGCCTTGATAAGACTTTATCAAAATCATACACCTCTCTTAGATAGCTCAAAGGTGTGTCTAAACAATTATGAAGAGGGATGTCATAATCATAATGTTTAGACCTTTTGTCATTACAACAATTACTATCTACTCAAAATCTACTTAGTGAAAGAGTTTCCTTACCATCATTTTCATGAATCGAAGAGAAACCTTATGACACTTAGATTTTATGGTGTAAGTGTTCCTATACATGTGAATTTGTCAAAACCACAGTCACAAGAAAAGGATAATGACAAATGCAAAATCATATGGACTGAACTCAGTCTTAATTTATTGCCATCTGGTAGCTCAAGGGCCTGCCATTGCTTCCCAGTTGTTGTGCAACCAATCGAGAACTCTAAGAACTCATATGCAAAGCCAACTTTAAATGGAATGGGCACAGAATATGTCAACATGATAGGTTATAAACCTCAAGTTGTGTGCTAGTGAAGAACTTCAGGTTTTATTCTTGATTAGTTCTTGAGACTTTCAAGACCTTTAAAACTCCCACTGTCCTCTTGACATATAAGAGTCCATGACCTTTCATTTCATATGATCCATGGGTTAAACACTCCATCAACTATCCATGAAAGCTTAGCCCAACCTAAATGAAGTTGTCCCATCACACACATATATCTAAGAGTCCATATTTAATTAGTTCATTTTGATCACTTAATTAATTCTAAATTAATTCTTGATCAATACTAATTAAATAATATGATTCCATATTAATATATTAGAACTTATAATATATTAATATACTATTCTCAAAAGATTCCATATAAATTGTGTCGGTGAAGTGCAACCCAAATGGACCATGCCGGGTCGGGTCGAGTACATACCAAATATAGTTATGGACTTAGACATTAATCCAACAGTTATATGTGCTTTGAGCCGCATGATAGTTTTGATTAGATAGAGATAGGATAGCCTGTTTACGTTATGCCTGATTATATGAGCTTACATCGCATGCTAGTACAGATTCTTGTTATATGGATAGAATTGCTTGAGTTTGTTCCCTTTTTGTTTGAATGTTGTTTGCTTTGTGCTTTGCAGGACTCTGAGTAATGGGAGTTAGCGATTAGGTGAATACGTTAAAGTCACATGCAATCAGGGTTGAATAATTTTAGAGTATTGGATTTGACCCTATCACGTAGCTCTTGTCTGAGTCTTAACCATGGTAGGGATGAGCCCCTTACTCGAAGGATTATCCGAGCCTCGTTGCATATGGTAGTATTCAAATGGTAGTTAGTTGGCATTGCGAAGAGGCCTTCAGCAGTTGAGGACTGATTGGAGTCGGAGATTTCCTTAGGGTAAGCCTAGGATGAAGAGTAGCAGGGAACAATAGTAGTAGAAGGGACTTGGTGGAGTCGAAGCAGTTCTTAAGGAAAGTATGGATAGATGTGGAAGGGAGTATAGGCTCGTACTATTGAAAGAAAAGGATTCGTACTTACGTCAAGGAAGGCTGAGACAAGATCGGGGAACTTGTGGTAGATGTGATCCCTCTTGATATATCAGTGTTTCTGACGATTGTCATTATGTGTTGTAGAATGGTGGTACTATGCCCTAGACCAGCAGTTGGCAGTTCAGGAAAGGGATCAGGTTCGGGTTCCGAACCAATGGATGAGAGGGTATGTAAGTTTATCGCATTAGAGATTACTAGAGGCATCCTTGATGCAACCCCGAATATCTTTGGGGGTCGATCAAGGAAGGGATAGTAGAGCTGATGGAAGATCGCCCATGGGCGTTCACGAGTGACATGGCGACTAGCCAGTCAGGATCACGCACAATGTCCTTTAAGGACTTCAGGGGCAGTGGTGCGCCGGATTTCCATGGGTTTAAGGACCCCATTGTATCTAGATGATGGATTGCAGACATTGAGTCTGCACAGGTGACCAGCTTCTACCCCGAGGGGTCGAAGGCACGATATGCAGTAGGATGCTTGAGGGACCGGGCCAGGGATTGGTGGGAGTCGGTTGGTGACTCTCTAGGAGCCTCGGCTATTGAGGCTATGACATGGCCAAATTTTCTGACCCGGTTCAGGGCTGAGTTCGCACCTGCGGTGGAGCTTCAGCAGTTAACCTGGGATTCGTGGATATGAGACAGACGACGGAGACAGTAGCGGAGATCACCGCCAAGTTCTGAGAGAGGGCTTTATTGGTGCCCCAGTATGCAGGAGACTAGGATATGAGGAGGACCCGCTATCACAACATGCTGCGAGCCGATATTCGGGAGCATGTCAGCTTTTTAGCTTGTCCCACCCCGGAGTCCATTATTGCTAGGGCGCGCGCGCGCGCGCGCGCGAGAGAGAGAGAGAGAGAGAGAGAGAGAGAGAGAGAGAGAGAGAGAGAGAGAGAGAGAGAGAGTACATCCGTAAGAGGAAGGCCAGTGAGTGACAGATGATTGGGGCTTCGGGGAAAAAGCCCAAGGGATCAGACACTAGGTCAAAAGGCCAGTCGGGACAGTGCCGCTGCAGGAAATGCGGCAGGCCACATGAGGGAGCTTGTAGATTGGGATCATCGGGCTGCTACAAGTGTGGCAAGATGGGGCACTTCAGTAGGTATTGTACTGCGCCTGCACCTTCTATTCAGACATCTGAGTTGATGTGTTTCCATTACAACCAGAGGGGCCATAAAAAGTCCAATTGCCCCCAGTTGACAGCAGCAGCAGCGCCAGTGAAGGCACCAACTCCAGCGACCCTGCGGATTATAGATGGCTGGCAGGGCAAGACAAAGGCTCCAGTAGTGAGGAGTCGGGCCTTCCAGTTGACTACCAAGGAGGCATGTGCCGCAGCCGATGTGGTGATGGGTATGATTACTTTTCTCTGGTTTTTATTAATATAATGCGTATGATATTGATGTATATGTGTTCTGTTTAGGATCTTTCCATGTGAATGGTATTCTAGTTCAGGTATTGTTTGATTCGGGTGCAACCCGATCGTTTGTATCTCTTGCGCTTAGCAAGAAGTTTCCAAAGTCTTCAGGCATGTTGGATTGCCCTTTGGAGGTCGAGATTGCGGATGGCCGGTGAGTGCGAGCATCAGAGGTCTACTGAGATTATGTCTTGAGGCTGTTCGAGGAGTGTTACCTAGTAGATCTGGTTCCCATACCTTTGCGGGGGAACAAGGTTATTATTGGTATGGACTGGCTAATCCCCAATGGGGTAGTGATTGACTGCGCGCAACAGTTGGTGCGGATCAGGACCCCAAGTGGGGGAGAGCTGGTTGTTCAGGACGAGAGGCCACAATGAGGACCAGCTCTATGTTCAGCAGCGAGAGCGAGGCGCTACCTTCAGCAGGGTTGCGCAAGATTTGTCGCTTATGTTATGGATACTCAGGAAGCGGGTAAGGAGACGGTGAGCGATGTGCCCGTGGTACGAGAGTTTACGGATGTATTCCCGAAGGAGTTGCTAGGGGTACCTCTAGAGAGGCAGGTAGAGTTCAGGATCGACATAGTCCCTGATGCGACTCCAATAGCCAAGGCACTGTATCGGTTGGCTCCGCCTGAGATGCAGGAGTTGTCTACGTAGGTGCAGGAGCTATTAGACAAGGGATTCATTAGACCAATCAGTTCACCCTAGGAAGCTCCGATTCTGTTTGTAAAGAAGAAGGACGGGTTGGATGTGTATAGACTATCGGGAGTTGAACAAGGTAACGGTGAAGAACCGTTACCCACTTCTCAGGATAGATGACTTGTTCGACCAGCTTCAGGGAACATCTTGGTTTTTCAAGATAAACTTACGGTCAGGCTATCATTAGATAAGGGTCAAAGATGAGGATATTCAGTAGAGTGCTTTTCGGACACTCTATGGCCATTACGAGTTCATGGTGATTCCCTTCGGGCTCACCAATGCTCCAACCGCATTCATGGACCTCATGAACCGAGTGTGCAGACTGATGCTGGATCGGTCTGTGATAGTTTTTATTGATGATATCTTGGTCTACTCCAAGACACAGAAGCATCATAAGGAGCATCTGCGAGAGGTTTTAGATACTCTGAGGAGGGAGAGCTTGTACACCAAGTTCTCCAAGTATGAGTTCTGGTTGCGCGAGGTGCAGTTTCTTGGGTACCTTGTCAACCAGAACGGTATTCTGGTCGACCCGGCCAAGGTGGAGGCCATGATGAGATGGGAGGTTCTGAAGTCTCCATCTGAGATTCAGAGTTTCCTGGGGTTAGCCGGCTACTGTCAGAGATTCATCCAGGATTTCTCCAAGATAGTCGTACCCTTGACTCGGCTAACGAAGAAGGCTATAGTCTTTCGATGGGGGCCTGAGCAGCAGACAACGTTCAAGACACTGAGAGAGAGAGAGAGAGATTGTGCGAGGCGCTAATCTTAGCCCTGCCAAAGGGCGTAGAGGATTTTGTTGTATATTGCAATGTGTGTATTTTGGGTTTGGGTGCGGTATTGATGTAGAGAGGGCATGCCATCGCCTACGTTTCGAGGCAGTTGAAGCCCCACGAGACAAACTACCCAACGCACGATTTGGAGTTAGGGGCGGTTGTCTTTGCCCTCAATATTTGGCAACACTATCTCCATGGGGTTCGATGTACCACCTACACGGACCATAAGAGTCTGAGATACCTCATGAATCAGCCGAATCTGAGCATGAGGAAGCATCGGTGGTTAGATATGGTGAAGGATTATGATTGCGAGATCCTTTACCACCCGGGGAAGGCCAATGTAGTGGCCAATGCGCTTAGCTGTAAGGCAGCGCTGATCAGAGACTTTTGCATGCGGTTGACAGTAGTGACTCCACTGTAGGAGCAGATCCGAGAGGCCCAGCAGGAGGCTATGAAGGAGGAACATCGGAAGAGCGAACGTATAGTGTGTCAGGTTTCCTTCTTCGACTATGATCGCCGAGGGGGTTATTGACACTGCACCGTAGGGTGTGGGTTCCATACCACGGGGGAGTGCGCCGGGTTCTGATGGAGGAGGCGCACAAGTCCCGATTCTCCATTCATCGCGGGGCGACAAAGTTGTATAGAGATCTTCGTCTCGAATATTGGTGGCCTTACATGAAGCGGGATGTAGCATGGTATGTGGAGCGGTGCTTGACCTGCAGGAAGGTCAAGGCCGAGCACCAGGGACCACACGGCAAGATGTAACCGTTATATGTTCCCATATGGAAATGGGAAGATATTACCATGGATTTCATCACCAAACTTCCTAGGACCGCGCGGGGAGTAGATACCATATGGGTCATCGTGGATCGATTGACCAAGAGTACCCATTTCATACTGATCCAGCAGAGTATATCAGTCGAGAAGCGGGCCGACATCTACATTCGAGAGGTGGTGGCTCGGCATGGAGTGCCAGTCTCCGTGATTTCTGATAGAGATGTGCGGTTTACTTCCAGATTTTGGAAGAAATTCCACGATGAGTTGGGTACTCGTCTACACTTTAGCACCGCTTTTCACCCGCAGATGGATGAGTAGAGCGAGCGGAACATCCAGAAACTAGAGGATATGCTGTGGGCGTGCGTGTTGGACTTCGGTGGTAGTTGGGATACCTATCTTCTATTAGCTGAGTTCTCCTACAACAACAGCTACCACGCGAGTATCGATCATCCTCCCTTTGAGATGTTATACGGGAGGAAGTGCAGGACCCTGATATGTTGGGGCGAGGTGAGCCAGAGGGTCATGGGGAGCACTAAAGTGGTGCTCAAGACAACATAGAGGTTTCAGCCTGTCAGGAGAAGGATTCATTCTGCTCAGAGTTGGCAAAAAAGTTATGCCGACAAGTGCCACTCGTACCTAGAGTTCCAGGTCGAGGATATGGTCCTCCTGAAGGTGTCACCATGGAAGGGCGTCATCCGATTCAAGAAGCAGGGCAAGCTGGGCCCCAGGTATATTGGACCTTTCAGGGTTATAGCCCGGGTGGGCAAGGTGGCATATCAGCTGGATCTACCGGCCAAACTTAGTCAGATTCATAGTACGTTCCATGTCTCCCAGTTACGGAAGTGCTTGGTGGATGACTCGGCGGTGGTACCTCTGGTGGATATTCAGGTGGATGATAGCCTGAATTACATTGAGCGGCCTGTGGCACTCCTCGACCGGAAATCGAGGGATTTGAGGAACAAGAAGGTCAAGCTGGTGAAGGTGCAATGGAAACACCGAAAGGGCTCGGAATGGACGTGGGATTTGGAGGATGAGATTAAGGAGTATTACCCATAGCTTTTTCAGGATCGAGCAACAGACTTCGAGGACGAAGTATAAAATAAGTAGGGGAGATTTGTAGCACCCTGTTCCTAGTACGTATTTTCATTCAAGTAATTATAACATTTTGGCCTGGGACTCAGCGAGTTGAGGTCCAACTCGTCGAGTAGAATCGACTTTGGACACGAGAGTTTAGTGACCTACTCGACGAGTCGGCAAACCGACTCGACGAGTAGGCGCTATTTGGACAAAACCCTAATCTAAGGGATTGCACCCTATTTAAGCATCTCATTCAACCTCCCTTCTTCCTTATTGCTCTCAGAACCCTCCATATTAAATCCTAATCATTTGTGTAAAGATCTAAGGCCTTTGTGGTGGTTTTTGGTGATTTTGGAACTTAAGAAGCAAGAGAAAGGCTTGAGGAATCAAGAGGAGGCCAAAGGAGTTCAAGTTAGTACACCCTCTGCAGTTCTTTAGATGTATAAAGCTGATACCTTGCTCTTTCATATTTTAGATACCTTTTTGGGGGTGATTTAGGGATTTTAGGAGCCATTCTTGGTGACCAATCATGAGCATAAGCATGGTTGGGGACTTAGACTTTAGATACAAGGTCTTTAAGGGGTTACAAGGCAGAAAGGGACTGATTTTAGAGCCTTAGAGAGACTCATGCATCTTAAGAGTCGCATTTCGGGCCATTTGAGCTCATAGTCCCATGCATGCACGTAAATTTTGTAACTTTAAGTGCTTGATCGATCTTAGAAGCCTAGATCTATATTTTGGTCAAGTGTTGTACATCAGAAATCAAGAACTTAGAGTTGGTCATTCTCGACTCGACGAGTCGTTCTTGGGACTCGGCGAGTCCATGGCTTGACTTCCCTTTTCTGTTATGGTTCGAAGGAACCCAGTGAATGTTAGAGTGGTCTTAGAGGGGTCTGGGGGAGTGACCCAATGCATTGGACTTAGCCATAGATCTGGTAATCATAGGACTCAAAGAGTGTATGAACAGACTCGGCGAGTCCA
Source organism: Lactuca saligna (assembly GCF_052625555.1). Lineage (NCBI taxonomy): Eukaryota > Viridiplantae > Streptophyta > Magnoliopsida > Asterales > Asteraceae > Lactuca > Lactuca saligna. Next base: position 49,695,480 of record NC_136423.1, read on the forward strand.
AGGCAATGTCCCAACTTTCGAAGATGAACTTGACGAGTTGTTCATACAACTCGACGAGTCAAGGGCATTACTTGTTCATAGGATGGAGATGAACTCGACGAGTTGTTCATACAACTTGGCGAGTCGGATGAAGGTTCATTCGGGGTTGTTTTAGAAGCAGAACTCGTTGAGTCGTTTCCAAACTCGACACGTAGAGGTGTGCAGAAGGACAAATGAAAGGATAGGGATTCGACGAGTTGACTGCCCAACTCGGTGAGTCGGGTCAACTGGAAGTTGACTTTGACTTTGACTTGGTCAGGGGTAAAATAGATATTTTACCCTAAGAGTAGTTATCGGTGTCTGATTAAGTGTTTTATGGATTTATAGCCGGAAGATCACCAGAGAAACAGTTAGACATCTGCCGATCAACTTTTCAACAGTTAGCCTTACAAGGTGAGTTACCTTCTAGTAGCGGTGGGTCTACAGCCACAATGCCAGCCCACCAGTAGGAGTTGTATGTTATATGATTGTATTTGTGATATTCATCTAGGTATGCTACTACCTGATATGTTATATACTGGCATGATATGTTATATGCGATACTGGTAGTAGAGGGAGAATAGTCCCCAAGTTCGGTTGTTAGGACCGAAGGGTAGTTCAGACACCCCAGTTATGTCTGATAGTATGTTTATATTATGATATATGTAATAGTAGCAGTAGGGGGTGGAATAGTCCACGAGGTTCGGTTGTCGGACCGAAGGGTAGGTCAGCGCCCCAGAATGGCTCGACATGGGTAGGTCAGCACCCCAGAATGGCTTGATACGGGTAGGTCGGCGCCCCAAAATGGCCATACCGGGTAGGTCGGGCAACCCAGAATTGCCCGACAGTATGTATGCTATATGATTGTATGGTATGTGGTAAGATGGGGGAACTCACTAAGCTTCGTGCTTGCAGTTATCGGTTTTCTTTCAGGTACGTCTTCAGCGAAAGGGAAGGAGCCGGTGCGATAGCTGCACATCATACACACGTGGGATTCCGCTTTATGAGATTCCTTGGGATTTTACTCTAACATTGTTACTACTTTTTATATGATTTTTAGACATGAAATTATGGTTTTATGAAATGATATGACACAATGATGTTTTATGACAAATGTTTTCTAAATCGTTATACTAAAATTGAAATTTTTGGACTTGGAAATTGGGATGTTACACATATGTTTTAAAAAAAACTATTAAATAGTCATCAAAGTTAACTAAAATAACTAAACATATTTTTTGTATTTCTATAACTTGTTGAATGAAATATGTAATCACATCTCATTCTTTTCCGTATACAATAAATCCATCAGCATCAAATTGAAATAATAGGAATTATAGTCTTCAAAACATTCCTTCAAGCGAATATTAGCAATACATAGACCATCAAAAGCTTAGAAAATATTTACAATACATAAGTAACATAGTTTTAAATCAGAAATACATGAAAAGAAGCATAGTTTAAGATACAAGTTACACAAAAAAATAAACGTCGGCATAAAAATAATATGAATTATAACCTTCAAAGTGGTAGTATTCATGAAATCAATCAACTAGAGGTCCAACCTTCTTCCAGTTCACTCTTATCTACTTTGGTAATTTGAGTTGGCACATACTGCAAATAGAACTAGATAACCATAAGTGATATTTGTCTATGCATTCTATGTTATTTTAGAAATGAAACTTTCCGTAAGTAAATTATTCACAGAAATAAAATTATTCAGCAAAAGAAAATTAGTCGATACAACGAAAAAGAAACTGGTCGTCACTTTAAAAAGGAATCTAATCGCCGAAAGAGAATTATTTACCAAAAGAAACTATTCGTCACTGCTGATTTGCGCGGGTAACGACTAGTATGTATGTATGTATGTATGTATGTATATATATATATATATATATATATATATATATATATATATATATATATATATATATATAGTTGAAGAGGTGAATATAACGTATACGGTCTATAAAAGAAGATTATTTGTTTCTTAATGTCTTCGTACCATTAAAATAAACTAAATTTTAAATAAATTGATTTTTGAAACTCAAAAGAGTTTTTCAATATTGAAATTTTAATAGTTATAGTTTTACAACATGGAAGGTGTTATCAAATTCAACTTCATTACAATTTTAATTCATTTAACCCTTTGTTACTTCTTCATAGAGATAAACAAAATGTTAAACTATATATTCTTATATTTAGTGATTATTGTCTATAATAAAATCATCTTTTGCACTTACTAATTTTATGAGTTTATTAGAAATAACTAACAAATCTAAATAAAAAAAATTGTGTTATGGTATAACATTTTCATTTTTCATAACCACTTTTTTATTCTATTTCTTTGTTGTGACATTTTATTATGATTAATATGTCTATCTAAATTTATAAGAGTAAAGTCAGTCTTACCGTTAGTAGGCCTCATTCACGAAGCCGGTCTATAAGGAGGTATAAGGTTAATGCCTATAAAATGGCAGTTTAATGGGTGTCTACTCTTACCACCGCTTCCTTGACTAGTGGAGGGTCATTAGACGAATGAGTTTGATAGGACATTTACATTTTCATTAAAAGTATAATGAAATACTAAGTAACTAAACACTTATAAATTCCCAATTTTAGTTACTTAGGAAAATGTGAATTTGGTGCTAACCAATGAAATTGCACTTTGCACCTTGTTAAGTCGTTAGTGGAGCATGTATCGGTTAACATCAATGGAGCGTGTGTGGTTAACCGACACATTTATTAGGTGGTTTGTAGCATTAGGTGTACCAAGCTAATTTGCATGGTTATTCACACATTGTTTGTGATCCTCGACATCCCAGTCACAAACTTGAAGGGCACAATCAAGATTTAAACATGTCATTGAAAAGTTCAATGAATCTCAAAGGATCTAGGAATTTCAATCAATTTAAAACTTAATTATCAATTTCTATTTTCATGGTGGAAATTGGTAAATCATCATTTACCTACCTTCAAATAATTTGCATTCGTATTACGACATCCCTCTCCCGAATTGTAAAATATTGTGTTGGGTCATAGCCTTAATATTTCATTTGGGTGTTATATTAAGGACTTAAATCAACTAACTTGAATTTCTCACATTGTAGATGTCTAGTTCAAACAAATATGGTCTTCCAAAATCCTTTGGAACAAGCTTTCCTCTTAAATATGATATCCCACGTGACGATCAAGGTGAAAGATTAATCCCTTTGTCATGAATTAGTGGAAATGGAAATCATACTCCACTTCCTACACCTCCTCCAATAATTCTCCCTAACCCACAAGTTCAAAGACGTGAAAAATTCAAGGTCACTCAAACCCTACTTGCAATGAAACATCAAGATGGAAGGTCTATGTGTACTCATATCTTGGAGATGAAGTCATCAGGCTGAGAGTATTGGGTGTCATGTTCCCAAGGAAGTTGGCTATTGACTGGGTTCTTCAGTCACTTCCTGAATCATATAGTGGGTTCATTAAGGACTACTATGTGACAAACCACGACATGACCCTTATTGATCTTACCTATTTACTTGTTGTTGCTGAATCAGCAATGATTTGGTGCACTAGAAAAGCAAATTTGATTGGAAGATCTACTTCTCAAACTTCCATGGACATTGGCAATTGTAACATTGGAAGTCCATAAAATATTTCTCTTCCCGATGGAAAGGGATCGGCCATAGTCAACCCGGTTGACCAAATGATAAAGAGAAAGGCTAAGTCTGAGATTATTTCATGTGTCAATGCAAAAGAAGCCATTTGTTTCTACTGCCATTTGAAGGGACATTGGAAGTGAAGCTGCCCTGACTACCTAAAAGATCTGAGAGAAGGTAGAATCAAAAAGTTTGACTCTGCTTCAGGTAAGTCTACTATCTAACTCTATTAAGTTCCTAATTGTTGATTCTTAATACATGATGTGACTAGGTTGCATTTTGATGTTTTGTAGGATCATGCAAAAGGAAGGAGGCTTAAAGGAAGAGTATGTTGAATCTGGTCTTTAAGATGGATTTCAATCTCATGGTTCGATGATCGGATTTTTGTGCTGCTTCTTAAGAGTTATGATAGATTGCTTAGAAATTTGTAATAACATAGTTTTCATTTGTAATTGCATTGTAAGGAAAAAAAATTTCCGCATTTTATAAATAAATAGATTTTTATTTTTTATTTTTTTTATATCTCCTTGAAATGGCATTTGTGAAAATTGATGTTTATTTATATTCTAGAAATGTTCAATATGGATTTGATTCTTTTTTTTGTGGTAGTGTCATAATTTACTAAATAAAGAAATATTTCATCACCCAAGTTTCAGTTGGATAGAAACTTGGAATTATGCAACTTGTATTGTGTGATGAATGAGAACCTTTATCTTTGGGAAATTAAGACTAATTCCTTGTTCACATGAATATGTGAGTCAAGTGAAGGACTAGGGGATCAGGTACACTGGGTGTGTGCTGGTCAGGTCCACCACAAAGAACAATAAGAGAATTCATCATGATTTACTAAAGTTTAGTAAATATGGTTATGCTTACAAGTTTAAGTATAATTCTGAACATTGGAAAAGTTTCAATGTATGGCAAAACGAATGAGAAGAATCAAATTAGGCAGAAAGATAAAAGTTTCTCCATTCTGAAAAGATAGGAGAATACTTTAGTATCGTGTTTTATGATCATCTTAATGATTATGAAAACCATTCACAATTGATCCTCTAAGGTCATCTTAGTGCATTTCTACGGCTAAGAAGATGAATCGTGAATTGTTGGAATGGTTAAATCAAAAAGGTGAATCATACTTCGTTCCAAAATCAAGTCTTAGAGTCATACTCCAAGATTGAGCCTTGAGTGACATAATCTTAAGAAAGGTTTATAATACTTGTCAAACGTAGAGTAAAATGTTTCTTACTCTTGCACATTTGAAATTGGTAAGTTGTGATGTTTTGGATAAAACAAAGACCAACTAAGGCCAATTGTGTGAAGTGCTAGTCTTGATTAGAATCCGCACTAACTCTTGAATATTTGTTTGTCAAGTAATGTTCCTTGACAAAGTGAATCTTATATGTGAAGAGGTCAGTGGGAGTCTTAAAGATCTTGAAAGTTTCAAGAACTAATCAAGAGTAAACCTGTTAATAATCACTAGCACATGACATGAGGTTTGTAACCTATCGTGTTGACATATTCTTGTTTCGGTGCCCATTCCAGTTAAAGTTGACTATGCATGTGAGTTCTATGAGTTCTCAATTGTTTGCATAACAACTTGGAAGCTATGATAGGCCCTTGTGTTGCCAAGTGGCAAGAAATTGAGATTGAACAAGTTCAGTCCATATGGGTTGGGATTTGTCACTTATAATGTCTTGTGATTATGGTTATGACAAATTCACATGGATAAGAACACATATACCAAAAAATCTAAGTGTCATAAGGTTTCTCTCCAATTCATGAAAATGATTATGAGGAAATGCTTTCACTAAGTAGATCTTAAGGAGATAGCAATTGTGATATTTGCATTCTCAAATTCGATTATGATTATGACATTCCTCTTCATAGTTCGAATTATGAGAAATGGAAAAGGTCTAAACATTTCAGACTTATGGTTGTAAGTTCTAAAATTGTTTAGACACAAATGTGAGCTATCTAAGGAAAGGTGTATGATTTTGAGAAGCCTAGATAAAGTCTTATCGAAGCATCTCATATGATAAATCTGAAATCTGGTAATGAAAGTCAATAAGTATTGATTTCTAGAAGTATAGCTGATTTCTGAGTACATGTCAAAGCTAGTGGGAGCATAAGTGTTATGCTAGTAACATAATAATTATTATGCTGGTGGGAGCATAATTATTATGGTAAGTGTTGCAAGTTAGCAATGTTAATTATAGAAAAACAAATGGTTTCAAATCGCAAAGTTGCAGGGTTTGAAAAGTTGTTTTGCTATAATTAGGGAGAGGAAATTACACTCATTTCAAATTCTAAAAAGCGTAGATTGAGTTTTAATCAAATTTAGTCAATGACATATATGCATGTTATTTTGAAAAGATTCAACATAAGGAAATTCTATATGGAAATGTTAATTGTGTTCTCAAAATTCAATTATGATTACGACATCCCTCTTCATAATTCGAATTGTGAGAACATGGCAAATAGAAATATTGTAGAAAAATACTAGTCAAGAATCATGTCTTTATGTTAGACATTATGAATCACATCTCATATGCTTCGGGTATAGGATCGATTGCATATGCTATAATATTCTCGCGTTCTAAATTTTCCAAATGCCTAGGGCATTAAGAGGGAAAAAGGACTAGAAGTGGATATGACTAAAGTGGTTAACAACTATTAAGGACAATCTAAGGTTCGCCGAGGATTGGTTGCTTGTAGTTGGAAGTATAAAATGAATGGACCATATTGACATATTCTGAAAAGAGGCAACTCCTGTTCAGAAGTGATAGTCAAAGTGGGAATATGGAAATGTTTCCATAAGTGGAAGTTATTCTTTAAATCTATGTAAGATTAGGAAATTTAATGCAAGAAGGATGTTCAAAGGAATGTACTTTGAATTTGAGACTTAGCTTCCTTGAAATTGCTTTGCTATCAATCTCTAGTGGAAAGTTTTGTAATATCATTGGTTAAGTCTCTGTGAATTTTGGTACCATGATATTACAAAGGCTGCATTACATGAAAGTTTAGGAGTGACAAGAATTTGGAATTCTTGAACTTGCAATAAAGATTTGGAATTGTGAAATGAGCATCATTGAAATGTTTTTTTTTCCAATTGATCTATTTCACAAAGTCAGGACCATAGACAAACATAGTGTACATGCTTGGAGCATGGCATAGCTATTGTTTTAATTCAATAATTAAGTTGATAAATCGAAACATTATACAATGGATAGTGAGTAGTCAATATGGCACTCAAAAGTTTTGGGGCCATATAGGATTAGTATTATTCTAGTGTTTTACTTTACATGTTTTGACTTCCCGAATAACTGGGTTATTCAAACCATCCACAATCGATCATACTTTGAAGTAGGTATTGAGGAAAGCCTTTCATCAATGGGTATGTAGATGTGTTTTAGTCATAACACAAGTTTGCTACAATGTTCATGAGTACTCCTGGAATAAGATTCGATTATTGGATTCAACCCATGCTCATCTGAATTACTTCATGGATTTTATCACGTGTGAATATGAGACGATAATATCTTATATTTTTGAAATAGAGACATGTGAGTTGTAGTTGCGAGTCTGTTGCACATTGACATATGTAAACGCACCAGTAACTTAGATGTTATAAAACATATTGTTGCGTGTAATTTTATGAGTAAGTACAAGCGAGCATTTGGGTTGAAGTTTATCCGTTCCTTTTACCCCATGTGGATAAAAGCGATATTTGTGGGCCCCTCTATGATTTAGTGATAAAACCACTAAGTGCTTAGCTAAGCCTGGACTGATTTGATTTGTTCAATTAGTCGTTCATCATAAATTGGAAATCGGGAAACAACAAATGGACAGAGAGAATGATTAAAATCCATGTCTCAGTCCATATGATATCTAGAATGGAGGAATATATGATCCCTTATCTAATGGACGCATCATTGATTAGGTCAGAGTTCGACAACGGCTTTTAAGAGCTACAATTGCTAGTCGGGTTGTGGAGTCATACTTGCAATAATAGTTATTAGACTTATCCAAGTGGGAGACTTTTGGATTAGGTGTCTAAGCCCATAACTATAATTGGTATGTACTTGAACCGAGAGTAGCATAGTCCATTTGGGTTGCATATCATCAGGACAATTTGATAGGATGGACTTTTGAGAAGAGGTTATTTATGATTTGTTAATATATTATACGTTCTAATATATTAATATGAAATCATATTATTATTTAATTAGTATTGATCAAGAATTAATTTGGAATTAATTTTGTGATAAAAAGAGACTAATTAAATATAATGGGTTGATTTGGTAAATCATTCATTCTTATGGTGTGGGCCAATGATCCATGATTCCTTAGGTTGGGCTAAACCCATGTGACAACCCATGGATGATCCATGGAGGTTTAAACCCATGGGGCCTAAGGAATATAGAAGGTCATGCACATTAAGGTTTACATGGTGTAACCCTAATCTTGCCACACTATATAAGAAGCCATTAGCATCCAAAGTTGACTACTAGACACACTAGTGTTCTTGGATATCATTGAGCCGATTTTGGTGCAAGAAATACTCTCTCAAAAGTCTCCTTTGTTCTACGTGTGTTGTGATTCCATTTGAGGTGCAACACTTGAAGCATTAACTTCTTAAAGGCCAAACTCAGGAAGTTCTACAAGCTACAACAAATAGGTAAGTCCATAACTCAATCTTATGTTGATTATGTCATTTCGATGTTAGTTGTAGGCTTAATGCTTTGGAAACAATATTGCATGTATAATTAGAGAAAAAAAAATAGATCCAAAGCAGTTAGGGTTGTATGTGCACTATAGGATGTTGTAGTACAACAAAATGCATCAATACTATCCTAATCGTATACAACTTTAAAAACATAAACTTAGCAAATAACTGAGCCGATATCAATTCTAAGTAATACATAACATCAAGTTCTACTAGGCTATAAGGCATCACATAAATTAGGCAATCCTATCATATGATTCCTGAAGGTATCCTTAGTCATAATCTAGCATGACATTTTCTTATCAAGCATACTAATCATAATACATAAGTATGGGTAATTTGGGAACCACTTACTTGAGATCGTCTGATCGAACACATCACACTCCCAACTTTTTGATAAAACTTTTTTTAGGAGTTTAATTTTTATTTTCTAAAGAAAATTATCATTTCATCAGTTTGAGTTTTGACACGTCTGAAAGTGTGCCTAATCCCTCAAACCAAGGCTCTAATACCAACTTGTAATGTGTTGATTATAGTAATAAAAATTTTCATTTAAAAGTCAATCAAGTCATTTATTAATTGTTCAAAACCCATATCAAGTCATAGTATTAAAACATCAGAGTACAAATTATTTCAAATACGGAGACCAAGGGGAGGATGTTGCGCTATCATGTCAGGCCCTTCCCTTTCCAATCAGAAGTAGCTGAAACCATAAACGCAACTTGTAAGCATAAAGCTTAGTGAGTTCCAAAAAATACCACATACACAAACATAAAAGTGCCATGGGTTACCCCATGGTCTTTCATTGCAATGATGAGGGCCAAATCCCGAAGTTATATACGAGTGTCATGGACTACTCCCATGGTCTTTCCTTGCAATGTCAAGGGCCAAATCCCGGTCTTACATAGAAGTGACATGGGCCAGATCCTGGTCTTTCATGCAATTTCTGTTGGAATAGTGTCTAAGGCTGCAACTATATTAGGCAAGTACTTGATCCGGTTGTGCATGGTCCTTTTGGGTTGCTTTCACCAAAGCAACTTGACTGGAGAAATAAATAGAGAAAAAGGTTATTATGATTTATTAATATGTTATAAGAATAATATATTAAAGGAGAAATCATATTTGTTTAATTAATTTTGGTCAATAATTAATTAGGAATTAATTTTGTGATCAAGTGTAATTAATTAAACTAGAGAGGCTGAATTGTAATTATGTGATAGTTGCAAAATAGGACAATGGTTATCCTTATTTAAGGATGGACGAATTCTTTAGATTAGGGTTTCAGTCCTTATCCTTATCCAGTTACTTGCCCACCAAGCAACCACAAGATAAGCCTTGAAAACCCTTATCTCTTGGAACTTTGGACGAATTCAAGGATAAGGATATCCTTAAAATCGTCCAAAGTTCCAAGAGATAAGGGTTTTCAAGGCTTATCTTGTGGTTGCTTGGTGGGCAAGTAACTGGATAAGGATAAGGACTGAAACCCTAATCTAAACCCTATATAAAGACCCCTAGGCCTTGGGATTTCGTGTACATGCTTCTAAGAAGTCCCAAGGACTATTTCCACCTCCTCCCTTCTCTCTCTATAGCCTCTCCAATTGCTTGTGGTGTTTGTGAGCCATTAGAGGCATTACACTTGTGGTGCTTGCTTTCAAGACTTAGGGTTTGAAGATTTAAGTTGTTATTGCAATATAACATCAAAAGGTATGTAATTTAACCTTGTATATTAATTTCGAAAATAGCATTGTTCTTTAGGGTTTTATTCTTGTGTTCATAATGTTGTGTATCTAATAGCAAAACATAGATCCAAATTAGGGTTGCATGCACACATAGGATTGTTTGTATAAAACCCATCAGTGGTATTAGAGCCTTTGGTTAACTTGTTTTCAATTAGTATTATTCAATTGTATGAACTTGACAAATTAGGGTTTATAGCCAATAAACCCTAGGAGGCATGGAAATTTCGAGATTAGGGTTTCCTAACCGTAATTTGCGAAAATTGTTGAAAGGTTTTTTGAATCCTTTCCCTTTTAATCCAAGATTTCGAGATCTAGAGTTTGCAAACCCTAAGATTTCGAGATTTGCCTCCTTCCCCAAGATAAGATCCTAAATTTTAGGGATTTGGATAATCCCATATCTTGTAATTATCCTTTAATAGTTAAATATGGTAATTAAAGATCATGAATCATCCCATCCCTATTTTCGAAATTTAGAGAGGGATTTAAGGGATTAGGATAACTTAAATGTTTGAATGGTAATTATCCTTATGATTTAGATAATCCCTTATAATTTAATAATTTAAATTAATAGTTTAATTTGTGATAATTATTAAATCAAGAGTTTTAATATTTAAAATTTTAATTTAGATGGTATTAAATTTAGAAAATTTTAATTGAAGATTAAAACCCTAGTATTTTTGAAATGTTTAAAATACACCCTATACTATTATATTATTACAAGTTTAATATATATATATATATGTATATATATATATATATATATATATATATATATGTATATATATATATATATATATATATATATATATGTATGTATGTATAATTAACATGCTAGTCTTACTGTTAGTAGGCCTCATTCACGAAGCCGGTCTATAAGGTGGGTATAAGGTTGCTGCCTATAAAATGACACTTAATGGGTGTACACTCACACCCACCGCCTGCTTGATCGGTGGAGGGTCGTTAGCCGAACGGGTAGGATATGGCAACCTCATCCTCTCATTAAAAGTATAATATGAAATACAAAGTAACTACATGTTTTTCAAAAATTTCCCAATCCTAGTTACTTTAGGAAAAGTGAATTGATGAAATCCCATGAAATTACACTTTGCACCTTGCTAAGAAGTTGATTCATTGTTTATCATAGTTCGATGGAGCGTTTGTGGTTTACTGGCATATCGAATAGGTGATCGTTACAATGAAGGCACCATGTGAATTTGCATGGTAATTCACACCCGCTTTGTGATTCTCGGTATCCCAATCACAAACGAGAGGGGCATATCGAGATTTAAACATGCCATTGAAAAGTTTCAATGAATCTAATCCGAACCTAGGAATTCTCAATACATTTAGAACTTAGAGTTATGTTTTTCATGGTGGAGCATAAGTGAATTGTCATTCACTTACCTTCAAATTGTTTGCATGTTGGATTACGGCATCCCTTTTCTAATGTGTAAATATTGTTGATGGATCCTAGCCCTAATTTTTCTTATTGGGTGATAATTAGGGATTCATATTCTAATCTATCTTTGGCCTTTCTAATTGTAGATGTCGAACGCGAACAACGCTGCTGCTAGTTCATTCACATTGATGAGCCTTTGTCAAAAGGTGACTTTCGATGGGACGAACTTTAGCGAATGGATAAGATACATTCGCAAAATTGCTCGCTACAAGGACAAGGAGTATGTCCTCGATGAGAAGCTCGAGAAAATCAATCCTGAAATTGCTACTCCGGCTGAAATCACCACTTTTGAAACTCATGAACGTGATGCAATGAAGGTTCATTGCATCATGATAGCCACTATGAAATCCGAATTCCAAAAGTCCTACAAGGACATGTATCCGTACAAAATGCACCAAGACTTGTTGGAGAGATACCACCAAAACGCGAGGCAAGAGCATTACGAGATTTTCACTAACATGATTTCTGCTAAGATGGGTCATGGAGAGTCTCTTACCGTGCACCTAAAAAAGATGCAAAGGTATGTCGACCGTCTTCGCAAGTTAAATGTTGACTTTAGGGAAGACTTGGCGATCGACATGGTGCTTTACTCTTTGCCTCCAAGTTATAATCAATTTAGGATGACCTACCACATGAACAAAGAAAAGGTCACCCTAAGCAAGCTCCAAGGTCTCTTGAGGGTCGCTGAAAGCAACTTCAAGGACAAGTCTGTTGCACCAACTCCCAATCCAACCGCTGCTCCTGTTTTGGCCATTGGGCAAGGAAGAGGCAAGAAGAGGAAGGCTCCGTCTAAGAGCCACCGCAAGGGAAATTCCCGAGATGGTTCCTCTTCTAGTGGGACAAAAGTTGATCCCGCTAAGCCTGATTCTAACCCAAAGGAGGCAGAGTGCCACCATTTCCACAAAATAGGGCATTAGAAGAGAAGCTGCCCAGAGTACCTGCAAGCTATCAAGGAAGGAATGATCAAGCCGTCTTTCACAGGTATATACACAATTAAATCTAACGATTCATCTCATGCTATTTCTTGTGTTCTTGATACCGGTTGTGGTTATCACATTTGTTCTGATGTGCAGGGACTAAGAAGACATAGGGATGTGGAGCATGGAAGGATAAATCTAATCATGGGGAACAGAAGATCATTGCTTGTGACCAAGATTGGAGTGTATTCTTTAGTGCTTAGGAATGGTTTATGTTTAGATTTGAACAATTGTTGCTATTCGCCAGAAATGGCTAGAAACATCATTTCATTTCATGTTTTGTTTAGACAAGGTTTTAGATTTTCTTTTAATAATGAGAATGGTTCTATTTTGGCTTATCTAAATGGTGTCTTTTATTTTGAAGCAATACCGTGTAATGGAATTTATGAAACTGTTATGATTGTTGATAACTTAGGAAATGATGTTTTATGAATGGATTCTTCCAATAGTATGGATAAGGCATCCTTGTGGCATTGTCGTCTTGGACATGTCAACAAGAAACGCATAGCCCAACTCCAAAAGGATGAAGTGTTGGAGTCATTCGACCTTAGGGAAGATGACACATGCGAGTCTTGTTTACTTGGAAAGATGACTAAGTCACCCTTCGCTGGTACGTGCGAAAGGGGTGAGGGTCTATTGGACCTCATACATACCGATGTGTGTGGACCGTTTAGATCTACCACTAAGGATGGAAACCGCTTCTACGTGACTTTTACCGATGACTATAGTAGATATGGGTATATCTATTTAATCAAGCAAAAGTCAGAAACATTTGAAAAGTTCAAAGAGTTCAAGAATGAAGTGGAGAATCAATTGGGTAGGAAAATCAAGATGCTTCGATCCGATCGAGGAGGAGAGTACCTAAGTCTTGAATTCCACGATTATCTCAAGGAGTGTGGAATAGTTTCACAATTGACGCCACCTAGGACACCGCAGTTGAATGGTGTGGCAGAAAGGCGTAATCGAACCTTGTTGGACGTGGTTCGCTCTATGATGAGTCGTGCTTCGCTATCTATCTCTTTTTGGGGGTATGCCTTAGAGACTGCCGCCCATATCCTTAACCGAGTCCCTACTAAGAAGGTTGCCAAAACACCTCATGGGATGTGGATGGGGAAAGCTCCTTCGTTAGCACATATAAGGTTTGGGGTTGTGAGGCTTTCGTAAGATGAGATACTCACGACAAGCTCGAACCTCATAGTGAGCGATGTATTTTCATCGGCTACCCGCATAAATCCTTTGGATATCTCTTCTATAGACCGAAGGACAATGTTGTGTTTGTTGCAAGGAGAGGAGTTTTCCAAGAACGAGAACTCATAAGCCAAGGAGACAGTGGGAGGCAAATCGAGCTTGAAGAGATTCAAGAGTCGATAGATGAAGGAACCTTTACCGCTGGCACTCAACCCAAGGAGGAAACTCTGGTTGAACCGATTGACGTATCATTACCTCTTAGGCGTTCCGAAAGAGTTAGAGTTCAACCCCAGTTGTATGGTTTTCATATTACTACCGAAGGGGACACATATATTAGTGATACTACACTAATAAACCTTGATGAACCTAATAGCTATAAGGAAGCCATGGCAGGCCCGGAGTCTGCAAAATGGAAAGAGGCAATGGATAGAGAGATCCAATCCATGTATGATAACCAAGTTTGGAATTTGGTTGATAATGTGCCCGGACGTAAGACCGTTGGGTGCAAATGGATCTTCAAGAAGAAGACTGACGTGGATGGAAAAGTACACACATATAAGGCACGATTGGTTGCGAAGGGCTTTACTCAAACTCCCGGAGTTGACTATGATGAGACATTCTCACCAGTTGTGAAGATAAAGTCTATTAAAGTGATGCTAGCAATTGCCGCATTTCATGATTATGAGATTTGGCAAATGGATGTCAAGACCGCTTTCCTTAATGGGAAGTTGGTTGAGGATGTTTACATGGCTTAGCCAGAGGGGTTTCTGGATCCGAAGCATCCGAATAGAGTGTGTAAGCTTGAGAAGTCCATTTATGGACTTAAGCAAGCATATCGCAGATGGAATCTTTACTTCTATGAGAAAGTCAAAGAGTTTGGATTTGTACGAAGCGAAGATGAATCGTGTGTATATGTCAAAGCCAGTGGGAGTATAGTAAGCTTTCTCGTTATATATGTCAATGACATATTACTCATAGGAAACGATGTCCCGACTCTGAAGGAAGTTAAGTCCTGGATCGGGAAGTGCTTCGCTATGAAGGACCTCGGAGAGTCTTCCTATATTTTGGGAATAAGGATAGTAAGAGAAAGAAGTAAGAGACTAATAGGAATTAGTCAGAACACTTACTTAGAGAAGGTACTAAAACGTTTTAGTATGGAAAACTCAAAGAAGGGAGAATTACTGATACAAAGTAATGCCAAGTTGAGTAAGTGTAACGAACAAAAATTTCAAAAAAATTTAAACTTTTCAAAAACATCCCATTTTAATAATGTTATTACAAAAAGGTTTTCAATACATTTATTATCAGAGTATTCTCAGAACCATGTCATAAACATAAACACGAGGAGCGGTACGATCACGCCTTCGCCTTGCCATGGTCTCCTAAGGAACCTGAAAAACATTTAAACCAAAAATGTAAGGCCGAAAGCTTAGTGAGATACCCCCAAAATACCAACCACATATACGCCCTTCCAGGCTACGACTTTCCGGTCCAGAACATATTGTCTTCCGACCCATAACATAGTGCCTTCCGGCCAAAAACATAAATAACATACATAACATAACAGAACATAGAACAACCATGCATATCGGGTCTACTGTGTGACTGGTCCGCCGTATCGGGCCTTCAGTCCACCGGGTCCATCCTTCGAGTCTATTCATGTCCTTCGAGTCTGCAGTGTGGTTGGTCCGCCCGCATCGGGCCTTCAACCCACATGGTCCACTCTCTGAGTCTACAGTATGACTGGTCCGCCCGCATCGGGCCTTCAGTCGGCCTGGTCCACTCTCCGATCCTTGGCATGTCTGGTCCGCCCTTGTGGGGCATACAACCTATCCGGACCGCTCGCTGGGCCTTCGGAACAACCGGTCCGCCCTGGGTATCTTGGCCTACAGCACAAAGCAGGACCCGCCTCAACCTAACTCCAGTCCAAACAACCATGTGCACATAACATACAATCATATAACAGTTCATAGTCAACAAGCCGATCAAGCAGATCTCATAACATATCATTACCCTAACCAGAATACCGACCTAACCGGTCACTAGCATAGCATCACCCTACATATCAGGAAACCGACCTTAACCATGTCTCTAACATATACCATCCTAGCTACCAGGATGCAGACATATCAAAGCAATAACATAACAACGAATATTCGAATATCAATCCGATAAAGGGCCGGCTGTAACATCCCGGAATTGCAAGAGTAGAGTTGAAGGGCTAAAAGTGTAAGTTTTAGAGGGTGACTTGGCGAGTCCATGGATAGACTCGGCAAGTCAGGTCGCGACTATGGTCGCGTATCAAGTGGCCTACTTGGCGAGTCCAAAGATGGACTCGGCGAGTAGGTGCTGTATGGAGAAAACCCTAATTTTCGGGGTTGAGCCCTATATAAAAAGCATTATACCCCTCCACAGCCTCCCTTATTCCCCCCTTGAGTTCCAGAAACCCTAAATTCGTGGAGAAAATTAGAGCTTGGAGAGGTGTTGATTGAAGGAATCTTGAAGGAGAAGTGGCTTGGATCAAAGGGCTTTGCTTGGATTCGAGTTTGGTTGCTATTGAGGCATCTTTTGGAGGTAATACTTTCGTTCTTGGGCTGTATCTTCCTAGTTTCTCATTTTGGGGTTGTGTGGGGTGCTTGGTTGTGTGACATTTTGATGTTGGAGGATGGATCTGAGGTTGCTACCTCAGATCTGGAGTGGAGAAGACCTTAAGAGCATTAAAGCCCCTGTTCTTGTGTTGTTAATGAAGCTACCATGTCCCAAACCTTGGTTTTAAGGTGAATATGGCTTAGATCTCGTTAGATTCACGTAAAGTTTGCCACTTTACGTGATGGATGGATTGTAGGAGGTTGGATCTATGTTTTGGATCAATTGCATGGCCTGAGATGCTTCTGTATGGATTCAGACCGGTGGTACTCGACGAGTCACATGGGTGGACTCGACAAGTTGCTTGAAGATAGCCTGGAACTCGACGAGTTGGAAGAACAACTCGGCGAGTAGGTTGAAGATAGCCTTGGACTCGACGAGTCCATTTGGACTCGGCGAGTCTTGTCGAGGAAGTCCTATATTTCTGGTTGAGTCGATGAATCGGTGAGTCAAGGGATGACTCGGTGAGTTGGGTGCAAGTGGACTCGAAGTTGTTGAACTCAACGAGTCTTGGGGTGACTCGGCGAGTTGGGTCGCTGATTGAGGTAAGTTCTGAGCATGAGGACTCGGCGAGTCATCGGGTTGACTCGGCGAGTAGGGTCAGTCAGGGGTTGACTTTGACTTGTCCAAGGTTGACCAGTTGTCTTCCAGGGGTATTTTGGTAATTAAGGGTATTTATTGAGTTGTATGTTTTGATGTTCAGTGGAGGAGTTCGTGTCAGAGTTCGGAGCAGCGGGATCTTATCTTTTCAGCCGACAGTTTCGAGGTGAGTTATCCTCACTATATCAACAGGGTCTAAGGCACCAAGGCCGACCCTTTATTGGATTGAGATTCGGATATGGTTATTATGTTATTGTTTGATGTGTCTGCATCCTGGTAGTTAGGATGGTACATGCTAGGAGACCTTGTCAAGGTTAGTTTCCCGATATGCAGAGTGATGCTATGCTAGTGACCGGTTAGGTCGGTAATCCGGTTAGGGTAATGATATGCTATGTGATCTGCTTGCTCGGTTTGTTGACTATGACTGTTATATGAATGTATGTTTTGTGCACGTGGTTGTTTGGACTGGAGATGGGTTGAGGCGGGTCCTACTTTGTGCTGTAGGCCAAGATACCCAGGGCGGACTGGTTGTCCCGAAGGCCCAGCGAGCGGTCCGGATAGGCTGTAGGCCCCACGAGGGTGAACCAGACGTGCCGAGGCTCGGAGAGTGGACCAGGCCGACTGAAGGCCCGATGCGGGCGGACCAGTCACACTGTAGACTCAGAGAGTGGACCAGGTGGGTTGAAGGCCCGATGCGGGCGGACCAACCCCACTGTAGACTCGAAGGACATGACTAGACCTGGAGGATGGATCCGATGGGCTGAAGGCCCGATACGGCGGACCAGTCACATAATAGACCCGATATGCATGGCTGTTCTATGCTCTGTTCTGTTATGTATGTTTCATATGTTTTGGACCGGAAGGTCGCAGCCTGGAAGGGCGTATACGTGGTTGGTATTTTGGGGGTATCTCACTAAGCTTTCGGGCTTACAGTTGTGGTTTAATGTTTTTCAGGTTCTTCAGGAGACTGTGGCAAGGCGAAGGCGCGATCGTACCGCTCCTCATGATTTTGTAGCAATGTGATTCTGGGAATACTCTAATGATTTGTATTGAAAACCTTTTTGTAAACATTTTAATGGAAATCGGGTTGTTTTGAAAATTTTAAATTGGTTGTATTTTTCGGGTGTTACACCGGCCTTGGTGCCTTAGACCCTGCCGTTATAGTGAGGATAACTCACCTCGCGAATGCCGATACTCTAAACTGAAGAAGCAGACTCTCGAATCACCAACTCACCGCAAATCCTGAACTAACCATCATAACAAAATAAACATTAGGCCAATCATACATCCACTTATCGGGCCAAGACCAAAGTGCAAACCTCATACAAAGTCCAATATTTGCCCAATTTACCAAATTGGACCCACATCACCAAATGGGCCTAGATCCAATGTCCATAACAATAATTGGGCCCAAAATACTCTACCCATAATTTCCAGGCTTGGCCCAAACACCAACAACCCACAAACGGCCCAAACTCAAAAGGCCCAAGATTAAAGTCCACACATGGGGAGTACGCTGGGCGTACCCACCTTGGTACGCGGGGCGTACTCACTGAAACGCAACTGAGGATCGGGGCTTTGGCCTGCTACGAGGGGTGTAATCAAGGGTTACGCAGGGCGTAACTACGATACTCATTAAGTCATTCTAACTTATTAATGGCTTAAGCTCTTAAGCCCAAACTTCAGATCCCTAGGCCAAATATGATTAAAATTCATAAAGTCTCAGACTTTATCACTTGGGAAGTCCATAAGCTCTTAATCCAAGGTCTTAATCCATTAAGACCTATGTTTCTCACACATGGAACAACTACAGCCCTTGGGACCTCATTTTTCTCACTCAAGATCTCTCCAAAGGTCCAAAAGGATAGATAATCTTGACCAACTCGAAACATGCAACAAGGTGAGGACTTTTGGGACAAGAATGGTGTAAAAGCTTCAAAATACATAGATCTACACAATATGAATGTCAAGCAAGAGGCTTTATACCTCAAACAAGCTCTAAAGGATGGTATCTCTTCAGATCTACAAGCTCCAATCAATCCTCTTCTTCTTTGACAACTTCTCTTTTCTCCTTCAAGCCTTTCTTTTGCGAAAATGAGCTTTCCAAGGTCAAACACACCCAACAATGGAGGAATACGGGTCTTCTAGGGTTTTCTGAGGTTAAGGATGAGTATAAGGAGGCTAAGGGGTGAACCAACATGTTCCTTATATAGTGGCTGACCCTAAATTAGGGTTTGGAGTTTCTGAGAGTACGCTGGGCGTACCTCCCTGGTACGCTGGGCGTACTCACCCAGCCACCTGCACACTTCTCGCCCTTTACGCTGGGCGTACGTCCAGCTTACGCTGGGCGTACCCAACCAAACTTCATAACACATGCATGCATGGGACCTTTCCCACTTATCACACAAGGAGCTATAACAATGATCAACTTTAAAACACCGCAACTCCTCTAATCTAAACCCGCTCCCAAATAACTTTACATTCATGCGAGGGTGACGAGAAGCCCAATGCTTCTAACAACATACACCAGCCCGAAACCTTCTCGGATAGAACCCATTTCCCGAAAAAGGACTAGAATTACCCTTCCTCTTAAATCTCAGGGACTCATAATTAAACACTTTAAGAACGGGGTGTTACAGTAAGAATCAAAGCCCGAGTACCGAAGTTGAGATAGTTGAAATGAGCCGAGTTCCATATGCTTCCGCAGTTGGCTCAATCATGTACGCTATGACTTGTACTCGCCCTGATGTAGCCTTTGCTTTGAGCATGGTTAGTAGATATCAAGGGAACCCTGGCAGAGCTCATTGGATTGCGGTGAAGAATATCCTTAAGTACCTTCGGAGGATGAAGGAATGGTTTTTAGTCCTCGGAGAGAGTGATGACTTGAAGGTGCGAGGGTATAGTGACGCCAGCTTTCAAACCGACAGGGACAACTACCGTTCTCAGTCGGGCTGTGTCTTTACCCTGAATGGAGGAGTAGTAACTTGGAAGAGTTCCAAGCAGGAAATCGTAGCTGATTCAACGTGCGAATCAGAGTACATTGAAGCGAGTGAAGCGTCGAAGGAGGGAATATGGTTGATGAACTTCATCGGTGACCTTGGAGTTGTACCTGCCATAAAAGAGCCCATGGAGATTTTTTGTGATAATGAAGGAGCGGTTGCCTTGACCAAGGAACTGAGGGATCATGGTAGATCTCGACATATCAACAGAAAATATCACTTCATCAGACATCGTGTAGAAGAAGTACAACTCGTAGTGAAGAGGATATCATCAGAAGATAACCCAACAGATCCACTTACGAAGGGACTGAGTAGGGTTAAGCACTTGCAGCATGCTAGGGGTATTGGGCTGAAGGATGATATTAGCATAGATTAGAAGGTTTTAGAAATGTATAATAGATAAATGTAATTAACATTTGATGATTAAATAAAGGAGTATTATTTATAAGTAAAGTTACTATCCTATGCTAATCATTTAACTATTGTTTCACTTTTGCATGTTTTGACTTTCAGAATAATTGAGTTTATTAAGAATAATCGAATTATTCAAATTGTCCACAATCGTTCATATGTCGAAAGTAGATATGAATGAAGATTGTCATGAATTGGTGTGTAGATTGTCTAAATGGTATTAGACATAGCAAAAGATTGCTGCAACGTTTATAAGTGCTTATGAACTTGTTTTGAGCATTGGAACAAACCCGTGCTTGCTGGAATCACCTTATGGAATATGATATAAAAGGTGATTGCAAGACGATAATATCATATAGTCTTAAAACCTAGATATATGGTTTGTTATTTGTTAATTGATTGTACATTGATAATGCGAAAACGCATCAGTAACTCGGTGTTATAAAACGCATTGTTGTGTATAGTTGATTAATGAATAAGTAAATGCATATAAGTCGAAGTTTATCTGTAACTTTTATCCTAAGAGGGTAAAAGCGATATCTCGGCCGCTCGATGATTTGATTTGACTTATGTGCCGGGCCCGGTCAAAACTGAATTGATGTGTTCGATTAAGTTCTATGTCAAATAAATCGGAGATCGAGAAACCAAATGCTAGACTGATTATTCCATAAATTATCAGCATGATATCTAACAGAGGACTGTACGATCCCTTATCTAAAGGACAAGATTGATTAGATCAGAGTTTAACAACGTCTTTGAGAGCTACAATTGCAAACCGGATTGTACTTGTGCATATAGTTACTAGACTTATCCAAGTGGGAGACTGTTGGAATAGTGTCTAAGGCTGCAACTATATTAGGCAAGTACTTGACCCGGTTGTGCATGGTCCTTTTGGGTTGCCTTCACCAAAGCAACTTGACTGGAGAAATAAATAGAGAAAGAGGTTATTATGATTTATTAATATGTTATAAGAATAATATATTAAAGGAGAAATCATATTTGTTTTATTAATATTGGTCAATAATTAATTAGGAATTAATTTTGTGATCAAGTGTAATTAATTAAACTAGAGGGGCTGAATTGTAATTATGTGATAGTTGCAAAATAGGGCAATGGTTATCCTTATTTAAGGATGGAAGAATTCAAGGATAAGGATATCCTTAAAATCGTCCAAAGGTCCAAGAGATAAGGGTTTTCAAGGCTTATCTTGTGGTTGCTTGGTGGGCAAGTAACTGGATAAGGATAAGGATTGAAACCCTAATCTAAACCCTATATAAAGACCCCTAGGCCTTGGGAATTCGTGTACATGCTTCTACGAAGTCCCAAGGACGATTTCCACCTCCTCCCTTCTCTCTCTATAGCCTCTCCAATTGCTTGTAGTGTTTGTGAGCCATTAGATGCATTACACTTGTGGTGCTTGCTTTCAAGACTTAGGGTTTGAAGATTTAAGTTGTTATTGCAATATAACAACAAGAGGTATGTAATTTAACCTTGTATATTAATTTCGAAAATAGCATTGTTCTTTAGGGTTTTATTCTTGTATTCATAATGTTGTGTATCTGATAGCAAAACATAGATCCAAATTAGGGTTGCATGCACACATAGGATTGCTTGTATAAAACCCATTAATTTCCAGGGGCCAGATCATGGTCTCTCATGCAATTATCACAAAGACAACTAGCATACCACATAGAATGTAATGGTTCGGGCATTGGTTCCTTCGACCCCTGGATATAGTGAGAAAACTCACCTCACTAACAAATAAACAAACTGAATAGCACGCTATTCCAAGATCAACTCTACCAATCAGCTTAATCAATTCAATAACACAAACTCACCTTATAAGCTAAAATACCTAAAATAGCCCTAGGTCGAATCCTAGAAAATCCGATCAAAGTCAACCGAGTCAACAGGTTTGACTTAGTAAGTACGCGGGGCGTACTGCTTGTATACGTGGGGCGTACTTCGCAGTTGACCGAGGATCGGGGAGTTGACCTCGTACGCTCAACGTACCCCTCGATACGCCCAGCGTAAATGGTTGCTCACCACCCCTCTTATTAAGTGCTTCATTCCTTAAGCATTCACGTCCAAATTTCAGATCTAGGCAACAAAATTTGTTCTTAACCATCAAGTTTCCAACTTTATGGTTTAACATGACTATTAAGACCTTAAGTCCAAAAACCCTAGTCTCTTAGCATGGCTATTAAGACCTTAAGTCCAACTTTATGGTTTAGCATGGCTATTAAGACAATCTAGCACTTGCATGGAGAGAAACTAATGAACAAAAACCCAGCATTATGATTTAACACCCCTTAAAACCTTTGAAAGGACAACTCCAATGCCTTAGATTACCTTTTACTCACAAAGATCAAGTTTGGGACAAAAAAGGGAACAACTTTGAGCTAAAAATAGATCCATAAGATTTCTACACCAAGGTTGAAGCCTTTTACCTCTACAAGGTGCACAAAGGGGAAAAAATGTTAAATCCAAAGCCTTAGTGAAACACCACTACCTCAATGCTCTTCCTTCTACTCTAAAAGCTCTAAATGGAACCAAAAATAGCTCTACAAGCTTCATAATTCACTAACACTCTTTAGGGTTTCGAAATGAGGAAGGAGGTTGAAGATAAGAAGGTGCATGTGGCCATAAATGTGTTTAAATAGGGCCAAAACCCTAAAATTTAGGGTTTGCACCCTGTCTACGTACCGTACTAATGCAAACCTGAGTAGCGTACTCCAGCTGGCTCCGAAATTACAAAATTCCCACTGGGGACTAAACTTGCAAATAAAGCACAACTCAAGCGTTTAGACGAATACCCGAATAACTAGATGTTACAACATGATTATTGTTGGTGATGATCATGACAACATAGTTGTATAGAGTATTTGAAGCTTGATTTGGCTTATCGATTTGATATGAAAAACTTGGCTTACTGCGTTGTTTCTTGGGGATTGAAGTTGCTCAATCTCCAAAGGGTTATCTTTTATCTTAGATTTCCTTAAACGTGTTTGGCTCTCGAATAACCAGACAATTGACATGCCTCTAGAGAGTAATGTCAACTATTCTCCTATTGATGGTGTTCCCTTATCAGATTCGACTTTTATTGTACTATTGTGGGAATTTTGTTTTATCTTCCTGTCACTAGGTCATATATTGCTCATGTAGTTCATGCAGTTAACTAATTTGTTACTACTCCTTCTATTGCTCATTGGAGGAGCTATTCTTTGTATTTTGAGATATCTTTGTGGCACTCAGTTCTGCAACCTTGTGTTTCCTTCCACATCCTTTCTTGAGATGCATGCTTGCAATGATGCTAATTGGGATAATGTTGTTTATGCTCGTAAGTCCACTATTGGTATTGTAGTTTCCTCGGAGATTCGTTGGTTCCGTGGAAGAGTAAGAAACAAGATGTTGCCTCTCGGTCATCTACACAATCTGAGTCTCGAGCTATGGATATTTCTACTTAATTGTTTGGTTGCGATGACTTCTTGCAGATATGGGTGTTCACATTTTCAGCCTACCCCTTTGCATTGTGACAACGAGAGTGCAATAATAATTATCAAGATTTCGGTGTTTCATGAACGGACAAAACATATTGAGATTGATTGTCATTTCACTCGTCATCACCTTCAGAAGGGGGCTATTTCTCTACCTTATGTTCGATCCACCTATAAATTGTTGATATGTTTACGAAGGCCTTGACTGCTCTTTGGTTCCATTTTTTGTCTTAAAAACTGTTAGTGTTTACTGTTTGTCGCATTGTGAGTTTGTGGGGCAACGTTAGCCTAATAAGTTTATTGAGATATTTTGATTTGGGACCTATATTTAGCCATTTAACTAGGTTTAACCTAATTAGTTTTCTTATTTATTCTTTTGTAATAATGAAACCTAGCCGTATTTTATTTTATCTCTATTGTTTGATAGTTTACAACATCAACCCTATTAATTATACTTATTAATTTTTTTACACGGTCCAATAAACAGGAATAAATCTTCAATAGGAATGCTAAAATATATGTAACTAGAGACAGCTTGTTGGATGAAGTACGCCGGATGCAGTCCCAGCGGCATAGGCACAAGAGGACACCGCTGGTTGAGTTTGATTCCCACGAATATAGTTAAGATTGACGTCTTGTAGTCTTATTCCACTGCATGGGTTTCCCTGGCTACAGTCTAGCTTCACTGCCACTTGGCTGGCTGATGTTCCATGGATATCTTCATACACCACGTCCTTAATCTTCACCCCTGACACCTGATTCGGGCAAGTATTACCTTCTGGGCAGTACTTTTGCTCAATGAGAATGGGATTTTGGACATTAACCATGGTCACATGCTGGAAAACAACACCAGTTACGAATCCATGGCTAGGCCTTGCCCATGTCTTTATTCTCACACCATTCTCGGTTCCTCTAAATGTTACTGTTGATACTGTTATGTTCTGGACACCAGGTTCCTCTAATTGCCACCCCAGACTTCCAATGCTGTACATAGCCAAAGAAAAAAACACGTCATGCATGCTTCTACACATACTGACATACATACGTACATGCATACATACATGCGTATATATTATTTAATCAAAGAGATATACCTGATGCCATGACCAGGGCCACAAGCCACCTTCTCTATCCAGAGGTTCGTATTTCCAGGACCTATAGAAATACAATCATCCCCAGTCGCAATCTTGGAATTCAAGATGGTGACACCTGTAGAAGATATTAAATGGATGCCATCTGTGTTAGGGCTAACACCAGATGCTGAGATACTCACTCCCTGTAGCTTGACATTCGTGCATGCATCTATCAGAATGTGGAACATCTGGCTGTTTACCGATTTCAACCCACTTATCACAATGTTCTGTGAATTGTAGATACCTAGTGACTGCATGTACACCACCAAACTAATCATTCTTTTGTTATAATTTGAATGTACAGTTTTTAGTGTTCCTGAATTTCATATATTATCCAATATTGGAGTATCATTTCTATAATATGACATCGACCATACTTTTGTTGTCTATCAAGAGCTAGCGTATAACATGTGATCAAGCAGGAAATATAACATGTATGTACCGTAGTTCCTTTTGGGCAGCTTTTCCCGGAGGTTTTGCAAGACCAAAGAGAAGCACCTTTGGCATCGAGGGTACCACCGGAGATGGTGACATGGTTGACTCTATGGAATCTGATCCAGTCACCGGAGTTAGCAATGGCATTGTATTCAGATGGAGCAACCAGGGTACCATAGATGCGAATCGTGATTGCACTGCTCATGCATCTTTCGCCAGCAAAAGTGATGGCAGTTGCAAGCAAGAAGTTGCCTGTGGGGATGTAGATGGTGGCTGACTTGGTAGAGTTACATGCAGAAGACCATGCGCTGAGAAAGGCTTTTGTGGAGTCTGTGTTTCCATCCCCTTTTGCTCCGAAGCTTGTCACATTGTATGTAACTTTTGCAGCTGCAGTTGATGACAAAATTGCAATCACGACAAGAAAAAGGCTTTTCATGTTATGTGTATATGTTTGATGAAGGAGATATGGACAAAGACAATGATCAGTGTGTGTTTATATACAATTATGTAAGTTTATGTTGGAAATGAAGATAAAATCACGGATGGCATGTGCGTATATTTTTTAATTTTTTGGAACAGCGAAGATTTAAATATAAGAGCATGTGCTTTATGTATATCCTCGGGGTTTGTCGTGCATATACATGGCTTTATATTAGACGATATTATAATTAGGGAGAATAATTAAGTTGAATAGAACGGTATGATGATGAAAGAGAGGAATAACTGATAAAATGATTAACGATCATGAACATTCATGTTGATTAATAATGTGTTTATTTACGTCGAACTGTAGGAGAAAAACACGTGTAATAACAAACGGTTTAATAAATGATGTGAAAATAGTAATATATATATATATATATATATATATATATATATATATATATATATATATATATATATATATATATATATATATATATATATATATATATATATATGTGACCCAACCTAATCAGGTTGAAGATGTCCCAAATCATGAAATATATTTTGCTGAAGATGTTCAAATCTCACTTTTGCATGACAATTAATTTTCTACACATAACAATTTTCCCAAAGTTGCATTGTGTAGATGGCAGATTCATGATTTGATGCAACTTTATTTATTCCCATGGATTTCTTGTGTGCACTGCTAGAATATTTGCTTTTAGCTACCAATTATTTCGGACCGAAATTGTTTGTTGGAAATTTTTCTTATTTCCTACAAACTTAAAGCAAAAGTAAAATCAAATAAAATCCATGGGTTTAACGTATGTATGTGGATGTGCATGCGACATATATGTATGTCTACTGTATATACACGTATGTGTAAGAATGTAAGTATAGGGTTTACGGTTTACCATATATATGCATTTAGGGTTTATGGTTTAAAGTATATATGGGTTTAGGGTTTATGGTTTAACGTATATATGGATTTATGTTTTAAGGTAAGTATCTTTAAGGGTTCATTGTTTAAGGTTTAGAAATTAGGTGTTTGTATATGTGTGTTTATGTGTATGAGTATTTATGTATGTATATACATATATATATATATATATATATATATATATATATATATATATATATATATATATATATATATATATCAACATGTAAGTATATGGTTTAAGGTTTGGTATGCATATGTATGTGTGTGCATGTGAGTATTGATGGGTTTTAAGCACTACAACATTTCTATGGTGTACATGCAACCCTAATGCTTTGGATCTAGGTTTTTCTCAAATTATACATGCAAATTATTATCCAAAGCATGAACCCTAATCTAGTATACAATTTTCGAAATTGATGACTTAAACATAGTTAAAAGAAAGAATACCTTTTCGTGTAGCTTGTTGATCTTAACCTTCAAGAGTTTAGTGCCTCAATTGTTGCACCTATAATGGAATCACAAACAACGTTAGCAATTGGATGAACACAAGAGAGACGATGAAGGCTTAGGATTTTCGGCGATGGTTTCTTCTAGGGATCAAGTGGCCGAAAACCCTATGCCAAGGGGTCTTTATATAGTTGTGCTGCTAGGGTTTTAAACTGAAACTCTAATTCTCTACTTAGGCCTTAAGCAATCTATGAAACCCTTCTAGAAGGCCCTTTGGACGAATTCTTCTATGGGCTTCCCATAGAATTCGTCCACCGCTTCCATTAGGAGTCCACAACCCAACTTGAAACTAATAGTTAATTGCAATATAAGTCCCCATACATTTAATCAGTCTCTTGTGATCTAATTCCAAATTAATTTCTGATCAATACTGATTAAATAATATGATTTCTCAATTAATATATTATTCTTATAATATATTAATAAATCATATATCAATATCTTTCTTATAATTCATCCTGTCAAGTTGCTATGGTGAAGGCAACCCAAAAGGATCATGCTACTATCGGGTCAAGTAGATACCAATTATAGTTATGACGCTTAGACACATAATCCAACAAGTATAAGGTTTAATAACAATAAAGTTAAATAATAATAAGAATAATAATATATGTATATTTATGAGCATGTGTATTATATATATATATATATATATATATATATATATATATATATATATATATATATATATATATATATATATGTTCAAATGTTTCTAACAAATATTATGTTCCTAAATGCACCAATCATAAATTAGGAAATAATTAAATAATAAAATTAATTAATAAGGGTATATTTGTAATCCTGCTATGATTAGTTATGGTAATTAATTGGAATATTTAATAACCAATAAATCTGGAAAAGGAAAATTAATTTATAAACCCTATAAAACCACCGACCGACCCCTTTATCAAAATCCATCGTATTGGCTCCTTCCCCACCTACGACGTTCACCTCCTTGAAGTCCCCTTCAACTCCTCCGACCATGGCCTCCTTCCTAACTCTGAGAACACCGATTCTCTCTCTCTCTAGATATACGATTTCCTTGTCGGGAAAGAGATTTACTCATGAGTGGTAGAGTCATTACCACAACAGAATGCGAAGATGAAGTTAAATCAAGAATCACATATCGTAGTACAAGGGTGAGTTAAATCAAAATTTGCATCTCCACTTTTATTGATTTGGGTTTTATTTTAATTTCTATGATTTGATTTTTGATCCTACACGTAATTCTTAACCAAATTCGATTGACGCATATATATTTTCTTTCAAATTGTTGATTTGGTTTTTACACTAATGGGCTTAAAATCTAATGTAATAATGACAAACGCTTTTGGAATTAAGACTTTCCGAAATTGAGATTAAATTAGGGTTTGGTAAATACCCACTCGGTGGTTGAGGTTTGATTCATTTGTTCGTTCTCTTCTTGACCTTTGCTTTTTTGTTCCTTTTGTTATTATATCTTTTATATTAAGTAATCGGCTTACTTAATCTTTAATGGATTTCTTTCATTGTGTTGATTCATTAAGCGATTGTGGAATCCAATTTCAAGAAATCAACGAAGCATCCAAAGTAAGTTTTCATGATTTTACACTTTATTAAAGTTTAAACATTAAATATTGCTTATTGTTTCAAAAAGTTCCCACTATTCAATAACAAAATAATTTGAAATTTTTGCATCCAATTCTTCATTTGGATTTGTTTCATGTTAGTTTTTGTTGAATAAAAGTGGGAAACTAATTAATCATTTTTTTCTCGACTAAAGAGGGTATTTTTGCTTGTCAATAAGTTCTACCAAATTATCATTCTTATAGAATGTGTTTGTTATTACTTGTTCATTTTGGTCATTAATTACTTGTTCATTCTTGAAAAGTTAATTATTTTATATTATACTAATTTAACATTCTTAAAGAATGTGTATGTCATGATTATAATTTTAATGTGTGTAACTAATTAAATTATGTATTGTGTCAGAATTTATAGTTTCTACTATATTCTGTCAGAATTTAAAGCTTCTATTACATTTTGTCAGAATTTATAGTTTTTATTCTCTTAGAATGCAATAAAAGTTTTAATATTTGAAAGTTGATTATGTTTTCTTTGTGGATTTAGGTTTTGGAAAAGTTGTCATTGATGTGGAAAATGAAGAAAACATAGAGAACGAAGTGTATTCTACTAGAATATATTCTACTGGAATGTATTCTGCCACAATGTATAAAGTGTTTTGAAAAGGTTGTTATTGATGTAGAAAATGAAGAAAAGATAGAGAGCAAATTGTATTATGTTGGAATGTATTCTACCACAATGTATAAAGTGTTTATAGTCTTATTCATTACGAATTAATGTATGTAGTGATTCTAACAGAATAAAATTCGTATTCTTTAGAAAATGTTATTTTTGATAATATGTATAATATGTTGTACAATTCTTTAAGCATGTTAATTATAAAACAAAAATATCTTGAATATAAACATATTCTCCAAGAATAAAATCAAAAATATCTTTACTAGTTTATGGTTGATTTTGTCTGTCAGAATAAAATCGGTTATTATTAAAAACTATTAGAATTAAATTTGAATTAATTTAAAAAGATCAGATTTTTAAAAATAAGAGATCTAATTATCCCTTAAAATCCAAAATTTCCTTTTTTAATATAGGTAAATTAACCAAAATACCCTTATGCTAAAAATTGTGTGGTTATATTGTGCATGTTACCCTATTGTAATATCATAGACTCTCAGATCATGACTTTTGATTATATTCCATCCGATGGTCCAAATATGTGCATTCTGACACATAATAGTTAGTAAAAACAAAATAACCTAAGTCTATATATATATATATATATATATATATATATATATATATATATATTTGTGTATATGGTTTAGGTGCATGCGTATGTATATTTATGTGCATAACTATGTGTCTATATATCTATACACACACACACACACACACACATATATATATATATATATATATATATATATATATATATATATATATATATATATTATATGTATCAACATCTGAGTATCAGGATTATGTTTGGTGAGTGTATGTATGCTTAGCTTAGGGTTTAGATTTTAGTGTTTAGCTTAGGTTTAGTGTGTATGTATGTATATGTGCATGTGTACGTATATGTATGTGTAAACATGTGATTATATGTTTTAGGATTTAGCGTTTAACGTATACATGAGTTTAAGGTTTAAGGTATGTAAGAGTTTAATATTAAGGTATGTATAGGTTCACGGCTCATCTTTTACGGTTCATAATTTAGGTGTATGAGTATGTGTGTATGTTTATATATCCATAAACATGTGTCACACCGCAAAACCGGAATGACAAAAACGTTCAGGGGTAGAGGACGTCATGTTCAGTATCACAACAATGCATAGTAGTAAATAAGCAACAACATCATCCATTGCATTAATAGTATAATTTCATATAAGTGTGTTCTGTAAAGGTATAAGACACCAAAAATGTAAATCAAACTATGAGATGAGTCTTGAAAGTGCTCCATCTTCTCAAATCCTGATATCGGTACCTGTCTACTGATGACCTGAGAAAACAAGTTATTTTGAAAGAGTTTAACAGCTTTAAAGCTGGTGAGTTCATAAGTATTTTAGTTTCATTGTTTGTATGCAAGTGTTTGTATGTACTTGATGTATAAGTTTGTAAATGTTTGTAAACGGAATAACGAGTGTTATGCGCCTCGGTCATGACCAAGTCTCTGAAACCACCGTGTTTCGGTGTCCTGATCCGATCCCTGAAATATAAGGCTCCGCCACCTTTGACTTCCAAGTTCTTATCCATCCCTCTAAGGGATTCACTCGCCAGATTTTCAGGTTTCAAACCGTCGAGCTGAGCCTCCTTAGTTAGCATGGACAAGTGTGAATGGATAGTCATAGTCAATGATTTGACTCTACGACCAGAGTATTCTTTTCGACTTAGGGAGTTAGCTACTACGTTGGCTTTACTCGAATGATAACGAATTTTGCATGCGTAATCACTGAGTAGCTCGACCCACCGTCGTTGTCTCATGTTGAGCCCCTTCTGGTCAAATATATGTTGTAGGCTTTTGTGGTCTGTAAAGGTAGTGCTTTTTGTACCATACAGGTAGTATCTCCAGATCTTCAGAGCAAACACAACTGCTCCTAGCTCAAGATCGTGAGTGGTGTAATTGACCTCGTGTGTCTTCAGCTGTCTTGAGGCATAGGAAATGACTTTATTTCGCTGCATCAGAACATAGTCGAGCCCATGATTTGAAGCATCACAATAGACAACGAAGTCTTCTATCCCTTCGGGGAGGGATAGTATTGGTGCGGTGCACAAGGCTCGCTTGAGCGTTTGGAACGCTCTCTCTTACTTCTCCTCCCAGTCAAATGCCACGCCCTTCTGGGTCAGTGTTGTAAGAGGTTTCGCAATTCAGGAGAAGTTCTGAATGAACATGCGATAGTAGCTAGTGAGGCCTAGAAATTGACGAATTTCAGTAGGCGTCTTCGGTGCTGACCAGCTCTCAATGGCTTTGATTTTGGAAGGGTCCACGTGTATTCCCTCTTCACTAACCACATGCCCTAAGAATTCGACTCTTCGGATCCAAAATTCGCATTTCGAGAACTTCGCATAGAGCTTTTCCGAATGTAGCGTTTCTAAGACTTATCATAGATGTTGACTATGCTCCTCCTTACTACGAGAGTAGATAAGTATGTCATCGATAAAGACGATGACGAACAGATCCAAGTAAGGACGACACACCCTATTCATTAAATCCATGAATAATGCGGGTGCATTTGTTAATCCGAACGGCATCACTACGAATTCGTAGTGCCCATAACGAGTTTGGAAGGCTGTCTTCGGAACATCCTCCCTTAACACTCATAGTTGGTGATATCCAGATCTTAGATTGATTTTTGAAAAGAAGTTCGCCCCTTGAAGTTGATCAAATAAATTGTCGATACGAGGCAGAGGATAACGATTTTTGACGGTCAGTTTATTGAGCTCCCTATAGTTGATGCACATACGAAACGATCCATCTTTCTTATCGACGAACAAGATTGGAGCTCCCTAGGGTGAGAAGCTTGGTCTTATAAAGCCCTTGCTGATTAGTTCGTTAAGTTGACTGGACAGTTCTTGCATCTCTGCAGGTGCTAGACGATAAGGTGATTTGGCTACTGGGGTAGCCCCTGGAACTAAGTGAATCTTGAACTCGACTTCACGTTGTGGAGGTAATCCTGGGAGTTCTTTTGGAAATATGTCAGGAAAATCACATATTACTGGAATGTTCTTAATGTCTTTCGCTTCTTGGCTCATATCGACAACATGAGCAAGGAATGCACGACATTCCTTTCGCAAGAATTTCTGGGCTTGAATGCTTGAGATGATACGAAGGTTAGAGCTAGGTTTGTCGCCATAGATTTCTAAAGTTTTTCCCGACGATGGATTTAGGTGAACAGCCTTTTCATAACACATGATGTCGGCATGATGAAGACTTAACCAATCCATGCCGATAATGACGTCGAAACTTTTAATTGAGACCGGCATGAGGTCGATCGAAAATGAATGGCTATCTAGAGTTAGGGTACACCCTATGTATATGCAGCTTGTGCTTTCTGTCTTTCCATTGGCCATTTATACAGTGAATAGTTCTTTAAGTGCTCATGATTTTTGCTTAAGTAAATGAGAAAATTTTTTGTTCACGAAAGTCCTCTCCGCTCCACTATCAAACAATATGCATGCATAAGAGTTATCGAGGAGGAACGTACCAGTGACCACTATGGGGTTAGCAACCACTTCCTCATGGCCTATGGCCAGGACTCTTCCTACTCCACCAACATTCCCTGCCTTAGGGCAGTTCCTCTTGTAGTGGCCCGCCTCGCCACAACCGTAGCAAGCTTGGCCCACTCCTGCGTCGGGGACTTGGTTGATTGGCCTCGCCGGTGCTTTGCAGAAACGGGTTGTGTACCCCTTCCTGTTGCAGTTTGAACACTGCATTTCCGGGCAGGCACCGGTGTGGTGGAAGTTGCATTTGTTGCACTTGGGCAAACTTTCAGCGTACTGCTTTACCAGATTAGCATCGGCAGGTGCTATCGCGACATGAACTGCCACGACCTGCTGCTTTTTGGCAGCCTTCTTCTTCTTCTTGTCATCCTAGAACTTCTGCTTGGATTCGACGGTTTTGGAGGGTTCTGAGATGGCTAGGGTCGTTGTTGTGGCCGGGGTACGAACCCCATGGTCAATGAGCCGTTGTGCCAACCGCTTGGCACTATCGAATGTAGTGGGATTTGAAGCTAAAACATTCCCCTGAAATGGAGGCACCAACCCCCAGATGTACTTCTCTATTTTCTTTCCCACTGTATGAACCATATTGGGACAAAGGGCCACTAGCTCGCTGTACCTGGTGGTATAGGAAACTATGTCGGATCCCTTCATGGTTAGGCTCCACAGCTCCTGTTCTAACTTCTGGATTTCGCCCCTCGGGCAGTATTCCCCGATCATGAGGTCTTTCAAAGTTTCCCAGCCCATGTCGTTAGCCACTACAAGGGTTAGTGACTTGACATGGCTATTCCACCATGTCAGGGCATTCTCCTCAAAGGTACAAGCAGCAAACTTGACCTTACTCGCGGCAGGGCAGGATCAAATCTCGAAGATCAACTTCGTCTTTTCGAACCATTGCGAGAGGGCAATGACTCCTCCAGTCCCTTTAAAGGATAGTGGCTTGCAGTTGGTGAAGTCCTTGTAGGAGCACTCTCTCAAGCGCACAGGGATTTCACCATGAGTAGACTGGACCGGTGTTCCTCCTCCAGTGGAACTGGAAGAATGATATTGAGCCATGGCTGTTTCCACAGCTGCAGCTACTACAACATTTTGAGTTGCCGCATCGAATTGCGGAGGCGGTGGTGGTATTGGAGTTGGAGTAATCGGAGGATTTCGCCTTGTTGATTTGCGAGGAGGCATCCTTCAACTATAAGTTTAAAAGATGAATATGGTAGTAAGAATTAATTGTAAGAATAGTGAGAGTGATCCACGGCTAAATCACCACAATCCAACAGTTGAATGAGTGTATGTTTTGAAATAGAAGTACAACATAAGAGTAGGGGAACACAAGAGTACATATTTTTCCAATAGATTAGATAACTGTCAATATTGCTGGTATTATTGATGTAATAAGTTCGGGGGAAAATGACCTAATAGTAGGTTCTACATCATACCATAAGGGAAAAAGGTTGACAGTTTTTAGATTCCTAGTTAGAGTTCTTGGAAAGTAGGAATATTTTACAGACAATTGCTTCATAGAGCATAGTTAGGGAAGGTTGTTCCTTGAATCAAAAGAAAATATGTACTAAACATCTTCTACCGGCGATGGGAATTCCTTGGGCGAACCCTCAGATCTGCCAGTTGACGAACCACTTCTTGAAGGTGTCGCTCATGAGCCCTCTGGTGAACTCGAAGTTCTACGACTTCAGCTCGGGAAGCAGCTAGCTGTTGCTGCAGAGTCTCATTAGTTCTCCTGGTCCTTTCCATAGCCTCTTCGAGATGGTGAATGCGGACCATGTTGACACCAGAGTTGGCATCACTCTTCATTACTCAGTCGATAGTTGCTCAACCTTGCTCGGTGTTCCGAGAAATCCTACGAACCATGATGGGCATAACTTGGTCAGCTGAACCTCCCTCGATTAGGTTGTAAAAGCTTTTGTCCCCATTGTAGGGAATGGGTTGACCCTGTTCCTGACTCCATCTGTTCAAGTTTGTGGCCTACAGAGGTGTGAGTCCTTGAAATGTTGGATGAGGGTTCGGGTTTAGAGCTACTGGGGATAGGTTGTTGACTTTTGGCTCTGAGTCAGAATCATCAGAGAAGCCTTCAGCGAGGTGATCATCCAAGGGGATTGGATAATCATCTTCTGGCTCTTCTCCCAGCCATCCTGCATTGTCGTTGTTGGGATAGTACGGATCTCCAGGGATGTGGAATCCAGCCATGATATCTACGCGAGAAAAGGGGTAAAGAAATAATTAATAGACGAACTAACTAGATAATTATAAGATGATCTTTATTAGTTACTTCAATACTTGCTTAATGCATACCAGTTATATGAAAGCAAAACAGGATAGACCTTCGAATAAGTGATCCTAACTACAAATCCACAACCAAACAAGCAACATGAAGTAAAGCAAAGATCACAGATTCTAAGCCTATGACACCCTAGTTACATATAACCTTAGCGTATCCACTTAGTACTTATTGACCTACTAATAAAGATCTTTAATTCTCAGATAAATAATTATAGTAACACAAAATACTCATATAGTATTTTAAGTTTATGTTCTATTCTATTGTCTTCATTGTAGTAGTGTTGCTAAATTTTTAGACTTGTTGCAACCTTACAACCACCCTTAGGCACATGTTAGTCACTCCTCGGATAATATAGTTGATCAGGCTATATCTTCCCAGGGTTGACCATATGTCTCTAAGTCTAATTGTGTTGCCCAACAATCGTAATACTTTTGTTCTGTCCTAGTGACACTGATTTTAGTATGAATACAGGTATGTATACTTGGTTAAATATTTTATTATTTAAAATCATAAACTCTTGGTCATAGTATTTTAATCCTGTTGTGTTTATAGTTTGCATATCTTTTACGGGTTGATATACTCGATTCACTATAAACAATGCTTTGATACCAATCTATCACACCCCAAAACCGGAACGGCGGAAACGTTCAGGGGTGGAGGATGTCATTTTCAGTATCACAACAATGCATAGTAGTAGATAAGCAACAACATCATCCATTGCATTAATAGTATAATTTCATATAAGTGTGTTCTGTAAAGTTATAAGACACCAAAAATGTAAATCAAAATATGAGATGAGTCTTGAAAGTGCTCCTTCTTCTCAAAAGCCTGGCATCGGTACCTGTCTACTGATGACCTGAGAATACAAGTTATTTTGAAAGCGTTTATCAGCTTTAAAGCTTGTGAGTTCATAAGTATTTTAGTGTCATTGTTTTTATGCAATTGATGTATAAGTTTGTAAATGTTTGTAAATGTTTGTAAACGTTTGAGCTCTCCTAGAAAACCCTATGTTTTCTACTAAAGTAGCCTTCTACCAAGGCATCATATGTTTCTATGTATATCTCTTGTAAGAGTATGTATTTTCCCAATTCTAACTATCATTAACCAAAAATATAGTTTTTACATTACTGATCATTGCGAGAAGATCACAAGTGAATGCAATGGGGAAATAAAATAGTATTGTAGTGTTGTATTAGGTAACTACTGTTGTACTAACTACCTTAATCCAATTGTTAATTAAAGTACCATGTGATATGCGTGTACCATACTACTGACTAAAAACACGACGATGAAAGACGTCAGAAGAAATGACATTTGGCACCTGTAGACTTGCAAGTCCCACTGTAGCGAGCAACAAGGTGTAGGATAGTCAATCCAATATAGATCGATACACAAACTCAACGCTCTCCACTTAAGGAGATTCTGGATACAAAATGAGCCATGACAGGTGATGCCATGCCCCGTTACGTGGCTCACATAACTGTTGTAATGTTCTTGTAAATGTATTGTATGTACTAGCTATATTGTATGTTCTCTCTCTCTCTCTCTATCTAGTATGTATGTATGTTCTCTTTGTTTCTCATAATAGTATGTTCTCTTTGTATGTTATTGTTTATTTCTCATCATAATATGTTATGTTTGTTTCTCATCATAGTATGTATTGACTCATGTATGAAGTGACTCATTGTATGTTTCACTGTTCTAGTAATAGTATTGTAACTTCCTAAACTATACCTATTATAGTTCACTAGCAATGTTGTTTGTATGGATGAACATGTTTGTATACCTTTTCTACCCAAAGGTATTGAACTGAATGAAGGAACTTTTATATCTATACACATATACTTAATATATAACTAAGATTCAAAAGACCTTCAGACAAATAACTGATACCCTAAGTCCACAACCAAACAAGGAACATGAAGCAAGGCTAGCTATCAGTCCTAAGTCCTTTCAATCCTACTTATATAACTATATCTATATAGATATGCATTTGACAAAGTATAAGTTGTAAAAGAGTTTGAATAAAAAGTATTTAACATGTAAAAGCATTTTATAACCATTAAAGTAGTTTTGTTTGATAAAATAGCTAATTGAATAGTAAATTATAACGACCCAAAATTCAAGACCAAAAATTTCTTTTAATAAAACATTACTTTAAGAAAAATCATCATTCCAAAACATAATCAAAGTATAAATTTTTTTTAAAACACATGTTCATTATCAGAGTAAACATTCCCAAGCTGCCTAATCAATGGTATGTGCCATGCGATCACCCCGAGCTCTACCCTCCACTACCGGAAGTACCTGAAACCAAAACTGGAAACCGTAAGCACGAAGCTTAGTGAGTTCCCCACCCTACCACATACCATTCATAATCATATACTGCACATACTAGGCGACACCCGCTATCTTGGGCCTCGCCTCCTATAACGGCCCCGCCGCTCCAGGCCCCGCCTGGCTTCGAGCCCCGCTCGGATACATATATGTTTAACTTAGGCTTCGCCTGTCGCAGGGCCCCGCCCGCCAACTAATAATATCATAACATATCACAACACATAAGTTAAACTTATACGACTGATCTTGTCCTAAGGCCTCGCCAATCCTAGGCCTCACCCTTGTCGTGCTACTGATGAGTCATGGAACCCTGTCCACGCTCCTACTGGTAGTGAGATACGGGCCCATCCCACTCTCACTCCTTTTCTAGCTTGGGCCTCGCCCCTGTTCTGCTACTAATGAGATGTGGAACACCATCCACACTCTGCTATTAGTGAGATACGGGACCTCGCCCAGACTCACCTCCCTACCAGGCACATACATGTATCACACAGACAACAAGTATAGACTATCATATAAACAAATCCTTGGGCACCCGCCAGTTATTAAGGGACCTCATCCTGAAAATCATACTAGCATACTGTGCCTAGGGCTAACCCCCGGGTCTTCTACTCATAACTACATGGGCCGACATTGTGGCCTTAGACCCATTCACACAAAGGGAAACTCACCTGCACTGGCTGAACTTGCTGATGATCTCACTAGCTGCTGCCCGACAACTCACTGAACTCCTGCTCCCCTTGCTCCCCCAACTACCAATATCAAAGCAACACTGAGTCTAACTGACCCCCGAAAGGCAACCAAGTCAACTCTGGTCAAAGTCAAAGTCCTGGTCAAAGTCA
This sequence comes from Lactuca saligna, assembly GCF_052625555.1. NCBI lineage: Eukaryota > Viridiplantae > Streptophyta > Magnoliopsida > Asterales > Asteraceae > Lactuca > Lactuca saligna. The sequence continues at coordinate 49,734,090 of NC_136423.1, forward strand.
ACCTTCCAGGTCAACCCTACTCGCTGAGTTACCCTACTAACTCGCCGAGTTCAAATGTTCAGATTCCTTCCATTCGCGTCTCGACTCGCCGAGTCAGTCCATGACTCGCCGAGTCTACCGATTTCTGAGTCCTGACCTGTCCAACTCACCGAGTCTCCACCCGACTCACTGATTCGAGTCTCAACTCGAAGGGTTTGGGGTTTCGCAACCTGACTCACCGAGTCCAAGAACAGACTCACCGAGTACAAGACAATCCTCATCTGACTCGACGAGCTGTTCATCCCACTCGTCGAGTTGCTCCTCACCTTCATGCTACTCGCCGAGTCCACTCAAAGGACTCGTTGAGTCCATTCAGATCTCCTTACATGTAGAGGACTTTTGAGTCATGCATGGACTCCAAACTGTAGATCTACCCTTCCCAAGCCTATTCCTCACGTAAAGTTGCAAACTTTATGTGTAGAGAAGGAGATCTAGGCAAAATACACCATAAATAAGGGTTTATGACAACCATGCTTCACCAATATACCAAGAGCTCATACTTTACGGGATTCTAGACCAAAATAAGCATGGATCTGAGGTAGCAACCTCAGATCTGAACCCCTAGCTCGAATGGTTACTATCATGCCAAGAATGCCCAAAACACACACATAGATCTAGGTGCAAAGGAGTCCAAGAACTATTTTATTACCTCCAAATGCTCAGAAATATCTTCCCAATCCCGGATCTATAGCCCCTTCTTTCACCTCCAAGATCCTTCTTCCTTCTCCAAGCTTAATGCACTCTTCGAGGCACCAATTGGCTCAATCAATGAATAAGGCGACTAGGGCTTGGTGTTATGGGTGAAAGAGGCAGTAAAGGAACCCTAGGGGAGAGAATGAGATGTTTAAATAGGCTCCAAGTCCCGATTTTAGGGTTTTCCTCGCACAAACCAGACTCACCGAGTCCCCTTGGCCGACTCGCGGAGTCGGTCACTTACTCCTCGACCCGGATCCCGCTCGGACTCGCCGAGTTCATCCTTGGACTCGTTGAGTCTCCCTTAAAAATTAATGTTTTCTTTCTTTTCTTGGCCTTCCAAACTTTGGGTGTTACAACTCTCCCCCACTTAAACTAAACTTCGTCCTCGAAGTTTGCTATGATCCACCGCCTGTGATCTGCCTCCAATACCCCACCAATTAGTCTAGCACCAGCTGCCTAACTTCGCTGGCCTTCCACTCAGTCATTCAGACTAACGTCAATCCTTACAGATAATAATCTCGGGTGCATCCTGACCTTGAACATCCTGGAATCACAACTTACTCAACCGACAATCTTTCTGGTAATCTCCAAATATTGCACTGACCCCATAGGGGTTCACCCCTTCTTTCCTTGCGCGATTTCCTTGCCTCCCCAAGGCAATGCTCCATAACCATCTATCCCTTCTACCACTGTGAAGACCCTTTCCTCATCCAATCTATTACTCGCGCTACTCCAAGTACGGGTCATCGTCGTCAGTATCCACTGGGCATTCTTTCTACTATCATTTGGTGTCGAGCACCCCCACGATCAACTAACTGAATTCCACCATACGCTGCATACTCGCACTGCTAGTGACTGGAAATTCTGCTATTCCTTATCGGGCACCACCCTGGTCCCTACCAACCTATCAATATCTGGATTAACAGCTCCCACCGATCGCTGACCCAACACAACCACTAGTCGCTCCCAGCGACATTCGAAGAAACTTCAACCACCTATACTGCTCAATCTATTCTACCATGCTGGCACTACAATTTCCTGGGATCCCCAATCCCCTATCTAGACACTAAGATCCCTACCAAGTCCCACCTGTGCTGCTAAAACTCATGGGCCTCGCCCACAGGTCTCACCCGCCCTTATCCGTCTAATCTCATTTGCCTTACTACTCTCGCATGCCCACGGGTCTCACCGAACCATACTACTGAGCAACCCTACTCTCATGTCTCACCTACCCTGCTACTCTCATACGGGCCTCGCCTGCGGGTCTCACCCGACTATATCCTAGAGCGGCCTCTCCCAAGGTCTCACCTCTCAAGGGCTATATAGGCAAACTCCTTACCATTCTCATCCATTACTCATTCTGATCCCTATTTGAATGCTAGGATATAAGGGCCTCGCCCCAACTCTGCCAACGAAGCCACTATGGAAAGCTACGGCTTACCCGCAGTCTTACATCACCTTCTATCGCCGTCTGCTAGTGAATGCTACGGCTGCCCCGTAGTCTGACAACACTTCCCACCACTGACTGCTAGCGAATGCTATGGCTACCCCGTAGTCTTACATTACTTTCCACCACTGACTGTTGCTGAAGAAAGTTGAGGCTCTCCCACCGCTCTTCCATGCTCTACATGCTGCTTCTGCCACTGTCTACTAACACGAAAGCATCCCATGCTATCTGACCTCAAGATCTTCATTCCGACTTGCATGAGTCCTACAGAAGACCCTTCAACCTGAATCCGAACCACATACTCACCATCACCATTTACACGCACGGACTGATGGCGAGTTTCTCAAACTCCCAACCCTGAACTACCCGATCCATCAAATGCTGAACTACCTCTTTTCCTTCTCAGAAATCACGTACTCGTTCTGGATTTACGTGCTCTTACCCTTGTACATTCGGAGGAATCTCCCCCACTTCGATCCTGCTTACACCTCGCTGCTCAATGAATAGAAATCCCAATCCTTGCTACCATTCCATAATCAATCAGCTGAGGAACCCCAAACTTACCATAGCTAGGGATCTAACCGATCCATTTCTAAAACTTATACGACTCCAAACTAGCGAGACATACCGAGTCCCTCCAACGCATGCTACAGTTACTACACCCTAAGTAACCTTCTTCGATAGAACCCATCCCTTAACTACTAACCAAATATCTAAGGTATGCAGATGGCACATAACTCGATCACAATCAAACCACTCAAAAATGAAATGCTGATACCGATAATGTCGAGAACCATAACAATATAATATCATACACAAACAAAAGAATTGAAAACAGAAATCGCATACCTGCAACGTCCGGTGCTGCTCGCGTCTCCAAAGTAGCCATCTGAAAAGCCCTGCCTCCTACTTCGGGCGCCTCTGCACGGCCCTGACGGCCGTCTGTGATCCTCAAGGTTGCAGAGGCAGGTGCCATCACCCGTCCTGCTGAAAACAAACCGGGGCACTGGGCCTTCTTGTGGCGCCGCTGATTGCAGTGAAAACATATCAAGTCTGATCCCTGAGTGGTGGTAACAGTACAATCCCTGCTAAAATGACCAGTCCGACCGCACTTGAAGCAACCAGACTCACCACCACTACCACTCCTGCACGCGCCCCCGTGCGCCCTACCACACTTTCCGCATTGACTGTAGTCCTGATAATCCCTTGATCTCGAATCCGATCCCTTGGGCCTTTTGCCCGAACTCGTGGCTACCTGAACCTCATCCGGCTTCCTCTTCCGGATCTGCTCCAAATCAATTTCCCTCTCCCTGGCCTGAGAAATCATATCTTCCAGCATCTTACAACCGGACCTGCTCACGAACTCCCTTATGTCAGCCCTCAGCATCTCGTGATATCGGGCCTTCTTCATTTCCTCATCCGCTACATACTGCAGTATGAGAAGAGCCCTCTCCCCGAACTTGGCGGTGATCTCCGCCACAGTCTCAGTAGTCTGCGTCCAATCCTGAAACTCCCGGGCCAGTTGCTGCACCTCAATAATTGGCAAAAACTCCGCCCTGAACCTAGCTGAGAAATCATTCCAAGTCATCGCGTCCAACGCAACATCATCACCCAAAGCATGACCAATCTATTCCCACCAATCCCTCGCTATGTCCTTCAGAAGACAGGAAGCGAGTCTGACCTTGTCCTCCTCAGGACACCGGCTCGTACGGAACGCGTTGGCAACATCAGCCAACCATCTGCTGCTAGCGATGGGGTCCCTAGCCCCATGATAATTTGGTGCCCCGCAAGCCCTAAACTCCCGAAATGTTAAGGTACGCGCTCCCATCAATGCCATCATCTCAGTACGGAAGGCTCCCAGCCTCTCATCCAAAATTTCCAATATACCCTCCTTGACTATGCCAAAGATCACAGGAGTTTGAGCTAGAATACTGCGCGTAACCTTAGCTGATATCAATTCTCTCATCCGCTCCTCGAGCTGCTCGACCAATGAACCGGAGCCTGATCGCTCTTCGGCGCCTGACCCGCCCACTGGTCTCTCTCGCAATGTCACCATGCTGAAACATATAACATAACCATTATAAGAATACTCCTCACTGCTGCGAGACCAAACATACTCACTACCAGGTTCCCAGTCTAGTCTCGGCCTTTCCCGAATTTAGTACGGATCCTCTGCTTTCAGTAGTACAGGCCGATACTACCTTCCACATCTATCCGTACTTTCCTCAAGAACTGCTTCGACTCCACCAGGTCCCTTTTCTACTACTACTGCTCCCAGCACTACCTCATCCTAGGCTTACCCTAGGGAAACCTTTGACTCAACTCAAACCAATCCTCAGCTGCTGAAGGTCTCCTTGTGATGCCAATTAGCCACCACCTGGATACCATCACATGTGACGAGGCTCAGATAATCCTTCAAGTGAAAGACTCGTCCCTACAACGGTTGGACTCAAACAAGAGCTGCACAATAGGACCAAATCCAACACTCTGGGATTATTCAACCCTGGTCACATGTGACGTGTTGTATCCACCTAATGGCTAACTCCCATCACTCAGAATCCCATAATGCACAAAGCAAGCAACATTCAGACAAAGGGAAAAATCTAACCATAACATACTCAAGTAATCATAATATCATACCAAGAATTTGAACTAGCATGCAACACAAACTCATAAACTCAGGCATAACCTAAACAGACTATCCTACTACTGCCTAACCAGTACTATCATGCAGCTCAAAAGCACATATAACAGGCACATAAGGCATCCTCCCTAGATCCTTAGTCCTAATCTAGGATGCTGTTCTATTAACTTTTAATCAAAACATAGACTTGTATGGGTATTTTGGGGTACTTACTTGAGCTCGGTTGATTGCATGCACCACACCTCTTTTCTCTATTCAAAGTTCTTTTCTTTCTGAATTCTTTTTGCTTTTCTAAAACTGTTTTCTTTCTCAAAACTCTCTTTTTACAAAACTGTCTTTTCATTTTGAAAACTTCTATACCAATTCCTCAGTTTGAGTTCAGACACATCCGAGAGCATGTCCGAATCCCTCAAACCAAGGCTTTGATACCAACTTGTAACAACCCAAAATTCAAGACCAAAAATTTCTTTTAATAAAACATTACTTTAAGCAAAGTCATCATTCCAAAACATAATCAAAGTATAATTTTTTTTAAAACACATGTTCATTATCAGAGTAAACATTCCCAGGCTGCCTAATCAATGGTGTGTGCCATGTGATCACCCCGAGCTCTTCCCTCCGCTACCGGAAGTACCTGAAACCAAAACTGGAAACCGTAAGCACGAAGCTTAGTGAGTTCCCCACCCTACCACATACCATGCATAATCACATACTGCACATACTGGGCCACGCCCGCTATCTTGGGCCTCGCCCCCTATAACGGCCCTGCTGCTCCAGGCCCCGCCTGGCTTCGAGCCCCGCTCGGATACAAATCTGTTTTACTTAGGCCTCGCCTGTCATAGGGCCCCGCCCGCCAACTAATAATATCATAACATATCACAACACATTAGTTAAAGTCATACGACTGATCCTGTCCTAAGGCCTCGCCTATCCTGGGCCTCGACCTTGTCCTGCTACTGATGAATCATGGAACCCCGTCCACGCTCCTACTGGTAGTCGGATACGGGCCTAACCTACTCTCACTCCTTTTCTAGCTTGGGCCTCGCCCCTGTTCTGCTACTAATGAGATGTGGAACACCATCCACACTCTGCTATTGGTGAGATACGGACCTCGCCCACACTCACCTCCCTACCAGGCACATACATGTACCACACAGACAAGAAGTATAGACTATCATATAAACAAATCCTTGGGCAGCCGCCCGCTATTAAGGGACCTCGTCCTGAAAATCATACTAGCATACTATGCCTAGGGCTAACCCCCGGGTCTTCTACTCATAACTACATGGGCCGACATTGTGACATCCCCAAAATCTCGGCAAGAAAAGACCGATTTTCATTTATGCTTTTAAATATTTGCAGAGTAAATCCTTTTGATTTGAAAGAGTTGCGGAATTTGTTCCCAAAAACAAAACATGATAAAACAATGTTTACCAAAGCATTTCATAAAAGAAATGTATTTTTCATTATATAATCAAAACTCGGGGTGTCATGTTCCGATATAGACCAACAAGCATAAACGATAACATTACAAGTCATTCAACAAATATTTACATATACAGACTTCTAAACAAAACAACTTGATGGTTCATCCATCTTACGCCCTTGCGCCACTTCCTGTAATACAAATAAAACTGAGTGGGTCAGGCTTGGGAGCCTGGTGAGCATATAGGGTTTTCAACCCACAATAAATAATTAAATTAATTATTATCAACCAACAATAACCCAGTTACCCATTCCCGTTATTCTCACTTTACGTCCCTAAAATAACTAACACAAGGGACCTAATCTAAGAATATTTTCATCGGGGCGACAACACATGCTGCGGGGTTTCCTCAGCAATATAAGTCAAATAAGGCAACCATGAGGGGGATGGAATACAGCGAATGAACACCCAAGTTCATTAACACCTACAGGTTATGAGCCTGCTAGCGTTCCACAGGACTGCCTAGAAAAGTCCGTGGTCGTCATCTAAATTCCGCTAGATGACTGGATCAAAACAACAATGAGGCCTCTCATCTGTTTATTACACACCAACTATCTACCCATGTTCTACCCAACATATTAGTAGATAAAAACATACATTTTTATACATATTTTCAAAACCTGTATAGCATGCATGATCAATACATTTTCCATATAACAGATGAGGCACACACACATAACACGTATTTCATATAGAAATAATCATATCTGTAAGATAGAAGAAGGTGAATATACATTCACACACATAACAACAAAATATACACATAACACGTATCTCGTATAAAATATTTTATAGTTATACGTTAGGAGAAAGTAACAACGCCTTCGCACGTATAAACGACGATAAACTTAATACACTCAAACCATACTTGTATTATTATTGCGCTTATGAAAGGTAGTATACACTCACCTGATCAGAAGATGATCGAACTTCTCGTGGGCAGAGCTTCGGCTCGGAAATCGCACTTCTCGGGATCTTCGGGATCTCGGGACTCGCTTCGGGACTCGGGAATATTACCGGGGCTTTGGGATGGCTTCGGGGGTAAAAACGCAGAGCTTCGGCACAAAAACGAGAGGAAATTAGCAATTAAACCCGGACCCCTCGCATCCTATTTATAGGAGGCTGGAAGCCCGAGTTACGCGGGGCGTACAGCAGTACGCAGCGCGTACTGCTTCCGAAATGCGTCATCGCATGCGTCATCCGAAGTGTCGCCACTTTGGCTGTACGCGGGGCGTACTCGAGTACGTGGCGCGTACCTCGGATCAGATCTGTGACCCCCCCTTCGGATAATGTCGGATTTTTGATTTAAAAATAAATACAAATTATTCATCAAACTTCGGAAATTCATATCTTCTTCATACGAACTCCGTTTTCGACGTTCTTTATATCCACGGAAAGGTGAGACTACGCTCTACAACTTTCGTTTAGACTCCATTGGCTAATTTTGAGTTTATTTTTTATTATTTATTTTTAATAGGCCGGGACAGAAAATTTCGTTATAAATTCATAGCTTCTTCGTTTGATGTCCGTTCTCGCCTAACTTTTTATCGATTTGATACTAACAACGAGATCTTCAATTCTCGTTTAGATCACTAAGGCAAAATATCGCTTTAACATAAATTTCACTTTTTACGTTATTCAGCGTTGCCGGTTCTGTCGCGAAACTTCGACATGTCATAACTTCCTCGTTATAACTCGGATTCCGACATTCTTTATATCTTCGGAAACCTTGTTTCAACTACTACAACATTATCTAAAGATATCAAGTTTATTATACACTTAAATTTTGATGCTTATTTTTATTCTTAATTAATCAAACCACATAATTAAGCAATTAAACACAAAACACATAATACTCAAATAATACAATCTTATTATTTCAAAACAGGTTACAAAGGTTCCTAGACCATTACATTGCTAAAAATGGCAAGCCTGGAAACACAGGCGTTACAATTCTCTCCACCTTAGAATGATTCCGTCCCCAGAATCACACATCAACAAACAAATGCGGATAGCGACTCCTCATGTCACTCTCCGTCTCCCAGGTGAGATTCGGCCCATTCGTGTGTTTCCATCGGACAAGCACTAACTCGACCATCTTGCGTCGCAACTTCTTAGTCTTTCGGTCAACAATTGCCTCTGGTTCTTCAATCAACCTTTTGTTATCATTAATTCTCAATTCGGAAATTGGAATTATATCGGGAACTTCTCTCGTGAACTTCCTCAAATAACACACATGGAAAGTGTTGTGAATTCCATTCAGTTCTTCGGGTAATTCGAGCTTGTAAGCTTGGTTCCCAATCCTCTGAAGAACTTTAAACAGTCCAATAAACCTTGGACTTAATTTTCCCCTTTTACCAAATCTTATAAGTCCCTTCCACGGCGAGACTTTAAGCAAAACCGAATCCCCAACCTCAAAAGTTATCGGTCTTCGCTTTTTGTCAGCATAGCTCTTTTGACGATCCTGAGCCGCTAACATTCTTTCCCTAATTACTTTCAATTTTTCAGCAGTTTGATGAACCATCTCCGGTCCCATAAACTGCTTTTCCCCAGCCTCAAGCCAACAAGATGGCGTACGACACTTTTGTCCATACAAAGCTTGGTAAGGTGCCATCTTAATGCTCGAGTTAAAACTATTGTTATAGGAAAATTCTACCAGAGGTAAATGTTCATCCCAATTACCTAGGAATTCCAAGGTACATGCTCTCAGCATATCTTCAAGTGTTTGTATCGTTCTTTCACTCTGACCATCAGTCTGCGGATGGTAAGCTGTACTTAAACATAACTTGGTACCCATTTCCTCTTGTAGACATTTCCAAAACCTTGAGGTGAAACGACTATCACGATCCGACACAATTGTTAACGGAACATCGTGAAGTCTCACAATTTCCTTCACATAAGAATTTGCAAGCTTTTCCATAGACCATTTCTCCCTGGCTGCTATGAAATGCGCACTCTTAGTGAATCGATCAACGACCACCCAAATCATGTCGTGACCATTCTTTGTTCTGGGTAGTTTAGTGACAAAATCCATAGCAATGTCTTCCCACTTACCCATAGGCACATGTAAAGGTTCTAAACTCCCATACGGTTTCTGATGTTGTGTCTTGACTCTCGCACAAGTCACACACTCAGCCACATACTTTGCAACATCAAGCTTCATCGTCGGCCACCAGTAGTAGGGTTTCAGGTCCCTATACATTTTAGTGCTACCGGGATGAATCGAGTACATGGTCTTGTGAGCTTCTTCCATCAGAAGATCTCTGATTCCTCCTGTCTTAGGTATCCAAATCCGATCTTGGAACACCTTCAGTCCATGACTATTTACACTGAACACCAACGTTTTGCCCAAACGTTCCTCATTTCGGTCATTCTTTTCAGAAGCTTCCCTTTGAGCTTTCTTTATACTTTCCACAATGGTCGAGACAACTTCAATTCTCAACGCTCTTGGCCTTTTCCTTTCAAGATTGACTTTCCGACTGAGAGCATTAGCAACAACATTAGCTTTAACGGGATGGTAAAGTATCTCACAGTCGTAGTCCTTGAGTAACTCTAGCCAGCGTCGTTGCTTCATATTCAATTCCTTCTGATTGAAGAGATATTGGAGACTCTTATGATCAGTGAAAAGTTTGCACTTCGTGCCATAGAGGTAATGCCTCCATATTTTCAGAGCGAAAACTACCGCTGCCAACTCCAAATCATGAGTCGGGTAGTTCTTTTCATGCTCTTTCAGTTGTCGAGACGCATATGCTATCACCTTTTCTCTTTGGGTTAAAACACAACCCAATCCAACCCAGACGCATCGCTATAAACAACGAAGTCTTCAACTCCATCGGGTAGAGAAAGTATCGGTGCCTCACATAGCTTCTTCTTTAACTTCTCGAATGCTTCTTTATGCTTATCACTCCAAGCATAAGTAGCTCCTTTGTGGGTCAAAGCTGTCAACGGACTAGCGATCGAAGAAAAGCCTTGGATAAACCTTCGGTAATATCCGACTAATCCTAAAAAGCTTCAGATCTCCGTGGGACTTTTCGGTTCTTCCCACTTCATTACAGCTTCGATCTTTGCTGGATCAACCATTATCCCTTCTTGGTTGACCACGTGACCCAAGAATTGGACTTCACGAATCCAAAAATCACATTTGGAGAACTTTGCATAAAGCTTCTCTTTCTTCAAAACTTCTAACACTTCTTGCAAGTGTCTGCCATGCTCCTCCTGGCTTTTTGAGTAAATCAGAATGTCGTCGATGAACACTATCACAGATTTATCAAGGAACGGATTACAAACCTTGTTCATTAAATCCATGAATGCTGCCGGAGCATTGGTTAGTCCAAATGACATAACCAAGAACTCGTAGTGTCCATATCTAGTTCTGAACGCAGTCTTCTCTATATCCTGCTGTCTTACTTTCAGCTGATGATATCCTGACCTTAGATCGATCTTCGAGAAATAGCTCGAACGTTGCAATTGATCAAATAGGTCATCAATCCTTGGCAACGGATATCTATTCTTTATTGTTGCCTTATTCAGCTCTCTGTAATCGATGCACATTCTCATACTTCCATCTTTCTTTTTCACAAATAACACCGGAGCTCCCCAGGGCGATGAAATAGGTCTAATGAAACCTTTTTCCAACAACTCTTGAAGTTGCATCATTAGCTCCTTCATCTCCGTCGGTGCTAATCGATAAGGTGCTTTTGCTATTGGCGTGGTTCCTGGTAACAAGTCAATACGGAATTCCACTTGTCGATCAGGTGGTAATCCAGGAATATCTTCGGGAAATACTTCCGGATAATCACACACCACAGGAATACTCTGCATCACCTTCTTTTCCTTCTTAGCATCAATCACGAATGCTAAGTATGATGTACATCCCTTGGTCAAACACTTTCTGGCTTTCATTAGGGAAATGATTCCAGCGTTCACTCGGTGTTTGTCCCCATACACCATAAATGAATCTTTTCCAGGCGGGTTTACTTTAATAATCTTCTTCTTGCATAAAATTTTGGCATCATTGGCTCTGAGCCAATCCATTCCCAACACGATGTCGAAACCATTAAGTTCGATAGGCAATAATTCCTCGCGGAACTTATTCCCATTCAAGTCGATTAAGATGTTTTTCATATGATGGCTAACAGGTACAAACTTGCCACTGGCAACTTCGACTAATAAAGCATTATCTAATCTATCAACAGGCAAAGCTAGTTTTCTACCAAATTCATGCGATATAAAGGAGTAGTTGGCTCCAAAATCAAATAAAATTTGGGCAGGAAAATTGTTAACGAGAAAGGTACCTGAAGCGACATCAGCTTCATCCTTAGCAGCTTCCAGTGTCATCTGGAATGCTCTCTCCTTCGGCTTTGGTGGAATGTTGGGCTTAGCTGCCTCCTTCTTCTTTGGACAGTCTTTCAAAATGTGCCCCTCTTCATTACAACCAAAACACATCCTTTTGTTGCTCGGACATTCATTGGCAAAATGTCCAACCTTTCCACACTTGTAGCAGGTCACATCCTCGCTACATTTCCCAAAGTGCTTTTTCTTACACTTTTCACACCACTTCACTTCCCCTCCTTTTCCCCCACCAAACCTTTTCGAATCAGATTTTGAAAATTTGTTTTTCTTACCGGAACCAGATGTTCCCTTAAACTTCCTCTTCTCACCAATATCAACCTTGTTGGTGGTTCTCCCCTTTATCATGTTCTCAACAGACTTGGCAGCTGTGACATCCCCATTTTCACGGCCATAAAAGACCGATTTTGTTTATGCTTTATAAAAATCAGAGTACTTCATTTTATAAAAATGTTGCGGAATTTGTTTCTAGAAAAACATGGTAAATACGTTATTAAAACATTTTCGAAGAAACGTATTTATTTCATTTTAAAACGTTGGGACGTCATCCTTAATACAGAAACATAAGCATAAACAGAACTTACAATTATTTACACAAGTGATCTACATCTCTTTAAATCTCTTAGTGTAATGTTACTTCATATCAACACCTGTGATATAAATAAACTGAGTGGGTCAGGTTGGGAAACCTGGTGAGTACATAGGGTTTTCAACCCACAATAATATAATTATTATGTTTAAACAATCAAACAATCAACCCAATTACCCATCCCCATTATCTTCTTTATTCTTAAGGATCTACCCTAAGAATCAGCTATTTCTCATTCATTCATTCCTAAGGATCATCCTAAGGAAACAACATGAAGTCCATTATTGCCAATGACACATTGGTCAAGCGCAGCTGCTAATATTGTCACTTAGGCTCAGCTGCCAGAATTAGGACATTTTCTATGAGGTGCTTCTGCCAGTATTGACCTTTAAACACTACTGTCATGGTCATAAGGCTCCCTATTAGGCGCAGCTGCCGATACTATCCTTAGAGCGCAGCTGCTAGGACGTTTATCGTAGATCTAAATCATCTACGGGTTGCGGCGCAGCTGCCAGTGCTCATCTATAGGGTACTAGGTCCACTGCTGCCAATGTATACCTATAGGGCACTAGGTCTGTACTACTAATGTTCCTCTATTTCAGCTTTTATCCATCATCATTCATCTACCCATGTTTTACCCAACATATTTTGTAGATATAAAATACTTTATACAGTTTACATCATTTAAAACATGTATAAAAATCTTTCACCAGCATAGACAACAAGTATTAAGACAATATGCACACATAACACGTAATTTATATTAAAATACTTCATATCTATGTGTAAGATGAAAGAGACCATGCACTCACCTGATTAGGTGGTGATTCCGAACTCAGACAGCACTTCGTTATCTCAAAACAATTTTCCTCGACAAAACCTAGTATCAATACCACTAGGGTTTAGTTTTTAACATTAACCACGACTAATTAATAGTCTAGCTATTATTACTATTATATAAGCGTTAAATAACACTCAATATAACTCATAATAATAGCCCAAATAATTATTTTAAGGTCCTAATAATGTTACTATAATTAAATAAAATCTATATTAAATATAGTATAGGCGTAGCTCACTTACAGCGAGTTTTTATTAAAAACCGGGCTTCGCTGGAGCAGCGTTTCCAAGCCGAAAGCTTTTCTTCTCGGAGCCGTCGGGCGTTCCGGGGCTTTCTTCTCGTTCTAGGGAGGTTCCGTAGACTTGGGAGGGGTTTAGGGAGGCTAGAGAGAAGTTAGAGAGTGAAAGAGAGGCTTATGGTGTGAAGAAAATATGAGGAGCTCACCCTTATATTTATAGGAGTTTTATAGTAAAGTAGTCTCTAAGCTTCGTCCATAACTTTTGCATAAGAGCTCCGGTTTTGTCTGTCCTTTTACCGTTGAGTTCCTATTAATGAGATCTTTAACTTTCATTTAGACCTCGTTGGCTAATTCTCATTCTATCTCGGATTTACAAAACTATATCGAATTCGCCGCGCTCGAAAAGTAGGGACTAAGCTTCGTCCATAACTTTCGCATACGAGCTCCATTTTTGTCTGTCTTTTTACCGTTGAGTTCCTATTAATGAGATCTTCAACTCTCATTTAGACCTCGTTGGCTAATTCTCATTCTATCTCGGATTTACAAAACTGTATCGAATTCGCCGCGCTCGAAAAGTAGGGACTAAGCTTCGTCTATATCTATCTCATACTATCTCCGTTTTAGACATTCTTTATATCCATGCGTAGGTAAAAATAATATCTACAACTTTCATTTTGGCTCCGTCGGCTAATTCTCGACCGATCATAAATTTAACAGTAGGAGGCGTTTAGACTGTTAAATGACCGCGAAGAATTCGTAACTCTTTCATACGAACTTCGTTTTCATCCATCTTTTTACTGTTGAGTTCCTATTATTGAGATCTTTAACTCTCATTTAGGTCGCGTAAGCCAAAAACCGTTCGAACTAAAATTCGAGTTTCGGGCTGTACACTACTAAGCTGAAACTTTGAAAAATCATAACTTCCTCATACGAAGTCAGATTTGGGCGTTCTTTTTACGGATTTTCTCATTTTAACATACTCTATGACTTTGGTTTAGATAACCAAGGCTAAAAAGTCTTCTATCATAAATTCACTTTTTACGCTTCCCGGTGCCGTGCCGGTTTTGCCGTAAAACTTCGACGGGCCATAACTTCTTCGTTATAACTCAGATTTCGGCGTTCTTTATATGTATGGAAACCTTGTGACATATACTATAACTTGGTTAAAATTATTTATTCTAAATAATCTTTTTCCGAAAAGTTGTTTTCGACCCATATTGCCTCTAAATTGACTTGCCCGGATCTACGGGCGTTACAGCAGCCCAGATAGTTGCCTCTAGAGTAAGTGCCTGACATACTGGCACCTCGTACTCCCATGGAAGTCCCTTCGCATACCGATCCACCTTAGTCAGCTCGTCTGGAACTATACGCAAGGCAAACTCCATCTTATCGGTGAAGTTGTTGGTGTATTCATCAACTGACATACTGCCTTTCGTTAGAGTCAGAAACTTGTTCTCCAACTCCAACAGATTTTGAGCTGAGCAGAACTTGTGCTTAAACTGCACCAAGAACTCTGCCCATGACAATTGCAGTGGCTCATTAGGGCTCAAAGTCTTCCCTAGAGTGTTCCACCAACGAACGACTCCACCTCGGAATTGATGCACGGCATAGATAGTTTGCAACTTACCTCTGCAGCCACACATCATGAAGGCTAGCTCCATTTCGGATATCCAATCCATAACCCCAATCGGATCCTCCTTTCCATTGAAGGTCGATGGTTTGCAAGTTAGAAATTCCTTGTACTTGCAACCCATTCCATCATTCCTTCCATCGCGGTTATCTTGCCTAACTATCGGTGGGATGGCTTGACCAACAGATCCACTGAAGTTTCCACCTTCCGAGTTCCCTTCATTTAATTCAGGATCTTCCACACGAATTGACAATTCTTCACGATTTTGTTGAAGCAACCGTCTAGTTTCATCCATTTGACGATCCAACATCATCTGAATCATCAATTGCACACCAGCCATGGTTATTGGCTCAGGTGCTGCTGCTACAACAGGTCTTTGTTCAATCACTGGTGGTTGATTCCTGTTTTCATCAGCATTTCCAACTCCACTTCTTGTTCTCACCATTTTGATCTACACACCGAATAAGGTGAAATTAGATCCTTATTCACGATAGATATTCAAATCATCCTTATCACTCCGAAACGTTTACATGCTAGTTCTAATATCGTAGACGTATGCTTAGAATCCTATACACATAAAGTTTCTAGATCCGGTCGGCAACAGACCATAGATCCGAACAAATAATATCATATATGGCAACATATAACATTTACCACATAAAAGCATTTTAGGCAACTTTCCTAAAATAAACTAGTGCTCGTGTCTAAAACATAACAGACACACATCTCAAAATTCCACTTAGCATTCTAAGTTTAAGTCTAGAAATCCTAAAAATTCCTAGTTCGCTTAAACTAATGCTCTGATACCAACTGTGACATCCCCAAAATCTCGGCCAGAAAAGACCGATTTTCATTTATGCTTTTAAATATTTTCAGAGTAAATCCTTTTGATTTGAAAGAGTTGCGGAATTTGTTCCCAAAAACAAAACATGATAAAACAATGTTTACCAAAGCATTTCATAAAAGAAATGTATTTTTCATTATATAATCAAAACTCGGGGTGTCATGTTCCGATATAGACCAACAAGCATAAACGATAACATTACAAGTCATTCAACAAATATTTACATATACAGACTTCTAAACAAAACAACTTGATGGTTCATCCTTCTTACGCCCTTGCGCCACTTCCTGTAATACAAATAAAACTGAGTGGGTCAGGCTTGGGAGCCTGGTGAGCATATAGGGTTTTCAACCCACAATAAATAATTAAATTAATTATTATCAACCAACAATAACCCAGTTACCCATTCCCGTTATTCTCACTTTACGTCCCTAAAATAACTAACACAAGGGACCTAATCTAAGAATATTTTCATCGGGGTGACAACACATGCTGCGGGGTTTCCTCAGCAATATAGGTCAAATAAGGCAACCATGAGGGGGATGGAATACAGCGAATGAACACCCAAGTTCATTAACACCTACAGGTTATGAGCCTGCTAGCGTTCCACATGACTATCTAGAAAAGTCCGTGGTCGTCATCTAAATTCCGCTAAATGACTGGATCAAAACAACAACGAGGCCTCTCATCTGTTTATTACACACCAACTATCTATCCATGTTCTACCCAACATATTAGTAGATAAAAACATACATTTTTATACATATTTTCAAAACCTGTATAGCATGTCTGATCAATACATTTTCCATATAACAGATGAGGCACACACATAACACGCATTTCATATAGAATACTTTATAGTTATACGTTAGGAGAAAGTAACAACGCCTTCGCACGTATAAACGACGATAAACTTAATACATTCAAACCATACTTGTATTATTATTGCGTTTATGAAAGGTAGTATACACTCACCTGATCAGAAGATGATCGGACAGCACTACGGCTTGCAGAAGTCGTAATCCTCAGCAGATCTGGAAGATCTCTACGAAAATCGAACTTCTCGCGGGCAGAGCTTCGGCTCGGAAATCGCACTTCTCGGGATCTTCGGGATCTCGGGACTCGGGAATATTACCGGGGCTTTGGGATGGCTTCGGGGGTAAAAACGCAGAGCTTCGGCACAAAAACGAGAGGATATTAGCAATTAAACCCGGACCCCTCGCATCCTATTTATAGGAGGCTGGAAGCCCGAGTTACGCGGGGCGTACAGCAGTACGCAGCGCGTACTGCTTCCGAAATGCGTCATCTCATGCGTCATCCGAAGTGTCACCACTTTGGCTGTACGCGGGGCGTACTCGAGTACGTGGCGCGTACCTCGGATCAGATCTGTGATCCCCCCCTTCGGATAATGTCGGATTTTTGATTTAAAAATAAATACAAATTATTTATCAAACTTCGGAAATTCATATCTTCTTCATACGAACTCCGTTTTCGACGTTCTTTATATCCACGGAAAGGTGAGACTACGCTCTACAACTTTCGTTTAGACTCCGTCGGCTAATTTTGAGTTTATTTTTATTATTTATTTTTAATAGGCCGGGACAGAAAATTTCATTATAAATTCATAACTTCTTCGTTTGACGTCCGTTCTCGCCTAACTTTTTATCGATTTGATACTAACAACGAGATCTTCGATTCTCGTTTAGATCACTAAGGCAAAATATCGCTTTAACATAAATTTCACTTTTTACGTTATTCAGCGTTGCCGGTTCTGTCGCGAAACTTCGACATGTCATAACTTCCTCGTTATAACTCGGATTCCGACATTCTTTATATCTTCGGAAACCTTGTTTCAACTACTACAACATTATCTAAAGATATCAAGTTTATTATACACTTAAATTTTGATGCTTATTTTTATTCTTAATTAATCAAACCACATAATTAAGCAATTAAACACAAAATACATAATACTCAAATAGTACAATCTTATTATTTCAAAACAGGTTACAAAGGTTAACCTAGACCATTACATTGCTAAAAATGGCAAGCCTGGAAACACAGGCGTTACAGACATTGTGGCCTTAGACCCATTCACACAAAGGGAAACTCACCTGCACTGGCTGAACTTGCTAATGATCTCACTAGTTGCTGCCCGACAACTCACTGAACTCCTGCTCCCCTTGCTCCCCGAACTACCAATATCAAAGCAACACTGAGTCTAACTGACCCCCGAAAGACAACCAAGTCAACTCTGGTCAAAGTCAACCTTCCAGGTCAACCCTACTCACCGAGTTACCCTACTGACTCGCCGAGTTCAAATGTTCAGATTCCTTCCATTCGCGTCTCGACTCGCCGAGTCAGTCCATGACTCGCCGAGTCTACCGATTTCTGAGTCCTGACCTATCCAACTCACTAAGTCTCCACCCGACTCACTGATTCGAGTCTCAACTTGAAGGGTTTGGGGTTTCGCAACCTGACTCGCCGAGTACAAGACAATCCTCATCTGACTCGACGAGCTGTTCATCCCACTCGTCGAGTTGCTCCTCACCTTCATGCTACTCGCCGAATCGACTCAAAGGACTCGTTGAGTCCATTTAGATCTCCTTACATGCAGAGGACTTTTGAGTCATGCATGGACTCCAAACTGTAGATCTACCCTTCCCAAGCCTATTCCTCACGTAAAGTTGCAAACCTTACGTGTAGAGAAGGAGATCTAGGCAAAATACACCATAAACTAGGGTTTATGACAACCATGCTTCACCAATATACCAAGAGCTGATACTTTATGGGATTCTAGACCAAAATAAGCATGGATTTGAGGTAGCAACCTCAGATCTGAACCCCTAGCTCTAATGGTTATTATCATGCCAAGAATGCCCAAAACACACACATAGATCTAGGTGCAAAGGAGTCCAAGAACTATTTTATTACCTCCAAATGCTCAGAAATATCTTCCCAATCCTGGATCTATAGCCCCTTCTTGCACCTCCAAGATCCTTCTTCCTTCTCCAAGCTTAATGCACTCTTCAAGGCACCAATTGGCTCAATCAATGAATAAGGTGACTAGGGTTTGGTGTTATGGGTGAAAGAGGTAGCAAAGGAACCCTAGGGGAGAGAATGAGATGTTTAAATAGGTTCCAAGTCCCGATTTTAGGGTTTTCCTCGCACAGACCAGACTCGTCGAGTCCCCTTGGCCGACTCGCCGAGTCGGTCACTTACTCCTCGACTCGGATCCCGCTCGGACTCGCCGAGTTCATCCTTGGACTTGTCGAGTATCCCTTAAAAATTAAGGTTTTCTTTCTTTTCTTGGCCTTCCAAACTTTGGGTGTTACATAAATCCTTTATTTGATAGGTTTTAATCACATGTGATTGATATAATAACTATAATATTTCAACTTGTATTCCCCCCATAAAAGCATTTAAAATCATTTAAAGGATAGATTAAGGGGTATGAACTCACCTGTAATGAGTGGTTTGGAAGAACGGATTGTATAGGATGCTAAGTGTCAAGTGAAGACTTGAGCACACACACGGATCCTATATAACATATAATAACACATATATGTATCCAATTAATCATTTAACAATTAATTAACCAAGTAAAGACATCCTAGGACATGGAAAACACTTTGATTCAAGTGCTAGAAGTACCAAGGGTTGCATCTAAGGGTTGTATAGCCATTTAAGGGAGTTTTCGGTTCAATTGGTATGTTTCTTGTGGTTTTCGGTCTATATGGATTTCGGTCCATATGGTTTTCGGTCCAAAGAAGTTTTCGGTCCAAATGGTTGGCCGAAAACTCATGATCTTTGATGCATAAGGTGATTTCCAAGGGATTTCAACAATCAAAGAAGTGTCCTAAACTCAATACTAAGCATTAGGAAAGGCTTAAGGTCAATTTTGCACCATTTATAAGGGTTTTTAGTCTAAGGAGATGCACTAGACCGAAAACAACTTTGTTCTTGGATAAATGGATGTTTTCAAGGCCCTGAATCAAGTATCCTTACTAGATAACAAGTATAGGAGATAGATACTTACAATATGGAAGTAAAGAAGGGTGTTTTCGGCCTAAAACACTAGTGTGTGTTCTTGGTGTTCTTGAAGAACACGTGAAGATCTAAGAAAATGGAATGATTTCACGGATGAAATCATGTAAGATCACTAGATAATGGAAGAGATCAACTAAAAAATGGAAGGAAACACTTACAATCTTGAAGATCTCGAAGACTCTTTGGATGATACTTGAGAGAGAATTGTTCTTGACTTGGAAAATGGAGAAAGAATGGTAAAAATGACTAAGTTTCATTTCTATACCCTTTAGGGTTTTTGGTCCAAACACTATTTGGGTCGAAAACTCCTAACTCTTGCAGTTTTGTGACATAAATGTTGAACAAATAATCCTAAATTATACTTCCTTTCGTTTATCCTTTCAAAGAATAAATATTTAAAAATACCCAATCGGACTTTAAACCGAGCTAAAAATTAGTAGAAATGAATATGAAGTGTTTGACTATAGAGTTCGTACAAATGAAAATTTTGGGTTGTCACAAGATGCATATGTATTATATGCATCAACATGTGAGTATTTGGCTAAGGTATGGTATGAGTATATAAGATTGGCTAAGATTTTAGGTTTTAGTATTTAGCTTAAGTTCAGTGTGTATGTATGCATACGTATATGTGTACATATTTGTATTTCTAAACATGTATAACACCATGTTTTCATCTTATAGTATAAATGATTAATTACATTAAATATACATTTTTATAGAGGACTATTTAGCATAAATAGTCTTAACAAAATTCATAGTAGCCATAAAAGCAAGAAGCGTACATATAAGGAACACCTAAATTTGACTTTGTATGAGGAAGTTATGATTTTTCGAAGTTTCAACGTAGCAGTGCAAATAGAAATTAAGATGGGATCGGTATTAGCCAAAATAATCTAAATGAGAGTTGAAGATCTCGTAAATACCTATTCAACGATATAAAGGAACTCGTGAACGGATGTCATATAAGAGTTATGATTTTTATACTGACTTTAACAGTCTAAGCTTGTTAAAAATGTAACTTTAATACTAAAGTGAGAATTAGCCGACGAAGTGTAAATATAAGTTGTAGATCTCGTCGATAGCTATGTGTGGATGTAAATGACATCAAAAACAAAGCTCGTATGAGAAAGTTTTTTGAAAAATTAGAAATCCGCACGCGCAAGAGAGGCACGACGCACAACCGGTGCCGACATAACGATGTGGCACCACCAGGTTTTGACACGCGATAGAGTTTGAGAGAAGACAAAACCTCTGTTCCGACCAGAGGCATGGCACACGCCTATACACTATACGCGACACCCTACTTTTTCCCTTATATATTTACTGTAGCCTCTCATTATTTCTACAGTTCATTTCTCACATCTCTCTCTAGTTCCAAAATTGTTGGGTTTTGGGGACATTGGGAAATTCCATTTTAGCAAGGTTTTGAGGTATAAGAGAACCCGATGAATAGGAGTATTCGGTATCAAGATTTCGCACGTAAATATTTGGGTTTTCTCTAGAAAGCGTTGTAAATTAAACTACGCTTACTAGGATTTTAGGGTAACTTATAATTATTGTTATACTTGTTATTAGGAACCTATAAGCTATAGTATTCATTAATTCTAGTTAAATATTCTGATTGGTCTACTTACGGGAGAGATGTCTAGAATGGGCATGTTGGTTTGGTTGTTGGATTTCAGAAAATTTATATGTCGAAATGGTCATGCCTCTCAACAGTCATGTCGGTTGATCCTTATTTGATAGCCATGAAAGTATATTTGGAATTATTGAAAGATATGCCTTTTACCATATTTCCATAGAAATCAATAAATAGTAATATTATAGGTTAATACCTCTTAGACGCATCACCCATGTCGCCGAATGGATAGCTGCTAGTCGTCTGAGTAACTAACCAAGTGAGTTATCTCACTATACTATGTATTAAAATGTATATTCATGTATGTTAGGACATACGAGCTAGTAGAGTGGAGTTGATAGTATAGCTTTTATGTGCCTCTACTAGTAGATCCGAATGTGTAGTATCCATGTGTGTAAATATTGTTGTATTTAAGTTATTCAGTACGGTTAAGTAGGGTTGTCGGCGGAACGTGTCACACCGCCGACTGAGGAGGCGGAACACGCCGGGCTGTGCGACTAAGTTCATGGATCATAGGCAAACTAAATATACAACACAAGTACAATAATAATAAAAAATAGCATACATGTTCCATCTTGATATTTGAATACAAAGTTTTTATAAATAATAATAGTACATGAATTGCCTTAACAGGTAGGCATATAATACAACAAAAAGTAAACTAGGTCACCTGTAATCCAATCTGTCTTGAATGTATGTTTAGTTATTTCCTGAGAATACATATAATTTTGAGGGTCAACACAAGGTTGGTGAGTGTTATAGGTTTTCTGCTAACAACAGTAATACTTTTACAAAGTCTAAAAAGTATTTTCTTTATAAGTATACCATATTTAAATAAGCTTTGAAAAATCCAAACAATGTCTTGTCATAAGTAATTTCATGCTTAAAACGGTTTTTAATCGAACTAAGTTTAAAATTTGAGGTAAAATATGTATGTGTATATATATATATATATATATATATATATATATTTGAGTTAATGTTTATAATGAGCCCTATAATCGAGCAATGTGACTTGAATATACCAGACTACAACGCTTCATTGGACGTTGCAGTAAACATTGTAGACACCTATCACCCGCTTTGATTGATCAGTCGAGGTTTGTAGCTAGCAACCGCAAATGGGTATGTCAACCTCGTTTAGATTTATACATATGTATCTCGCTCCGAAGATTAACGATTATAGTAGTTTGTGTATGCTAAGTCTTTAGACTCAGTTAATGAATAACGTAGTGTCTCACTAAAAAAAATCTTTAACTAAAAAGTTTATGAATAACTCCCAACCTTAACTTACTTGTGGGTAAGTTTTAGGCGCAATGAATATCATTGTATAAAGTTTATAAAAGCCGAGTATGTTTGACATATATGTAAAAGTGTGATGTGCTCGATTTTATAAAAATGAATGTTTCAAATTAATGAACATATCTACATTTATATAAACATATACATATAAACATATACATATACATGAATAATAATTACTTGAATTATTGAAATACTACAAAGTGTTATAACGTGCTTGTCATATATACAATGTCACATAAAAATCATATATTTTTGTATCATGTAACATTTGTCATATGGACTAGTTATTTCAAGATGATAAAAATTTCATAATATGTATACAAAAATTTATATTAGTTATTTGTAACATGTTAAATTTTTAAATAACATTCTTATAAACTAAATTTATTTTATTTTCACATAAAAGATAATATATTTGTATAAACAAAATATATAAGCACATGTATCCCCCCCACTCCCCCCCCCCCCCCCCCGAAATAATTAAAATATTGAAATTGGGTCATAAGTACTCACCCTTGAAGCGTGAGTTCCAATCGCTTGAATTCAGTTTCTTTGAGAAGTTTGACTTAAGAAATCGCAGAGTCATTTTTATTGAACTTTGAAATATTTTTGGGACCATTTTGTAACAAATTTGAACTATTGGGAACTGATTTGTAACTTCGCTAAAGTGTAGGGGCTTTTGGTAATTTAATTTAATGAAATAGGACTGGTTTGGTAAAGAATTTACCAAATGAGGCGTTATTTTAAACAAATGAATTTAAAGTTTGGTGACTTGACTTGTTTAACAAGATATTTGTCAAATGGGGGTAACTTTTGAGTAATTTAAATTTAAGTTTGCTTTGATCTTTGATTAGGTCAAAATCGAATACCCGTTTCTTTTTGAACCTCCATGATCAATCCACGCTCCATTTAAAAGGATTAGGGCTTTTAGCCTCGCGTCGTCGTTATTCGCTTGATCAAAAAGAAGAAACGTGAACGAAATCGGATAGGACGACGACGATTTGAAAGGAACGCGACGGCAGACGATGGAAACACAAAATCAGGTGAGGGGTCCGATGGTTGCAGGTCAATCGTAGGTGGAGGGAGAGATAGGCCGATCCCTGTTCACCTTGGGGTTTAATCGTTGTCATTTATTTGATCAGGCATCTGAAGCAAAGGAGATACGACTGCCATAGCAGTAAAGGAATACTGGAGATGAGGCTCAATTGATAGGTTTGCAAATCCGAGATGGTCTCCGACTCCGAAGTTCAATTAGGCCGAAGAAGGGGACGCGAGGGAGCAGTGGGGTTGGGTTCTTCCTCCTCCGAAAGTAGGGTGCGAAGGGGAGGGTCTGACGAGGGGTCCAATGGGAAAAATACGAACAGTAGGCGAGGTTGAACAACGAAGGGGGAAGCACCGAGGCTTCGGTGATGATTTTCACCGGTTGATAGGAGGTTAGTGGATTGGAGATCGCACCATCGTTCGATGTGGATGGTTCATCTGTCGAGTAAGGGAAAAGGAAAACGGAAGTAGATGTTCTCAACTGTGGTAATCGGCGAGCAAGATGGGGAGGAACAGCCTCCCTCCGGCGACTGCAGGTAATGGATGGGGCTGCTTCAGCAGTCCCGGTTCTTTCTTTCCCCCCCTTTTTTTGATTGTTTAGACAGAAATCGTAAGGTTGTTTGGTTGGGTCGTTTAACAGGGAATGAATCAAGAAATCAAATGGGGTCTTCGGTGGTTGAAGATAATTGGATGGTTTTATTTTTTGGTGTGTCTTGGGTTTGATTCATTTGTTTGTCTTGATAGAAAATGGTGGATAAACCTTGGGGTTTGGTTTTGGTGTTTGGCTGAAAATCAAAGAAAATGAAAATGAAGAACATTTACAAAGATCTTCAGGGGTGTTTTGATTTTTGACGGGGGAAATGAAGAAGAATCAGGAATGTATTCAGGTTGAGTGTTCTATTGGCGATGGTATTCAGGTTGAGTGTTGAGGCGTTCACGAAATGTGTTCAAGTGTGATGTGCAAGATATATTTTTTTTTGTTTATCATTTGATTTACTTATAAGATTGTATACTGATTGTAATTGTACCATTGTGCTTGATTGTTTCTTTGTATAAAGAGAAATTTGGAAGTAATCAGTGATGGTTGTATAACACTTGGCATAATTTGTACTACATAATTCCTTTTTGTATTTAGTATTATGTATCTGTTTCATTTTGTAATATAATGTGTGTATTGATTAAATTAAATATGTATTTGTATATAAATTTATTGATTGGTATATTTTTCCAATAAATTTAATGTATATTCTATTTTTTTTTTAATAATATTGTATGTATACACAATATTTTTCATTCTCCTAAAAAAGATTTAATATTTATGTTTGTGAGACATATGAATGATGCGAGATTTGTACAAAATCAGTTTTCAATTTGTCGTATATTTTAGGAGTTGTTGTATGGAAAAAATATATGACATACATAAATATTTATATATTTAGTGTTGTATAAAAGTTATATAACATATGTGCATTTTGTTTACACAACTAATTTGAATCTTTTGAAGTCGCATAGACCCCAAAAATATATACGTTTATAGTGGTATTACCATTATAAAATTTATAAATATTTTTCACAATAATAACTACAATTTATTTTATATATATTAATTTATCATGATGTATACCTCGATTATCGTGTCCTATACTCAACAACGTCGGAGATTTTTTTTCATAATGTAATCGATAGATTTTTATTCTAGGATTCTAAAAACCCGAACGGACAAGTTTTTCGAGTTGTTGAACTCCGGGAATTTGTGTTTAAAGTTTCACGATTAATAAATCTGAAAACGTCTACTTTTTCAACTTTTATAAATATTTTTACTAAAAATATTTCAAATACGAAATTAAATATTTAGCTTCAGCTTGAGTCCAAAAATGTTTTCAGAGTTTCCCTGCGGTGTGCATGTCCTTCAACGGATAGAAATGGTTTTAGTGGTTTTAAAAAAATCGGTATTATACTGGTTTCAGATTCTAAAAACGGTCGTATTTTTTGCATATGAACTATGTTTTGGACATCCTTTATATTTTCGGAGTCAGGGAAGCATATACTATAAGGCTAGAGTGTTTGTTTTTCTCAAACAACTTATTACGAAATAGTAGTTTTTCAGACGCTGTGACAACCCGAAATTTCTCTTTTGTACAAGTCATTCAATTAAATCAAAGTCAGACTCGTTTCTGCTATCTTTTAGTATTGTTTAGGGTCTATTTGAGTGCTCTAAGCTTAGTACAATCAAGTTTGAGATTTAGGGATGAGCTACCTTAAGTCATAATGTTGTTTTCAGGCCAAACACTCCTTCAAGAGGAGTGTACGACCGTACACATGGGTGTACGGCCATACACCCCCTAATGGCCGTAAACTGTCACCTATATAAGTGATACTTAGTCATTCTTCAATACTTTACACGCTCCCAAGCCAAGAATTCAGATTTTATCTAAACTATCAACAAGTTTCTCACCTGGATCTCCTAAGATTTAAGTGTTTGTTACCTTGATTAGTTTCTTCATTTCTTTATCTAGTGATGAATCCATGTTTCATTCCATAAATTTCATCTTATGTTAGATCTTCATCTTTCACCAAGTACACGCACTAGTTATTGGTGGTTGTGAAGGCTCATCAAGCTCCCAAATCGTGAGTAACTGCTTCTTATGCTTGTTATCTGCTAGAAACACTTGTTATTCTTCTTAAAATCGACCATCTATGAAGAACGTGAAGGGTGTACAGCCGTACACATGTCATAGGGCCATAAGCCCTAGTTATGGTCATAGTTAGCCTTAAACTTTCCTTAAAGCTAAGCATGGGACCTAGAACACATCATTGATGCTAGAAAGGACCTTAAACCACCTCATTTGCATACTTCTTCATGAGTGTACGACCGTACATTCATGGGTAATAAACCACATGGCCGTACACACCTTAGTGTGGCCGTGAACCTCCCTTATTCAATCACATGTGATTTTAACACTTAGTTACAAGTGTTTCCTAGTCCTTAGGGTGGTTCCCTATCATAACTAGTTGTGATATACCCTAATTTGATACATATATGTGTTATTATATGCTAAATAGGATCCGTTTGTGTTCGAGACTTCACTTGACACTCAGCATCCTATATCGATCTTACATTCGAACCACTCACTTCAGGTGAGTTCATACCCTTGTAATCAACCTTTAACTATTTTAACTACTTTTAGGGGGGAATACAAGTTGAACACAATTAAATTGTGGTAGTATAAACATTTACATACTTGTCAAATATCTTATTTCAAACTCATTTTCAAACTACTTTTAAAACATTGTTAGAATTTATTGTAAAACTCTTTTTAAATCACTTTTAAACTCTTTTTCAAACTCTTTTACTTTTCAAAACCGTATTCATTTGTGTATTAGTGTATAAGTATGTCTTAATGGACTTATGACTAGTACTGATAACCTTGACTCCTGTTCCTTGTATTCTCAAGGAACTAGTAGAAAGGTACACCCATGCAGCTTTTGAAGGACGGAGTGGATTCAAGACTCGACATTATTTTGATTATACATTTTTGGTGTCATTTTCACTTTAATAAAGAACACACATGTATTTAACTATTCTATTAATACAATGGAAGTTGTTGCTTGTTTTACTATTATGCATTGTTATGATATTGTACATGATGTCGAGGAACTCAGTACTAAGATATTCGCCACCACGATCGGATCAAAGCATCTTAATGTTCCTGCCCAATTGATTCTCGACTTCTTGTTTAAACTCTTTAAACCTTTCAAAAGTCTCTGAATTATGCTTGATTAAGTAGACATATCCATATCTACTATAATCATCTGTAAAAGTCACATAATAACGATTAGCATCCCTTGTGGTATGTTTGAAGGGTCCACACACATCTGTGTGTATAAGGTCCAATAAACCTTGGCCCCTCTCACAAGAACCAGTGAAGGGTGACTTTGTCATTTTCCCAAGTAAGCATGATTCGCAACTATCATCTGACTTTAGGTCAAATGACTCCAAGACTCCATCCTTTTGGAGTTGGCCTATGCATTTCTTGCTAACATGTCCAAGACGACAATGCCATAATGATGCTTTATCCAAATTATTATTAGTAGTAGAATCAATACACAATACATTATTTCCTAAGTTATCTACAATAGACACAACTTCATACACACCATCACAAGGTAATGCTTTAAAATAAAACACATTATTAAAGAAAGCATTTATTCCACCAGTTTCATTATCAAAAGAAAAGGTAAAACCTTGTTTATACAAAGCATGAAAGGAAATAACATTTCTTGCCATTTTTGGCGAATAACAACATTTATTCAAATCTAAAGTACATCCACTGCTAAGCAATAAAGTATAAACTCCAATCTTGGTGACAGGTGAAACTTTCCTATTCGCCATGATCAAGTTTATCTTTCCATGCTCCACATTCTCACATCTTCTT
Organism: Lactuca saligna; assembly: GCF_052625555.1. Lineage (NCBI taxonomy): Eukaryota > Viridiplantae > Streptophyta > Magnoliopsida > Asterales > Asteraceae > Lactuca > Lactuca saligna. The sequence goes on from NC_136423.1 coordinate 49,762,367, forward strand.
AGTCCCTGAAATTCAGAACAAATATGAATACCGCAACCGGTATCAAGGACCCAAGAGTTAGAATAGAGTGAATTATTAGATGAGATAGTGTAAGTACCTGAATAGTTGGGTTTAACATTCCCATCCTTCACGTCTTGCTGGTACTTTGGGCAGTTACGCTTCCAGTGCGCCTTTTCGTGGCAGTAGAAGCATTCAGCCTCTTTGGGATCAGAAGAAGGTATAACGAAAACTTTCTTGGTTCCGCTAGAAGAGGAGCCATCAAGGGTCTTACCCTTGGTACCCTTTGAAGGGTTCTTTCTCTTCTTCCCTCTACCTTTCCCGATTGCCAGGATAGGTGCTGAGTTTGGAGTAGTAGCAGGAGTGGTCAGAAGTGTCTTTCCTTTAAGACCTGATTCTGCGGTCTTTAGAAGTCCCTGAAGTTTGCTAAGTGTAACTTCCTCCTTATTCATGTGGTATGTCATGAGGAATTGATCATAACACGAAGGTAAGGAGTGCAAAATAATATCTATTGCTAACTCCTCAACTTCATCAATCTATCCACATACCTTTGCATTTTCTGCATGTGGTTTGTGATGGGTTCGCCATCTTTCATGCGGGTTGTGATCATAGAGGAGATGATTTCATATCGCTCTTGACGAGCACTCTGATGGTAGCGGTCCATCAAATCTTGGTGCATCTCAAAAGGATAGTAGTCCTCATAGGACTTTTGGAGCTCGGCTATCATGGTGGCCATCATGATGCATGCCACTTTGGTAGCATCTCTTTCATGTGCCTCATATTCAACAAACTTCTAAGGAGTAGCGGTTGGCTCAAGCACCTTGAGCTCCTTATCAAGAACATATTCCTTTTTCTTGTAATGAGTGACCATCCTGATGTTTCTGATCCAGTCAGTAAAGTTGGATCCATCAAAGATGACTCTCCCACAAAGGTTCATGAGAGAGAAGGAGCCAGTAGGGTTTGAGCCAGGAGTAACATTGTTGGAAGACATCTGAAAGGAAGAAAGTAATTTTAGTTTAGATATAGGGATAGTCCTTAATAAAACACCCAAATGTAGTATTACGGCTAGGATCCAATCACAATATATTATAACCTAGAAGAGGGATGTCGTAATCCAAGTTATAACATATTTGAAAGGTAGATGAATGACGATTCACCAATTTCCACCATGAAAACGAAATATAAATTATTAGGTTTTATTTGGATTTTAGAAATTCCTAGATTCTTTGAGATTCATTGAAATTTTCAATGACATGTTTCAATCTCGAGTGCGCCCTTCATGTTTTGTGACTGGGATACCAAGGATCACAAAACAAGGTGTGAAGTAACCATGCAAATTACTTGGTACCCTTAATGTTTTTCACTTAATCGTTGTGCCGGTAAACCACACGCGCTCCTTCCGACTTCATGAAAAACCTTAAGTCACCATTTGCCTTCCTTGTTAAGTCCAAGTTAGTGTGCCGGTAAACCACACACGCTCCACCAACGACTTAAACAAGGTGCAAAGTGTAATTTCATGGATTAGCACCTTATTCAAATTTTTCCTAAAGTAACTAAGATTGAGAATTTATAAAACATTTAGTTACTTTATAATAATCATTATACTTTTAATGATAATTTATAAGTCCTTGTCTTACCCGTTCGGCTAACGATCCTCCACCAGTCAAGCAAGCGGTGGGTGAGAGTAGACACCCATTAAGTTGGCATTTTATAGGCAACATCCTTATACCCACCTTATAGATCGGCTTCGTGAATGAGGCGTACTAGCGGTAACACGACTTTGTTCTTATACATACATACATACATATATATATATATATATATATATATATATATATATATATATATATATATATATATATATATATATTAAATCATAATACTATAAGTATAAGGGTTGAATTTTAATTTTTTAAAATTCTAAGGGTAGGAACTAAAGTTTTAATCAAGGCTTTACTTGTTCCAAAACTTGAGGGCAAGTTTTGTAAACTTTCAAAACTTTTCATTTCTTGTAACTTATGGGTTTATTAGGGTATTTAAAAATGAAGACTCTTCATTTTATAACCCATGAGTTCTTTTAATGGTTTTAAAGCAAAGTGACTTTTCGTTTTCCATAACTTGAGGACAAGTTATGGACTCCATTAAAACACATAAAGATCATAAATTAATCTACCACATAGGTTACAAATAATTCCTATGATCATCTAAACTTCATAAGATCAAGAACATGAATATGAATACTTTCATGAATCAAAAATTACACTTAAAAACTTGTAATTTTGATAACTTGTTGTTGTAAATGGATTAGCATAAACATTACACCATCTAAAACATGTTTACACAAACCAAAACAATTTAGGGTAATGTTTCTAGTCCATTTCCAGCAACTAAAATCGAAATTCTGAAACTGAAGCTTCTACTCGTCGAGTGCATGAACTGACTCGGCGAGTAGCTTGCATTTGGTCATGGACTCATCGAGTCCCCCCATGGACTCGGCGAGTTCATACGGCCAGAAAGCATAAAAATCGATTTTTCCAAGCAGTTTGCACAAAAATCAACCAAGCAAGCCTAGACTCTGATACCACTGATGGGTTTTGAGCATTCTAACACTTCCTAAGTGTACATGCAACCCTAATAACCTTGGATCTATGTTTGTCTAGTTATCATTCAAAGTTGATTTCCAAGGCTATGATCCTATCTAGCATACATGGGGAACAATTTTAACTTAAATAATAGATAGAATTACATACCTTGTTGTTGTGGGTGTTCCTTGAAACCTTGTGAGCCTAGCACCCCAAGTGTGATGCCTCAAATGCTTCACACTACACCAAATGCTATGGAGTAAACTTTGGAGAGAATGTATAACACTCAAAATCGGCTCTAGCCCTCTTGTTTCTTGTCTAACCGATTTTCGGGAGAGCACATGAGCTTTATATAGTGTTGACACATCTAGGGTTACACCCTAATGTGTCATGACTCTTCATTTCCATGACCCATGGGTTTGTAACTCCCATGGAGCCTCCATGGACCATCCAATGGGTATAACCCTTCTTGATTATCCATGGAGCCTCTTAGCCCACTATATAAGTTATGGATGATTTACATAATGAATCCATACATTTAATTAGTTGTCTTTTGATCACTTAATTAATTCTAAATTAATTCTTGATCAAACTAATTAGATAATATTATTAATATATTAGAACTTATAATATATTAATAAACCATATGCGTTATTTTTCTCATTTAGTTTATCCAATTGCATGGTGCCATGCAACCCAAATGGACCATGCGGGGTCGGGTCAAGTATTTACCAGAAATAGTTATGGACTTAGACACCTTATCCAACACAAGTTCTTCCTTAGAAAATAGTAAGGTGAAGTGGAAGGAATCCTAGGAGAGGAATCTAGGAACATGATTGATTAGGCCCTTGTAACACTAGGTGTGCCAAAAGTCCCACCGCTAGCAGAGTTTAGTGACTTGGAAACCTTACGGAAATTCTTCGATCTGGTATGGATAGGTGTGGAAGGTAGTATGGGCTCATATTGGAAACACATGATCCATATAGGAATCAAGAAAAGCAACAAATTTTCTAAGAAACTGGTAAGGGTTTAAAGATTATCCCTATTTAGTTCTATAAATTTTAATTAATCCATATCTATTCCCATCTTCAGCCTGGTGATGATTACTAGCGAAAGCAATTCTAGTTTTGGATCGGAAGGGTCAAGATCGAGCGAGACTGATATGCACGATTGGATAGAGGCAGCGATGTCAGAAGCTGTAAGAGAGATGATTCCAGAGATATTTAGAACAATTAACTCTGAACTAACAGCCTTGTTTGATGAATGATATGTTGTCGTACCTAGTATTGTTGCCACTACAGCCACTGTAGTTGTTTCCACTACAACATCGATTGGAGATAACGGGATGGCCTACAGAGAGTTCAACAACACCAAACCCCATGAGTTTGGTGGTGCCAAGGATAAAATTGTTGCCATGAGATGGATCTCGAATATAGAAGGATACTTTTACACTTGTGCCTGTCCGGAACACTTGAAGTTCAGATATGTGAAAAATCTTCTACGTTTAGGTGCAAAGAATTGGTGGAAGTTTGTCACTAAGAACTATTCATCTACAGAGAAGGGTGTGGTAACTTGGGAATAATTTGTTGAGAAGTTCAAGGTTGAGTGTGTTCCACCAGTAGAGAGGGAGCGACTTGTTTAATAATATCTATCACTCAAACGGACCACTAAATTGATGAATGAGATCATCAAGATGTTCACTGAGAAGGCCCTATTTTGCCCAGACTATTCCTTATTGAAACAAGTATAGATGTCTCAATACTTGATTATGCTCAAGAATCAGATCAGGGAGTTTGTGTTTAACAATCAATATAAGACCATAGCAAAGATAAATCGGCCAAGACCGAGCGAGAGTGATATACATGATTAGATAGAGGCAGCGGTATCAGACGCTGTAAGAGAGATGATTCCATAGATGTTCGGAACAATTAAGAATGAACTAATAGCCTTGTTTGATGAATGATATGTTGTCGTTGCTAGTACTTTTGCCGCTACAGCCAATATAGTTGTTTCTAATACAACACCGACTGGAGATACGAGATGCCCTATAGAGAGTTCAATAATATCAAACCCAGTGAGTTTGATGGTATTAGGGATACAATTGTTGCCATGAGATGTATCTCCGATGTAGAAGGATGCTTTTACACTTGTGCTTGTCCAGAACACCTGAATTTCAAATATGTGCAAAATCTTCTATGTTTAGGAGCAAAGAACTGGTGGAAGTTTGTCACAAAGAACTATTCACCTACGAAGAAGAGTGTAGTGACTTGGGAATAATTTGTTGAGATGTTCAAAGTAGAGTATGTTCCACCAGTAGAGAGGGAGTGACTCGTTCAAGAATATCTATCACTCAAGAAGACCACTGAATCGGTGACTGAGATCATCAAGATGTTCACTTAGAGGGCCTTGTTTTGCCCAGAGTATTCCTCGTCGAAACAAGGGTAACACTCTAAATTTTTAAATAAAATTTTCATTTTTAAAACCACATAAAACACAGTTTCACATTTCTCAAACCCAAATTTACAAGTTGTTCCAAACACAAGACAACAAAATGTTTACAATATACCAGAATCCTCAAAACATATTCTCAAGCAGGTGTATACAATCATACCGACGCCTTCCCGCGGTCCTGAGAGGTACCTGAGACACATTTCACACAACATTGTAAGCCTAAAGCTTAGTGAGTTCCCCAAAATACCACACACAAGTAATTAGCCTCTCATGGCTCTATCTCGATAAGGACCCTCTGGTCATGTGTCTCAATGAAGACCCTCCAGTCTCATGACTAGGTTTGGATCTGCCAGTCCGGTATCTCAGTGAGGACCCTTCGGTCTCACAACCCGGTCTGGACCCTCCGGTCCTAACTCAATAAGGCATAGAATAAAAGACATCATAAATCACAAAGACAAAATGCATGAAATCACATAACTCAGTATAAGCACATAAGACCCTCCGTTCAATTACTCAAATAAGACCCTCCGGTCACACAGTATTACCAAGTACAGTGAGAAGACTCACTTCGTACGTAAGAAAGTTGGTGCGGTCACACAGTATTACGACTCACGTAAGTATAGTGAGATGACTCACATTGTAAGTAAACAAGTAGGTCTCATACTCAATGATCAGTCTAGACTCCGCCTACATATCATAACCATCTATAATTAACAATTTATAACATCAACTCCAAAGATGTTAAGCTAACCCTTTTACTAACTCTCGAAAAGGGTGAAAGACCATTTTACCCCTTCATGGTCTCCAAAGTCCACAACTTGACAAAACCCTAATAGTCAACGGAAGTCAACACTCAAGTCAACAATCCATGTTGACCGAGCTCATCGAGTGCATCTATGCGACTCGTCGAGTTCCTTTGTTTCTCCAAAATGTCGGGAAAATCCAACTCACCTCGCTAAGTTTGTAACGTGTCCAAACTATTAGGGGAAAACCCTAACCAACTCGTCGAGTTGGATCACCAACTCATCTAGTTCCTTCAATCAATTCTCTCATTCAGATGTCTTTAAGAAAGATTCAGACCCAAAACTCTAGCTCTAGCCTCCTAAGGCTGAAATACCACGTAAAGCTGCAAGCTTTACGTCCATGCATGACATCTAGGGCTAAGTTTGCCAAACCAAATCTCAACAAAGGGTTTAAGGTATGGAAGTTGGCCAAAACTGGATAAAGCTCGAGTCTTTAGGCCTAAAGGTCCTAATAGTGTACAGATCTGAAGTCTTAGCTTCAAGGTAAGATGAAAGCCAATAAAGACCCAAGGGAAATGCTAAAAATGGTCATAAATCTCTAATGGAGAGATCTAACAAACAAGTGATCAAGTAAATGGCCTTTTACCTCCAAACGGCCGCTAACACTGAAAGAATATCGGATCCAAGGACTCCTCATTCCAATCCATTTTCTCCTCAAGCTCCTTCAAAGAATGCACCCAAAACACACTCTTAGCCTCTCTCTCTCTCTCTATTAGATTATAATAGCTGGATTAGGGTTTCTCTCAAGTGTTAAGGTGATGAGGGAGATGACGTAAAGGGATTAAGGTACTTTAAATAGGGTGCAAACCCTAAAATTAGGGTTTTCTCGCTCAGCTCCTATTCGTCATATTGGGTCCTCCAACTCGTCGAGTTAACTCTAAACCTGTGCGACTATCTAAATTTCTACTCGACGAGTTGGGGCCTCCAACTCATTCAGTTCCTCTATCAAAATGAATATAAATTAGTTCAATTTTATACTTCGGATTCGGGATGTTACAATTCTCCCCAAATAGAATCAAACTTTGCCCTCGAAGTCAGTCTCTGAAAACAGCTCTAGGTACTGCTCACGCATCTCAGACTCCAGCTCCCAAGTCCACTTGGATCCCTCCAGATGCTGCCACTGAACCTAAACTAAGGGCACCTCTTTCTTCCTCAAGACCTTCACCTTCTTATCCAAAATCTCCACCGACTTCTCAATGTAGGTCAGGCGATCATCAACCAAAATGTCCTCTAAAGGGACCACTGTCGTCTCGTCGGCTACACGCTTCCTCAGCTGGGACACATGGAAGGTGTTATGGATCTGGCTCAACTCTGCAGGAAGCTCTAACCGATAAGCCACCTTACCTACTCAAGCAATCACTCTGAAAGGACCAATGTATCTAAGGCCCAGATTTCCCCGCTTCCTAAATCGGATCACCCATTTCATTGGGGATACTTTCAGGAGGAAAAAGTCACCGACCTGGAATTCTAGCTCAGAACGTCTCCTGGGTCAGCGTAACTCTTCTGAAGACTCTAGGCCGTCAGTAACCTCTGTCTAACCTACTGGATTTGCTCTGTCATCTTGAGCACTATTTCAGTGCTCCACATCACTCTCTGCCTGACCTCTCCCTAACAGATAGGAGTCTAGCACCTCCTCCCATACAAAATCTCAAAGGGAGGCATCCCAATACTGGAGTGGTGGCTGTTGTTGAATCGGAGCACTTGCTGCCCAACGGCTTAGGGAATCAACTACAATATTTTCCTTGCCAAGGTGATACAAAATCTCACATTCATAATCTTTAATTGCATCCAGCCACCTCCTCTGTCTCATATTCAGATTGGGCTAATCTATAAAGTATTTCAGGCTCTTATGGTCTGTGTATATGGTATATTGGACACCATAGAGATAGTGGTGCCAAATCTTGAGAGCGAATACCCTGCCCCCAAATCCAAGTCATGGATGGGATACCTCATCTCGTGAGTCTTCAGCTGCCTTGACGCATATGATATCACATTCCCCCTCTGCATCAACACGGCATCCATCCTAGATATAGATGCATCACAATAGACTACAAAGTCCTCTACTCCCTCTGGAAGAGCTAACACCGGAGCTTCACACAATCTCTAGCAAAGAGTCTCAAATGATGTTTGCTGCTTAGGCCCCAAGTAAAGATAACACCCTTCCTGGTCAATTTTGGTGAGAGGAATGTCAGTCTTGGAGAAATCTCTGATAATAGCCCACCAGGCCCAGAAACCTCCTGATCTCGGATGGGGATCTTGACACCTCCCATCACATAACTGACTCAATCTTGGATGAGACGACCAAAATCCCATTCTGGTTAAAAAGGTGGCCCAAAAATTGGACCTCTCGTAACTAGAAATCACACTTGGAGTATTTGGCATAAATCCTCTCCATCCTCAACTGTCACACCCCCAAACCGGAACGACGGAAACGTTCGCGGGCGGAGGACGTCATGTGCAGTATCACAACAATTGTATAATAGTAATCAAAGCAACAACAACCATTATATTAATAACATAGTATTTACATTGTGTTCAAAACATTACTAGTCTAACATTTAAAACTATAAAAAAAAAATAAGACGTAATGCTACTATGCTCCATCTTCGTAACGCTTGAGAGGGTACCTGTTTACTAACTTTGCTGAGAATACAACTGGTTTGAAAAAGTTTCAACATATTCCAAGAACTTTACATCAAATTGTTACAAACTTTGGTGAGTTTTATTTATAAAACTAGTTTTGTTTAAACACTTTAAATCATTAGTTTATCTAATTATTATTCGATATTATGTGATAATATTACTAGGATACAACTACAACCATGTATTCTATCTCGAGAATCACCATGACAAAGTTGTACCCAACCAAAAACACGCACACGAGGTGAGTTCATACCACTACGTTTTTCAGAATTTTTAATTGTTTTAAGAGGGGGGGGGGGGGATACAAGTAAAACACAAGAAATCTTGTGTTTATAAATATAAATTTCATATTATATTTAATTCCGTAATATACATTTAAAATGTGAAATTTACGAAATATGCAAAAAATCGTTACTATTGAATTTACAAATGATTTACAAAATATGTTAAGACCAACAGTTTTCACACCGACACGGAAACAAACATATAAACTATAAAAGGTATAGTTTATGGAACAAAGATACTATTTTACAAGGTTCAAGTTACAACATGTAAACAAGCTTATAAACTATAAATGGGTATAGTTTATGGAACAAAGGATCTATTTTATAAAGTACATGTTAACATTTAAACAAAAAGGGTTTTCAGTTATTATTCGTAAATACATTGAAGCAATTTATGAGATGTCTTCGTGTGCTTATATAAGTACTGGTAGAAGTCCTGATTTAAAACCAGAGTCTCTTGCAGAGAGAGAGCGAGAAATTTGTGTATTGATCTATTTGGGACTGACAAACCCACATCCCGACTGTTAGCTATAGTCAGGCCGACATGCATGGGATGACAAATGTCGTTAACGTTCCGACGCCTGAAAAACGTCGCAATCAGGCCGACTGGATTAGTATGATTATAAAAATTCACAATGAGAAAACAACGAGTTATTTACAAATTATATATATATATATATATATATATATATATATATATATATATATATATATATATATATATATATATATATATATATATATATATATATATATATATATATATTCAAATAATTTTATAAATATAATAACTTTACATTCGAATTTCAAAGCAAACACAACTTCAGCTAGTTTTATTTATGAATAAAACTAGGTATCTTTAAAATAAGTATGACAATTACACTTGTAGTTTTTAGTCTTGGAACATTTAAGACTACAAACCGGTTTCATGGAAAATATAGGATTTTCTAGGATAAATATCATTACTTTACAAACCGGTTTTATGAAAGATTCAACACTTATTTTCAAACTAGTATAATATAAAGAATCCATAATTGTTAATTCCATGATTCTTTAGCATGTACATCAGAGTTATATATAAATAATATCACATAGGCAGTGGGATGTGTGATTTCCACCTTACTCCCGATTCCTTGTTTGGTTGTGGGCTTAGGGCAGAATAACCTAATCGACTATCCGTTCGATATTATTCATATATAACTAGTATACACTAAGTAATCATTAGAGGTAATAGTACGGGTCATACCAATTACATGAATCAGAACCTCAAATCACAAGTCATAAACATAAGAAACTTATACTTTTGGGTTTCAAATTAGTAAGATTACGATGTATTTACTAAGAAAATATTGGATTTTCTGGAAGAACACGGTAACGTTTTTAATAACAAAGAACTTACCTCTTCAAATACTATGTGATGTTGTTTTTGGGACGTGAATGAAAGAAATGAGAATGATCCCATTTTGATTGCTTAAGTATGAAGAAAAGATTTGTTGTTTGTGAGTTTTCGGCCATAAAGTGGTTGATTTTGGCCTAGAACTCATCCTGAGGACAAGAGGATTTCAGCCGAAAAGGGTTAACCCACCAAGGAGGGTTTGCGGTCCGAAGTGTTTCCGGCCGAGAACTCGTTTTTAGTTCGTTGTTATCGATCCAAGGATGGGTGAGGATTTCGGTCTCGCATAAAGTCACCAAAAGATGATTTCGGTCCAAAGTTCAGGGATTAAATTCTCAATATTTAAATAAATAAATAATAACATTATTTGATGTGTTTGACTTATATTTAATAACAAAGAGTTTTGTTGACCTTGGTTGACTTTTGCTGACTTTTATAGACTTGAAAACAACAATTTGTTACATTATCCCCCCGTTAGAGGGAATTTCGTCCCATAATTGTTTCTATAGCAGTTTATTATGATCTATAAGGATGTGGGTACTTTTGTTTAATTAGACTTTTCTGTTCCCTAGTGAATTCAGGTCCTCGTTTAGCGTTCCTACGAACCTTCACTATTAGTATGCAACCTTGTTTCATTTCATCTGAATGTTTGTATTGGGATGATAATTTGTACTTAAGATGGAAGAAAGTGTAGGTTTTGTTTACTTGTTTACGTTTACTTGAATAATAGCATGCCCACTCATAGTCTTAGGAAACTTTGGCCTTAAGTTCATTGTAAGACTCATACTTGGATCATCTATCGTCACCTCGTGTATACAAGTCATATATAATTAAGATTGAGAAGACGTTTTGATAGGTGGCTCTGCCCTAAGTCCACAACCAGACAAGGAACATGAAGTAGGGCGAAATCACGCATCCTAATTCTATAGAATCTTAATTATATACCACCCTCGTGTATACACTTAGCAATGATAGGTTAACCGCATGGGTCCTTAGACTATATTCTCGAACTTAACTTGTTGTACAAGTGGTAATCCTGGGAGGTTTGTTGAGGATACTTTGGGAAGGTTACGGACTTTCGGAACATCCTCAGTATTGTTCTCTTCAAGTTTCTTCTCTACGGAGTGAGTTAGGAAGATGTGGTACCCCTCGCATGAGTACTTCTGAATTTTAAAGCGAGAGACAATACGAAGCTTTGTGTCGAGTTTGTCGTAATAGGTTGAAAAGATTTTGTTAGACAGTCGGATAAGGCGAAGGATCTTTTCGTATCACATCGAACTGATATGGTGAACACCAAGTCAATCCATTTCTAAGGACGACATTAGAACTTCTTATCGTAACAGATGTTAAGTAGATTTGGAAGGAGTGATTATTAGAATGATGGCATGTTCTATTTATATATCTTTTGTGCCTTCTGTTTTATTCTTGTTATGACTTTTGAGAATATTTGCACCACATTTAGCTAGTATAGGTAGTAAAAGTACTTCGATAATTACTGGCAAAATCTTGAAATATGATCCTTAAAAGTCCCTCTATAATCGTTTAGTGTATACAAATCGTATATAGTTAAGATTGAGAATACGGTCGACTGAGCAATTCTGCCCTAAATCCACAATCAAACAAGAAACATGAAGTAAGGCGGAATCACTCACTCTACGCCTGCAAAATCTTAACTACGTATGAATCTAATGTTAGACTAAGCCACTATAGCTCACCTGTAAGAATTCTTAGTTTTTATATGAATGATGCGTTATCTTATGATTTTGATTTAATTGTCAAAAACTTTTGTGGAAATTTAATGCTTAATTATTGTTAATTGGAAATGTACCAATAATCACAGTAGGTTCCTCGTTGCTCCTTTATGTCTACTCCTCCCTCTCCTACTTTGTTTCTCTCTGTTGGACAATCTCTCTTGAAATATCCTATTTCACCACATGCATGGTATACTTGACTTGTACTAGCATCGGTGGTTGAGGTGATGTGTTGGGCCGGAGTCCTATAAAAATGAGTACAGTGCTTATTCTTGTTGCAGTCCTTACAATGTTACTCTTGGTAGACTCCCCTGCGATGGTAGTCACACATGTTACACTTTGGTAGTGTTCTAGAATATCGATTGGTTGGAATTAGAGCGGAAAATTTTGTGGCTACAGGGGCTGCCACAAGTTGTTGTATCTTGGCAAGTCTTTAAGATAATTTGTGCTCCTTTTTGTTCTAGAACTTTCGTTTCTTGCTCTTAGGTTTGTGGTCTAGGGTGTCCTTGATGACCAACACTCGTTGGTTTCCTTGCTTTATACTAATGTTTGAATGGCCGACACTGTTTCCATTTTCATTTGTGTAGTTAGCGTTGAATTGCGCCATGATAGCTGTTACGTCGGTTTGGAATGTAGCGGAGTCTATATGTAGAATCGGGGTTTTGTCGGTTGACCGGTTATTTCCATGTGAAGACATGATTATGTTGCATGATGTGAAACGAGTTCGTAAGTAACTATGGTTGTTGCTAGTTCTATTTTACCTATTTATATATACATATAAATTTTGTTGTTTTGTTGTGCGATTCTTAATGTTTTGACCTACATCCCTATGATGTATTCATGGTAGTGAGTAGAAATATATATTGTACAAAGGTTATGTTCACTCATCCTAGTTCTACTTTCATCCAAGCATGCTTAACTATGGACATTTGATATGATCTAGTGCATTAGTGCTGGTATGATCACACCCTATAAATCTACGGAAAGGCATCTTTTTACCATAAGGTTTAAAAGGATGAAACGCTAGTATGTCTTTAGTAGTGGCTATAACTCGTGTGTCGCTTGAACTATGTTATCTTGGTTCTGTGCGTATCATGTTCTGACTTTTATAGAGTTTTGTAAAGAATTCATAACAAAAGTCTATATAGAATAAACTTATGAATTTTTAATAGTTATTGCCCTTAAACGAAATTCTATGACTTGATGTACTGGTGTTTGTTGTTACGAAATAAGTGATAAACCTAACACATATCACGAGTAGTGTAATCATTAACTCACTAAGTTATATCAATTTATAAATTACTAGTGTGATGTATAGAGTGCTTTCTAGTTTGTTCCTGATATTGTAAGGTTCGTTAAAGATCTCTCTAGTGTTTTTCTCTTCGTTCGGTTCTTTCTCGGAATCCTCCTCATGAACCCTCTTTTGGTTCTTCCCAAGGTTGCAAAAAACACTCGATGTTAGCTAGTCGGTGGACTGGGGTCAAGGGATTAATCGGCTAGGCGGAGATTAATCGGGTACCATTAATTGCTAATTTTTTGAATTTTAAAAAAAATAAATATGACTAATATCATATCAAAGTTCGTAAATACCATTAATATGATAACAAAATAGGTTAATATGATTAATACAACACTAATCATGCCTCAAATAATTTCCATTAATATAAAACTTCTTCAAAATGTTAAATTTTTTTCGTTTTATAATGTTTCGCTCATTATGTATGCAAGGATTAATCGCTAGACGCCTTCTAATCGGTCGAGTAGTGCTTAGGGATTAATCGGGACCTAGTCGGGATTTTTACAACAGTGGTTCTTCCTCAACTCCTCTTGTCACACCCCCAAACCAAGGATGGAGGAAACGTCCGGGGGTGGAGGACTTCATGTATAGTATCATAACTACAATTTCAATAGTAATTTAAGCAAACACAACCAACATATATATAATTGAAAAAGTTACATCACTTGTATGAATTACATGTTTCAAAATCAATTACAATATGTTGACAAAATATGAAAAGTTTGACGCCTTAATGTCCCATCCTCAAAAGCACTTGATTACCTGTTTAGTGATTTCCTGAGAATACAAGTTGTTTGAAAAATGTCAACACAAAGGTTGGTGAGTTCATAAGTTTTTGCTATACAACCTAATAGAAGTCTTTCTCATGTGAATGTCCTGTTTGTTTCAGAAAAATTCAATATTTTCCTTAGCATCCGTATAATGTAGCCTTATGACCAAAGACCAAAATGTTTAAGAAATCATTCTTACTTAGTAGAAATGCTATGAGTTTGAATTGATATAAAAAGTGAATTTAAATCAACATATAACTTACTTAGGTTTTATAAAATCCCGTAAACTTTATGATTTGTTATCTCCCTATGTGAGTCGCTATAATCATACTATGACTAAATGAACCTGCCACGACGTTTCTCAGGCGTCGCGAAAATGAAATGACATTTGTCACCCATAGACCTGCAGGTCCCACTATAGCTAGCAGCAAGGTGTGGGGTGTCAAACCCAATATAGATCTATATACAAGTATCACGTTCTCCCTCCAGGAGACTCTGATTATAACTACCATGAATTATATTCCGCACTCGGACGTACGGAAAGAGAATGTCTCACAATTTAGGGTAACAAGTTTACGTATAATGTGTGTGAGTGTAAACCTTTTCTGTATGAATGTACCATTTTTGTATGAGTGTGTTATGCAATGTATCATAAACTATACCTATTATAATTTATCTAAAACGTTTGTAATATGTAAGAACTCTTTTATGGAAATGTATTAGTGTTATGAATTCATTAAACTATACTTTTTATAGTTTAATATACGTGTTCTAAAATGAATGAATAATATTTATCATGAATGACTTAGTTTCAGTTTATGATAATAAACTAACAAGGAAACACATTCAATAATTAGAACATATGATTATACACTTTGATCAACATAATACAAAGTGTTATGATATTTATATGCTATTAGCTAACTTTAATCATTCTGCACTGTTTTGGAAAAATCATAGAAAAATCATACAAAGTCGAAAACTAGTTCAACAAATTCTGAGAGTTCCCAAAATGTGTCTAGTTCAGTCATAATTTTTATTACGATTTTTAATGACCTCCAACTTGGGTGAAAAAGTCCATAATCACAGACTGGTCCAGATTGTTGTTTGAAATGATAGGCAATTTTGTAAAAAATCACCATAAATTGTAGAAACATTGTATGGAGATGTGAAAGTAGTCATTTTAAAGCTAAGAACTTGAACTATTTTCAACTTATACAGTTTTGAAAACAAAAATGTTTAAGTTGCCCAAAACAGTCCGTGAATGGAGTTGAACTTTCCTGATGAAGGCTGTTAGAAAAGTTTAGTTATGTTCTTGGTGTTTTAACTTGTATCCCCCCCCCTAAAAACTTGAGAAAACATGAAAATGTAGGGGTATGAACTCACCTTAAGTGATTTCAGTAGATGATTGTTGAAGAATGGAAGTGTTTAACTCAAGAACACTTGGAGATGCCTTGAAGATTTTCGAGAATTTAACATCATAGTTATGGAGTTTGTGTAAGCAATCAATGATTTGAGTAGAATGAAGTGCAATAATCATAAGGAGGATGAATTATACTTACTAAGAGTGGAAGAACACTTGAAAATCAGCCTTGAATCTCGAATTTGGTAGAGAAAAAGTTTGAGAGAAAAGTGGTGTTTGATACTTGGTGAAATGAGAGCAAATATGAGAAATGAGGAGAGAGGATGTTTTGTTCCAGCTCTAAAAACGTGGGAATGGGTGGAAATTGAGTGTAAGGGACATTTAAGTGACCTAGGTAAGGTGGGGAGGTGTGGCTGATCATAGAGTGGGTGTGGGGTGGTTGCTTGTGACATAAGATAAGGCAAGGTCAACACTCCACCTTAAATAAATCACCCATTAGATTTTTATTATTTAGATAATGATTTTTATGAAAATATGATGAAATTATGAATATTTAGGGTTTATTATGTTAAAATATAATTTCTGGAGAAAATCCCACGTTAAAATCACGAAAAATGGGCTTAAAATGTTAAAAATATAAAAAATGGGCTAAAAGCGACAAAATTCCGAAATCTGGCCGAGTTTCGATCTTCTGATGCTAGAACCGAGAGGAGAGAGGGCAGAAACCGAGAGGGGAGAAGAAACCGAGAGAAGAGAAGAGAGAGAGCAGAGACCGAGAGGTGGGAGAAGAAACCGAGAGAAGAGAAGAGAGAGAGCAAAGACCGAGAGGTGGGAGAAGAAACCGAGAGAAGAGAAGAGAGAGAGCAGAGATCGAGAGGTGGGGGAAGAAACCGAGAGAAGAGAAGAGAGAGAGAGCAGAGACCGAGAGTAGGCGAGGGGACAGAGAGGCGGGAGGAGGCCGAGAGGCGAGCAGAGACAGAGAGGAGAGAAGGAGACAGAGAGGCGACAGAGACCGAGAGGGGCGAGGAGACAGAGACCGAGACTCGGTCTCGGCTACACGGATTCGGTTCTCCAGGTTCGGCCAACAGAGTCTCGGTTCGGTCCTTGGTACTTTCGGTCCAAGGTCTCGGCCTTAAGGAGCTTCGGCTCCTTGAGAAGGGTTTCGGTTCCTAAGGTCCATTTTTCTCGTTTTTACCCCGTTTTAAGCCGTTTTTGACCTGGTTAAGGGTTGGAATGACCCGAATGATTCTAAAAAGTTATGGGAACTTTTGAGAGAGATTTGGGAGAGATTTCACATACTTGGAGAGATTTGGGAGAGATTTGACATTCTTGGAGAGATTTCTCATACAAAGAGATATTTAAGAAAGGTTTAACATACTTGGAGAGATTTGGGAGAGATTTGACATTCTTTGAGAGATTTCTCATACAAAGAGATATTTGAGAGAGATTTCACATACTTGGAGAGATTTGGGAGAGATTTGACATTCTTGGAGAGATTTGGGAGAGATTTGACATAGAGAGAGATATAGTGAAAACGATTGAGAGAGGTTCCATGTGTGACCATTGTGAGTGTTTGGCTTCGCAACGCAAGGTTCTTGAGCCCCGTTAAGTCATGATTGAGGATCCTACACACTCCCAATGAGTACGCAACATGGTTTTATCAGTTTAGTTCATTGATTAGCACTAAGGCTCAGGAAATTTTAACACAAGACTTTTCCCAAGTGATGTTTTCCCATTAATATAGCAAGTTATACAGTATGTACATAACACAAACCCTAATACACAAGGTTTAATCGAGTTGATCGGTTTGACTTGATGACTTGACTTGACTCTAGATTGACGATTGTCACATCATCCCCCCGTTAAAGGGAATTTCGTCCTGAAATTTAAACTCGGCTGGGACTTCAAGGGTTTTGGAAAAGATGCAGATACTTTTGCTTCATTTGATCTTCGCATTCCCAAGTAAAATCGGGCCCTTGTTTCGCGTTCCAACGAACCTTCACTATGGGAATGCGACTTTGTTTCGTTCTCTTGATCTCTCGATCCATGATCTCGATGGGTTCCTCCACAAAGTGGAGATTTTCATTAACTTCGATTTCGTCGAGCGGTATTACGAGTGTCTCGTCAGATAGACACTTCTTTAAGTTGGATACGTGGAAGGTAGGGTGTACATTACTAAGTTCTTGTGCTAGTCGGAGTTTGTACACCACAGGACCAATCCTGGCAAGGATTTTGAACGGTCTGATGTACCTTGGGTTTAGTTTCCAACGTTTACTGAAACGTATCATCCCTTTCCAAGGGGAAACTTTTAGTAGTACTTGGTCTCCGACCTGGAATTCTAAAGGTTTGCGTCGCTTATCCGCGTAACTCTTTTGTCGATCACGAGACGCCTTCAGTCTTTCCCGAATTTGAATGATCTTTTCTGTGGTTTCCCTTATGATTTCAGGCCCAGTAAGGGTACTATCAGGGATTTGCCCTCTGGCTAGCTGAGTATCCCCGACTTCAGCCCAACACAGGGGTGATCTACATTTGCGACCGTAGAGAGCTTCGAATGGAGCGACTCCAATGCTAGTGTGATAGCTGTTATTATAAGAGAATTCGATAAGCAGCAGATGGGTATCCTATGCCTTACCAAAGTCTATCACTCAGGCTCTCAGCATGTCCTCCAATGTCTGGATGGTTCTCTCGCTTTGCCCGTCGGTTTGTGGATGGTAGGCCGTACTCATGTCAAGCCTAGTTCCTAGAGACTTCTATAGGGACTGCTAGAACCACGAGGTGAATCTACTATCTCGGTCAGAGATAATGGATATAGGTACACCATGCAGTCGCACGATCTCTTTAATGTACGTCCTGGTTAACTTCTCCATCTTGTCTGATTCCTTTATTGGCAGAAAGTGCGCGGACTTGGTCAATCTGTCTACGACAACCCATATGGTGTCCAGCCCACCTGATGTCTTAGGCAGTTTGGTTATGAAGTCCATGGTTATTCGCTCCCACTTCCACTCGGGTATATCCGGTTGTTGAAGTAGTCCTGATGGCTTCTGATATTCTACCTTGACCTTGGCGCAAGTGAGGCACTTGCTCACATAAGCAGCAATTTATTTCAGCCTTCATGTTTGGCCACCATTATAACCTTTTGAGGTCTAGATACATCTTATCTGACCCAGGATGGATGGAGTATCGAGTCTTGTGGGCCTCGTTCATTACAACGTCTCGGTACCCACCGAACTTCGGTGTCCAGATTCGGTTCATGAGATAACGAGTTCCATCCTCTTTGACTTCCAAGTTCTTATCCATCCCTCTTAATGCTTCGTTTGCCACGTTTTCTGGTTTCAAGGCTTCTAATTGGGCATCCTTGATCTACATGGCCAGTTAGGAATGGATGGTCATGGCTAGGGATTTTACTCGGCGACCCGAGTATTCTTTCCTCCTTAAGGCATCGGCCACTACATTGACCTTGCCTGGGTGGTAGCGAATTTCACATTCGTAGTCATTCAGCAATTCCACCCATCTTCTTTGGTGCATGTTAAGTTCTTTCTGATTGAGAATATGCTGAAGACTTTTGTGATCAGTGAAGATGGTGCACTTGGTGCCGTAGAGGTAGTGCCTCCAGATCTTCAGGGCGAACACCACTGCTCCCAGTTCAAGGTCGTGGGTGGTATAATTAACTTTGTGTGTCTTAAGTTGCCTTGATGCGTAAGCGATGACTTTTCCCCTTTGCATGAGCACATAGCCGAGGCCTTGATTTGAAGCATCGCAATACACCACAAAATCATCGGTTCCTTCTAGAAGAGACAAGACTGGTGCCCTGCATAGGGCTTGCTTTATTATCTGGAAGGCGACTTCTTGTTTATCTTCCCATTTGAATACCACGCTTTTCTGAGTCAAGGTGGTGAGGGGCTTAGCGATTTTGGAGAAGTTTTGTATGAATCTTCGATAGTAGCCTGCGAGTCCCAAAAATTGTCGGATTTCTGTTGGCGTTGTAGGGGCTGACCAATCCTCGATTGCTTTGATCTTTGAGGGATCCACATGTATTCCTTCCTTGCTTACTACGTGGCCAAGGAATCCTACTTCACGGAGCCAAAATTCACACTTTGAGAACTTGGCGTAAAGCTTCTCAGTTCTTAAAATCTCCAGAACTAGTCGTAGGTGTTGTCTGTGCTCTTCTTCACTTCTCGAATAGACCAAGATATCGTCGATGAATACGATGAAGAATTTATCTAAGAAGGGTCGACACACTTGGTTCATCAAATCCATGAACACCGCAGGTGCGTTTGTTAATCCGAATGGCATCACTACAAACTCGTAGTGTCCATAGAGAGTTCTGAATGCCGTCTTGGGGATATCCTCTTCTTGAACTTGTAGTTGATGATAACCCGACCTCAAGTCGATTTTTGAAAAGTAGCTGCCTCCTTGGAGCTGGTCGAAGAGGTCATCGATTCGGGGTAGAAGATATCGGTTCTTGATAGTGAGTTTGTTTAGTTCTCGGTAGTCTATGCACATGCGAAAAGATTCATCCTTCTTCATTACATCATTACAAAAGATAGCTTTGACATTACAAAATCCCTTTGAATAGTGTAATCACTTAGTCGCAGGGTCAACCTACATACAGAGAGTAGCATCAACGCATACCCATAAATTTTTACTACCAAGACGTGAGAATAGTAACGAATTCTAATCACGACGACCCTTCTTTGACGGAGCCTGTGATGATGTCGATGCGCCCTGTAGTTCTGCCAACCTCCGTTCGGCTGCGACCATTCTCTCCTTGAGTGCCATGTATCTTTCCTGATACTCTCTTGTTTCTTCTCGAGCAGCGAGAAGGTCTTGAATGAGTTGGTCTCTGTGGTGGGAGTCTCGTTCCAGGTCTCTGGTACGATCAGTGGTAGATTGTACGATGGCGCTTAGTTCCCTGACCTGATCAGTCGTCGTCCTACCACGATCATCCATACTTGCTATTCATTGTATCGTGACGGGGAGGGCTCTGTCAGCCGGTCCAACATGGATGAGATCATAATAACCTCGTTGGTAGCCATATGGTGACCGCTGGCGTTGTTGTCGGCTCCACCTTTCGATCGTCGTTACCCAAGGGGGTTCAGGTCCATTGTATACAAAACGGTGTGCGGGTACTCTCGCAATGTAAGGAGGATTGAATACTTTCGGTTGTTCCTCCATTTCGTTCCCAACTATGACTATATCATCATCTTCCTCTTCTTTTTCTTCGTCTTCCTCCTCTTCTTCTTGTTCGTCTTCCTCCTCTTCTTCTTGTTCGTCTTCCTCCTCGGGTTCCTCTTCGGGATTTTCTTCGGGATCCTCTTCGAGATCCTCTTCGGGATCCTCTTCGATTTGTTGCTCGGGCTCATCATCGATCCACCCCGCGTTTCCCTGATTAGGAAAGTACGGGTCCCCGGGTACGTGAAACCCTGCCATATCGTCTGCACGAGAAACAGGGGGTTAAGAAGCATATATTGGAAAATAATAATCATGGCGCTATAGAAATGTACAAATACTCCCATAGTATTTTTAAATGTTTATTTGGTTCTTAGCGTGTTCTTTATAGAGTGTAGTTAGGTTATCAGATTTGTCGCCCATTACGACTATTCCTTAGCGTGTGTAAGTTACTTCTCGGATGGATATAGTTGATCAGGCTATATCCTTCCCAAAACTAATTACACATGCTAAGGCGTACTAATAATGTTCAACTCCTCTTCTTTCTATTTATGTTCTCCTTAGTTATGACACTACTCGAGTATATAATACATGTAAGTATACTTTAAAATAAGAAACTATTTGTTTTCTAAAAGTACAACTCGTTAAAACGTTTTGAGAATTAGAGACTTTTAGTCACAAATGTGTTTATAGTTTGTATATCTTATGTGGTTTGACATACTTAATTCACTATAAACCGTGCTCTGATACTAATCTGTCACACCCCCAAACCAAGGATGGAGGAAACGTCCGGGGGTGGAGCACTTCATGTATAGTATCATAACTACAATTTCAATAGTAATTTAAGCAAACACAACCAACATATATATAATTGAAAAAGTTACATCACTTGTATGAATTACATGTTTCAAAATCAATTACAATATGTTGACAAAATATGAAAAGTTTGACGCCTTAATGTCTCATCCTCAAAAGCACTTGATTACCTGTTTAGTGATTTCCTGAGAATACAAGTTGTTTGAAAAGTGTCAGCACAAAGGTTGGTGAGTTCATAAGTTTTTTCTATATAACCTAATAGAAGTCATTCTCATGTGAATGTCGCGTTTGTTTCAGAAAAATTTGATATTTTCCTTAGCATCCGTATAATGTAGCCTTATGACCAAAGACCAAAATGTTTAAGAAATCATTCTTACTTAGTAGAAATGCTATGAGTTTGAATTGATATAAAAAGTGAATTTAAATCAACATATAACCTACTTAGGTTTTATAAAATCCCGTAAACTTTATGATTTGTTATCTCCCTATGTGAGTCGCTATAATCATACTATGACTAAATGAACCTGCCACGACGTTTCTCAGGCGTCGCGAAAATGAAATGACATTTGTCACCCGTAGACCTGCAGGTCCCACTATAGCTAGCAGCAAGGTGTGGAGTGTCAAACCCAATATAGATCTATATACAAGTATCACGTTCTCCCTCCAGGAGACTCTGATTATAACTACCATGAATTATATTCCGCACTCGGACGTACGGAAAGAGAATGTCTCACAATTTAGGGTAACAAGTTTACGTATAATGTGTGTGAGTGTAAACCTTTTCTGTATGAATGTACCATTTTTGTATGAGTATGTTATGCAATGTATCATAAACTATACCTATTATAGTTTATCTAAAACGTTTGTAATATGTAAGAACTCTTTTATGGAAATGTATTAGTGTTATGAATTCATTAAACTATACTTTTTATAGTTTAATATACGTGTTCTAAAATGAATGAATAATATTTATCATGAATGACTTAGTTTCAGTTTATGATAATAAACTAACAAGGAAACACATTCAATAATTAGAACATATGATTATACACTTTGCTCAACATAATACAAAGTGTTATGATATTTATATGCTATTAGCTAACTTTAATCATTCTGCACTGTTTTGGAAAAATCATATAAAAATCATACGAAGTCAAAAACTAGTTCTACAAATTCTGAGAGTTCCCAAAATGTGTCTAGTTCAGTCATAATTTTTATTACGATTTTTAATGACCTCCAACTTGGGTGAAAAAGTCCATAATCATAGACTGGTCCAGATTGTTGTTTGAAATGATAGGCAATTTTGTAAAAAATCACCATAAATTGTAGAAACATCGTATGGAGATGTGAAAGTAGTCATTTTAAAGCTAAGAACTTGAACTATTTTCAACTTATACAGTTTTGAAAACAAAAATGTTTAAGTTGCCCAAAATAGTCCGTGAATGGAGTTGAACTTTCCTGATGAAGGCTGTTAGAAAAGTTTAGTTATGTTCTTGGTGTTTTAACTTGTATTCCCCCCCCCCCCCTCTAAAAACTTGAGAAAACATGAAAATGTAGGGGTATGAACTCACCTTAAGTGATTTCAGTAGATGATTGTTGAAGAATGGAAGTGTTTAACTCAAGAACACTTGGAGATGCCTTGAAGATTTTCGAGAATTTAACATCATAGTTATGGAGTTTGTGTAAGCAATCAATGATTAGAGTAGAATGAAGTGAAATAATCATAAGGAGGATGAATTATACTTACTAAGAGTGGAAGAACACTTGAAAATCAGCCTTGAATCTCGAATTTGGTAGAGAAAAAGTTTGAGAGAAAAGTGGTGTTTGATACTTGGTGAAATGAGAGCAAATGAGAGAAATAAGGAGAGAGGATGTTTTGTTCCAGCTCTAAAAATGTGGGAATGGGTGGAAATTGAGTGTAAGGGACATTGAAGTGACCTAGGTATGGTGGGGAGGTGTGGCTGGTCATAGACTGGGTGTGGGGTGGTTGCTTGTGACATAAGATAAGGCAAGGTCAACACTCCACCTTAAATAAATTAACCATTAGATTTTTATTATTTAGATAATGATTTTTATGAAAATATGATGAAATTATGAATATTTAGGGTTTATTATGTTAAAATATAATTTATGGAGAAAATCCCACATTAAAATCACGAAAAACGGGCTTAAAATGTTAAAAATATCAAAAATGGGCTAAAAGCGACAAAATTCCGAAATCTGGCCGAGTTTCGGTCTTCTGATGGTAGACCCGAGAGGAGAGAGGGTAGAAACCAAGAGGGGAGAAGAAACCAAGAGAAGAGAAGAGAAAGAGCAGAGACCGAGAGGTGGGAGAAGAAACCGAGAGAAGAGAAGAGAGAGAGCAGAGACCGAGAGGTGGGAGAAGAAATCGAGAGAAGAGAAGAGAGAGAGCAGAGACCGAGAGGTGGGAGAAGAAACCGAGAGAAGAGAAGAGAGAGAGCAGAGACCGAGAGTAGGCGAGGGGACAGAGAGGCGGGAGGAGGCCGAGAGGCGAGCAGAGACAGAGAGGCGACAGAGACCGAGAGGCGACAGAGACCGAGAGGGGCGAGGAGACAGAGACCGAGACTCGGTCTCGGCTACAAGGATTCGGTTCTCCAGGTTCGGCCAACAGAGTCTCGGTTCGGTCCTTGGTACTTTCGATCCAAGGTCTCGGCCTTAAGGAGCTTCGGCTCCTTGAGAAGGGTTTCGGTTCCTAAGGTCCATTTTTCTCGTTTTTACCCCGTTTTAAGCCGTTTTTGACCTGGTTAAGGGTCGGAATGACCCGAATGATTCTAAAAAGTTACGGGAACTTTTGAGAGACATTTGGGAGAGATTTCACATACTTGGAGAGATTTGGGAGAGATTTGACATTGTTGGAGAGATTTCTCATACAAAGAGATATTTGAGAGAGGTTTCACATACTTGGAGAGATTTGGGAGAGATTTGACATTCATGTAGAGATTTATCATACAAAGAGATATTTGAGAGAGATTTCACATACTTGGAGAGATTTGGGAGAGATTTGACATTCTTGGAGAGATTTGGGAGAGATTTGACATAGAGAGAGATATAGTGAAAACGATTGAGAGAGGTTCCATGTGTGACCATTATGAGTGTTTGGCTCCGCAACACAAGGTTCTTGAGCCCCGTTAAGTCATGATTGAGGATCCTACACACTCCCGATGAGTATGCAACATGGTTTTATCAGTTTAGTTCATTGATTAGCACTAAGGCTCAGGAAATTTTAACACAAGACTTTTCCCAAGTGATGTTTTCCCATTAATATATCAAGTTATATAGTATGTACATAACACAAACCCTAATACACAAGGTTTAATCGAGTTGACCGGTTTGACTTGATGACTTGACTTGACTCTAGATTGACGATTATCACACCTCTGTTGGATATTGTAGTGAAGTGGTTACATCTACCTATGTTGTTCGTGCGAGAATGAGATTGTCTAAATAATCTACGAGATTAATAAAACATTTTTATTAAAAATAAATTCTTACGAGGAGGATCCTTACCGGGTCTTTCTATAATCATGTAGTGTATACAAATAATATATAACCAAGATCAAATAGACCTTCGAATAAGTGATCATATTCTAAGAACACAACCAAATAAGGAACAAGAAGTAGAGTGAAAATCACAAATTGTAAGTCTATCAAATCTCAATTTTATAACCTTAACGTATACACTCAGTAATTATAGACCTACCAATAAAGGTCTTTTAGTTTTCACATAAGTTAGTTATAGTGCTTAAAATACTCCTATAGTATCTTAATTGTATGTTTGATTCTAAACTTTTTGGTATACGAAGTTGATAAGTTTTTAGACTTGTTGTTATTGGATAGTATCATAAAATACTCTTATAGTATTTTAAACTTTATGTTTGGTTCTAGTATTCCCTTGTATATAGAGTTGGTAAGTTTTCGACTTGTTTCCACACCACTATCACTCCCAAACATATGTTGGTCGTATCTCAAATAAATATAGTTGATCAGGCTATATTTATCCTAAATATGATTACATAACTGTCTAGGTTTGACTATAGTGTCCAACATCTAAATACTTTTGTTTGTTCTTCTTGTGATACTTGTTATAGTATGTAAGCATGTATGTACGTATACTTTTATAAAAAGATTGTTATATTTTAAAAGTATACTTTTAGTCAGAGCACTTCGGCCCCATTGTATTTATAGTTTTATATCTTTTATAGGTTGATATACTTAGTTCACTATAAACAATGCTCTAATACCAATCCGTCACACCCCCAAATCGGAATGGCAGAAACGTTCAGGGGCGGAGGACGTCATGTACAATATCACAACAATTGTATAATATTAATCAAAGCAACAACAACCATTGTATTAATAACATAGTATTTACATTGTGTTCAAAACATTACTTGTCTAACATTTAAAACTATAGCAAAAGATAAGACGTAATGTCATTATGCTCCGTCTTCGTAACACCTGAGAGGGTACCTCTCTACTAACTTTCCTGAGAATACAAGTGGTTTGAGAAAGTATCAACATTAAAGTTGGTGAGTTCATTACTATTTTGTTTGAAAATGTAAGTTCTTTGTTATTGAAAACGTTACTGTGTTCTTCCAGAAAATCCAATATTTTATTAGTAATACATCGTAATCTTAGTACTTTGAAACCCAAAAAGTATAAGCTTCTTATGTTTATAACTTGTGATTCGAGGTTTTGATTCATGTAACTGGTATGAACCCTAATATTTCCTCCTATGATTACTTAGTTTATACTAATTATATATGAATAATATCGAACAAACAGTTGATTGGGTGGTTCTGTCCTAAGCCCACAATCAAACAAGGAACACGAACTAAGGCGGAAATCACACATCCCACTGCCTATCGGATATTATTTATATATAACTCTGATGTATATGCTAAAGAATCATAGAATTAAAAATTAGGGATTCTTTATATTATACTAGTTTGTAAATAAGTGTTGAATCTTTCATAAAAACGATCTTAGTTCCACTTTTTCTATTGTAAAGCATTAGTTCCGGTAAGTAATTCTATCTGTTTTCAGAAGGTTAAATTTGTAAACTTTTTACTTGTAAAGTAATGATATTTATCCTAGAAAATCCTATATTTTTCCTTGAAACCAATTTGCAGTCTTAAACGTTCCATGACCAAAAAGTACAAGTATAATTGTCATTCTTATTTTAAAGATAGCTAGTGTTATTCATAAATAAAACTAGCTGAAGTTGTGTTTGCTCTGAAATTCGAATGTAAAGTTATTATTCAAATAAGATTATTTGAATATATATGTTATTCGTAAATAAGTCAGTGTTTTCTCCTTGTGAGTTTTTATAACCATACTTACCCGGTCGGCCTGATCGCGACGTTTTTCAGGCATCGGAACGTTAACGACATTTGTCACCCCATGCCTGCCGACCTGACTATGGCTAACAGTCGGGATGTGGGTTTGTCAGTCCCAAATAGATCAATACACAAATATCTCTCTCTCTCTACAAGAGACTCCGGTTATAAATCAGGACTTTACTAGTACTTATATAAGCACACAAAGACATCTCACAAATTGCTTCAACGTTTTTATGAGGAATAACTGAAAACCCTTTTTGTTTAAACGTTAACATGTACTTTGTAAAATAGATCCTTTATTCCATAAACTATACCCATTTATAGTTTATAACTTTGTTTCCATGTTGTAACTTGAAGCTTGTAAAATAGTATCTTTGTTCCATAAATTATACATTTTATAGTTTATATGTTTGTTTCCGTGTCGATGTGAAAACTGTTGGTCTTAACATATTTTTTAAATCATTTGTAAATTCAATAGTAACGATTTTTGCATATTTCGTAAATTTCACGTTTTAAATGTATATTACGGTATTAAATATAATATGAAATTTATAGTTATAAACACAATATTTCTTGTGTTTTACTTGTATCCCCCCCCCCCCCCCCTTAAAACAATTAAAAATTCTAAAAAATGTAGGGGTATGAACTCATATCGTGTGCGTGTTTTTGGTTGTGTACAACTTTGTCGTGGTGATTCTCGGGATAGAATACATGGTTATAGTTGTATCCTAATAATATTATCACATAATATTGAATAATAATTAGATAAACTAATGATTTAAAGTGTTTAAACAAAACTAGTTTTATAAATAAAACTTACCAATGTTTGTAACAATTTGATGTAAAGATCTTTGAATGAAAGGAAATCTTCAAAGAATACGTGATGTTGTTCTTGGGACGTGAATGAATGAAATGAGAATGATCCCATTTTGATTGCTTAAGTATGAAGAAAAGATTGGCGGTTTGTGAGTTTTCAGCCATAAAGTGGTTGATTTCGGCCTAGAACTCATCCTGAGGACAAGAGGATGTCAGCTGAAAAGGGTTAACCCACCGAAAGGGTTTGCGCTCCAAATTGTTTGTGGCTGAGAACTCGTTTTCGATTGGCTATTTTCGATCCTAGGATGGGTGAGGTTTTCGGTCTCGCATAAAGTCACCAAAAGGTGATTTCGGTCCAAAATTTTGGGATTAAATTCACAGTATTTAAATAAATAAATAGTAACATGATTTGATGTGTTTGACTTATATTTAATAAGTTTGACTTTTGTTGACCTTGGTTGACTTTTGTTGACTTTTACAAACTTGAAAACAACGAGTTGTTACATCAACACTCCAAGAATCTCTCGAAGATGCTCCTCGTGTTGTTTCCTAGACCTCTAGTACACCAAAATGTTGTTGATGAACACGATCACCGATCTATCGAACATGGGCTTGCATAACCGGTTCATGAGGTCCATGAATGTTGTCGGTGCATTGGTGAGCCCAAAGGAATCATCACAAACTCGTAATATCCATAACAAGTCTGAAAGGTCGTCTTGTGAATATCCTCCTCACAGACTCTCATCTGATGATACCTAGATCTCAAATCAATCTTGGAAAACCAATATGCCCCCTGCAACTAATCAAACAAATCGTCGATCCTTGGTAGTGGATAACAGTTATTGACCGTCAGCTTGTTCAACTCCCGGTAGTCAATACACATCCGGTGTGAACCATCCTTTTTCTTGACAAAAAGGATCGACGCTCTCCATGGTGAGCTACTCGGTCTAATGAATCCCTTCCCCCAACAGCTCGTGGAGCTTCAAGGATAACTCATCCATATCGGGTGGTGCAAGGCGATATGGTGCCTTGGCAATAGGCGCCGCCCCCAGAATCAGATCGATCCGAAACTCCACCTGTCTCACGGGAGGCACACCCGGGAATTCCTTAGGAAAAACATACAAGAACTCACATACTACTGGGACATCGGAAATAGAACTCAACCTCTCAGTGGCAACTCGCGTATCCATCACGTACGGTAAAAAAACCCATGCATGCCTTCTGTAGACTCTACCTCGCCCTGTCGGCTGAGCAGAAAGTCGATCTAGTTCCTTCCCCATAAACAGTTAGTAGCCCCCACTAGGATCTCTTATGGTCGCCATTTGACACTCAAAGTCAATCATAGCTCCAAACCAGCTCAACCAATCCATGCCTACAATGACACAGACATCACCCATCCCTATCGGCACCAGATCTATTGGAAACTCAACACCGAAAATCTCTATAACACATCCCCATAATACATCAGTGGAAAAAAATGCATACTCATCGGCTATAGAAACCTTATATGTGTATATTTAGTCATATATTTTGCATGGAATGTTAATACTTTTTGGCTAATTTATTACAATCACGGAACAAAAGATTCTTACTTATGTTTAAATTATATTTTCAGTCCAAAAGAAGTGCTCGGAAGCAAAAGGAAGTAGGAGCAGCTGTCGAGAGCCCGAGAATCAAGGAAAGAAGAAAAGAGCCAAATATCACAAGGTACTCGGCGAGTCGGTCCGTGACTCGACGAGTTCCTACGAAGGTTCTCAAAGCAGAGGAATCATTTCCTTGCCGAACATGGGGATTTAATGAGGGACTTGACGCGTCTGTACCTAGACTCGATGAGTCGCCTCTAATCTATAAAAAGAGACTTCCAGATCGACACCCGATTTTTTTGAGCAGTCCTTGGAGAGAAAGATGTGAATAAGAGTTCTTCTGGAGCGTGAGAAGTCAGAGAATCAACCTAGATCCACTTTTGGAGGAGAATTAAGGAAAAATCAATTTATTCTTCACTAAATCTAGTTTCCAAAACATGTTTGAGTTATTAGATTGTGTTTTTGAGCTTTTTACTGTTTTAATCATGAGCTAGAACATATATCTTCTGTTTAGGGAAGACAAATTTAAGACTATGTGTTGATTTATGAGTAGGATTACTTTTTGTTGGTAATAATATTTTGTTAAGCTTGTTAAAGAACCTCATGTGTTGATTACAACTATTTTCTATTAATTAACATGTGATTAAATTGCATGACCATCTCTTAATTGCTAACCTCATATGATGCATGTGAAAACATTGTTATATGCCTAGGTATAGCGAACGTGAAACTAGGGTTAATAGAAAATAGGAAAATTAATGTGTGAGCTTATATGATGAACCATCAGCAAGAGGTTAATTAAAGGACCAATTTAGTTGACCACTACAAGTAGTTGACCACTACAAGTCTTACTTAATCCGAATAAAGAAACTAGGAAATTCATTAATTTAGACAACTAGCCACTACTTAGATTAATTTGTTTTCTAAGGATTAGTAATAGCGAACGTGAACCTAATCATCTTAATCGATAGCCAATATAAATAAATCCATTGCACTTTTCAAAGAATCAACCATAGGATCAAATGAGTCAAGCCTAAGGAGAAGTCTCTTCCACCATTGAATTTAGTTGATTTTAGATCTCTAGTTGTCAATTGTTTTGTTTGAGTTTTAGTTAGAAATTTAAGTTTTCTAGTCTTGCAAAACTAGAGAAAACCCCTCCTTTGATTATTTGTTTTTTTAGATAGTTTTAGTAATTAGTTTAATTGTCGTTCCCTGAGTTCCATATCCTGCTTACTAAAAAACTATACTTACATTAGACAGGTACACTGCCTATTGTGTGTCAATTTACATTAGAAAAGTAGGAATAAAACTAGTTGGTTTTACACACATCAAGTTTTTGGCACCGTTGTCGGGGAACAATTATAAATTTAAATTGATTGCTATTGTTATCGATCCTTTGTGTGAGATTTGTCTTGCACAAAGTTACTGTTTTAAGTAGATTAGGTATTAGCAATAATTTTTAGCTTTCAACTTTTAGGAAATTTGTTTAAAATTTTCGTTTTTGGGGCAGTGAACTCGCCGAGTCCCTACGAACAGACTCGACGAGTCCATAGTTGAATAGGAAATTTCGTTTGTTTTAATTATTTTTTTGTTCTTTTTACGTGTGTTTCTTGTTTTGATTTCAGGATTACATGACTCGATGATCCAACACACCTTTAGTCCCTCCATTTGAAGATCCGGAATCCGCACTTAGGAAAAACGAGGATAAAGTAATTGAAGACAAGCAGCTGCCAAAGAAATCGCCGTTCATGGACCTCAAATCAGTTTAAAGGAAGAAAAAGGACAAGAAAGCAGGTGAGGCCAGCAGTCAAGAAAATGAAGGAAGTAAATTAGAAAGTTTTGAAGATAATACAAAAGAAGCCGAGATCGAGTACGATTACGACTCTAAATACGAAGAAGAAAGCGAGTTTAAAGGCGAACCAGCTAACCCCATGGCTAACATCGATGAAGCTCCCATGGGAGAATGGAAGAAGAGGATATGTGACGATACCGGCTCGGGACTTGTGCAACTCGTCATTCCCACTACTGCTACTTTCGAACTAAAGGGCCACATACTTGCTCAACTTAAGGAAATCCCCTTGTACGGGAAAGATTACGAAGACGCCTACAAGCATTTGGATGAGGTCAACGATGTAGCTGATTATTTTAATGTTCCAAATGTGCCTCGCGAAACCATGCTGCTTCGTATGCTTCCAGTTACATTCAAGGATGTTGCAAAGGATTGGCTCAAATCACTACCACCAGGATCCATCACTACATGGGCTAAAATGAAGGAAGAATTCATTGATCAATTTTGTCCTCCCTCAAAGATAGCCAAATTGAAGAAAGCCATTGCCAACTTTGAGCAACAAGCTAGAGAATCCTTATATGAGGCGTGGGAGAGATACAAAGGTTTACTAAGGAATTGCCCACATCATACTCTTAATAGCCAACAAGAAGTCTCCATTTTCTATGATGGAGTGAATGTGACCACAAGGAAACTCCTCGATTCACAAGGACCTCTCACAAAGAAACCACCCCTGGTGATCAAGGAACTAATTAAAGAATTCTCTAAGCACTCTAGGGAATACCACAACCCAAGGAATGAACTAAGTCAGGGGTGGTGAACTCAGTTAATGATAGCATGGCGGCAATGATGGCTAAATTAGATAGTTTGGATTGAAGATTGACTAAGATGGACCAATCCATCCACACTATCCAGGTGGGATGTGAGAATTGTAAAGGGCCTCATCTCACTAAAGATTGTGATCTTGACGAGAATGGGAACCGGAAAGCACAAGTGTACTCTTCAAGTGGTGATAGATACGATGACAACCGACAAAAAACCAAGAGGGATTGGCTCCCGTATGATGAGTATAAAAGGAAAAGGAGGAAAAGTACGAACAAAAAGATAGAGGCTTTTATCAAAAGGAGGAACCAGCGCAAGAAAAGAAATCAGAGTTTGAAGACATGCTCACAAGATTTGCAGCTGCATCCAAGAAGAGACATAGTGACACCGATGCTGCAATGAAATAACAACGAAATATGTTAAGGGAGCAACAAGGCATGATTAGAGAACATCAATCCATGATGAGAGTTCAACAAGCCATGCTTAGGAATCAGCAAGCATCTATTTTGAACATTGAAAAACAACTAGGCCAACTTGCACTACAAATAAACGAAAGACAACCGGGTGGGCTTCCTAGTAATATCGAAAATAATCTGAGAGGTGCACACATAAATATCATGACGACTAGGAGTGGGAAGATTATTACTCCTCTGATCCTCATTCATAAAGAAAATCCCAAACTGGTGCAAGAGGAGGTAGAAAAGCAGAAACCGCTGAAACCCGACACGACTCGCCGAGTCGAGACATGGACTCGATGAGTACCCCACTTGAATCGAAAAAAGATCCTTCTATTAAACCTTATGAACCTCCATTACCATTTCCAGACCGATCTAGACAAGATAAGCATGATGTTGATTATCAAAAATTCCTGGAACACATTAAATCCCTTCAAATTAACATGCTCTTCATTGAGGCGGTTGCACAAATGCCAAAGTATTCCAAATTCTTAAAGGAACTCCTCACAAATACAAAGAAGATGGAAGATGTAAAAGAGGTAGTTCTCAATGAAAATTGTTCAGCCGCCATGTAACACCGTAAAAATTAAAACATTTTTTCGCATTTTCAAACACATTTTCACAATTTCATTCATTCATAAAATGTCATATTATCATGTCTTTTGTTTCACAAGTATCTCCCAAGATCAAATAAATAAAATCCCATGTGTGTGTTGAATCATGCCGGTGCCATCCCGCGATCATCACTAGTACCTGAAACACATAACACATAACACTGTAAGCATAAATGCTTAGTGAGTTCCCCAAAATACCACTCTAACACATAATAGCCACTCGAGGCTGTAACTCTGTTGACCCTCAGGTCTATGTGTCTCAGTGGGGCCCTCCAGCCCCAACTCTCTATGGGCCCTATGGCCCTAACTCTGTGGACGCAAAGGTCCTAACTCTGTAACTCTGGATCATGCATAACACATATGACAATAAGTCATAGCACATAAATAACATGCAATTACACAAGCATATAACTCTAAAATACTCTATCACATAACTCTGTTACCACACTAGGTAAAGTATTGTGAGAAGACTCACCTCGGGTATCTCGGTATTCTCTGACTCGGTAACGCTAGTCTAACCTCTGCCTAATCATATAAAATAAATACCCTAATTATTATAACTCTCAAAGGCTAGACTATGTCCTCTTATGACACTCTCAAAAGGGTAAAAGACCATTTTACCCCTCTTACAACTCAAAAGGCCCCACAATAGACCATACCCTAAAAGTCAGCCCAAAAGTCAACTTTCCGAGTTACGCTGCGCGTACCAGATGTGTACGTTGCGCGTACCCGGTTGCATCTTAGGATCGAGGAACGCCACCCAGTACGCGGCGTGTACTGGGATTACGCCCAACGTACTCCCCAGCTTCATCCCTTTAACTCTTTAGGTCTTAAACAGTTAAGACTCACGTCCAAATTCTAGATCCGACCACATCTAAGCCTCTTAATCCATAAAGTTGATGACTTTATGCCTTTCATGGCTGAACAAGCCACCAACTCCCATAATATTCCATCCTCTAACCCTAGAAGGCTTATTACTCAAGCATGACCTCAAACTAATCACTAAAGATGGAAGATTTATGGCTCTAAATCACTAATAGCACTGAATGGGGACAGATCTCGGACCATGGAGCACTTTACACTCATAAAGTCTCCACCTTTGGGGTTTTTAGCCCTAGCAAAAGCACATGCAACAACAAATAAAAAGAAGAGGAAAGTTTTGAACTTTATGCCTATAAGTGTAGTCCCTTGCTCTGTAGATCTCAGATCCAAAATGGCACCTCAAGCTTTAGCTTCCAAGAACTCCTTTGCTTCTTCTTCACTAAGTCACCAAAGCACAATTAGCTCCAATAACACTCACACACACTAAGGACGGTGGGAAGCTCTCTTTTAGGGTTTTACTCACTGATATGGAGGTTGAGAAATGATCCTTAGCACCCTTTAAATAGTGCACAAGACAGATTAGGGTTTTGCACTTGGGTCGGGTACGCCCGGCGTAACTCTAGGTACGCCCATTGTACCTTGGCGATACCGCGTTCAATTTAAGCGCATGAGTACGCGCAGTGTACCCCTCTGGTACGCCCAGCGTACTCACTTGCTATAGAAAAACTTCACTTAAGGACTAAACATGACCAATTCACAAAGAACAAGGATGAAAGAAATGTACCTGAATCTCGGGGTGTTACAATTCTCCCCCACTAGAACCAGACTTCGCCCACGAAGTCTCATTCCTCGAACAACTCTGGATGCTGCCCTCGCATCTCCGACTCCGTCTCCCAAGTCATCTCGGACCCCTTCCAATGTTGCCACTGAACCAAAACCAAAGGTACTTCCTTGTTGCTCAAAACCTTGATCATCCGATCCCTGATTGCCACTGGTCTCTCAGCATAATTCAAGCTTCCATCCACCTGAATATCCTCCAATGGTACCACTGCCGACTCATCGGCTATACATTTTCGCAACTGCGACACGTGGAAAGTGTCATGGATCTGACCTAACTCTGTAGGTAGCTCCAACCAGTAGGCTACCCTGCCTACCCTCACAATCACTCGAAAAGGACCGATATATCGGGGCCCCAACTTGCCCCTCTTCCTGAATCGGATCACTCCTTTCCAAGGAGAGACCTTCAAGAGCACAAGGTTGCCGACCTGGAACTCGAGCTCAGACCGGTGCCTGTCCGCATAACTCTTCTGACGACTCTGAGCGGTCAACAACCTCTGCCTGACCTGCTGTATCTGCTCAATCATCTGAAGTACGATCTCGATACTACCCGTAACACGCTGCCCGACCTCTCCCCAACAAATGGGGGTCCGACATCTTCTCCCATACAACAGCTCAAAGGGTGGCATACCAATGCTCGAATGATGGCTGTTGTTGTAGGAAAACTCCGCCAAGGCTAAGTACGTGTCCCAACTCCTACCGAAGTCCATCACACATGCCCGAAGCATATCCTCAAGCGTCTGAATCGTCCGCTCACTCTGTCCGTCAGTCTGGGGGTGGTACGCGGTACTAAAATGCAGTATAGTACCCAATTCCTCATCGAATTTCTTCCAGAATCTAGAGGTGAAACGCACATCTCGGTCTGATACAATCGGGATTGGCACTCCATGCCGTGCTACCACTTCCCTCACATACATGTCTGCCAACCTCTCTGCAGAAGAGCTCTCGCTAATAGCGAGGAAATGAGCGCTCTTCGTCAACCGGTCTACAATCACCCAAATTGCATCGACGCCCCTCGCAGTCCTCGACAATTTGGCGATAAAGTCCATGGCAATCTGTTCCCACTTCCACTCGGGAATCTCTAACGGCTACAACTTGTCGTGCGGTCTCTGGTGCTCGGCCTTAACCTTGCGACAAGTTAGGCACCTCTCCATGAACCATGCAACGTCCCTCTTCATACAGGGCCACCAATACTCCCTTTTCAGGTCCAAATACATCTTAGTAGCCCCAGGATGGATCGAGAACTTCGATCGATGAGCCTCTTCCATCAAAATGGTACGCATTCCGCCCACATGAGGCACCCAAATCCGACCCTGAAATGTCGTAAGCCCCCGACCATCGGTAACGAACTCCGATACTTACACAATAACCCACTCTCTCTTCTGGTTTTCTGGTCTAATGGCCTCGGTCTGAGCTCCTCGAACAGTGTCCAACACCGGAGTCATCACTCTCAATCTCAAACAAATGTCATGCATCAGAACACTCTCCGCCCTACGACTCAAGGCATCAACCACCACGTTGGCTTTCCCTGGGTGGTACAGGATATCGCAATCATAATCCTTTACCACATCCAGCCATCTCCTCTGTTGCATATTTAGGTTGGGCTGATCCATCAAGTACTTCAGGCTCTTGTGATCCGTGTATATGGTACACCGGACCCCATATAGATAGTGACGCTAGATCTTGAGGGCGAACACTACTGCCCCCAACTCTAAATCATGGGTAGGATACCTCGCCTCATGAGGCTTTAGCTGCCTCGATGCATACGCTATCACATGGCCTCTCTTCATAAGCACTGCTCTCAACCCTGATATCGACGCGTCACAATATACCACAAAATCCTCCATTCCCTCCGGAAGGGCTAACACCAGGGCTTCGCATAATCTCTGGCGAAGTGTCTCGAAGGAGGCCTGCTGCTCTGGACCCCGAGCAAAAACTACACCCTGCCGGGTCAACTTAGTGAGTGGCACGACAATCTTGGAGAAATCCCTGATGAATCTCTGATAATAGCCTGCCAGTCCTAGAAAACTCTTGATCTCCGTGGGTGACCTTGGCACCTCCCAACTCATCACCGCCTCAATTTTGGCCGGGTCAACCAATATCCCTTTCTGGTTATCAAGATGTCCCAGGAACTGGACCTCTCGTAACCAGAAATTACACTTGGAGAACTTAGCATAAAGCCTCTCCGATCTCAAAACCCCTAGGATCTCCCTCAGATGCTCCTCATGCTGCTCTCTAGATCTTGAATACACCAAAATGTCGTCGATGAATACGATCACCGAGCGATCCAACATCGGTCTACACACCCTGTTCATGAGATCCATGAACACCGTTGGTGCGTTGGTGAGCCCGAAAGGCATCACCATGAACTCGTAATGC
Source organism: Lactuca saligna (assembly GCF_052625555.1). Lineage (NCBI taxonomy): Eukaryota > Viridiplantae > Streptophyta > Magnoliopsida > Asterales > Asteraceae > Lactuca > Lactuca saligna. The sequence goes on from NC_136423.1 coordinate 49,799,163, forward strand.
CCGTAACGAGTTCTAAACGTTGTCTTCTGGATATCCTCATCTCGCACCCTCACCTGATGATATCCAGACCTCAAGTCGATCTTGGAAAACCAAGATGCTCCCTGCAACTGATTGAACAAATCGTCAATCCTCAGCAATGGATAACGGTTCTTGACCATCAATTTGTTCAACTCCCGGTAATCAATGCACATCCTGTGTGAACCTTCCTTTTTCTTGATAAAAAGGATAGGAGCTCCCCATGGCGAACTACTCGGCCGTATAAACCCCTTTCCTAACATCTCCTGAAGCTGCGAGGATAACTCATGCATCTCTAGAGGCGCAAGGCGATACGGGGCCTTGGCGATAGGCGCGGCCCCCGGAACCAAATCGACACTAAACTCCACCTACCTCACAGGAGGTACGCCTGGTAACTCCTTCGGAAATAAATCTGGGAACTCACGCACTATCGGAACCTCTCCCACAGACCTCGGTCTCTCCGTCTTAACCCTCATGTCCTTCACATACGCTATGAATCCCTTACATCCCTGCTGAAGACTCTGCCTCGCCCTGGCGGCTGAGCAAAATGCTGAACCGGAACGTGTACCCTTGTCGTACATCGTAAGAACACCCCCACTAGCGTCTCGCATGGTCACCAGCTGTCGCTCGCATTCGATGATCGCTCCAAATCTGCTCAACCAGTCCATGCCCACGATGACACAGACATCCCCCATCGCAATAGGGACCAAATCTATCAGAAACTCAACCCCGAAAATCTCAAGTACACAACCACGAATCACCTCGGTGGAATACACCGCTCTCTTATCCGCTATGGAAAATCTCAGAGGTCGGCTCAACGCCTCTCGACTAATACTGATGTGTCGGCTAAAGGCCAACGATACAAAAGATCGACTCGCACCCGAGTCAAATAACACTAGAGCAGGTACAAATTTCACAAGGAAAGTACCTACACATAACATAATATAAGCACAATATCACAAAATACAAAAGAATACATGAAAGAGTACATACCGACCACGACATTAGGCGCTGCGCGGACCTCTTCCGCAGTCAACTGGAAGGCTTTCCCGCGTGCCTTCGGTGCCTCAACCTTCGCAGGCTGAACATTCACAGCTCTCATCGCATCAGGGGCTGATCCCGGAAATGCTCCCTACGCTGACCCCCACAACTGTGGACACTCTGCCTTCCGGTGTCCAGTCTGGTTGCAATGAAAACAGACTGAAAAACCCTTGGGGCAATCCTTGGCCATGTGCCCCTCCTTGCTACACTTGTAGCAAGACCCTACTTTGCATATCCCATCGTAGCTCTTTCCGGACTTGCCACAAGTGTGGCCCTTCTGGTTCCCAGATCTCAAATCAGCGGGTTTGGCCCGCTTGGCTACCGACTGAGACTGAGCCGGTCGCCGATCCTTTCCCTGAGACTCGGCCTCCTCCCTGGCTTGGGTCTCCAGCTCTATCTCCCTCTTTCGGGCATTTGCATGAAGCTCAGCAAATGTCCGGTACGTCGAGTTCACCACGAACTCACATATATCCCTCCTTAAAATGCTTAAATATTGGCTCATACGTGCCTGCTCGGAGGACACGTGCTCTGGGCAGAACATCGCCCGCTCATGGAACATCCTCGTAATCACCGTAACAGACTCAGTACCTTGCTTGAGGGTCAGAAACTCCTGGGAAAAATGCTCCCTCTCCACCTGGGGAACGTACTCATCTCGAAACATAGCGGTGAACCTCTCCCAGGTCACCACAGCAAGCTCAACAGACGTAAAGTGCACAGTCACAAACTTCCACCAGTCCTTCGCTCCCAAGCGAAGCTGGTTCAGCGCGAACCAGACTCTCAAATGCTCTAGAGATGAGCAAGTAAAGAAACACCCCTATATGTCTAAAATCCATCTCATCGCCATGATTGGGTCCTGAGTCCAGTCAAACTCTGGTGGTTTTGTGTTGCTGAACTCTCGGAACAGCAATGCATCACCACCCTGCGGCCTAGTTGCAGCTATAGCTACAGTGGCCGCAGCAACAGCATCCTCAGAAAGAGCAGCGTATCTCTCATCAAATGTCTCCATCATAGTGGTCTTGATAGACCCGAACATCTCTGGTATCTCTGCCCTGATGGCCACAGCTACATCCTCCTGGATGATCCTACGGATCTCCTCATCACTCGAACTGCTGGTCCCTGGTGTGTGGTGCGTCCCAACCATGATCTCCCTCTCTCTGAAATACAACACAAGAATAAATATCAGGGACTCACTCGAGTATTCTCACACTCTATTAGTCCACCCTACTTGTCCCTTGGTACTCCGAAGATTCTTACTTGGACTGTGCACTGACCCGGTGTCTTCAGTAGTACGGGCCCAATACTACCGTCCACACCGCATCAGCATACACCCCAAGTCCTCTTCCCAGAGTCCCAAGTCCCAAGCACTCTACTCTCTCTAATCATATGATACTAACAAGCAGATCCCTCACAACCTCCTCGCTGCTACCTAAACACTCTAAAGTATTCCTAGCAGCAAGACTCCTAGACTCAGGTATCACATATCAGGCCACTCTAGTCCTAATAAGAATACCTAGTCTACTCTAGCATGGATAGCTCATCATATAACATATCACATCATATCTTATAACGCTTATAGTAATGGTATTTTGGGAAATCACCGTTCGAGCGCTGGTTGTTCGTACACACGACTCTGCTCTGTTTGTCTCGTAAGTTCTTCTTTTGAAAACTTGTTTTATTATAAAATTTTCCTCAAATCCTCGGTTTGAGTTCAGATACGCCCGAAGGTGCACCCAAATCCCTCAAACCAAGGCTCTGATACCAACTTGTAACACCGTAAAAATTAAAAAAAAAATTTCACATTTTCAAACACGTTTTCACAATTTCATTCATTCATAAAATATCATAGTATCATATCTTTTGTTTCACAAATATCTCCCAAGATCAAATAAATAAAATCCCATGTGTGTGTACGAATCATGCCCGCGCCTTCCCGCGATCATCACTGGTACCTGAAACACATAACACATAACACTGTAAGCATAAATGCTTAGTGAGTTCCCCAAAATACCACTCGAACACATAATAGCCACTCGAGGTTGTAACTCTGGTGACCCTCAGGTCTACGTGTCTCAGTGGGGCCCTCCAGTCCCAACTCTCTATGGGCCCTCTGGCCCTTACTCTGTGGACCCAAAGGTCCTAACTCTATAACTCTGGATCATGCATAACACATATCACAATAAATCATAGCACATAAATAACATGCAATTACACTGGCATATAACTCTAAAATACTCTATCACATAACTCTGTTACCACACTAGGTAAAGTATAGTGAGAAGACTCACCTCGGGTATCTTGGTATTCTCTGACTTGGTAACGCTGGTCTAACCTCCGCCTAATCATATAAAATAAATACCCTAATTATTATAACTCTCAAAGGCTAGACTATGTCCTCTTATGGCACTCTCAGAAGGGTAAAAGACCATTTTACCCCTCTCACAACTCAAAAGGCTCCACAATAGACCATACCCTAAAAAGTCAACCCAAAAGTCAACTTTCTGGGTTACGCTGCGCGTACCTGGCTGCATCTCAGGATCGGGGAACGCCACCCTGTACGCGACGCGTACTGGGATTACGCCCGGCGTACTCCCCAGCTTTAGCCCTTTAACTCTTTAGGTCTTAAACAGTTAAGACTCACATCCAAATTCTAGATCCGACGACATCTAAGCCTCTTAATCCATAAAGTTGATGACTTTATGCCTTTACATGGCTGAACAAGCCACCAACTCACATAATATTCCATCCTCTAACCCTAGAAGGTTTATTACTCAAGCATGACCTCAAACTAATCACTAAAGATGGAATCTTTATGGCTCTAAATCACTAATAGCACTGAATGGGGGCAGATCTCGGACCATGGAGCATTTTACACTCACAAAGTCTCCACCTTTGGGGTTTATAGCCCTAGCAAAAGCACATGCAACAACAAATCAAAAGAAGATGAAATCTTTGAACTTTATACCTCTATGTGTAGTCCCTTGCTCTATAGATCTCAAATCCAAAATGGCACCTCAAGCTTTAGCTTCCAAGAACTCCTTTCCTTCTTCTTCACTAAGTCACCAAAGCACAATTAGCTCCAATAACACTCACACACACTAAGGACGGTGGGAAGCTCTCTTTTAGGGTTTCACTCACTGATACGGAGGCTGAGAAATGATCCTTAGCACCCTTTAAATAGTGCACAAGACGGTTTAGGGTTTTGCACCTGGGTCGGGTATGCCCGGCGTAACTCTAGGTACGCCCAGCGTACCTTTGCGACATCGCGTTTAATTTAAGTGCATGAGTATGCGTAGCGTACCCCTCTGGTATGCCAGCGTACTCACTTGCTAAAGAAAAACTTCACTCAAGGACTAAACATGACCAATCCACAAAGAACAAGGATAAAAGAAATGTACCTGAATCTCGGGGTGTTACACGCTATGTTGAACAAAATGCTTAAAAAGAAATGTGCCCCGGGTAGTTTGACATTGCCTTGTCAATTCGGAAATTTGGCAACTATACATGCGTTAGCGGATTTGGGGGCAAGTGTAAATCTCATTCCATATTCGTTCTTTAATAAATTAGACCTTCCGGAGCCAAGGCCAATTCGAATGGAAATACACTTAGCTAATAAAATGGTGACATTTCCAAGGGGAATATGCGAGGATCTATTGGTAAAAGTTGATAAGTTCGTGTTTCCTGTGGATTTCATAGTTCTAGACATGGAAGCGGATCCTCAAGTCCTGATCATACTTGGAAGACCTTTCCTCAACACCGCGAGTGTTATAGTAGATATGCGAGATTCCAAACTCACCCTTCGGTTGTGAGACGAATCAGTGACATTTGAAGTAGATCAAGCAATGAAGCTTGCAAGGTTTAGTGATGATACTGCATTCTCGGTAGATATGATGGATAAATTAATAGAAGATTGGATAGAGGACAAGTTGATAAATTCCACCATTTCTTTTGAAGAAGATTTTGATGCTAAAGGGGACCTGAAAGAGATAGAGAAACTGCTAGAAGAAGCCGACTACAATGATTTAATCATAAGTGCAGGAAGCTCGACTCGCCGAGTCGATACCACAGACTCGACGAGTCCCTACGGGAATTCATGATCAAGTGAGAATTTTAGTCTAGACTCGACGAGTTACATACCCCGACTTGACGTGTCCAGTGCATAAAATAAGAGATCAGACCTTAAAACTCTACCTAGTCATTTAGAGTATGCATTTCTTGACAAAAAGGTGATCAAAAACCAGTTATTATAGCTTTTGACCTCTCCAAATCTGAAAAAGAAGAATTAGTCCATGTCCTAGAGAAGAGAAAGAGTGCCATTGCGTGAAGTATCACCGATATCAAGGGAATAAGCCCTACTTATTGCTCTCATAAGATCAACCTGGAAGAAGGGGCGAAGCCGGTAGTGCAACCTCAAAGGAGATTGAACCCAAACATGCAAGAAGTGGTCAAGAAGGAAGTGCTCAAGCTTCTAGATGCGGGGATTATTTATTCTATTTCTGATAGCCCATGGGTTAGTCCTGTTCAGCTGGTGCCTAAGAAAGGCGGGATGACGGTGGTGACAAACGAAAAGAACGAGCTTATTCCGACCCGAACGGTAACCGGTTGGTGAGTGTGCATCAATTATCGAAAGCTAAATGATGCCAGTCGTAATGACCATTTTCCTTTACCTTTTATTGATCAAATGCTTGAAGGATTGTCCGGCCATAGCTATTATTATTTCTTAGACGGATTTTCGGGTTACTTCCAAATACCCATAGACCCAATCGACCAAGAAAAGACTACTTTCACTTGCTCAAGTGAGACTTTTGCCTATCAACGCATGCCTTTTGGGTTGTGCAATGCACCTGCGACCTTTCAAAGATGCATGACGGCAATTTTCCATGACATGGTGGAAAAGTTTATGGAAGTATTTATGGACGATTCTTCTGTTTTTGGATCTTCTTTTCATGATTGTCTTGCTAACCTTGACTTGATGCTTGCTAGGTGCGAAAACCCCGATTTAGTTCTTAAGTGGGAAAAATGTCACTTTGTGGTTAAAGAGGGTATAGTCTTGGGGCACAAGGTATCCAAAGCGGGAATTGAAGTGGATCGAGCAAAAATTGATACAATTGCTAAATTACCTTCACCAACTAATGTGAAGGGCATTAGGAATTTTTTAGGCCACGTGGGGTTTTACTGCCATTTTATAAAGGATTTTTCTAAAATAACTATACCTCTAACTCAATTACTTTTAAAAGATTCACCATCTCATTTTAATAAAGAGTGTTTAGAGGCTTTTGAAATTTTGAAAGAAAAATTAACTAATGATCCAATCATTATTGCCCCGAATTGGAACTTGCCCTTTTAAATAATGTGTGATGCAAGTGACTTTGCATTAGGAGTCGTACTTGGCCAAAGGGGTTATAAGCACTTTCGACCCATTTATTATGCAAGCAAGACTTTGAATCCGGCCCAAGAAAATTACACCACAACTGAAAAAGAATTACTAGCCGTGGTGAATGCTTTTGACAAATTCTGCCCTTATCTTATTTTATCAAAGACCACTATTTTTACTGGCCACTTTGCTATTAAGTACTTGTTTGCCAAGCAGGATGCAAAGCCAAGATTGATCCGATGGGTGCTTTTACTTCAAGAATGTGACATCAAAATCAAGGATAAAAGGGGGATGGAGAATGTAGCTACTGACCGCCTATCTAGATTAGAAAATCCGGAAAGGGAAGATAAAGACAATATGGGTATTGGAGATAGCTTCCCGGAAGAATATTTGATGATGGTTATGGATGAAGACCTGTGGTATGCTGACATTGCAAATTATTTGGTTGGCAATTAACTAAAAAAAGAACTTACCCATCAACAAAAGAAGAAATTCTTTTCTGAAATTAAATATTATTTTTGGGATGAGCCTCATCTTTTTAGAAGTTGTGCAGATGGAATAATAAGAAGATGTGTGTTTGGCAAAGAAAGTAGAGACATATTAGAGCATTGCCACAATGGACCTGCTGGAGGACATCATGGGGTACAATAAACTGCTAAAAAAGTGTTTGATGTTGGTTTTTATTGGCCTACTATTTTCAGAGATGTTGCCACCTACGTCAAAGAATGTGACGCTTGCCAACGAACAAGGAATATATCGGCAAGGAATGAAATGCCCCAATTGAATATTTAAGTATGTGAGATTTTTGATGTTTGGGGTATAGATTTCTGTTGGAATAGTGTCTAAGGCTGCAACTATATTAGGCAGGTATTTGACCCGATTGTGCATGGTCCTTTTGGGTTGCCTTCACTATAGCAACTTGATAAGATGATTTATTAAGAGAGAGTAAATATTATTAGTATATTATGAGAATAATATAAAGAATAATATATTGTTATTTGATTAATATAAGTCATAGAATTAATTGGAATTAATTTGGTGACTTAAAGAGATTAATTAAATAAGAGGGTATAAACTGTCAATTGTTTGATAGTTAAGCTTTAGACTATAAATCCTTATAGATATACAAGGGACGGATTCTAGAAGCTAGGATAGCTTCAAAATCGTCCAAAGAGTTATCTTGGAATGGATTTGGATAGCCTTAAGAGAAGATTATCCAATTAGGGTTTAGACTGTAACCCTTAAGGAGTCTACAAGTATAAATAGACCCTATGGCATGGGGAAATCGACACCTCACCTAAAGTAAGGGAACCCTGGCCGATTTCCTCCCCTCTCCTCTCTCCTAAATCATCTTCCTTGCTATTGGTGTTTGTAAGCCATTAGAGGAGTGACAATTGTGACTCTAGAAGCTCCATGACAACAAGAACAACAAGGAATCAAGAGGTATGATTCTAGATCTGTTTCAATATTGTTTTTACATCTAAATAGTTATTAGAAGTCTTGGATTCAAAGCATGTTTGATTAGAAAGCCTAGATCCGAGCATTAGGGTTTTGCATGCGCACATAGGAAAGTTCTTATGGCTAAAACCCATCAATGGTATCAGAGCCTAGCTTGGTTTTCTTTAAATTATTGCTTGATTAACTGAAACAAACCTGCAAAATTCGATTTTTTTGGTTTATGAGTCATGGACTCGGCGAGTTCCAAAGTGGACTCGGCGAGTAGGCCTGACTCGGCGAGTCCCTTTGTGTACTTGGCGAGTCCAGGCGTCAGGAATGACCAAATTCGGGATTTTTTCATAATTATCTTATGGAAACTAACCTTAATCATAATAGATCAACCTAAATCCAATTTTTTGATATATATGACTATTATCTTGATCTAGTTAAAGGTATTTATCAACTAATAAAATATTTAATTTCCTTATATGATAATTAATTGATTATTTTAATTATTTTGGTAATTATCTTTCAAAGAAATCTCGAATAAAATCAAATATAGATAATTAGGATATTAATTGTTAATTGGAATTATTTTTTATTTGATCCTCCATGTTTTAGATGTTTAAAACTTGCCCTAAAGTTTTGAAATTTATATTTGTGATTAAAAGTTTAATTTAGACAACTTAAAATTTCAAAACCATAGATTTTAAAAGGTTTAAAATACAACCCTATACTAATATGATATTACTAGAATAATATATATATATATATATATATATATATATATATATATATATATATATATATATATATATATATATATATGTATAACTAAATGCTAGTCTTACCGTTAGTAGGCCTCATTCACGAAGCCGATCTATAAGGTGGGTATAAGGTTGCGGCCTATAAAATGGAGCTTAATGGGTGTACACTCACACCCACCGCTTGCTTGATTGGTGGAGGGTCGTTAGCCGAACGGGTAGGATAGGGCAACCTCATCCTCTCATTAAAAGTATAATAAGTAATACAAAGTATTTAGATTTTCTTTTAATAATGAGAATAATTTATGTTTAGATTTGAACAATTGTTGCTATTCGCCAGAAATGGATAGAAACATCATTTCATTTCATGGTTTATATAGACAAGGATTTAGACTTTCTTTTAATAATGAGAATGGTTCTATTTTGGCTTATCTAAATGGTGTCTTTTACTTTGAAGCTATACCATGTAATGGAATTTATGAAACTGTTATGATTGTTGATAACTTAGGAAATGATGTTTTGAATATTGATTCTTCCACTAGTATGGATAAAGCATCCTTATGGCATTGTCGTCTTGGACATGTCAACAAGAAACGCATAGCCCAACTCCAAAAGGATGGAGTGTTGGAGTCATTCGACCTTAGGGAAGATGACACATGCAAGTCTTGTTTACTTGGAAAGATGACTAAATCACCCTTCACGAGTACGTGTGAAAGGGGTGAGGGTCTATTGGACCTAATACATACCGATGTATGTGGACCGTTTAGATCTACCACGAAGGATGGTAACCGCTTCTACGTGACTTTCACCGATGACTATAGTAGATATGGGTATGTCTACTTAATCAAGAAAAAGTCAGAAACTTTTGAAAAGTTCAAAGAGTTCAAGAATGAAGTGGAGAATCAATTGGGCATTGGAACAAACCCGCGCTTGCTGGAATCACCTTATGGAATACAATATAAAAGGTGATCGCAAGACGATAATATCATATAGTCTTAAAACCTAGATATATGGTTTGTTATTTATTAATTGATTGTACATTGATAATGCAAAAACGCATCAGTAACTCGGTGTTATAAAACGCATTGTTGTGTATAGTTGATTAATGAATAAGTAAATGCATATAAGTCGAAGTTTTTTTGTAACTTTTATCTAAGAAGGTAAAAGCGATATCTCGGCCGCTCGATGATTTGATTTGACTTATGTGCCGAGCCCGGTCAGAACTGAATTGATGTGTTCGATTAAGTTCTATGTCAAATAAATCAGAGATTGAGAAACCTAAATGCTTGACTAACCATTCCATAGGATTGTCAGCATGATATCTAACAGAGGACTGTACGATCCCTTATCTAAAGGACAAGATTGATTAGATCAGAGTTTGACAGCGTCTTTGAGAGCTATGATTGCAAACCGAATTGTACTTGTGCATATAGTTACTAGACTTATCCAAGTGGGAGACTGTTGGAATAGTGTCTAAGGCTGCAACTATATTAGGCAGGTATTTGACCCGGTTGTGCATGGTCCTTTTGGGTTGCCTTCACTATAGCAACTTGATAGGATGATTTATTAAGAGAGAGTAAATATTATTAGTATATTATGAGAATAATATAAAGAATAATATATTGTTATTTGATTAATATAATTCATAGAATTAATTGGAATTAATTTGGTGACTTAAAGAGATTAATTAAATAAGAGGGTATAAACTGTCAATTGTTTGATAGTTAAGCTTTAGACTATAAATCCTTATAGATATACAAGGGATGGATTCTAGAAGCTAGGATAGCTTCAAAATCGTCCAAAGAGTTATCTTGGAATGGATTTGGATAGCCTTAAGAGAAGATTATCCAATTAGGGTTTAGACTGTAACCCTTAAGGAGTCTACAAGTATAAATAGACCCTATGGCATGGGGAAATCGACACCTCACCTAAAGTAAGGGAACCCTGGCCGATTTCCTCCCCTCTCCTCTCTCCTAAATCATCTTCCTTGCTATTGGTGTTTGTAAGCCATTAGAGGAGTGACAATTGTGACTCTAGAAGCTCCATAACAACAAGAACAACAAGGAATCAAGAGGTATGATTCTAGATCTGTTTCAATATTGTTTTTACATCTAAATAGTTATTAGAAGTCTTGGATTCAAAGCATGTTTGATTAGAAAGCCTAGATCCGAGCATTAGGGTTTTGCATGCGCACATAGGAAAGTTCTTATGGCTAAAACCCATCAATTTCATGGGACCCTTTCCTTCATCCAAAGGCAACAAATATATACTAGTGGCGGTGGATTACGTGTCAAAGTGGGTGGAAGCACAAGCATTACCAACTAATGATGCAAGAGTGGTGGTAAAAATTTTAATGAAATTATTTTCAAGATTTGGAGTGCCTAAAGCATTAATTAATGATCGAGGAACCCACTTTGACAATGAGCAACTAGCAAAAGTGTTGCAAAAATATGGGGTACACCATAGATTTTAAACACCTTATCATCCACAATCAAATGGGTATCCCAAAATTACAAATTGGGCGCTAAAAAGAATTTTGGAAAAATCGGTGGGGCACAATAGATAAGATTGGACGGATAAATTGGATGATACACTTTGGGCATTTAGGAACGCATTTGGAACACCCATTGGAACCACACCATATAGATTAGTGTATGGTAAAAATTGTCATTTACCCATGGAACTTGAACATAAAGCTTATTAGGCTTTGAAAACATGCAATTTTGAGCCACATGAGTTGCGTGCAAATCGACTCTTGAAAATGAATGCTTTAGAAGAATTGAGGAATGAGTCTTATACTAACCCATTGATTTATAAGGACAAGACCAAAAGATCACATGATCCAAGGTTGAAAGGAAATAAAGAGTTTTAGGAAAGACAAAAAGTGCTATTATACAATTCAAGACTTCAACTTTTTTCGGGAAAATTACGCACTCATTGGACCGGGCCTTTTTCAGTAAAACATGTTTATCCGTATGGAGTGGTTGAGTTATGGAGAAAACACAGGTCAAGTTTTAAAGTTAATGGGCATCGGGTTAAGAGATACGAAGAAGGAATGCCGCAAGATGAAAGAATTGAAGAAAGGTTGGACTTGGTGGAAACCGCAACAACATAGAGCGGGAAGGAGTCCAACTAACGACTCCTCAAAAAGAAGCGCTTAACGGGAGGCAACCCATTATGAGAGGTTGCTTTCTTTTCTCATTTTATTTTCGTTTTTGTTTGGTTTTCTTAGGATTTTTCTTTCCATTTCTTCCTAATTGTCTACAAATGATTGCTTGGGGACAAGCAAGCCTGAGTGTGGGATGTGGAAAAATGTAATAAAGTTTTTAGGAAAAAAATTTCAATTTTACAAACACGTTAACCGACTTGCCGAGTTTGTACCTCTACTCGACAAGTCAGTACTTTTTACCGAAAAAATAACTCGACAAGTCAGTACTTTTTTTTACAATCCGGTAAAGTTAGGGCTTTTACCCTAATTTAAACCATTACTCTCATTTACACAACAACCGCCCCACTCGACGTGCCTTTCTTCCCTTAAGCTTTCATCTTGATTTTCTTCTATTTTCTCCAAAATCTTCAAGCAAGGTAACATTATTCTCCCTTAATTATGTTAAAGGTTCAACCTTTAGATGTTTTATGCCCCTAATTTGCTGAAAATCCGGTTTGAAAAGATTTGCATTTCTAGGGTTGTTAAATTTTTGCTTAAATAGGATGTTTATGTTGAAATTATTGATGAGTAACTGGTTAATAGACATCCCGAGACAAAACCCTAGAAAAATTTTGAGTTTTTATGGAGTGTTCATAGTACTCGCTGAGTCTGTTCATGGACTCGAAGAGTCCAATCGTGATGCCAGAATATGATTTTTTTTTTTTAATGTTTCGGTGATTTTCTGGTTTGTGTTTTATTTATGTGTGCAGGAAACATGTTCAATATGGGGCAAAGCTCCTGTGGAACCCGAGATTCTCACCCTTGGTTCACTTTCCCACACATAGATTCCGATTCTACAATGAGGAGGTGGAGAAAGAAGCTGGAAGAACTAAAAAATAAAGACATATATGTACCCAATGCGATTGATTGGAGTGGATTGGGAGAGTATGGTATGAAGAGGAGTTAGCCCCGTCTCTATTACATGTAACGGGTGGAACCGGGTATTTAGGATCTACGAGTTGGTGTACCAAGAACTATGTTGGGAGTTTTTCTCCATGGTTTCTTTTCGGGGAGGAAATGACTATTACAATCTGGGGAACATCACATTTTGCCTTGGAGGGGTATCCTACCAATACAATATGGTGGAGTTATCTGGTGCTAGCACCCAAGGACCCGGGAAAGAGTGTGAAGAGACGCCAACGGGAAGCTCAAGATGACCCACCGGGGATCCCAGTCGATGATGATGTACCTATGGATTGGTACAATGTGGAAATGAGGCGGCTCCATAATGATTTGGCGAGGGGGATAAACTTTAGCAACCAGTCCCATATTCAGCTTTTTAATCACTTCCAACATTTCAACATGGGAGGAGTCGATTGATGGAAGGAGGATCGGAGCTGGTGGAAGCAGGGCAATGGATAATGATGAAGTGGATTATGAAGAAGAAGAAGAATGAATTCTCCTTTTTATTTTTGGTTGTGTTAAAAACAAGTTTTATTTGTTTTCTTTTGGTTTGTTTTTGTTTGCTTGTGTTTGATGTTTAAACAAGTAGCTTTAGGATTATTTTTTAGTTGCTCAGTTACTTGTTTGTTTTAAGAATTTGGATGCTAGGGTTGAGTACAAAAGGTCTCGAGAGTGATAAGAATGTTGAGTCTAGACGAAAGAGAGAAGGAAGTTCAAGTATCGAGTCCGGTGTTTAAGTGAGAGTCTAAAAGAATCTAAATACTGGAAGAAAACAATTAACATGAACCAAACTTTGAAGTATTTACAACATCATAATAGATGGAACAGAAAGCAGTTTTTCTATACAGCGATAGACTCGCTGAGTGCACATATAGACTCGATGAGTCCCAATGTAAAAATTCGGATTCTGCATTTTCGCACTGCAACTCGGCGAGTCTATCCACTAACACGACAAGTTGCTACGAATTCCACATCTCAGCTTATGATTTCATATTATTTCATACGGCAATTGGCTGCACTTATGAAGTATAATTCCTGAAGATTTCATAGAGTTTTCTGGCATTTTTAGAGATGTTCCCACACAAGATATGACAACCAAGGCATCGATTGAAGATGGAGCTCAACATGATGAAGATCAACCTCGTCACTATTATCCCAGGTGTTTTTTATCAAATTCCCTCTTTATTTTATTGTTCTTTATCATGCATAATATGCAATGGGTACATTGCATAAATTAAGTGTGGGGTAGGGGGTTGGTTACATTAGTTGAAATTTTAGTTCAATTTTAAAAAATTTGTATAAAAATTGCTAGGATTAATTTAGAAAATATTGGTAAAAGCAATTAGAATTTCATGTTGGTATTATGTTTAATGATTCTATAAGAACCCAAATGTTTAGTTGAGCCAAAATACATTATAGTGCATTTGTGGCCTCCCTTATTCTAGTGAAATCATGGGACAAAAACACAACCTCGCTTAGTTTGAGGGATGCAATATGTTTAGCATCGTGTACCAGAAATCTATCCAGGAAAGCTTGTATCTTAACCAATAAGGGTTGAAGTTAAGCACCCCTGCTTAAGCATGTAGGTTTTGAGTGAAAAGTAAGAAACACATGTAAGAGAGAGAGAGAGAGAGAGAGAGATAGAGAGAGAGAGAGAGAGAAATTACAAGAAAAGTTGTAAGAACTTTGGAGCAATCAAAGTGAAGATCAAAAGATCAAAATTCTGAAGATTCAAAAAAAGTTGAAGATACCAAAAATCAAAAGGTGGTGAATTAAAAGACATCAAAGACAAATTATCAAAGAAGTGAAGAATTCCAAAGAGCTCCATAGTGGTGTCAAAAAAAGTTGTAATTTTTTCTAGATTATGTATGCTTGGGTATCTTTACAAAATACCTTGAGGTTAAGAAAGTTTTTTGAGGATTGATTCGGAGGGATGCATAAAGTGAGCGTTGTTCAAAAGAAGTGGGTGAGTGTTTATGAGGATTGTTAGTATTTAGAGTATGGGGGTACTTTAGAAAAAATTTAGACACAAATGCATGTGTTGAGGTCTTGGCATCATGGCTGGGTTTGATTAGGGTTATTAGATTGTGTTTTTGAGCTTTTTATTGTTTTAGTCATGAAATAGAACATATATCTTTTGTTTAGGGATGACAAATTTCAGACTATGTGTTGATTTATGAGTAGGATTAATTTTTGTTGGTAATAATGTTTTGTTAAGCTTGTTAAAGAACCTTATGTGTTAATTACAACTATTTTCTATTAGTTAACATGTGATCAAGGTGTATGACCATATCTTAATTGGTAACCTCATATGATGCATTTGTAAACATTGTTATATGCCTAGGAATAGCGAACGTGAAACTAAGGATAATAGAAAATAGGAAAATTAATGTGTCTCCTTGTATGATGAACCATCAGCAAGAGGTTAATTAAAAGACCAATTTAGTTGACCACTACAAGTCTTACTTGATCTGAATAACTAAACTAGGAAATTCATTAATTTAGACAACTGGCCACTGCTTAGATTAAGTTGTTTTCTAAGGATTAGTAATAGCAAACATGAACCTAATCATCTTAATCGGTAGCCA
This sequence comes from Lactuca saligna, assembly GCF_052625555.1. Taxonomy (NCBI): domain Eukaryota; kingdom Viridiplantae; phylum Streptophyta; class Magnoliopsida; order Asterales; family Asteraceae; genus Lactuca; species Lactuca saligna. Next base: position 49,814,490 of record NC_136423.1, read on the forward strand.
ATATAAATTAATCCGTTGCACTTTTGATAGAATCAAAAATAGGATCAAATGAGTCAAACTTAAGCAGAAGTCACTTCCACCATTGAATTTAGTTGATTTTAGCTCTCTAGTTGTCAATTGTTTTGTTTGAGTTCTAGTTAGAAATTTAAGTTTTCTAGTCTTGCAAAACTAGAGAAAATCCCTCCTTTTATTATTTGTTTTTTAGATAGTTTTAGTAATTAGTTTAATTGTCGTTCCCTGAGTTCGATATCCTGCTTACTAAAAAACTATACTTACATTAGACAGGTACACTGCCTATTATGTGTAAAATTTACATTAGATAAGTAGGAATAAAACTAGTTGGTTTTACACACATCAAAACCCTCAGTGGTCGACTCAATGCCTCACGTCTAACACTAATGTGACGACTAAAGGATAAAGACACGAAAGATCGACTCGCACCCGGGTCAAATAACACCAAGGCAGTCACAGAACTCACAAGAAAAGTACATATATGCAACACACTATAAGCGTAAAAAAATCTCAAAATAACATGAATAAGGAGATACGTACCAGCCACAACGTTAGGTGTTGTGTGAACCTCCTCTTCGGTCAGCTGGAATGCCCTCCTATGAGCTCTCAGAGCCTCGGCCTTCCCTGACCGGCCATAAATAATGCACAAAGAAGTAGGAGCAGAAGCCTGGGCTGGTCCCTAATTAAGCTGGGGGACACTCAGCCTTCCGGTGGCCAATCTGGTTGCAATGAAAGCAAACTGAAAATCCCTTGGGGCGGTCATTCGCCATATGCCCCACCTTGCCACATTTGTAGAAAATCCCTGCTCGGAAAGATCCCTCATGGCTCTTTCCACACTTGCCACAAGTGCGGCCCTTCTAGCCTCCTACACTCGTATCAATGGACTTAGCCTGCTTCATCGTCGATTGCGACTGTACTAGTCTCCTATCTCTCCCCTGAGGCTCTCTCTTCTCTCTAGTCTGAATCTCCAGCTCAATCTCTCTCCTCCTGGAATTGGTTTGTAACTCATCCAATGTATGATATGATGAGTTTGCTATGAACTCCTGAATATCTCTCCTCAAGATGCTCAAATACCGACTCACACGTGCCTGCTCAGTAGACACATGCTCATGTTAGAACAACTCCTTCTCACGAAACATCCTCGTAATCTTTGTCACTGTTTTTGTCTTCAACTTGAGAGACAGAAACTCATGGTCCAATCATTCCGTCTCTACCTGGGGAACATACTATTCTCTGAACAACTGGGTAAACCTCTCCCAAGTCACTGCAGCACGATCTGCAGGAGTGAAATCAGTCGTCATGAACTTCCACCATTCCTTCGCTCCCAAGCGAAGCTGGTTCAGTGCAAACCAAACTCTCAAGTGGTCCGAGCATGAACACGTATAGAAACACCCCTCAATATCGTAGATCTATCTAATGGCAGAAATCGGGCCCTGGGTCTTATCAAACTCTGTTGGCTTCATGTTGATGAACTCTCGAAAACAACAACGACTCACCCTCTTGTGGCCTCGCAGCTTCTATGCATATGGTGGCTGCAGCAGCATAACGCTCGTCAAAAGTCTTAATCAGCATGGTCTTAATAGACCTGAACATCTCTGGAATGGCCTCTCGGATAGTTGTGGCCACCTCCTCCACAATGATCCTGCGGATCTCCTCCTCACTAGTACCACCACCCCTAAGGTTATCGTGGGTAGTTACCATAGTCTCTTTGAAACACAAACACAAAAATCATCAGGGACTGGATCAAGCTCACACTCAATTACCCACCCTTACATGCTCCTTAGCATCCTAAGGTTCTGACTTTGGTCGCATACAGATCCATTGCTTTCAGTAGTACGGGCCTAATAATACCTTCCACACTAACCCATAGTCTCCCCAAGTCCTCCTCCTAGGATCCTAATTCACAAATACTCTATCCCTCATGGATATCAAACTACTCTCTTAGTAGATTCTTCAATGCACATCTAGGTATCTCTCCTAATATTACTCTTTGACTCAAAACTCTCTTAAAAAGGTTCCTGCTATGTACCCCTACTCATCGCACATGCAGAGCAAATAGCAGATAATATCAATCAATAGCAATTCCCATAGGCTAAGGCATCATGAATCAGGCAACTCTAGCTCTAAATTCCTGAAATGCCTAGATTATCATCTTGCATGTAACTCTAATATCTCATAAGTATCTCATATCATAATATAAACAAATAAGGGTATCTTGGGAAAATCATTGTTCGGGATCTGGCTGATTGTACACACTGCTTCATCTCGTTTCCTCTTAAAAACTTTTGCTCGTTTTGAAAATCATTTCTCTTTAGAAAATTCCTCAAATCCTCAGTTTGAGTCCAAACATACCCAAGGGCACATCTGAATCCCTCAAACCGAGGCTCTGATACCAACTTGTAACGCTCTAAATTTTCAAATAAAATTTTCATTTCTAAAACCACACAAAACACAGTTTCACATTTCTCAAACCCAAATTTATAGGTTGTTCAAAACACAAGACAACAAAATGTTTGACAATATCCTAGAATCCTCAAAACATAATCTCAAGTTGGTGTGTAAAATCATGTCGATGCCTTCCTGCAATCCTGAGAGGTACCTGAAACACATTTCACACAACATTGTAATCACGAAGCTTAGTGAGTTTCCCCAGAATACCGCACACAAATAATTAGCCTCTCATGGTTATATCTCAATAAGGACCCTCCAGTCATGTGTCTCAATGAAGACCCTCCAGTCCGGTATAATAATGAGAACCCTCCGGTCTCACAACTCGGGTTGGACCCTCCAGTACGGTATCACAGTGAGGACCCTCCGATCTCACAACTCGGTTTGGACCCTCCAATCCTAACTCTATAAGGCACAAAATAATATACAACATAAATCACAAATACAAAATGCATGATATAACATAACCCAGTATAAGCACATAAGACCCTCCGGTCAATGACTCAAATAAGACCCTCCGATCACACAGTATTACCACTCAGGTAAGTATAGTGAGAAGACTCAATTTATAAGTAAGCAAGTAGATCTCATACTTAACGATCGGTCTAGACTCTGCCTACATATAATAATCATCTCTAATTAACAATTTATAACATCAACTCCAAAGATGTTAAGCTAACCCTTTTACTAACTCTCGGAAAGTGTGAAAGACCATTTTACCCCTCCATAGTCTATAAAGTCCACAACTTGACCAAAACCTAATAGTTAATGGAAGTCAACGCTCAATCAACAGTTTATGTTGACCCAACTCATTGAGTGCATCTATGCGACTCATCAAGTTCCTTCGTTTCTCCGAAATGTCTATAAAATACAACTCAACTAGCCAAGTTTGTAACGCGTCTAAACTATCGGGGAAAACCCTAACCAACTCGTCGATTTAGCTCACCAACTTATCGAGTTCCTCCAAGAAATTCTCTAATTCAGACATCTTTAAGCAAGACTCAGGCCCAAAACTATAGATCTAGCCTCCTAAGGCTGAAATACCATGTAAAGCAGCAAGCTTTACGTTCATGCATGGCATCTAGGGTTAAGTTTGCAAAACCAAAGCTTAACAAAGGGTTTAACGTATGGAAGTTGGCCAAAACTGGAGAAAGCTCAAGTCTTTAGGCCTAAAGGGCCTAATAATGTCTAGATCTGAAGTCTTAGCTTCAAGGTAAGCTCAAAGCCAATAAGGACCTATGGGAAATGCTAAAAATGGCCATAACTCTATAATGGAAAGATCTAACATACAAGTGATCAATTTAGTGGTTTTTTACCTCCAAATGGCCGCTAACACTGAAAGAATGTCGGATCCAAGGACTCCTTCTCATTCCAAGTCGTTTGCTCCTCAAGCTACTTCCAAGAATGCACCCAAAACACACTCTTAGCTTCTCTCTCTCTCTCTCTTACACAGATGATAATAACTCGATTAGGGTTTCTCTCAGGATGTTAAGGTGATGAGGGAGGTGTGGTAAAGGATTTAAGGCACTTTAAATAGAGTGCAAATCCTGAAATTAGGGTTTTCTAAGGTTGATCTCCTACTCGTCGAGTTGGGTCCTCCAACTCGTCGAGTTGACTCTAAACCCCCACGACTATCTATTTCTACTTGACGAGTTGGGGCCTCCAACTCATCGAGTTGCCCTGTCAACATGAATATAAATTAGTTAAATTTTATACCTGAGAGTTGAGATGTTACAACAAGTATAGATGTCTCGATACTTGAGTATGCTCAAGAATCGGACCAGGGAGTTTTTTTTAACAATCAATACAAGACCGTAGCAAAGATGAAGAGGTCACGACTAAGCGAGACTGATATACATGATTGGATAGAGGGGCAGTATCAGCAGCTGTAATAGAGATGATTCGAAAGATGTTCAAAACAGTTAAGACTGAACTTATAGCCTTGTTTGATGAATGGTATGTTGTCGTTTCTAGTACTTTTTCCGTTACCGCCAATGTTGTTGTTTCTACTACAACACCAACTAGAGATAACGATACGCCCTATAGAGAGTTCAATAACACCAAACCCCATGAGTTTGATAGTTTCAGGGATACAATTGTTTCCATGAGATGGTTCTCAGATGTAGAAGGATGTTTTTACACTTGTGCTTGTACGAAACACCTAAAGTTCAGATATGCGCAAAATCTTCTACGTTTAGGATCAAAGAACTGGTAGAAGTTTGTCACTAAGAACTATTCACCTATAGAAAAGAGCGTGGTGACTTGGGAAGAAATTTTTTAGAAGTTCAAGGTAGAGTATGTTCCACCAGTAGAGAGGGATCGACTCGTTCAAAAATATCTATCACTCAAACACACCATTGAATCGATAACAGGGATCACCAAAATGTTCACTGAGAGGGCCCTGTTTTGCCTAGAGTATTCCTCGTCAAAACAAGTATAGATGTCTCGATACTAGAGTATCCTAAAGTCTCAGATCAGGGAGTTTGTGTTTAAAAATCAATACAATACCATATCAGAGATGCATGAGCATGCCAAAAGAAGAGAAATTGAGTAGGAAATTGAGTAGAAGGAAAAGAGGTAGACCCCGGCTCCATCTCAGCCAACAACCAAGAAATTCAAATACGAAGATTCTAGGTGTGGGGGATAGAGAGGTCATACGTGTAACAAGTATGGAAAATCCCACGAGGGAGCTTGTCGTGATTTGATATGCTACAAGTGTGGAAAAGAGGGACATTGTAGACGAGACTGTAAGCATTGAGCACACGGAGTGCCTATCTATTTTCACTACAATCAAATGGGCCACATCAGAGCCGAATGTCCTCTACTAAACCTAACAGGCACAATACGAATTCCAGAACCAACAACATTGAGGATAATTGATGGACGGTGGGGTAGAGATGAAGCCCCAAGAGCCAAGGGGCGAGCCTTTAAGCTCACAGTAGTGGAGGCTAGGGAGATATAGAATGAAGTAGTTGGTTGTTCTTTTGATCGAGGAAAAGCTCCAGAATAATTGTACTCACATCGAAGGAATAAATAATGCCCTTGGACTTTTGCTGAAAACCTATGTCATATGTAGTAAATGTACATTAATGATGTTTTAATAAAGTGGAGATATTGAACTTATGCTGATTGCTAGAATTAATATAGTAATGTCCTCCGATATTAGTTAGCTATGTGTATGTAGTGCATTCCTAGACAACATTGTACTTGTCACAACCATGTCCTTCTTTCGTCATAAGAAAAGGTTAATTGCAGTATATACAAGTAGTAGTACTATGATAGGAATATCGAAAGCGATTGGATATGACATATATAAGTTGCTTCAAAGTCAAAAATGAACTACAAATCGTATGGTCAGAGCTAGCCTGGACTTTGATTGGTGAAGAGAAGCAACATGGGTCAAACCCAAGTGAGGGAGAATCGAACCCTAAAGTGAGAATGTGAAGAGAAATTCGTCTTTTAATTCTATGTCAAGATCCAAGAGAGTACGATTCAAGTAGGTGGAGGTTGTTCGTAATAACGGAGCAGATTTCTACTAGAATATCCATAAGTTACGAGATTCTCAAAGTGTTTATCAAAGAAGCGTTCACTAATGTATCAGTAGTATACATAATGGATTGGTGAATTGAGTCATTGATCCATACACAACCAACTGATTGTAAAGTTATCATAAGCGTTTATGGTTACTAGATATTTGGTTGCGAAGATGTCTCACTAGTTTAATCGATATTAGTAAATGATAAATGTGCAAAGTAGTAAGAGGTTCTAAGGATTTCTTCTGGGCTTTAGAGTTATAGTAAGGCAACAGAACATCGTCAGAGAGTTGCCTAAGTGTTCAAGCTTTCTTGGATATAGGAGTTCGGTTGAAAATAGAAGACACATAAGATCGAAAGCAGTTAGAGTAAATTTCTTAGATACGACCGTTCGATTAAGGGTCATGTTAGGACGATTGTGTATACGTGTAATGATGTGTCAATGTTATTTTAGACTTCATAATAAACTATATGTTAGGTTTAGTTATCCCTTTTTACCATAAGCGAGTGTGTTAATAAGCAAGTCTATAACATTCATAGGTTAATATAGGGCAAAAACTAGACTTTAATGTATCGACTACATAGGTTAAGCATCAAAAATTGGTTTTGGCTTCAAAATTTTAAATAGCAGAGATCAGTCGTGAGTCTTAAAGACCATCAAGGGGTTGATCGTGAGTCTTTAGGCCCGATGAGGATGTTGACAAGAGTGGTATGGTTTCAAAACCCTAGTAATTAGATAGTATCACGACATGTAGTGAACATGCATAGGAAATAATTGACCAAGTGATAGTTATACATTGATACAATAAGGTAGTTATAGCCTTGAAGAAAGGCAATGGTGACCTAGTGTTCATTATGACATAATAGGTTGAAAGATAAGGAAGCCTTATGATGAGCCCGTCACCAATAATTTAGTATTGGTTCCAGAGTTTTTAAAATAGTAACCTGCTATCATAGCCCTGGTTAAGATTTAGGTTGTGCAAATCTAAAATATCTAGGACTGCTTATAATCTAGGTTCATGTGAGTTTTAAGGGTATACCATAGAAAGATGTCATAAGCCTCTTAGGGACATGTTTTGGAAGGTCGATTCCATTAGGACGACATATAAAAATCCCCTAGGTACTCATTTCTTACGAGTCAGTTGTGCTCCTAGTAGAAGGAACAAATTAAAATTTTGACGTCTAAAAGTGATCGCATAGAGTATAAATTCTAGAGGTCCAAACCGATGAGTTCTCGGTCCTGGAAGACTTTGTGACAAGTTCGAGGATATATTTAAGGTAGAAAAAGAAGTTCTACGAATTGTTAGGTATAGAAGAGCATAATCAATGAGCACATGTTGGCTAGATCTTGAGTTCATCTCGAGAACCCCAATAAGATGATGTATAGGAATTACTTTAAGGTGCACTAAAAATAGTATTTCGGGGACAAAATCTTTATAAGTGGGGGAGAGTTATACCACCCCATTTTCACTTTATAGTATAAACAATTAATTATGATAAATAGACATTTTGATAGAGGACTATTAAGGATAAATACTCTTGAAAAAAGCCGTATTAGTTGTAAAAGAAAGAGTGTGCATATAAAGAATGCCTAAATACGAATTCAGTTGACGAAGCTATGATTTTTCGAAGTTTTAGCGCAACAGTGTACGACATTGAAATCAAAATTTAGATTGATTGAGTATTATCCAAAACTATCTAAATAAGAGTCGAAGATCTTGTAAATACCTATCCGTCAATATGAATACAATCGTGAATGGATGTTGTATGAAAGAGTTACGATTTTTATATAAACTTTAACAGTCTAAACCAGTTAAAAATATAACTTTAAAAATAAAGTGAGAACTAGCTATCGGGATCTAAATTAAAGTTGTAGATCCCGTTGATAGCTAAGTATGGATATAAAGAACATCGAAAGCGGAGTTCGTGTGAGGAATATATGATTTTTTTAAATCAGAAAGTTGCATGCGCGCATGAGAGGCGCAGTGCGCAATGGGGGTCGGCATAGCGACATAGCACCACCAGGTTTTGACATGTGGTAGAGTTTAAGAGGAGCTAGCACATCCTGTTCCGACCAGAGGCACAACGCGTGCCTCTGCACTATGCGGCACACCCTCCTTTTTCCCCTATAAATTGACTGCGTCCCCTTATTATTTATGCACTTCCTTTCTAATATCTCTCTCTAGTTTCAAAATTCTTGGGTTTTGGGGATTCTGGTAAATTCGTTTTCAGCAAGGTATTGAGGTATAAGAGTTCCTGATGAATAAGAGTATTTGGTATCGAGATTCCTCCCCCGGCTTGTTGGGTTTTCACTAGAAATTGTTGTAAGTTAAACTATGTGTACTAGGATTATAGGGTAACTTATAATTATGGTTATAGTTGTTATTAGGAACCTGTAAGCTAGATTATTCATTAATTCTAATTAAATATTTTGATTGGTCTACTCACGGGATATGTGTCTAGAATGGGCACGTTGGCTTTATTGTTGGATTTCAAAAAACCTATAAGCCGAAATAGTCCTATCTCCTAACTGTTGAGACTATTTGATATCTATGTCCCCGATTCTAATCATCAAAGCTCCTTTCCTTTCACATGCCTTGGGGTTCCCGTGGGAGCAAATATGACAAGAAAAAACAATCGGAAACCAGTAATTAGCAAACTCCAAGAAAAATTATCAAATTGGAAAGCTAGTACTTTATCATTCGGGGGAAGGTTAACTTTAGTTAATTCAGTTTTAGGAAGAATTCCTACATACAATATATCCTTTTTCAACGTTCCACAAGGTGTATTAGAGGATATGGAAAAACTTAGAAGAAGGTTCTTGTGGAGTGGCACAAATGAGAAAAAGAAATTGCACTTGGTGGATTAGTCCAAGGTGGTAGCGGATAAAAAAGATTGCAGTTTAGGTATTGGTACGTTGAAGGCTCAAAACATAGCTTTTCTCACGAAGTGGTGGTGGAAAATTAAGAACGAAACAAGTTTCATTTGGACTAATTTCATCAACAATATCCATAACCTCAATTATAAACCGATCATTTATCTTGCAAAAAAACATATCCAAAGTCTGGAGTAATATTGTTAAGGCTATCGTGAGTCTCAAATCTCAAAATATAGACCTACCTAGCTTATTTTCTCTAGTACCTAGCGAGAATGTGAAAATATTAATTTGGAAGGATAAATGGTGTAGAGATATTTCACTTCAAGACCTATTCCCTATTCTTTACAATCTTCAATAATTCAAGACCGATTCCCTATCCTTTATTCCACGATCTAAAACATTTGTATTGTAAGGAATGATAAAATTTTCAAAAAGATTGGAGTCTACCTATAGGTTCGTTGGTCGGATGCTAAAAAATAAGAACAATAGAGTTATCTTAAAGATTTCTTTCACTAAGAAAGGTTCTTACAAAGAAAATGGATGAACAAAGCAAATCACAAAGATAACTAGTACAATATAAGAACTCACCAAGAACTCTCAGATCTATCTCTACGCAAACTGTAACTCTCAGAATACAATACAAATCATCAACTCTCAACTAATGAGAGAAGCAAGTATAAATACTAGTCTAAACCTAGGAGATAAAACTTCTGCAGATTCACCAAACCATTGGTTATATCAAATCCTTGATTCGATGGTACTGAATCTTCAATGATAAATGCAAATCTTGTGTTTTAAGGAATGGATTAGATCAGATCTTGAGAATACTTCTTCATCAAGTAAATCTGATGTGCTTGGTATTTGGATATCAGCACCAGCACGTTATATGTTGATTAGGGCATCAACATCAGGGAGTCATGTTGATCAGCTTCAATTTCAGCTAGAGTAGCATTTCAAACCAGACTTCACGTACCATAAGTAGTCAAGAAGTAGTGTAATTAATATTAATAATACTTTTATTAGAAGCAAGTTGCTATAGTTGTAATCCTCTTTCAAGGATATGGGTTCTCTATAGCCAATTTAGCTCTGATACTAATTTTTCACACCCCTGACCGAGGTGGCGGAACACGTTGGGTTGTGCGACTAAGTTCATGGATGAAAGATAAACTGAATATACGACACAAGTACAACAATAAACAAAATAACATTCATGTTCTATCTTGATATTAAAATACAAGATTTTTACAAATAATAATAGTACATGAATTGGGTTAACAGGTAGGCATATAATACAATAGAAAGTAAACTAGGTCGCCTGTAATTCAATATTTCTTGAATGTCTGTTCCAAAATTTCCATAGAATACATGTAATTTTTAGGGTCAACACAAGGTTGGTGAGTGTTACAGGTTTTCTGCTAACAACAGTAATACTTTTAAAAAGTCTAAAAAGTATTTTCTTTATAAGTAAATCATACTTAAATAAGCTTTGAAAAATCCAAAAAACGTCTTGTCAAAAGTTATTTCATGCATCAAACAATTTTTATATGAACTAAGTCTATAAGTTGTGGTGAGAGAGAGAGAGGGAGGGAGATATTCGAGTTAATGTTCATAGTGAGTCCTATAATCGAGCTGTGTGACCTGAATGTACCCGACTACAACACTTCATTGGAAGTTGCAGTAGAAATTAAAGACACCTATCACCCGCTTCGATTGATCAGTCAAGGGTTGAACTTAGCAACTACATGTAGGCATCTCAGCCCCGTATAGATCTATACATATGTATCTCGCTCTGAAGATTAATGATTACAGTAGTTTGGGTATGCTAAGTTTTTAGACTCAGCTAATGAATAATGTAGCATCTCACTAAAAATCCCTTAACTAAAATGTTTTTGAATAACTCTTAGCCCTAACTTACTTGTGGGTACGTTCTAGGTGTAATAAATATCATTGTATAAAGTTTATAAAAGCCGAGTATGTTTGATAAATATGTAAAAGTGTAATGTGTTCGCTTTTATAAAAATGAATGTTCAAATTAGTGAACATGTGTACATGTACAAACTTTATGCATATAAACATATAAATATACATGAATAATAATAGCTTGAATCATTGAAATACTACAAAGTGTTATAACATGCTTGTCACAATATACAATGTCATATAAAAATCATATATTTTTGTATCAAGTAACATTTGTCATATAGACTAGCTATTTCACGATAAATATTCCATAATATGTATACGAAAAGTTTAAGTTAATTATTTGTAACATGTTAAATTTTTAAATAACATTCTTATAAACTAAATTTATTTTATTTTCGCATAAAGAATAATATATTTGTATAAACAAAATATATAAGAACATGTACCCCCCCCCCCCCTCTTGAAATAATTAAAATATTGAAAATGGGCCATAAGTACTCACCCTTGAAGCGAGAGTTCCAATTGCTCGAATTCAGTTTCTTTTAGAAGTTTGACTTAAGAAACCGCAAAGTCAAGTTTCTTGAACTTTGAAATATTTTCGAGACCATTTTGTAACAAATTTGAGCTATTGGGAACTGATTTGTAACTTCACTAAAGTGTAGGGGCTTTTTGGTAATTTAATTTAATGAAATAGGACTCGTTTGGTAAAGAATTTACCATATGAGGGGTTATTTTAAACGAATAATTTAAAGTTTGGGGATCGGACTTGTTTAACAAGATATTTGTCAAATGGGGGTAACTTTTGAGTAATTTAAATTTAAGTTTGCTTTGACCTTTGACTGGGTCAAAATCGAATACCCGTTTCTTTTTGAACCTCCATGATCGATCCACGCTCCATTTAAAAGGATTAGGGTTTTTAGCCTCGCGTCGTCGTCATTTGCTTGATCAAAAAGAAGAAACGTGAACGAACTCGGATAGAACGACGACGATTTGAAAGGAACGCGACGGCAGACGATGGAAACACAAAATTAGGTGAGGGAACTGATAGTTCCCGGTCAATCATAGGTGGAAGGATAGATAGGTCGATCCCCGTTCACCTTGTGGTTTAATCGTTGTCATTTGTTTGATCGGGCATCTGAAGCAAAGGAGATACGAATGCCATAGCAGTGAATGAAGACGGGAGATGAGGCTCAATTGATCGGTTTGCAAATCCGAGATGGTCTCCGACTCCGAAGTTCGATTAGGCCTAAGAAGGGGACGCGAGGGAGCATTGGGGTTGCGTTCTTCCTCCTCTGGCAGTAGGGTGCGAAGGGGAGGGTCTAACGAGGGGTCCAATGGGAAGAATACGAACAACAACAGTGAGGTTTAAGAAGGAATGGGGAAGCATCGAGGCTTCAGTGGTGATTTTCTCCGGTTGATAGGTGGTAAGTGGATCGGAGATCGCACCATCGTTCGATGTGGATGCTTCATCTGTCAAGTATGGGAAAAGGAAAACGGAAGTAGATGGGCTCAACTGTGGTAATCCGCGAGCAAGATGGGGAGGGACAGCCTCCCTCCGGCGACTGCAGGTAATGGATAGGGCTGCTTCAGCAGTCCCGGTTCTCTCTTTCCCCCCTTTTTTTATTGTTTAGACAAAAATCGTTAGGTTGTTTGGTTGGTTCGTTTAACAATGAACGAATAAATGGGGTCTTCGGTGGTTGAAGATAATTGGATGAGTTTTTTTTTTTTTTTTGTGTGTGTGTGTGTGTTGGGTTTGATTCATTTGTTTGTCTTGATAGAAATCAGTGGATAAACCTTGGGGTTTGGGTTTGGGGTTTGGCTAAAATCAAAGAAAATAAAATGAACAACATTAACAAAGATCTTCAGGGGTGTTTTGATTTTTGATGGGGGAAATGAAGAAGAATCAGGAATGTATTCCGGTTGAGTGTTCTATTGGCGATGGTATTCTGGTTGAGTGTTGAGGGGTTCACGAAATGGGTTCAACTGTGAAGTGCAAGATATAATTTTTTGTTTATCATTTGATTTACTTATAAGATTGTATACAGATTGTAATTGTCCCATTATGTTTGAGTGTATCTTTGTATAAAGAGAAATTTGGAAGTAATCGTTCCTTTATCAGAATGATCTTCTTCGTTGTTTCATGCTTTCCCTCAAGGCCAATGTGTACAATATCTTCAGCATGCCTTATAGCTAACTGAGTATCTCTGGCTAAACATATCTAAGAACGACATCTGAGTCCGTACAGGGACTCGACTAGAGCGGCGTTTATGTTAGTGCATTAACTGTTGTTACATGGAACTCAATTAGTGGTGAGTGTGTATCCCATGAATTGATGAAGTATACCGCCCAAGCACGGGGTATGTATTCTAAAGTTTGTTTCGTTCTTTCACTCTAGCCATTCGTTTGAGGATGGTAGGTTGTACTCATATCGAGTTTCGTTCCTAGGAACCTTTGCAATGATTGTCAAAATATGCAAGTGAATATGTTATCTCAGCTTGAGATAATACATATTAGAAGACCATGAAGCCTGACTATCTCAATGAGATAGGTCCTGGTGAGTTTCTTTCTCTTATTAGTTTCTTGATGGCTAGGAAGTGGGCAGACTTGGTTAAACGGTCAACCATTACTCAAATGGTGTCATAACCACTTGAAGTTATTGGCAACTTCATTATGAAGTCCGTGGTTATTTTTTCCAATTTTTGTTTTGGGATTGGCGGTTGTTGTGGTAGATCTAATGGCTTCTGGTACTCTACTTTGACTTTGGAGTAAGTCAAGCACTTACTGGTATGGATGGTAGTCGCTGCCTTTATGTGGAGCCACCAATAATGCTTATTAAGATCTAGATACGTCTTATCTGATTCGGGGAATATTTAATATTTCAATTTATGAGCTTCGTTTAGAACTAGACTCCCGACTTCACCAAACTTTGTGGTTAAAACTCGGTTCATGAAATATTGTGTTCCATCTTCCTTGAGGTTGAATAGTTTGTCCATACCTCATAGATTTTTCCTTCACGATATTCTCGGGTTTGAGTGCTTCTAGCTGAGCATCACGAATTTTGGTGGTGAGGCTCAAGTAGATCGTTAGGGTTAGAGCCTTTACATGAAGAGGCTTTGCTCGTTCTTTCCTGTTTAAAGCATATGCTACGACATTTGTTTTACCAGGATGATAATGAATTTCACATTCGTAATCATTTAGCGCTTCGGCATACTTTCGGCGACTCACATTGAGCTCCTCTTGTTTGAATATGTGTTGAAGGAATTTTTTTGGTCGATGAACACAGCACACTTTGTTCTGTATAGGTAGTGCCTCAAAATCTGTAAAGCAACACTACAACTCCTAACTCTAAGTTTTGGGTAATGTAGTTGGTTTTATTTGGCTTAAGTTGTTTGGATGCATATGCAATGACTTTGTTTCTTTCCATCAGTATGCATTCTAACCCTTGGTTGAGGTGTCACAGAATACTTCAAAGTCTTATGTTCTCTCTGGAAAAGACAAAATTGGTGCACTACATAATAATTGATTCAATTTCTGGAAGGCAAACTCTTGTTCGTCTCCCCAATTGAACATTTTGTCTTTCTGGATTAATGAGGTGAGAGGCTTGACTATTTTGGATAAGTTCTCAATGAATCTCCGATAATAGTCTACAAGCCCTAGGAATTGGCGTACTTCGTTTGGTGTCGTTGGACACTACGAATGACATGACCAAAAACTAATAGTGATTGTACCGAGTCCAGAATATCGTCTTTGGAATGTCTACTTCTTGGACTCTAATTTTATGATAGCTGGATCTTGATTGATCTTTGAGTAGTAACGGGACCCTTGTAGTTGGTCGAACAGGTCATTTATCCTCGGGAGTGGATATCGGTTCTTGATGGCGAATTTGCTCAACTCTCGATAGTCGATGCATATCCTGAATGATTCATCCTTCTTTTTGACAATAATATCTGGGCTCGTTATAGAGAGAAGCTTGGCCGGATAAAACCTTTGTCTAGATGTTCTTGGAGTTAACTGGATAGTTCTTGCATTTCCGATGGAGCCAGATGATAAGGAGATCTTGTCACTAGTATTGCACCCGGGATTAGGTTGATTCATAATTCAACCTGTCTGAATGGAGATACTCTAGGAAATACATCCGAGTAATCGCACACCTGAAGTATGTCTTTGATTTCCTTACCCTTGTCTTGCCTATCCACCACGTGGACCAAAAAAGTCAAACATCTTTTCTGCAAACACCTTCTTTCCTTCATGCAAGAGTTTGTTCTTAGATTCTTTCCTGGTTTGTCTCTGTAAATTGTTAAAGCTTCATTTTTTGGGTAAAAGGTATCCGAACGACTATTTCATGACATAAAATCTCTATTTGATGAAGTGATAACCAATCTATTCTGATGATCACATCGAAACTTTTAACGGTCATGGGTATTAGGTTGACGTGAAAGACGTGGTTATTTAGGGCCTTTCTGAAAAACTTAGAGGTGTGACCTCTTAAGTTATAGATGTTTCAGACCATGCAATTTCCAACACGGTGAAAATTGCACTTTGTACAGTGGGATAAAATCCTAGTGTAGGGCTTTGATTGAGTAGGAGTGTTTATGATTATGGCATACATAGCCATAGGTTTTGGATTGGGTTTTCAACGCTTGAAGTTCTCCCTTGACTTGCCATGGAAATTTCTTTTTGTACTCCCAGTGTAGTTCTTTTCATTTTGTGGGGTTATGGTACCCTGACGGATACCCTGCTCAATTGATTGATAGGCGAACTGCTTGGCACTATCGAAGCTAGTGAGTCAGGATGCAGTAACCACAACTTGAACTGGTGGAGTTAATCCCCAGATGTACCTTTCGGTATTTTTGTATTCCTGGTTCACCATTCCTGGGTAAAGGTATGTGAGGTTGTTAAATCGGGAGTTGTAAGCAGTCACGTCCAATCCTTCCATGGTAAGGTTCCAAATTATAAAGAGAGCATTGAAATCCTACCAGTTCCAGATGATAGAGAGAGAAGTTTGGAGACTACTGAATGATTAATTGGGAACTATGGGTTTATCTGCTATGATGGTAGTGGAGCTATTCAATCGTTGTTCTTCTTTGGATTTGGGCAAACTAGGAAAATCTAAATGTTATCCCATATTTTTAAGTATTTTTATAATGTATATGTTGCTTTGGGGTTGATATAAGGTTTCTAAGGTACTAGGTTTCTGCGGCAAATCTTGAGAACATCTTTCAATATCTAAAACTTTCAACCATTGTAGTATGTCAAACTCCTTGCTCAAGGTTGGTTGTTCACCGGCCCAACCATAAATAACATAGGCGTACATTCCAGGTTTATTTACGATATGGCTTATGTATGGTACTAACCTTAATTAAGGCGTTTGACCTAAAGGGTTGAGTTGGTAGCTTTAGTTGGAGGTATGTTATAATCTTATTAAGTATTCTCATTGCGGGCTAGAGTATATATAACTCTTATATATTATTGTTGGTGGGGTTTTCAGTATTATTAACTTTGGTTTTGTACTTCAGGAATACCGAGTGCAGACAAGGGCCAGACAGGAAACACTAGAGGGTAGGACCATTTTAGCAATTAAGCCGTTCTGAAATCCAACAACCCAAGCGACATTTCAAACTAGACTCCTCATACCGTAAGTAGTCAAGAAGTAGTGTAATTAATATTAATAATACTTTTATTAGAAGCTAGTTGCTATAGTTGTATTCCTCTTTCAAGGATACGATTCTCTATAGCAAACATAGCTCTGATACCAATCTATCACACCCTCGGTTGAGGAGCGGAACAAGCTGGACTGTGCGACTAAGTTCATGGATCACAAGTAAATTGAATATACAACACAAGTACCACAATAAACAAAATAGCATTCATGCAAGTACCACAATAAACAAAATAGCATTCATGTTCCATTTTGATATTTGAATACAAGGTTTTTACAAATAATAATAATACATGTAATTTTTATGGTCAACACAAGGTTGGTGAGTGTTATAGGTTTTCTGCAAATAGCAATAATACTTTTAAAAGTCTAAAAAATATTTTCTTTATAAGTAAACCATATTTAAATAAGCTTTGAAAACTCCAAACAATGTCTTGTCATAAGTAATTTCATGCTTAAAATGATTTTTAAACGAACCAAGTTTAAAAGTTGTGGTAAGAGAGAGAGAGAGGGAGAGAGAGAGAGAGATTCAAGTTAATGTTCATAGTGAGTCCTATGATCGAGTATGTGACTTGAATTTACCCAACTACAACACTTAATTGGAAGTTGTCGTACAGATTGTAGACACTTATCACCCGCTTCGATTGATCAGTCGAGGGTTGTACCTAGCAACCGCAGGTGGGGATGTCAATTTCGTATAGATCTATACATATGTATCTCGCTCTGAAGATTAATGATTGCAGTAGTTTGGGTATGCTAAGTGTTTAGACTCAGTTAATGAATAACATAGCGTCTCGCTAAGAATCCCTTAATTAAAAAGTTTGTGAATAACTCTCAACCCTAACTTACTTGTGGGTAAGTTCTAAGCGTAATGAATATCATTGTATAGAGTTTATCAAACCCGAGTATGTCTGACAAATATGTAAAAGTGTAATGTGTTCGCTTTTATAAAAATGAATGTTTCAAATTAATGAACATATGTACATGTATAAACTTTATGCATATAAACATATAATTATACATGAATAATAATAGCTTGATCATTGAAATACTACAAAGTGTTATAACGTGTTTGTCATAATATACATTGTCACATAAAAATCATATATTTTTGTATCATCAAACATTTGTAATATGAACTAGTTATTTCATGATAAAAATTCCATAATATGTATACAATTTAATGAAATATGACTGGTTTGGTAAAGTGTAGGGGCTTTTTGGTAATTTAATTTAATGAAATAAGACTGGTTTGGTAAAGAATTTACCAAATGAGGGGTTATTTTAAACAAATGAATTTAAAGTTTGGAGATCGGACTTGTTTAACAAGATATTTGTAAAATTACCCTGTAACCTTTGAGTAATTTAAATTTAAGTTTGCTTTGTCCTTTGACTTGGTCAAAATCGAATACCCGTTTCTTTTTGAACCTCCGAGATCGATCCACGCTCCATTTAAAAGGATTAGGGCTTTTAGCCTCGCGTCGTCGTCATTTGCTTGATCAAAAAGAAGAAACGTGAACGAAATCGGATAGGACGACGACGATTTGAAAGGAACGCGACGGCAGACGATGGAAACACAAAATCAGGTGAGGGGTCCGATGGTTGCCGGTCAATCGTAGGTGGAGGGAGAGATATGCCGATCCCCGTTCACCTTGTGGTTTAATCGTTGTCATTTGTTTGATCGGGCATCTGAAGCAAAGGAGATACGACTGCCATAGAAGTAAACGAATACCAGAGATGAGGCTCAATTGATCGGTTTGCAAATCCGAGATGGTCTCCGACTCTGAAGTTCGATTAGGCCGAAGAAGGGGACGCGAGGGAGCAGTGGGGTTGCGTTATTCCTCTTCCGGCAGTAGGGTACGAAGGGGAGGGTCTGACAAGGGGTCCAATGGGAAGAATACGAACAACAGCAGTAGGCGAGGTTGAAGAACGAAGGGGGAAGCACCGAGGCTTCGGTGGTGATTTTCACCGGTTGATAGGAGGTTAGTGGATCGGAGATCGCACCATCGTTCGATGTGGATGGTTCATCTGTGGAGTAAGGGAAAAGGAAAACGGAAGTACATGGACTCAACTGTGGTAATCGGCGAGCAAGATGGGGAGGAACAGCCTCCCTCCGGCGACTGCAGGTAATCGGTGGGGCTGCGTCAGCAGTCCCGGTTCTTTCTTTTCCCCCCTTTTTTTATAGTGAATAAACCTTGGGGTTTGGTTTTGGTGTTTGGCTGAAAATCAAAGAAAATGAAAATGAAGAACATTAACAAAGATATTTTTTTGTTTATCATTTGATTTACTTATAAGATTGGATACAGATTGTAATTGTACCATTGTGTTTGAGTGTATCTTTGTATAAAGAGTAACTAGATTATAACCCGTGTTAACCGCAGGGATTACATAAAAAATAAAAAATAAATAAAAAAATAAAAAAAACCATAGAATCGACTATAGATATTGCATAATAAATAAAAAAAATTATGAGAAACCAATGAAAACAAACATAAACTTCAAAATAAAAACAAATTATTTGTCAAACAAATCCATAAGCAAACAATAAAAACTAATAAAAAAATATTCAAACGAAAATGTCAATAATGATGAATGGCTTAAACTTATTAGAGCTTTTTCGTTTTGGGATCTTTAAGGAATGAGCAATAACACCATCTTTCAAAGAAGACCATTCAAATGATTCGGTGGTGATAACAATCTCAATAGGTTTCTTGATTGAAGTAGTTGTTGTCGGTAACAATCTCAAATGACTCGGTGGTGGTGGTAAGATAGTACGTTTGATTTTATTCTAAATAATCATCTTAGAGTCCATGATGAGAAATGTAAATAATAATGTAGAAATAAATTCATATGTTACCTATTTGATGTTAATTTTTTTTTTTCTAATTGAGCAATGATTGTATTATCACCGGTGAACTTTGAGATTTTATAACCATCAATTTTGTTTGTCAAATTATCATTTGAAATTTGAATTTTGAACGCCAACTTTTCATCCAAAAGCATATTCAAAGCAGATGGATAAATCTTCATATTACCCTTCTAAAAAGATAAATAGTTATAAAAATAGATAGACAAAAAGTGAAAATTAGTTTTATATAAATGAAGTTAATATCAATAACCTTATTAAAATATTTAAGTAATTCTTGTGCAAATTTTTCAAGAAGTATCTTTGTGTCATGATCAAATTACTTAAGTGACACCAAACCGGTAAAATCTTGTACGAAGAATTTGTTTTTAGCAACGGGTGTGATTACTTTTTTCATTCCTGTGAGTAATTTCTATTCAAATGGTTTTCATCAATGTTTTAAAACCCGGGTTTTTAGTTGACTCGTGTGATGACCGATTCATGAGTCAACCGGTTGAACCGTCAGGTCAACCCGGTTTATGGCTTTTTGTGTTTTTATATATTTTTACTTTCCTGCATAATGCATATGCTTATAAAACCAATAATTTGTTGTCCACAAAGTTTAAACAGTGAAGAAACCGCAAACGGCTCGTTGTTTTGGCATTCGCTACTTTTATTCAACTACCCAAGCCCTATTAAAACGGGTCAATCCGGTTTTAACCAGTTCAACATAAGCGTTCAAACTGTGGTTTAGGGGAAACCCGGCCGGTTCGATCTGGTCCGTATTTTGACAAAAAACTGTTCTCAATTGACCCGCCTTCTACCCCGGGTCACGGTCCAACCGGTAGAACCTGTCAAATCAACCCGGGTTTTTCAAAACATTAGTTTTCATAAACCACGTGATAAATAGTTCATGATAAATATTAATTGCAAGTCATGTTAATGTTTTTTCATTGGTAGTCATTGTGTTTTATTCACTTATATTAAACAGTTATAATTATGTTATAGAAATATGTTCCATTTTATAAACAAAATTACATGACACGTTTATTTCATTCATATATAGAGCGTGCATTTATTGTAAAAGTCATTGATTATAAATTATATCCTTCCTCATTTACTAAATTAAAACAGATTTTCTCCTATATAAAAGGAATTACTTTTTTCGATTTTCAAGACTTCTAGAAAATGACTACATTTTAGTTGTTTTCCAAATCACATAATATTATACTTCAAACTAATATAAAATAATATAAAAGGACCAGTTTCAAATAGCATAAGATAAAAATGCCTTAACTAAAAAGATTGTCTTTATCAGAAACAACTCACCATGGTAACATTTGGATAATACAATAATGACAACGTTTAAGATAAGATAATGTAACACCCATAGATCCAGGCTAGTTAATTTAGAGATAATAGGGGTCGAAAACGACTTTTTGACAAAAAGTTATTTAGAATAAATAATCTTAACCAAGTTTTAGAATACGTCTCAAGGGTTCTGTACATATAAAGAACGCCAAAATCCGAGTTATAACGAAAAAGTTATGGTCCGTTGAAGTTTTACGGCAAAACCGGCCCGACATCGGGAGACGTAAATAGTGAATTTACGATGGAGGATTTTTTAGCCTTAGAAATCTAAACAAAAGTTGTAGTATACGTTAAACCGAGAACATACAAAAGAACGCCCAAATCTGACTTCTTATGAGGAAGTTATGAATTTTTTAAGATTTACCTTACCAGTGCACAGCCTGAAACTTGAATTTTAGATCGAGCGGTTTTTGGACCACGCCGTCTAAATAAGAATTGAAGATCTCATTTATAGGAACTCGACGGTAAAAAGACAGACGAAAATAAAGTCTATATGCAGAAGTTATGAATTTTACGCAGACATTTAACAGTATAATCTCCTCGTACTGTTAAATTTAAGATCGGTCAAGAATTAGCTGACGGAGTCAAAATGAAAGTTGTAGATCGTTTTACCTATGCGTGGATATAAACAACGTCAAAAACGGAGCTCGTATGTGAAAGTTACGGATTTTAGAAGTCGAAAGTGTGCTGTGCGAAAATAGATGACGTGGCACAATCTTTACCATTGCTTTGTCCCCAAGTCTTGCCACCAGATGGTGACATGTGACACCAAGTTCAACCATATATCACCCTATAAATAGAACATCTCCCACCCTCATTTTCTTCATACATTTTCTATTCTTTATTCTCTTTACTCTCTCTCTAGAACCACTCTCTAGCCCCGAAAAGCCTAGGGAACCTCCCTAGCACGAGGCGGAAGCCCCGGAGTGCTCAACGGCTCCGAGAAGAAGAGTTTTTCGGCTTGAGAACGCTGCTCCAAGCAAATCCCGATTTTCTATAAAATCCGCTGTAAGTGAGCTACGCCTACGCTATTTTTAATATAGCTTTTATTTAATTATAGTAATGTTATAAGGAACTTATAATAAGTACTCGGGCTATTATTATGGGTTATATAAGTATTTTTTTAACGCTTATGTAATAGTAATAATAGCTAGACTATTAATTAGTCCCGACGAATAATAGAATAAACTCTAATGGTAATAATACTTGGTTTCGTCGGAGGAAATTATTTTGAAGAAGCGAAGCGTTGTCTGAGTTCGAAATCACCACCTTTTCAAGTGAGTGCATGATCCCTTTCATCTTACATATAGATATGAAGTATTTTATATAAATTACATGTTATGTGTGCATATTGTCTGAATACTTGCTGTCTATGCTAGGTGAAATATTTTTATATACGTTTTAAGTGATTTAAACTGTATATGTATTTTATATCTACAAAATGTGTTGGGTAAAACATGGGCAGATGTAATAGTTGTTGTGTGACCAAATAAAATAATGAGAGGCCTAGCGGAGTATAGATGACGACCACGAACTATTCTAGACAGTCCAGTGGAATGCTAGTAGTGTGCTCACCAGTAGTACTCCATCCCCCACATGGATGCCTTATTTGACATGAATTGTTGAGGAACCCACGAAGTATGTGTTGTCACCCCGATGGAAGTCCTTAGACTAGGTCCCTTGTGTTAGATGTTTTAGGGACGTAAAGTGACAATAACGGGAACGGGTAATCAGGTTTGTTTGGTTTGATAAAGTTAATAAACTTATTTATTGTGGGTTGAAAACCCTATGGACTCACCAGGTTTCCCAACCTGACCCACTCAGTTTATTTATATCACAGGTGTTGATATGATGTCATATTACACAGAGAGATTAAGGAGATATAAATCACTAGTGATAATGAATGTAAGTTTTGTTTATGCTTATATTTCTGTATTGACGATGACATCTCAAATGTTTTAAAATGAATAAAAATACTTTTCTTCGGAAATGCTTTGATAACATATTTATCATGTTTTACTGGGAACAAATTCCACAACATTTTTATTAAAAGAGGTACTTTGATTTTTATAAAGCAGAAACAAAATCGGTCTTTTCTGATCGTGAAAATGGGGATGTCACAGTTGGTATCAGAGCATTAGTTTAAGCGAACTAGGAATAAGGATTTATTTCTAGACTTAAACTTAGAATGCTAAGCGATGTTCGTGAGGAGTGTTTCTAATAAATTTAAGTAATACACCTGAATAGACACAAGCACTAGCTTATTTAGGTAAAAATGCCTAACATGTTTTTATGTGCTAAATGATTTATGATATGCATTATATGATCGGATCTATGGTCTATTGCCGATCGGATCTGGAAACTTTATGTGTTCAGGTTTCTAAATGTTTAATTACAGTATTAGAACTGGCATATAAGTTTTCGGAGAGATGAGGGGATTTATACGTCAATCATAGATAAAATCTTTCCTATCTTAATTCTCGTCATTACACACCGACCGTTTGATTTAGTGTATAGATCGAAATTTCAAGAACCCGAAGTGAACTGGGGAACGCGAATGGAAATAGGAATCAACAACCCCCGGTGATTGAACAAATACATGTTGTAGTAACCACACCTGAGCCAATCACAATGTTCGGGGTACACTCGATGATCCAAATGATGTTGGATCATTAAATGGAGGAAACAAGGTGTTTACTTCAACAAAATCAAGAGGAACTTACGATTCCTATTGAACAGCTCGAGCTGAATGATGGGCAGTCAGAAGGAGGGAACTCTAGTGGGACGGTTGATTAAGCCAACCCACCAATAGTTATAAGAAACAATCAGGATGGAGGAAATGATGGATGTGGATGCAAGTACAAGGATTTCATGGCATCCAAACCCCCGAGTCTTTCTGGAAGCCCATCACCGGTGGAAGTTATGGATTGGATCTCCGAGATGGAGACAATGTTTGAGAGTTGTGAGTGTAGCAACAAACAGAAGACCGTCCTTGTGGTCCCTCTGTTAAAATATAGAGTATTGCGTTAGTGGAAGCTACTAGCTAACATGATGCCCAAGGGAGAAACAAACAAGATTTCTTGGGAAGATTTCCTAATGCATTTAAAGATGCAGTACTACTATGAGCAGGATCTTCTGGAGATCAAAAATGAATTCCAGAATCTGAAGAAGGGGAGGATGAGTGACACTGAGTATGCTGCAAGTTTTACAGAGAAGATGAAGATCGTTCCTTATTTAGTTCCAACTAAGCTATCCAAGGTCAACAAGTTTGCCCATGGATTACCAGCGGACTTTGGTCCAATGGTCAAGTAAGCAACCACTTTGTAAGCCGCCATCTAGGCTGCTAAGAATGTGGAGACCTAGATAATAGAGAAGGGTCTGGAGAGAGCTGAAGTTGGCGAGAAAAGAAAGCATGAAGGGTCTTCAAGTTCCAACAAGGAGAGAAAATTCCCGAAGTCTGGAGGAGGAGGAGGTAAAGCAAGATGGTGTGATAATTGCAAGAAGAAACACTTTGGAAAATGCAGCAAGGAGGTGACATGTTTCATGTGTGGAAAGTTTGGGCATTACGCTAATGAGTGTACATCCAACAAGAGTGTGTGTTATGAATGTAAAGAAAGAGGGCATCTTTCAAAGAATTACCCAGAGAATAATGAAGCAGCAAGGCCAAACACACCACCAAGGCCAAGGGCATTCCACATGATTCTCGATGAAGCAGAAAACAATGTGGGGAATCAAGGATGAGGACTTCATCAAGTTATGCAATAGTCGTGACGATATTATTGCATGGTGTAGGCTATTAGAGGCATAGTCTAGGGTGAACTTGAACACCTATGTAATCATTTCAAGGAATAATATAAAACCATTGTTTTGTTATCTGGTGTGTTAAGTTGTTATGTGATTTTCTTGTATGGTGACTTGGAAAATTACGAGACAATACTTGGGACGAGTATGAGTAGGTGTGAATAGTAGTAAAGGCTTATACTACCGAAAGCACAGGACTCACACTTGGATAAGGGAAAGTCACAAGGTTACCAAGAAACTAGTAATTGATATTGTTTTATTCAAATACTTCATTACCATCGTTTCGGTAATGACTAGGAGGATGATTGTTATTCTGATTCTAGTGGTCATATCGAATTGAGTCCAACTACGATATGTATGCTACATGGTTCAGAGAACCAAGTTTGATGTAGCATCTGACTTAAGCCGGAATATTGAAATAAAAGATAATCAAAGCGATCGGTAGAGGTATCAAGATAGTTCCTTGTAGCTAGAAATGCTACCTTTTAAGATGTGATTAGAACATGAAGAAATGTATAGTCTGTTTTGGAAGACTCTAAGAGACCTGAGTCAAAGCGTGGGAACATACGATAATAAGTCATTAGAATATGACACATCGGTCCATTGTAGTAATAAAATAACTTATATTAAGTTTGTTAAGAAGAAGAAGAAGAAGCAGTCTCCAGTAAGGATCGAGATTGTGACTTGAAGGTCATAATTTGGAGTCTAACGTGAGATAGAGAGCAAGTGAAAGATCGATCATCGCTTGGAATCAGGAAGTCTTAGATTTAGATTATCGTTTGAACAAACATAAAAGTTACGGTTATTACTTAGGATGAAGAGATAACATATGGATTCATCATGTGATCCTTGTTTCATTGATGATTCCGGGACGTAATCATCCTAAGGGAGAGATAATTGTAACGCTCGTAGATCCGGGCTAGTCAATTTAGAGATAATAGGGGTCGAAAATGACTTTTTTACAAAATATTATTTAGAATAAATAGTCTTAACCAAGTTTTAGAATACGTCTCAAGGGTTCCGTACATATAAAAAATGCCAAAATCCGAGTTATAACAAAGAAGTTATGGTCCGTCGAAGTTTTACGGCAAAACCGGCACAACACCGAGAGACGTAAATAGTGAATTTACGATGGAGGATTTTTTAGCCTTAGAAATCTAAAAAAAATTTGTAGTATACGTTAAACCGAGAACATACAAAAAAACGCCTAATTCTGACTTTGTATGAGGAAGTTATGAATTTTCTAAGATTTGCCTTAGCAGTGCACAACATGAAACTTGAATTTTAAATCAAGCGGTTTTTGGCCTACACCATTTAAATAAGAATTGAAGATATCATTAATAGGAACTCAACGGTAAGAGGAAAGACGAAAACAGAGTCCGTATGTAGAAGTTATGAATTTTACGCGGACATTTAACAGTATAATCTCCTCGTACTGTTAAATTTAAGATCGATCGAGAATTAGCCGACAGAGTCAAAATGAACATTGTAGATCTTATTTTTACCTACGTGTGGATATAAAGAACGTCAAAAACGGAGCTTGTATGTGAAAGTTACTGATTTTAGAAATCGGAAGTGTACTGTGCGAAAATGGGTGACGTGGCACAATCTTTACCATTGCTTTGTCCCCAAGTCTTGCCACCAGATGGTGACATGTGGCACCAACTTCAGCCATATATCACCCTATAAATAGAACATCTCTCACCTTCATTTTCTTCACACCTTTCCTATTCTTTCTTCTCTTTACTCTCTCTCTCTCTCTCTCTCTCTCTCACTTTAGAACCTCTCTCTAGCCCCAAAACCCCCCCGAAAAGCCTAGGGAACCTCCCTAGCACGAGGCGGAAGCCCCGGAGTGCTCAACAGCTCCGAGAAGAAGAGTTTTTCGGCTTGAGAACGCTACTCCAAGCAAATCCCGATTTTCTATAAAATCCGCTGTAAGTGAGCTACGCCTACGCTATTTTTAATATAGCTTTTATTTAATTATAGTAATGTTATAAGGAACTTATAATAAGTACCTGGGCTATTATTATGGGTTATATAAGTATTTTTTAACTCTTATGTAATAGTAATAATAGCTAGACTATTAATTAGTCCCGACGAATAATAGAATAAACTCTAATGGTAATAATACTTGGTTTCGTCGGAGGAAATTATTTTGAAGAAGCGAAGCGTTGTCTGAGTTCGAAATCACCACCTTTTCAAGTGAGTGCATGGTCCTTTTAATCTTACACATAGATATGAAGTATTTAATGTAAATTACATGTTTTGTGTGTATATTGTCTGAATAGTTGATGTCTATGTTGGGTGAAATATTTTTATATACGTTTTAAATGATTTAAACTGTATATGTATTTTATATCTAAAAAATGTGTTGCATAAAACATGGGTAGATGTAATAGTTGTTGTGGGACCAAATAAAATAATGAGAGGCCTCGATATAGATGTTATTGATGATCTAGTCATCTAGCGGAGTATAGATGGCGATCACGGACTATTCTAGACAGTCCAGTGTAACGCTAGCAGTGTGCTCACCAGCAGTACTCCATCCCCCACATGGATGCCATATTTGACATGAATTGTTGAGGAACCCCCAAAGTATGTGTTGTCACCCCGATGGAAGACCTTATACTAGGTCCCTTGTGTTAGATTTTTTAGGGACGTAAAGTGAGGATAATGGGAACGGGTAATCGGGTTTGTTTGGTTTGATAAAGTTAATAAACTTATTTATTGAGGGTTGAAAACCCTATGGACTCACCAGGTTTCCTAACCTGACCCACTCAGTTTATTTATATCACAGGTGTTGATATGTAGTCACATTACACTAAGAGATTAAGAAGATATAAATCACTAGTGATAATGAGTGTAAGTTTTGTTTATGCTTATGTTTCTGTATTGACGATGACATCCCAAATGTTTTAAAATGAGTAAAAATATTTTTCTTTGGAAATGCTTTGATTACATATTTATCATGTTTTACTGAGAACAAATTCTGCAACATTTTTATTAAAAGGGGTACTTTGATTTTTATAAAGCATAAACAATATCAGTCTTTTCTAACCGTGAAAATGGGGATGTCATAGATAATAATTTGAACTTCAACTTAAGTGATATGGTTATAAGAAATCTATTGTGTTCGTTTGTGCTTTATTTGATATAAAGATAATGTAAAATACTTAATAACCAAAAAAAAAAAACTTTAGTTGTTTCCTTTTTTAGTTGATAAATTTTATGAATAAATATATATATATATATATATATATATATATATATATACATATATATATATATATATATATATATATATATATATTCCTTTACCTTAACATTCAGATTGTCTTGATATGCTAAGAGGAAATAATGGATTAGTGGTTGTTTCCCACCATTTTTACATTCTATTGCACCACTACAGAGTAATCTAAACTCTACCCATCAAAACCCATGAAAGTGCTAAAAAAACAAAAAGATTAATGAAAATAATCAACTTATAGATTTTATTGAAGATGTAGCCATGGTCGACAAAAATAACATTTTCCTTCAAATAATTACATGTTATAACTGGTTAGCCTTTTGAAAATATATCGAATTAAACATTACACTTTCAAAGTGCAATGCTTTAATAAGAATATATAAGGTTAAGTTAAAAATATAAACAAAAGAGAAACATATTCTTGTTACATACAAATCAAGTAATCAAGAGAAACTATCAATTACATCCTTGTTACCATTACCTCATAAGAAAAGAGAAACATATTCCACAAAACAAAATGGGAAAATGACTTATAAGCAAGGTTGTAGAAATTGTTCGGCGGTTGGCTGGCGATAAGCGATTAATCAGACTTTGCGGGGATTAATCGGCGATTAATTGAGGTCCCTAAATTATTTAAAAAATTAATATTTCCTAAAAAAATGAAGTATTGGAAAATTTTAAATTTTCGAAATTTTAAAAATTTTAGTATACGATTTTAAATTTTGAAAGCTTAAAATTTTAAAATTTTTGAATTTTGGTGTAATATTTGGAAATTATTATTTTTTGAATTTTTTAAATATTTTCCGCCTATGACCGCCAAGGACCACCAATCCCGAATTTTACTGATTTTGACCAATTTCTGCCAAGCACCCTAATCGTAATCGGTTCGAGGCCGCTAAACGATTAATCCGCCGATAAGGCCGATTTTTGCAACACTTCTTATAAGGGTAAGAATGTTTCAAAAACATTCAAAAAACATCATCAAAGTTTTGTATGTTTAAAAAATACCATCCAACTAAGGGCTTTGTACAAATAACACCAACGAAGTATACATTTTGTTCAAATCTCTCTAGAGCGATCGCCATCTTCAACTTTCATGGCTTCTCCATGTAAACCATTTAGCTCTAACTCAAGCTCAAAATTTTCCAAAATCATTCTCCATGTAAACCATTTAGCTCTAACTCAAGCTCAAAATTTTCCAAAATCATTCAACACATGGCAAGAACGTATATCCCAACCGTTTCAAAAATCATACCAAAACCTAATTATTATATGAATATGTATATGTAAGTATCAACTCAATTCTTCAGCATTAGTGAGTGAAGAAGGTAATAGGGCAGACATGAGCATGTGCACATGGGATCCTGAAATTCTTCACCACTAAATGGCTTATAGTGGCTTTCACTCATGCTAGTAGATCGATTCCCTGCTTATAAGATAGAATAAAGATACATTTTTTTTATTTGAGAAAGTTTTATCTGAAATGATTATACATATTCAAGGCAGCTTCATTGAGTAATAATACAAGGGAAAATAGGCCCATAAGCTTCAAAATTGTATATTTCTTATTAATATTCAACAACATGGGCAAAATGGTTAACGGGAAAATAATACATAAAAATGTTTCTTCGTTTGATAAAAATGGCTACTTTTATAACAGGTTATTAAAGTAGATTTGGGCAAGTTTTATCTGACATGATTATACGTTTTCCAGGCAACCTCATTGAGCAATAATACAGGGGCAAAATGGTCCAGAAGCATAAAAAATGTATATTTCTAAATAAGATTCAACAACATCAAGGGAAAATGGTTAATGGGCAAAAAATACATAAAAATGATTTCTTTTTTTTTTGATAAAAAATGATTGCTTTATAACAGGTTATGAAGGTAGATTGGTGTAATTGGTGTAAAATAGAATGAATGCATGCATCAAGAAATAGCAATGTACTTAATAAAATCGTCGTTGTGGCAATTTGATGTCAAGGGATGCATCAAGAAATAGCAATATACTTTAAAGTATGGTTCGAATGAAATATGAACAAAAAAACATTGCATTCAAAATTGGACAATATTAACTAAAAAGCAGGAGTTGTATACAAACCAAAAAAGTATGTATTTTATTTACTATTAAAATTAATCACAGTCAGTAACCATAGTTACCTAATTCGCGGATCGATCCGGTACAGGAACGAGGTACGGGTATAGGATTCACTAGAAACGACGTATCCGATTTGGAGGGGGTAGGCTCATTTCGGTACAAATCGGTACGGTGTACCATGAAGTC
Source organism: Lactuca saligna (assembly GCF_052625555.1). Lineage (NCBI taxonomy): Eukaryota > Viridiplantae > Streptophyta > Magnoliopsida > Asterales > Asteraceae > Lactuca > Lactuca saligna. The sequence continues at coordinate 49,844,491 of NC_136423.1, forward strand.
CGGTACAGTGTACCCAAATGTAAACCATTTTTAGAAACATATTATTGTAAATGTATGATAAAAAGGAACATATTATATCAAGATTACCAAAATACCAAAAACATAGTCTTAATTCATTAAGTACCAAAAGATGTAATAGATTACATGAAAAATTACCAAACATAAAACATCACAAGATTACCAAACATAAAACATCTAATCTAACCGCTGCCTTTTTCCTTTTCCATTCTCCACGCTTTCTTCATCAAGATTCTCCAAAGTCATTTCCTCCAATCGGGCATTTGAACCTTCTATATAATCGCTTTCCGTATTTATGTCCCATTTTTTCAGGGGTCCGGATTTATAAGATTCTGAGAAACGGGATAGAAGCCGAATGTTTAAGTGAATAAAAACTAGTTTGTCCGCTCTCTTGCAATTTAAACGATTTCGCTTCACGTTATGAATATAGGAGTATGTACTCCAATTTCTCTCCGCCGAGGAGCTACTAATCGGTTGAAAGAGTACTCTTTTCGCCACATCCGCCGATTCCGGAGTCTCCGATCCATAAGTTGCCCACCAATCAATTCCGTCCATGGTTACGGCATTGATTTGAGTTGAGGTCATAGAGTAAATTCCTTTCTTCATATGAAATTTCACGAATTGTTCTCGTAAAATTTTTGCTTCTTCACTCTCCGCGATTCTATCAAACGCCTCCATAACACCAAGTACAATTTCTTTGTCTTGGTTGGGAGCTTTTCGTGCCATGCCACCGGGTGCCAATTTTTCTAGGTAGTGCTTATCATAGAATTTTGGATTTAAGGCAAATCACAAACAATGAAGGGGGATTGTCATCTTCTCCCACCTATCCAAAACAATTTTTTCAACTTGAGGGTAATAACTTGCGTATTTATTTTCCCTCATGACATCCTTGATTTCACCTAGCATGTTGTCCATCCTTTCATAAATCTCTCTCATTTTGGTACCTTCACCATCACAAAATTTTAGCAACAAAAATATTGGTTTTGTGATAGCCAACATATTTTCAACATCGTCCCAAAACTCATCATCTTTGATTGTATCGGCGATTTTTGGCCCAACTATTCGAGTAGCTTCGTCCCCATTCTTGACCCATTCCCGCCAAGAATTAAGAACAATGGTTGTAGAAAGAGCCTCCCTACACTCCATTAATCTATGCAAAACTATGTAGTGTGAGGCAAAACGAGTCTTTGCAACCTTCAATAACTCTAGAGTTCAGTTTTCCCTAAAAAATGATAAAGCATGTGTGTGGTTAATAAAATACTTGACAATACCTTTGCCTCTCTTATAGATCTCCTCTAGCAATAAAATTCCTTCGCCAAGTCCTTAAAAATGAGATTTAAGGTGTGCACGCAACATGGGGACCAAAAAATATGTTTGTGTATCCTTTCGATCTCCCGCCCGGCAGCCTTGCAATTAGCCGCGTTATTGGTTACAACTTGTAATACATTACTTGGTCCAATATTATCGATGGCTCCAAGTAGAAACTTTGAAATTTCTACCCCCGATTTTTCAACCCCCGAAAAGTCTTCCGCGTACATGAATGTTGCACCACGGGAATTAACCGCAAGGACATTGATGAGTGGATTATGTTTCACATTAAACCACCCATCCGAGACTATTGAGACTCCTTGTGTGATCCAACGTGTCCTTAATCGGTGTAAGCTCTTTCTCAACGTCCCTAACACATTCATCAAGTAATACGATTCTCGCTTTTTCACACGATGGGGGTTTGTATCCATCCAGTGCATTCTTGATGGCGCTAATCATTTCAAGGAATTGCGGGTGATACAAACCTTGAAATGATTAGCGCCATCAAGAAAGAGCTTACACCGATTAAGGACACGTGTGAAAAAGCGAGAATCGTATGAGAAGAAGAGTATATATAAATTTATTAATGAATCGTCATGATAGTTAAAAAATTAAATACGCCAATTTTAATTAATTAAATATAAAAAAGTCAATATTTTGTTGGTCTACTGCTAAGTTTAAGTCATCATTGATCATAAATATAATAATTGAATCAAGATATTTTTTAATATGAATACAGATAATTAAAGCAAAACATGGTTATCATTATTATATAATTAAATATATGTATTGTATGGTGTATGATGTATAATGTACGATGAATATTTAATATGTTGATTAAAAAGATAAACTAGAAAATTAACGCATATGTTTTAGTCTTTGTCACAATGGCATTAACAAGCTACCTGTGGTAAAAAGAAAATTAAATAGGTAAAATATTCAATCTCTTAAGATTATAATTTAAGTTTGTCTTTTAATAACATTTAGAGATGCTAACAGTTGAAAGAGAATGAGAAGATGATTTACTTGTTCAAATGGAGGTTGTTTTTTCCAATTTCTGTTCAAAAGCCTTGTACGTAATCCTACTCTATACCACATTCCTGTGCAATCTCTTGCATCATTTGAAGCTTCATATAATTAGTGGGAGGGTCAGACTTCAATTTCTTGACAAACTAAGAACATGATTGTTTCCCGTTTAGTTTTTTCTTGATTAAAAGCTACTAAAAGAATGTTTATTATAGATTTTGACAAGGCATATCTAGAAGCACCTCTTTGTTGACATAAGGTTCAAGATGATTTCCATATCTGTCAGCAAATAAACTTCGTAGTTCACACATTTCTGGCAGATTAGGAAAGCTTGTTGCAGAAAACATCAAAGTGGAGATAGCTTCATGGCATTCCATAGGGCATTCCCTACAGGTGATTGAGAATTGATTTAAATTAAAATATCAAATGAAACTTTGAAGGTATAAAAAAGTAAATCTTTTACCTCTATTTAGCCATGGCTGAGAGATAATTTAAAATGAGCTAGCATGATTGTTCTATGAATTTATAACTTGATGACAAATTATGTTCAACATATAATTGTCCAACCTGTTACCATCAAATGAAAAGTAATAGAAGTGTTTTGAGATTATATAGAGAAAAGAACAATCCTAAAAAAATCAATAATATGAAAAGGCAATCGACTTAGTAGTGTAAGATCAATAGTACATGAATGTTCATAAGATGAAGAAGAAAATCGGAACGATGGATGAGTTTATAGCGTTGATGTTAAGTTGTAGACTTTCACAGAACTACACGATCTCGAATCTAATGAACTTGACAGAACTACACGATCTCAAAATTCTGAAGGAATAGCACTAAAGCAGAGAGCAGAGGACTCGACGAAAGCCACAAATCACAAAATTGATCGATGATTGTGGATTAAACAAATTACCAGAGATCCCAATTATCAGCTACTAATCAATTTTCGTTACAAATTAAAAACAACTTGGTAGTATGGAATAAGGATATCAAATGGAATCTATGATAGGGTCTCTTCCTTTTGATTCTAAAAACAGAAACCCTATCAGATGAAGATTTCTAACAATGAATTTGATATTGAAAATGATATGTCCAAAGAAAAAAAAAAAGGAAAAACAAAACAATGAAGAACATAAATCGATTACATAAATTCACTACTAGAAGATAAGAATTTTTGAATTTGGGAGTAAAATCAAGAGGAATTAACTGTATTCCTAGATGCGTTTGCAGACGCGATGTGAATTAGGGATATGCTTTTTAGCACGATTGAAGTTAAAAGGAATGGTTTTTATGTTTCTTTAGGTTACAATTAAGAGAGAGAGAGAGAGAGAGAGAGAGAGAGGGAGGGTAGATAACGAAGGAAACAAGAGAGAATCATGTAACGGTGATCGAATAAACTTGGATGATGTCAGAAATCAATAACAATTAAAGATTGAAATGTAATGAATGTTCTAATTTTTTAAGATTAGAATTTAAGTTTTTTTTTAATAATATTTAGAGATTTGGAAGTAATCTTTATAATAGTTGGCATAATTCGTACTACATAATTCCTTTTCGTATTTAGTTTTATGTATTTGTTTCATTATGTAATATAATGTGTGTATTGATTAAATTAAATATGTATTTGTATATAAATTTATTAATTGGTATATTTTTGAATAGATTTAATGTATATTCCTTTTTCTTTTCAATAATATTGTATGTATATATAATATTTATGCATTCTCCTAACAAAGATATAATATGTATGTTTGTGACTTGTGAGATATACGAAGGATTTGAGATTTGTACAAAATCAGTGTCCAATTTGTTGTATATTTTAGGAATTGTTGTATGGAAAATAATGACATACATAAACATTTATATATTTAGTGTTGTATAAAAATTATATAACATATGGGCATTTTTTATACACAACTAATTTGAATCTTTTGAAGTCATATACGACCCCAATATATATATATATATATATATATATATATATATATATATATATATATATATATTTATATTTATATATTTATAGTGGTCTTGCCATTATACTAACTTATAAATATTTTTCACAATAATAACTACAATGTATTTCATATATATATATATATATATATATATATATATATATATATATATATATATATATATATATATATACTTATCGTGATGTATACCTCGATTCTAGTGTCCAATACTGGACGTCCGGAAAATTTTCTAATAGTGCCGATCGATAGATTTTTATTCTAGGATTCTAAAAACCCGAACAAATAAAATTTTCGAGTTGTTGAACTCCGGGAATTTGCGTTTAAAGTTTCGCGATTAATAAATCTGAAAACGTCTAATTTTTTAACCTTTATAAATATTTTTACTAAAAATATTGCAAATATGAAAATAAATATTTAGCTATAGCTTGAATCCAAAAATGTTTTCATAGTTTCCCTTTGAGGTGTGTATCTCCTTCAACGGATAGAAACGGTTTTAGCGATTTTAAGAAAATCAGTATTATATTGATTTCGGATTCTTAAAACAGTCGTATCTTTTGCATATGAACTCCGTTTTGGACGTTCTTTATATTTTCAGAGTCAGGGAAGCACATACTACGAGGCTAGAGTGTTTGTTTTTCTTAAACCGGCTTATAATACTTGAAATAACTCATTTATTTTATATTAGATTCACTAAAACTCAATGTGTCAAATTATCTAGAGACTTAATGTAAACTTGACCGTTCACAGTCTTTGACCTAAATGCTAGGATGTCACAGAACGGCGACAGGTCAAGAGCCTATAGACCTGTGTGTTGACAACAAAATGGAAAGTAGACCATAAGTATAGATACATATATTATTGACGGATCGATGAAAGGTCATGAGCTAATTAGTGGATTAGCAAAAGTTCGTGAGTCGTTGTTTATATGAATGTGTATGTATTGTGATATATGGTATTTTGGGGAACTCACTAAGCTTCATGCTTACCCAATTGTTTATAAATGTTTTTCAAGAACTTCATTGATTCATGAGAAAGGAAATGCTCGACTGTACGTACACACATTGTCAACATGTTTACATATAAATTATGGATACACTGATTTAATTCACTAAATAAAATAAAAGAAAATTTGGGTAGAAAATTAGGACTTTATAAGTTGGTATTAAAGCCTAGGTTTGAGAGAACTAGATGAACACTCTTTGTTTCACATAGTATGGGCTCGTACTACCTTCCATACCTATCCATACTAGATACAAGGATTTCCACAAGGTTCCTAAATCACTACAATCTGCTATTGATTAGCCTTTTGCACATCTAGTGTTACAAGGGCATAATCACTAAATTTACTAGACTTTCCTTTAGGGTTTCCTCTATCCACGCTCTTGTAACGTTAGAAACCTCTACTAACATCTATAGTTACCTTGTGTATGCAAGTCGTATGTAATCCAGTATTGGATAGATAGTCGAATAATTAATTCTACCCTAGGCCCACAACCAAACAAGGAACAAGAAGTAAGGCTAAATTAATCATATTAAGGATATAAAATCCTAGTCAGGTAAAACTCTAAAGCATATACTTAGTAAATATATGATATCAATATAGGATTCAGGTAACCCATAAAAGAAATCTATAAGGCTAAAAGGCATCCTAAATATCAGGCAACCCTAACATGTAACTCATGAAAAGATCCTTAGCCTTACACTAACATGCATTCCTAATACTTTGTATCTCAACAGATATAACAACTATAGATACTTTAGGAATCACTTCCGTGTCTATGATCTGGATGATTATATGCATCACATTTTGTGTATTATTCTTTTTCTAAAAAGATTTATTAGTTAATTAGATCCTTATTTATAGTCTGGAATCACACGAGTGTTCATCCAGTTCTCTCAAACCATGGCTCTAATACCATATTGTGACGTTCATCTTAGTGAGTTCCCCAAAATACCATTTATCACAATACATATACATGAACATAAACAATGGCTCACTAAATTTCACCGATCCAACGATTGGCTCACAACCTTATTGGGTTTTTTGTTCAAAAATTAGTTTCAAAAACAAGATTTTAGCAGTGTAATACTTAAGTATTTTTGAAAAATTATAAACTAATTATAACCAACCATGGATCTTCTTTCAAAGTTTGGAAAGAAAACAAGAACGAAAGAAGAAGAAGGACATAACAACCTTTTTAGCCTTTGAATCCTCAATGAGGGGATTCGAAGTTAATGGAGAATGTTGAACCTTTGAGACAACAACATGAAACCAACTTGATGTAAGATGCTAGTCTTGTAAAACTCGTAAGACTCTTAATCTTAAAGTTCATGACCAAAGTATGAACTTTAAGATAGAAAAGAATACAAGTATTCTCCAAGTGCAAAACCAAAACTAGAGAGGATAATGAGAGAAATCAAAAAGTCTTTCTTTCTTGTCTCCCTTCTAGCCTAGGGTTTCAAGAAAAATCAAAGAAGAGTTTTTATATAAAAAAAAAAGTCTTCCATTACTTTATATAAGTTATATACCTTAACTTTTGTAAAAGAAAAAAATTCCTTATGGTCCAAAATGTTGTACATGACTTAATAAATCATAAAATATGATATATTATGTTACTTGCTAAAGAAAATTATTATTTCCAAGAAATAAATAATTTCCAATTAATTATAAGAGTTCATTGAATATTTATCAAAATCAATTTCTAATAAACAATCAATTGTATCAAGTTGTTGTTGGTGAGACACATTAGTACCATATGTTAAATAACAATATCATTTTAATATGACTCTTAAGCATATAACATCTTTCAATATCCCACTTGTTCAAGACTCATATTAGACTGATATAGACAATGGTGAACATCTAACAAAATTTCAGTGCCCATAACAATATACGAATTTGTGTCATTCTATCAACGCCCAAGTCCCCAGAAGCTAAAAGCTATAATTGGTGTATAAGTTAAGTTTATCAGTTATCCCATTGTCACAAACATCATGTTAAAAATGAGATTTGGATCGCAGTCAATCTCATTAGGTGTTCAACTTTTGGTAAGGCGCCTTATATGTCTAACTCTCAACATATAAGAGGAACAAATCTCATATTGACAACATAAGCCTCTTGCATAGTTTATACCATACCCAAAAAATAGCTTTTTAAATGCCTGCTTTAGGATCAGCATTTGACCATATCAAAGAACAACACTCCCTACACTTAAGTCCCACTATCTATCTCAGGTGTTAAGCATACAATGATAATGCCTTTTAATCAATTATCACTCATGATAGCGATCCATGAGGTGATCTTAATGCGGATCGGTTCAATACTAGTTCCCTAACAGGTACCTATGAAACTTGGTTACAAACACTTGCTTACTTTCAACTGGTGAGATTTAACCAATCCAATTTATATTAGTCTTACATCATAATTGCTCCCACAATTATAACCAACTATGATATTTTTGAATAATAAGATTATTCATGGATTAAACTTGTTAATATAGAACACATAGTATTAACGTAATGATCATATCCCAGTATATTAATACATTATCCCATAGTTGTTCTCATAATGTTCCAATATCCAAATACTAAGTCCAAATCAGAATCTTATTTTTTGAGTAATAAAGTCTTACAGCTGAAGTGTTACCATTCATACTTAACCTCCAACCTTTACTAAAACTCAAAACCCTAGGTCTTAGGCATGGGCCCTATATAATGGCTCTTACTTTTAATGTTTTTCCATTTCACATTCTCCATCTCTAGAGCAACCCTAGCCTCTAACCGTTAAGATCTTTGAAGTTTGGTGCTTTTGGTGTAATTTTTTAAGAGAAAGAGCATGGCATGGTGCATTGGATATTATTCCTAAGAACTTTCCACCTTCTTATCATTTTCTAGACCATTGTAAGTATTAAATCTTCAATCTTTATGCAATTTTTTCATGGATCTAGAGCTTTTTAGGGATTGAGTTTGAGAAAGTCTAGAAATTTTTTCTTATTTGTTGGCTTTTCTGGTAACTTGATGGTAAGAAGAAAGCAAGCATGAGCTCGCTTTGAACCATGCAAGAAGCTTTAAGTCATTTAGGGCTTATTTTGGATTTAGGTTTAGGAATGTCTATGTTAAGCCATGGATCTGTACAAAGTTGGAAACTTTATCCCTCAAGATCATCTTTATAAGCTTTATGTCATTTAGGGCTCATTTTGGATTTCAAGACTTCTTATGGTTTTTAAGATTTGATTTTAATTGACATTATGTTTTATGATTTTAAACAAATGGTTGTCATTTATTACTTGAAAATATGGTTTTTGAATGTTTAAATCATATTTTAGCAATACAAAACTATATAATGGTCCATGTGATTTCCCCGAATATGGCATTTAGTCCCTAACTTCAACAAAACTTCATGGAAGGTCCATGTGGTTTTCAATTTCTATCGTGGCTGGTCCCTACCCATATAAAAATACTTTTATACCCTTTTAACTTATTTTAAATTTTCTTTTGACTAGTTTTATATTTAAAATAAAATAAAAAATGAAATAAAAACACTTCCCAACCCATCCTATCCTACCCTTTGCCTTTCCTTTTTTTCAATCGATGTCCCCTATTACCACCACCATTACCCTTGTCCACTAACATCTTGATAATCAACTTCCACTTGTTGGACCACCACATACCCACCAACACCACCATCAAAGAATACCAACATCACCATATGATTTCAAATTAGAACACAAACACGACCAAAGGGAACTCTCAAAGACCACCACTACCAGAGAGGGTTGTTTGTTTTCACCATACTTTAGCGACAGTAAACATAATGACCATAATCATGATTAGCGAAATCAGAACCAATCAATCCCCGATTGAGAGATAAAGAGACGCATAATATTGGAAGTTGTGTTCTCCGGTGACTGCTTTGGGGGCAGGAGGCGTTGATCTCCATAAAACCATCAAACACGATGAAATTCAAGCATTTATCCTTTCCATATGACGAGTTGTTGTGTTCTTCAATGGTGGAGATGAAGAGACGCACAACAAGGGCATTCGATGGTGGTTAAGAGGTCTTTAACCAATACAAAATGAAGGAAAAGACTAAAGGGGGAAGAACGTCAAGTGAGGTGTGTGATTAACTTTTTTCTTATTCTTTTAGATGGTTTTACTTAAAGAAAAATGCAAAATAAACTAAAAATGGTATAAAAGTCTTTTTATGTGGGTGAGGGACCAAATACAATAGAAGTTGAAAACCATGTGGAGCTTTCATGCCATTTTTTAAAGTTAGAGAATAAAGCTCAAATTCTAGGGAACCGGATAGACCATTTATGAAGTTTTGTCTTTTAAAAATGAAAATTTTTGGTTGAAAATTTGGGATGTTACGGGTTGTTATTAAAGCCATGGTTTGAGGGATTTGGACTAATGCAAGCATGTGTCTGAACTCAAACTGAGGTATGAAAGATTTTTATAAATGATTTTGAAAAGAGAATCTTTCTGCAACTAAATTTAACATATATATATATATATATATATATATATATATATATATATATATATATATATATATATATATATATATAGGGTTAGGAATGTGAACTCGATCTTCTTGTATGTTCTTGTTTGATTCTAGTTTTGAGACAGTAAACATTGTTCTTCTATCTAACTTGTAACACCCTATTCCTGGTATGTATCTTTTTTATTTGTTTTATGTTTTGGATCCTTGGATGAGGTAGAAATTTATTGATAATTAGGCCTATTTTGGCCCAGTAAGCGCGGTATATAGGGATCGGGGCGTCTAGGCCCATGGGTTGCTTGAGGTTTTAGGGTTTGTGAGCTATTTAAAGGCACATAAGTCCCTAGTGTTGGATCATTCTCAACCTCCACCAACACTAGAGAGTGTTTTCAGAAACCCTATCCCTCATCCTTCTATTTTGAGCTTAAAATCATCTTGAGAACTCATCTTTCCCCTTTTGTGGTTAAAGCTTTAAGAACAAGATCCTTTTTGGTGTATAGAAGTGAAGACCATTGTAAACCCAAAAATCTTGCATATCTCTTGGAATTTTGTGAGTATAAAGCTTCAATCTTTCCATGTTTTTTGTTAGATCTTGACCTATGTCCCTTTATGCTTCATTTAGCCCTTTAGTGTGAGATTTTAGAGTTAAATGAACTCGAGCACCTTTCATGCACTTTATGTTGCTTCTAGGACCTTATGAGTTAATGAAGTTTGGACCTTTAAACTTTTCCTCAATCCATGCAAGTCTTAAAGGTGATTTAGGTCATTTAGAATGCTAAGTTCTAGATATTGGTTTGTATAGCATGTCCTAATGGATAAAATTGGAAACTTTATCGATTTATACATTGTTAGAGTTTAGATCTAGAATATGGGGTTGTGACTTAATGGATTAAGTAAAAAAAAACCTTGTGGAATTATCCTGAGTGTGTCATGCTTTTCCTGAGCGTGATCTGCTTTTAGATTTTTATGTTGCGCATGTTTAGATTTTTCCTGACTGTGTGGTGATTTTATGTGACATCCCCAAAATCTCGGCCAGAAAAGACCGGTTTCATTTATGTTTTTTAAACATTTTCAGAGTAAATCCTTTTGATTTTAAAAAAGATGCGGAATTTGCTCCCAAAAACAAAACATGATAAAATAAATTATTATCAAAACATTTCATAGAGAAATATAATTTCATTTCATAATCAAAAATCGGGATGTCATGTTCCGATACAGACCATAAAGCATAAACGATAACATTACAATTCATTCAACAAATATATACATATACAGACTTGTAAACAAAACAACTTGATGATTCATCCATCTTAAGATCTTGCGTCACTTCCTGTAATACAAATAAACTGAGTGGGTCAGGCTTGGGAGCCTGGTGAGCATGTAGGGTTTTCAACCCACAATAAATAATTATATTTAATTCAACAATCAACAATAAACCCGATTACCCATTCGCGTTATCCTCACTTTACGTCCCTAAAAATAACATCTATTATAAGGAACCTAATTCAGGATTTTCATTGGGACAGACATTACTGCAGAGGGGCTTCCTCAACAATAAGTTTCCTAAAGGCAACCATGTGGGGGATAGAGTACACCGGTGAACACGTTGTTCACAACACCTACAGGTAATGAGCCTGCTAGTGTTCCACAGGACAGTCTAAAATAGTCCGTGGTTGTCATCCATACTCTGCTGAATGACTAGAATAACACTAATAACACCGAGGCATCTCATCTGTGTATTACACACCAATTATCTACCCATATTCTACCCAACGTATTAGTAGATAAAAATATACATTTTTATACATTGTTTAAAAACCTGTATAGCATGCTTTAATCAATACATATTCCACATAACAGATGAGGCATACACACATAACACGTATTTCACAGAGAATAAATCAGATCTATGAGATAGAAGAGAGTGAATATACATTCACACATATAACAACAAAATATATACACATAACACGTATTTATATAAAATACTTCATAATATTGCGTTGGAATGAAAATGACTACACACTCACTTGATCAGAAGATGATCGGGCAGCACTACGGCTTGCAGAAGAGGCGTTTCTCCGCAGATCTGGAAGGTCTTCACAAAAAACCAGGCTCCTCGCGGGCAGGGCTTCGGCTAGGGAATAACGCTCTTCGGGATCCTCGGGGCTTCGGATCTTGCTTCGGGGCTTGGGAATGTTACCGGGGCTTCGGGGTATAAACGGCATGCTAAACGGGGAAAAACTAGAGAGAAAAGGATGGAAATTGTAAAGGAAATGAAGCTGTCTTCGCATCCCCTTTTATAGGGCTGACCCTCGGGGTTACGATGGGCGTAACATCGGGGTAAGAGGGGCGTAATGCCTCGGTTTCCATCATCCCTTGCGTCATCGGCTCCTCTATGTCATCACTTACGACTCTGGAGCACTCGAGTGGTACGCTGGGCGTACTTCGGTTGAGTCCGGTGACTCCCCTCCGGATAATATCGGATGTTTTAATTAAAATTAAATATTAAATATTTAATAAACTTCAAAAATTCATATCTCCCTCGTACGAACTCCGTTTTCGACGTTCTTTATATCCACGCGTAGGTGAGACTACACTCTACAGCTTTCATTTAGACTCCGTTGGCTAATTTTGAATTTATTTTTATTATTTATTTTTAGGAGGACGGGACAGTAAAATTTTCTTTGTAAATTCATAACTTCTTCGTCCGACGTCCGTTCTCGCCTAGCTTTTCATCGTTTTGCTACTAACAACGAGATCTTTGATTCTTGTTTAGATTGTTTCGGCTAAAAACCGCTTGATCTCAAATCGAGTATTCGGGCTGCATACTGCCACGTCGAAACTTCAGAAAATCATAACTTCCTCATACGAAGTCAGATTTGGGCGTTCTATATATATTTGGAAACCTTGTTTCAACTACTACAACATTATCCAAAGATATCAAGTTTATTTTACACTTAAATTTTGATTCTTACTTTATTCTTAATTAATCACATCACATAATTAAGCAATTAAGCACAAAACACATAATACTCAAATAATACGTTCTTATTATTTCAAATTGGGGTTACAAAGGTTAACCTAGACTATTACATTGCTAAAAATGGAAAGCCCAGAAACATGGGCATTACAATTCTCCCCACCTTAGGATGATTCCGTCCCTGGAATCACACATCAGCAAACAAATGTGGGTAGCGACTCATCATGTCACTCTCTGTCTCCCAGGTGAGATTTGGCCCATTGGTGTGTTTCCATCGGACAAGCACTAACTCAACCATCTTAGGTCGCCACTTCTTAGTCTTTCGGTCAACGATTGCCTCTGGTTCTTCAATCAACCTTTTGTTCTCATCAATTCTTAACTCCGAAAGTGGAATTATGTCGGGAACTTCTCCCGTGAACTTCCTCAAGTAACACACATGAATGGTGTTATGAATTCCATTCAGTTCTTCTGGTAGTTCGAGCTTGTAATCTTGGTTCCCAATCCTCTGAAGAACTTTAAATGGTCCAATAAACCTTGGACTCAATTTTCCCCTTTTACCAAATCTTATAAGTCCCTTCCATGGCGAGACTTTAAGCAAAACCGAATCTCCAACTTCAAAAGTCATCGGTCTTCGCTTGTTGTCAGCATAGCTCTTTTGACGATCCTGAGCTGCTAACATTCTTTCCCTAATTATTTTCAACTTTTCAGCAGTTTGATGAACCAACTCGGGTCCCATAAAAACTGCTTTTCCCAGCCTCAAGCAAACAAGATGGCGTACGACACTTTTGCTCGTACAAAGCTTGATAAGGTGCCATCTTAATGCTCGAGTGCAAACTATTATTGTAGGAAAATTCTACCAAAGGTAAATGTCCATCCCAATTACCTTGGAATTCTAAGGTACATGCTCTTAGCATATCTTCAAGTGTTTGTATTGCTTGTTCGCTCTGACCATCATTCTGTGGATGGTAAGTTGTACTTAAACACAACTTGGTACCTAATTCCTCTTGTAGACTTTTCCAAAATCTTGAGGTGAAACGACTATCACGATCCGACAAAATCGTTAGCGGAACACCGTGAAGTCTCAAAATTTCCTTCACATAAGAATTCGCAAGCTTCTCCATAGACCATTTCTCCTTGGCTGCTATGAAATGCGCGCTCTTGGTGAATCGATCAAAGACCACCCAAATCATGTTGTGACCATTCTTTGTTCTGGGCAGTTTAGTGACAAAATCCATAGCAATGTCTTCCTAATTACCCTTAGGCACAGGCAATGGTTCTAAACTCCCGTACGGTTTCTGATGTTGTGTCTTGACTCTCGCACAAGTCACACACTCCGCCACATACTTCACAATGTCGAGCTTCATCGTCAGCCACCAGTAGTAGGGTTTCAGGTCTCTATACATTTTAGTGCTACCGGGATGAATCGAGTACATGGTCTTGTGAGCTTCTTCCATCAGAAGATCTCTGACTCCTCCTGTCTTAGGTATCCAAATCCGATCTTGGAACACCTTCAGTCCATGACTGTTTATACCGAACACCAACGTTTTGCCCAAACGTTCCTCCTTTCGGTCATTCTTATCGGAAGCTTCCTCTTGAGCTTTCTTTATACTTTCCACAATGGTCGATACAACTTCAATTCTCAACGCTCTTGGCCTTTTTCTTTCAAGATTGACTTTCCGACTGAGAGCATCAGCAACAACATTTGCTTTACCAGGGTGGTAAAGTATCTCATAGTCGTAGTCCTCAAGTAATTCTAGCCAACATCGTTGCCTCATATTCAATTCCTTCTGATTAAAGAGATATTGGAGACTCTTATCATCAGTGAAAAGTTTTCACTTCATGCCATAGAGGTAATGCCTCCATATTTTCAGAGCGAAAACTACCACTGCCAACTCCAAATCATGAGTCGGGTAGTTCTTTTCATGCTCTTTCAGCTGTCGAGACGCATATGTTATCACCTTATCTCCTTGGGTCAAAACACAACCCAATCCAACACCATACGCATCGCTATAAACAGCGAAGTCTTCAACTCCATCGGGTAGAGAAAGTATCGGTGCCTCGCATAGTTTCTTCTTTAGCTTCTTGAACGCTTCTTTATGCTTATCACTCCAAGCATAAGTAGCTCCTTTGTAGGTCAAAGCTGTTAATGGACTAGCGATCGAAGAAAAGCCTTGGATAAACCTTCGGTAATACCCGGCTAATCCCAAAAAGCTTTGGATCTCCGTGGTACTTTTCGGTTGTTCCCACTTCATCACAGCTTCGATCTTCGCTGGATCAACCATTATCCCTTCTTGGTTGACCACGTGACCCAAGAATTGGACTTCTCGAATCCAAAAATAACATTTGGAGAACTTTGCATACAGCTTCTCCTTCCTCAGAACTTCTAAAACTTCTCGCAAGTGCCTGTCATGCTCCTCTTGGCTTTTCGAATAAATCAGAATGTCATCTATGAACACTATCACAGATTTATCTAGGAACGGATTACAAACCCTGTTCATTAAATCCATGAATGTTGTTGGAGCATTGGTTAGTCCAAACGACATAACCAAAAACTCGTAGTGCCCATATCGTGTTCTGAATGCAGTCTTCTATATATCCTGCTCTCTTACTTTCAGTTGATGATATCCTGACCTAAAATCGATCTTCAAGAAATAGCTCGAACCTTGAAGTTGATCGAACAGGTCATCAATCCTCGGCAATGGATATCTATTCTCTATCGTTGCCTTATTCAGCTCTCTATAATCGATGCACATTCTCATACTTCCATCTTTCTTCTTCACGAATAATACCGGAGATCCCAGGGTGTCCAATAACTCCTGAAGTTGCATCATCATCTCCTTTATCTCCGTCGGTGCTAATCGATAAGGTGCTTTTGCAATTGGCGTTGTTCCGGGTAATAAGTCAATATGGAATTCCACTTATCGATCAGGCGGTAATCCAGGAAGATCTTCGGGAAATACTTTCGGATAATCACATACAACAAGAATACTTTGCATCACCTTCTTTTCCTTCTTAGCATCGATCACGAATGCCAAGTATGATGTACACCCCTTGGTCAAACATTTTCGGGCTTTCAATAGAGAAATGATTTCAGAGTTTACTTTGCGTTTATCTCCATACACCATAAATGACTCTTTCCCAAGCAGGTTCACTTTCACTATTTTCTTCTTGCATAAAATTTCGGCATCATTGGCGCTAAGCCAATCCATTCCCAAAACGATGTCGAAACCATTAAGCTCTATAGTCAATAATTCCTCGTGGAACTTATTCCCATTTAGATCAATTAAGATGTTTTTCATACGATGGCTAACAGGTACAAACTTGCAACTAGCAACTTCGACTAATAAAGAATTATCTAGTCTATCAACAGGCAAAGTTAGTTTTCTACCAAATTCATGTGAAATAAAGGAGTAGTTGGCTCCAGAGTCAAATAAAATTTGGGCAGGCAAATTGTTAACAAGAAAGGTACCTGAAGCGACATCAGCTTCATCCTTAGCAGCTTCCAGTGTCATCTGGAATGCTCTCGCCTTCGGCTTTGGCGGAATGTTGGGTCTAGCTGCTTCCTTCTTTTTCGGACAATCCCTTGAGATGTGCCCCTCCTCACCGCAACCATAGCAAACTTTCTTGGTGAGGGTGCAGTCATTGGCATAATGCCCTGGCTTTCCACATTTGAAGCATGTGACCACTTCCCCATCACATTTCCCATGATGCTTCTTCTTGCACTTGTCGCACCATTTCGCCTCTACCTTTCCTCCACTTCCTCTCGAACCAGATTTCGAGAACTTACTTTTCTTCCTGGATCCTGAAGATCCCTTAAACTTACTCTTTTCACCAACATCTATCCTTTCCAGACCCTTTTCCTTCTGTTGGTCCTCCACGTTCTTAGCTGCTCGAACAACCATTTTCAGAGTAGTTGCCATCTTGACTGTTGGACCAAAGTCGGCAGGCAGTCTATTAGCGAACCTCTCAATCTTGGAGAGTTCTGTTGGCACTAGGTACAGAAATAACTTAATTTTCTCAGTGAATGTCGTAGCATAGTCATCCACACTCATCTTCCCTTTCTTCAAGTTTTGGAACTCATTGTTCAGATCAATCAGATCTATCTCTGAACAATATTGCGCCCTTAGTTGTTCCAAGAACTCCTCCCATGACATTTTTAAAGCTTCTCCTCGTGGCATAGTATCTGCCAACAACTTCCACCAGCTCAAGACTCCAGTCTTCAGTTGCCTAACTGCAAAGACAGTCTTCTGTTTGTTGCTACAGTCGCAACTTTCAAATACCATCTCCATTTCGGAGATCCAATCCATAATTTCAACAGGCTTTGGGCTCCCAGAAAGACTTGACAATTTGGCGCCCAAGAAATTCTTGTACATTCGCCCATCGTTGTTGTTTCTCCTTTCCGGATTGTTCCTTCATTCTTCTTGAGTCCCAATTTGACTCACAATGTGACTATTGTTCCCTTCCTCCGATCGTTTGGGAATCGGTTCGGCTTCCACGTTAGGTATGATAGGTTCGTCCCTATTTCCATGCAACATCTATCGCATTTCTTCCCTTTGTTCGGCTAATATAGCCCAAATCATGGCTTGCACTCCAGCCATGGTGATCTATTCTAGTGCAGCAGCTTCAACAGCTACTTGTTGAATTACAGGCGGTTGATTCCTGTTCTCGTTTGCATTTCCAACACCGCTTCGTGTTCTCACCATTTTTGATCTATACACTGAATAAGGTGAAATTTAGATCTTTATTCACGATAGACATTCAAATCATCCTTATCACTCTGAAACCATCACATGCTAGTTCTAATATCGTAGACATACGCTTAGAATCCTACACACATAAGGTTTCCAGATCTGGTCGGCAACAGACCAGAGATCCGAACAAATAATATCATATACGGCAACATATAACATTTAGCACATAAATGCATTTTAGGCAACTTTCCTAAAATAAACTAGTGCTTGTGTCTAAAATTTAACAGACACGTGTCTCCCAATCTCCACTTAGCATTATAAGTTTAAGTCTAGAAATCCTACAAATTCCTAGTTCGCTTGAACTAATGCTCTGATACCAACTGTGACATCCCCAAAATCTCGGCCAGAAAAGATCGGTTTCATTTATGTTTTTTAAACATTTTCAGAGTAAATCCTTTTGATTTTAAAAGAGATGCGGAATTTGTTCCCAAAAACAAAACATGATAAAATAGATTATTATCAAAACATTTCATAGAGAAATATAATTTCATTTCATAATCAAAAATCGGATGTCATGTTCCGATACAGACCATAAAACATAAACGATAACATTACAAGTCATTCAACAAATATATACATATACAGACTTGTAAACAAAACAACTTGATGATTCATCCGTCTTAAGCTCTTGCGCCACTTCTTGTAATACAAATAAACTAAGTGGGTCAGGCTTGGGAGCATGGTGAGCATGTAGGGTTTTCAACCCACAATAAATAATTATATTTAATTCAACAATCAATAATAAACCCGATTACCCATTCGCGTTATCCTCACTTTACGTCCCTAAAAATAACATCTATTATAAGGAATCTAATTCAGGATTTTCATCGGGACGAACTTACCGCAGAGGGGCTTCCTCAATAATAAGTGTCCTAAAGGCAACCATGTGGGGGATAGAGTACACCGGTGAACACGTTGTTCACAACACCTACAGGTAATGAGCCTGCTAGTGTTCCACAGACAGTCTAGAATAGTCTGTGGTCGTCATCCATACTCTACTGAATGACTAGAATAACACCAATAACACCGAGGCCTCTCATCTGTTTATTACACACCAATTATCTACCCATGTTCTACCCAACGTATTAGTAGATAAAAATATACATTTTTATACATTGTTTAAAAACCTGTATAACATGCTTTAATCAATACATATTCCACATAACAGATGAGGCATAGACACATAACACGTATTTCATAGAGAATAAATCAGATCTATGAGATAGAAGAGAGTGAATATACATTCACATATATAACAACAAAATATATACACATAATACGTATTTTATATAAAATACTTCATAATATTGCGTTGGAATGAAAATGACTACACACTCACTTGATCAGAAGATGATCGGGCAGCACTACGGTTTGCAGAAGAGGTGTTTCTCCGTAGATCTGGAAGATCTTCACAAAAAACCGGGCTCCTCGCGGGCAGGGCTTCGGCTCGGGAATAACGCTCTTCGGGATCCTCAAGGCTTCGGATCTTGCTTCGGGGCTCGAGAATATTACCGGGGCTTCAGGGTATAAACGGCACGCTAACGAGGAAAAACTAGAGAGAAAAGGATGGAAATTGTAAAGGAAATGAAGCTGTCTTCGCATCCCCTTTTATAGGGCTGAGCCTCGGGGTTACGCTGGGCGTAACATCGGGGTACGAGGGGCGTAATGCCTCGGTTTCCGTCATCCCTTGCACATCGGCTCCTGTACGTCATCGCTTATGACTCCGGAGCACTCGAGTGGTACGCTGGGCGTACTTCGGGTGAGTCCGGTGACTCCCCTCCGGATAATATCGGATGTTTTAATTAAAATTAAATATTAAATATTTAATAAACTTCAAAAATTCATATCTCCCTCGTACGAACTCCATTTTCGACATTCTTTATATCCACGCGTAGCTGAGACTACTCTACAGCTTTCATTTAGACTCCATTGGCTAATTTTGACTTTATTTTTATTATTTATTTTTAGGAGGACGGGATAGTAAAATTTTCTTTATAAATTCATAACTTCTTCATCCGACGTCCGTTCTCGCCTAGCTTTTCATCGTTTCGCTACTAACAACGAGATCTTCGATTCTCGTTTAGATTGTTTCGGCTAAAAACCGCTTGATCTCAAATCGAGTATTCGGGCTGCATACTGCCACGTCGAAACTTCAGAAAATCATAACTTCCTCATACGAAGTCAAATTTGGGCGTTCTATATATATTCGGAAACCTCGTTTCAACTACTACAACATTATCCAAAGATATCAAGTTTATTTTACACTTAAATTTTGACGCTTATTTTATTCTTAATTAATCACATCACATAATTAAGCAATTAAGCACAAAACACATAATACTCAAATAATATGTTCTTATTATTTCAAATTGGGGTTACATTGCTAAAAATGGAAAGCCCAGAAACATGGGCATTACGTTTTAGGCTTTTCTTGAGTGTTGGGTGTATGGTGACCTTATAAGAGCACGAAGCACCTGTTCACCCAAAAGTTGACTTTCATTGAATTTTCTTAACTTTTGACTAAGTTTAACTTTAGGTCAAAGTCTAGGTGTGCCAATCTTTATGTGAACTACAAATTATGGTGTTGTCAGCTTGATTATGAGAGGAATCTTCTCACTATACTATGTATGATGCTAAAATGTCTTTGTGGCACTTGGACTTATGTTATGTATATTGGGTGAGACCTGTTATACATGTTGGGCGAGGACTATTATGTATGATTGTGTGAGGAATGTTATGTCACGCTTGTGTTTCTGGGCTTGCCATTTTTAGCAATGTAATGGTCTAGGTTAACCTTTGTAACCCGTTTTCAAATAATATAAGTGTATTATTTGAGTATTATGTGTTTTGTGCTTAATTGCTTAATTATGTGGTTTGATTAATTAAGAATAAAAATAAGCATCAAAATTTAAGTGTAATATAAACTTGATATCTTTAGATAATGTTGTAGTAGCTGAAACAAGGTTTCCGGAGATATAAAGAATGCCGAAATCCGAGTTATAACGAGGAAGTTATGACCTGTCGAAGTTTCGCGACAGAACCGGCAACGCTGATTAACGTAAAAAGTGAGATTTACGTTAGAGCGATATTTAGCCTTAGTGATCTAAACGAGAATCGAAGATCTCGTTGTTAGTATCAAAGCAATAAAAAGTTAGGCGAGAACGGACGTCAAACGAAGAAGTTATGAATTTATAACGAAAATTTCTGTCTCGGCCTATTAAAAATAAATAATAAAAATAAACTCAAAATTAGCCAACAGAGTCTAAACGAAAGTTGTAGAGCGTAGTCTCACCTTTCTGTGGATATAAAGAACGTCAAAAACGGAGTTCGTGTGAAGAAGATATGAATTTTCGAAGTTTGATAAATAATTTGTATTTATTTTTAAATCAAAAATCCGGCATTATCCGAAGGGGGAGTCAGCAGTCCGATCCGACTTACGCGCCGCGTAAGTGAGTACGCCCCGCGTACTCCGAAGAGTGCCGACACTTCGGATGACGCATGCGCTTACGTTTCTGAGGCACGTACGCCCCACGTACGAGGAGCTTCCAGCCTCCTATAAATAGGATGCGAGGGTTCCGGGTTCCATTGCTATTTTCCTCTCGTTTTTGTGCCGAAGCTCTGTGTTTTTACCCCCGAAGCCATCCCGAAGTCCCGGTAATATTCCCGAGTCCCCAAGCGAGTCCCGAGATCCATAAGATCCCGAGAAGTGCGGTTTCCGAGCCGAAGCTCTGCCCGCGAGAAGTTCGATTTTCGTAGAGATCTTCCAGATCTGCTGAGGATTACGACTTCTGCAAGTCGTAGTGTTGTCCGATCATCTTCTGATCAAGTGAGTGTATACTACCTTTCATAAACGCAATAATAATACAAGTATGGTTTGAGTGTATTAAGTTTATCGTCGTTTATACGTGCGAAGGCGTTGTTACTTTCTCCTAACGTATAACTATAAAGTATTTTATACAAGATACGTGTTATGTGTATATTTTGTTGTTATGTGTGTGAATGTATATTAACTTTCTTCTATCTTACAGATCTGATTATTTCTATACGAAATACGTGTTATGTGTGTGTGCCTCATCTGTTATATGGAAAATGTATTGATCAAGCATGCTATACAGGTTTTGAAAATATGTATAAAAATGTATGTTTTATCTACTAATATGTTGGGTAGAACATGGGTAGATAGTTGGTGTGTAATAAACAGATGAGAGGCCTCGTTGTTGTTTTGATCCAGTCATCTAGCGGAATTTAGATGATGACCACTGACTTTTCTAGACAGTCCAGTGGAACGCTAGCAGGCTCATAATCTCTAGGTGTTAATGAACTTGGGTGTTCATTCGCTGTATTCCATCCCCCTCATGGTTGCCTTATTTGACTTGTATTGCTGAGGAAACCCCGCAGCATGTGTTGTCACCCCGATGAAAATATTCTTAGATTAGGTCCCTTGTGTTAGTTATTTTAGGGACGTAAAGTGAGAATAACGGGAATGGGTAACTGGGTTATTGTTGGTTGATAATAATTAATTTAATTATTTATTGCGGGTTGAAAACCCTATATGCTCACCAGACTCCCAAGCCTAACCCACTCAGTTTCATTTGTATTACAGGAAGTGGCGGAAGGGCATGAGATGGACGAACCATCAAGTTGTTTTGTTTACAAGTCTGCATATGTTTATATTTGTTATATGACTTGTAATGTATTCGTTTATGCTTATTGGTCTGTATCGGAACATGACACCCCGAGTTTGATTATATAATGAAAAAATACATTTCTTTTATGAAATGCTTTGGTAAACATTGTTTTATCATGTTTTGTTTTTTGGAACAAATTCCGCAACTCTTTCAAATCAAAAGGATCTACTCTGAAAATATTTAAAAGCATAAATGAAAATCGGTCTTTTCTGGCCGAGATTTTGGGGATGTCACAGTTGGTATCAGAGCATTAGTTTAAGCGAACTAGGAATTTTTAGGATTTCTAGACTTAAACTTAGAATGCTAAGTGGAATTTTGAGATGTGTGTCTGTTATGTTTTAGACACAAGCACTAGTTTATTTTAGGAAAGTTGCCTAAAATGCTTTATGTGCTAAATGTTATATGTTGCCATATATGATATTATTTGTTCGGATCTATGGTCTGTTGCCGACCGGATCTAGAAACTTTATGTGTGTAGGATTCTAAGCGTACATCTACGATATTAGAACTAGCATGTAAACGTTTCGGAGTGATAAGGATGATTTGAATATCTATCGTGAATAAGGATCTAATTTCACCTTATACGGTGTGTAGATCAAAAATGGTGAGAACAAGAAGTGGAGTTGGAAATGCTGATGAAAACAGGAATCAACCACCAGTGATTGAACAAAGACCTGTTGTAGCAGCAGCACCTGAGCCAATAACCATGGCTGGTGTGCAATTGATGATTCAGACGATGTTGGATCGTCAAATGGATGAAACTAGACGGTTGCTTCAACAAAATCGTGAAGAATTGTCAATTCGTGTGGAAGAGCCTGAATTAAATGAAGGGCACTCGGAAGGTGGAAACTTCAGTGGATCAGTTGGTCAAGCCAACCCACCAATAGTTAGGCAAGATAACCGCGATGGAAGGAATGATGGAATGGGCTGCAAGTACAAGGACTTTTTGACTTGCAAACCATCGACCTTCAATGGAAAGGAGGATCCGATTGGGGTTATGGATTGGATCTCCGAAATGGAGCTAGCCTTCATGACGTGTGGCTGCAGAGGTAAGTTGCAAACTATCTATGTCGTGCGTCAATTCCGAGGTGGAGCTGTTCGTTGGTGGAACACTCTAGGGAAGACTTTGAGCCCTAACGATCCACTGCAATTGTCATGGGCAGAGTTCTTGGTGCAGTTTAAGCGCAAGTTCTGCTCGGCTCAAAATCTGTTGGAATTAGAGAACAAGTTTCTGACACTAACGAAAGGCAGCATGTCAGTTGATGAATACACCAATAACTTCACCGATAAAATGGAGTTTGCCTTGCGTATCGTTCCAGACGAGCTGACGAAGGTGGACCGGTGTGCGAAGGGACTTCCATGGGAGTATGAAGTGCCAGTACGTCAGGCACATACTTTAGAGGCAGCTATCTGGGCTGCCAAGTCTGTTGAAAACATGATAAAAGGGAGAACCACCAACAAGGTTGAGGTTGGTGAAAATAGGAAGTTTGATGGAACATCTGGTTCCGGTAAGAAAAGCAAATTTTCGAAATCTGATTCGAAAAGGTTCGGTGAGGGAAAAGGAGGAGAAGTGAAGTGGTGTGAAAAGTGTAAGAAAAAGCACTTTGGGAAATGTAGCGAGGATGTAACTTGCTACAAGTGTGTAAAGGTTGGACATTTTGCCAATGAATGTCCGAACAACAAAAGGATGTGTTTTGGTTGTAATGAAGAGGGGCACATTTTGAAAGACTGTCCGAAGAAGAAGGAGGCAGCTAAGCCCAACATTCCACCAAAGCCGAAGGCGAGAGCATTCCAGATGACACTGGAAGCTGCTAAGGATGAAGCTGATGTCGCTTCAGGTACCTTTCTCGTTAACAATTTGCCTGCCCAAATTTTATTTGATTCTAGAGCCAACTACTCCTTTATATCGCATGAATTTGGTAGAAAACCAGCTTTGCCTGTTGATAGACTAGATAATGCTTTATTAGTCGAAGTTGCTAGTGGCAAGTTTGTACCTGTTAGACATCATATGAAAAACATCTTAATCGACTTGAATGGGAATAAGTTCCACGAGGAATTATTGCCTATCGAACTTAATGGTTTCGACATCGTGTTGGGAATGGATTGGCTCAGCGCCAATGATGCCGAAATTTTATGCAAGAAGAATATAGTTAAAGTATGCCCGCCTGGAAAGGATTCATTTATGGTGTATGGGGACAAACATCGAGTGAATTCTGGAATCATTTCCCTAATGAAAGCCAGAAAGTGTTTGACCAAGGGATGTACATCATACTTAGCATTCGTGATTGATGCTAAGAAGGAAAAGAAGGTGATGCAGAGTATTCCTGTGGTGTGTGATTATCCGGAAGTATTTCCCGAAGATCTTCCTGGATTACCACCTGATCGACAAGTGGAATTCCGTATTGACTTCTTACCAGGAACCATGCCAATAGCAAAAGCACCTTATCGATTAGCACCGACGGAGATGAAGGAGCTAATGATGCAACTTCAGGAGTTGTTGGACAAAGGTTTCATTAGACCTAGTTCATCGCCCTGGGGAGCTCCGGTGTTATTTGTGAAGAAGAAATATGGAAGTATGAGAATATGCATCGATTACAGAGAGCTGAATAAGGCAACAATAAAGAATAGATATCCGTTGCCAAGGATTGATGACCTATTTGATCAATTGCAAGGTTCGAGCTATTTCTCGAAGATCGATCTAAGGTCAGGATATCATCAACTGAAAGTAAGAGAGCGGGATATAGAGAAGACTGCGTTCAGAACTAGATATGGACACTACGAGTTCTTGGTTATGTCGTTTGGACTAACCAATGCTCCGGCAGCATTCATGGATTTAATGAACAGGGTTTGTAATCCGTTCCTTGATAAATCTGTGATAGTGTTCATCGACGACATTCTGATTTACTCGAAAAGCCAGGAGGAGCATGGCAGACACTTGCAAGAAGTGTTAGAAGTTTTGAAGAAAGAGAAGCTTTATGCAAAGTTCTCCAAATGTGATTTTTGGATTCGTGAAGTCCAATTCTTGGGTCACGTGGTCAACCAAGAAGGGATAATGGTTGATCCAGCAAAGATTGAAGCTGTAATGAAGTGGGAACAACCGAAAAGTCCCACGGAGATCCGAAGCTTTTTAGGATTAGCCGGATATTACCGAAGGTTTATCCAAGGCTTTTCTTCGATCGCTACTCCATTGACAGCTTTGACCCACAAAGGAGCTACTTATGCTTGGAGTGAGAAGCATAAAGAAGCATTCGAGAAGCTAAAGAAGAAGCTATGCGAGGCACTGATACTTTCTCTACCCGATGGAGTTGAAGACTTTGCCGTTTATAGCGATGCGTCTAGGGTTGGATTGGGTTGTGTTTTAACCCAAAGAGAAAAGGTGGTAGCATATGCGTCTCGACAACTGAAAGAGCATGAAAAGAACTACCCGACTCATGATTTGGAGTTGGCAGCGGTAGTTTTCGCTCTGAAAATATGGAGGCATTACCTCTATGGCACAAAGTGCAAACTTTTCACTGATCATAAGAGTCTCCAATATCTCTATAATCAGAAGGAATTGAATATGAGGCAACGACACTGGCTGGAATTACTCAAGGACTACGACTGTGAGATACTTTACCATCCCGGTAAAGCTAATGTTGTTGCTGATGCTCTCAGTCGGAAAGTCAATCTTGGAAGGAAAAGGCCAAGAGCGTTGAGAATTGAAGTTGTCTCGACCATTGTGGAAAGTATAAAGAAAGCTCAAGAGGAAGCTTCTGAAAAGAATGACCGAAAGGAGGAACGTTTGGGCAAAACGTTGGTGTTCGGTGTAAATAGTCATGGACTAAAGGTGTTCCAAGATCGGATTTGGATACCTAAGACAGGAGGAATCAGAGATCTTCTGATGGAAGAAGCTCACAAGACCATGTACTCGATTCATCCCGGTAGCACTAAAATGTATAGGGACCTGAAACCCTACTACTGGTGGCCGACGATGAAGCTTGATGTTGCAAAGTATGTGGCTGAGTGTGTGACTTGTGCGAGAGTCAAGACACAACATCAGAAACCGTATGGGAGTTTAGAACCTTTACCTGTGCCTATGGGTAAGTGGGAAGACATTGCTATGGATTTTGTCACTAAACTACCCAGAACAAAGAATGGTCACGACATGATTTGGGTGGTCGTTAATCGATTCACTAAGAGTGCGCATTTCATAGCAGCCAGGGAGAAATGGTCTATGGAAAAGCTTGCGAATTCTTATGTGAAGGAAATTGTGAGACTTCACGGTGTTCCGCTAACAATTGTGTCGGATCGTGATAGTCGTTTCACCTCAAGGTTTTGGAAAAGTCTACAAGAGGAAATGGGTACCAAGTTATGTTTAAGTACAGCTTACCATCCGCGGACTGATGGTCAGAGTGAAAGAACGATACAAACACTTGAAGATATGCTGAGAGCATGTACCTTGGAGTTCCTAGGTAATTGGGATGAACATTTACCATTGGTAGAATTTTCCTATAACAATAGTTTTCACTCGAGCATTAAGATGGCACCTTACCAAGCTTTGTATGGACAAAAGTGTCGTACGCCGTCTTGTTGGCTTGAGGCTGGGGAAAAACAGTTTCTGGGCTTGCCATTTTTAGCAATGTAATGGTCTAGGTTAACTTTTGTAACCCGTTTTCAAATAATATAAGTGTATTATTTGAGTATTATTTGTTTTGTGCTTAATTGCTTAATTATGTGGTTTGATTAATTAAGAATAAAAATAAGCGTCAAAATTTAAGTGTAATATAAACTTGATATCTTTAGATAATGTTGTAGTAGTTGAAACCAGGTTTCTGGAGATATAAAGAATGCCGAAATCCGAGTTATAACGAGGAAGTTATGACCTGTCGAAGTTTCGCGACAGAACCGGCAACGCTGATTAACGTAAAAAGTGAGATTTACGTTAGAGCGATATTTAGCCTTAGTGATCTAAACGAGAATCGAAGATCTCGTTGTTAGTATCAAAGCAATAAAAAGTTAGGCGAGAACGGACGTCAAACGAAGAAGTTATGAATTTATAACGAAAATTTCTGTCCCGGCCTATTAAAAATAAATAATAAAAATAAACTCAAAATTAGCCAATGGAATCTAAACGAGAGTTGTAGAGCGTAGTCTCACCTTTCCGTGGATATAAAGAACGTCGAAAACGGAGTTCGTATGAAGAAGATATGAATTTCCGAAGTTTGATAAATAATTTGTATTTATTTTTAAATCAAAAATCCGGCATTATCCGAAGGGGGAGTCAGCAGTTCAATCCGACTTACGCGCCGCGTAAGTGAGTACGCCCCGCGTACTCCGAAGAGTGTCGACACTTCGGATGACGCATGCGCTTACGTTTCTGAGGCACGTACGCCCCGCATACGAGGAGCTTCCAGCCTCCTATAAATAGGATGCGAGGGTTCCGGGTTCCATTGCTATTTTCCTCTCGTTTTTGTGCTGAAGCTCTGTGTTTTTACCCCCGAAGCCATCCCGAAGTCCCGGCAATATTCCCAATTCCCGAAGCGAGTCCCGAGATCCCGAAGATCCCGAGAAGTGCGGTTTCCGAGCCGAAGTTCTGCCCGCGAGAAGTTTGATTTTCGTAGAGATCTTCCAGATCTGCTGAGGATTACGACTTCTGCAAGTCGTAGTGCTGTCCGATCATCTTCTGATCAAGTGAGTGTATACTACCTTTCATAAACGCAATAATAATACATGTATGGTTTGAGTGTATTAGGTTTATCGTCGTTTATACGTGCGAAGGCGTTGTTACTTTCTCCTAACGTATAACTATAAAGTATTTTATACAAGATACGTGTTATGTGTATATTTTGTTGTTATGTGTGTGAAGGTATATTCACTTTCTTCTATTTTACAGATCTGATTATTTCTATACGAAATACGTGTTATGTGTGTGTGCCTCATCTGTTATATGGAAAATGTATTGATCAAGCATGCTATACAGGTTTTGAAAATATGTATAAAAATGTATGTTTTTATCTACTAATATGTTGGGTAGAACATGGGTAGATAGTTGGTGTGTAATAAATAGATGAGAGGCCTCGTTGTTGTTTTGATCCAGTCATCTAGCGGAATTTAGATGACGACCACGGACTTTTCTAGACAGTCCAGTGGAACGCTAGCAGGCTCATAACCTGTAGGTGTTAATGAACTTGGGTGTTCATTCGCTGTATTCCATCCCCCTCATGGTTGCTTTATTTGACTTATATTGCTGAGGAAACCCCGCAGCATGTGTTGTCACCCCGATGAAAATATTCTTAGATTAGGTCCCTTGTGTTAGTTATTTTAGGGACGTAAAGTGAGAATAACGGGAATGGGTAACTGGGTTATTGTTGGTGGATAATAATTAATTTAATTATTTATTGTGGGTTGAAAACCCTATATGCTCACCAGGCTCCCAAGCCTAACCCACTCAGTTTCATTTGTATTACAGGAAGTGGCGGAAGGGCATGAGATGGACGAACCATCAAGTTGTTTTGTTTACAAGTCTGCATATGTTTATATTTGTTATATGACTTGTAATGTATTCGTTTATGCTTATTGGTCTGTATCGGAACATGACACCCCGAGTTTGATTATATAATGAAAAAATACATTTCTTTTATGAAATGCTTTGGTAAACATTGTTTTATCATGTTTTGTTTTTGGGAACAAATTCCGCAACTCTTTCAAATCAAAAGGATTTACTCTGAAAATATTTAAAAGCATAAATGAAAATCGGTCTTTTCTAGCCGAGATTTTGGGGATGTCACATGTTATATATGTTGGGCGATGACTGTATTGGTATGTTGTATGTCGGGGAACTCACTATGTTTTGTGTTTACGGTTTTAAGTTTAAATGTTTCAAATACTTCTGGTGGGGAGATCTCGGCTTGACTGCATCGCATCCACTGGAGATTCTGCACTATCTGTTTATGTTTTTACACTGATGTTTATTGAGACTACTTTTATGATTTGATTATCTTTTGATGGAATGGAATGAATGATTTTACTTAAATTAAAATGAAAATTTTACTCTATATTTTGGGGCATTACATAATTTAAGTGAGATTAGTAACCTTAATTCTTTATTATGATCATAAGTTCTTCAAGTTTTACATCCTTATCAACCAATCCCATATTTCATTCAGTAATCCAACTATCCACTTCTTCTTAACTTCTATTTACTTCATGTCCCTTGAGCCTACAGTGTGGTTGGTCCGCCCGCACCGGGCCTTCAACCCACCTGGTCCACTCTCTGAGTCTACAGTATGACTGGTCTGCCCGCATCGGGCCTTCAGTCGTCCTGGTCCACTCTCCGAGCCTCGGCACGTCTGGTCCGCCCTCGTGGGGCCTACAGCCTATCCGGACCGCTCGCTGGGCCTTCGGAATAACCGGTCCACCCTGGGTATGTTGGCCTACAGCACAAAGCAAGTCCCGCCTCAACCCAACCCCAGTCAAACAACCATGTGCACATAAACATATAATCATATAACAATTCACATTCAATCAAACCGATCTAGCATATCACGTAGCACGACATACTCTAAGCAGGATACCGACCTAATCGGTCACTAGCATAGCATCACCCTATATACCAGGATACCAACCTTAACCAGGTCTCTAACATATACCATCCTAACTACCAGGATGCAAACATAGTAAAACAGCAACATAACAACAATACCCGGATTACAATCCGATAAAGGGATGGCCTTGGTGCCTTAGACCCTGTTGATATAGTGAGGATAACTCACCTTGCAACTGCTGACTGAAAAGATAAGATCACACTGCTCCAACCTCCAACACGAACTCCACCCCTGATAAAGCCAGAAGGCTAAACCCAATAAATACCACAAAATACCAAAATGCCCTTAGAAGTCAACTGTCAACTCTTGATTAAAGTCAAAGTCAAAGTCAACCTTCTAGCTGACTCTACTCGCCGAGTCAGCCCGCTGACTCGCCGAGTCCCCCAACACTGAAAAGACCCATCTCAACTCACTGAGTCATCCCTTGACTCACTGATTCTTAGCTTAACCAGGAAAGGCTAAGACCTCAAGACCAGACTCGCCGAGTCCAAGGCTATCTTCAACCAACTTGCCGAGTTGTTCTTCCAACTCGTCGAGTTCCTGCCCACCTTCAAGCAACTCGCCAAGTACACCATTGTAACTCGTCGAGTACCACTAGCTATTAACCCATACAGAAGCCTTCCAGGCCATGCAGTCGATCCAAAACGTAGATCTACCCTTCTATAACTCGTCCATCACGTAAAGTGGCAAACTTTACATGAATCCAAAGAGATCTAGGAATTTTACACTCTAGGGCTAGGGTTTGGGACAAGATGGCTTCCCCAAACACTCAATAACAGGGACTTTAATGCACTCTAGACCTTCTCCATACCAGATCTGAGGTAGCAACCTCAGATCTAACCTTCAAACTCAAAATACCACAAGCTAAACTTTCCACACATTCCAAGATGATGAATCTAGATGAATAACAGCCCAAGAAACGAAGTAATACCTCAAAAGGAAGCCCCAACAGGAGAGAAATCCGATTCTTAGCAAAGCCCCTTGCTCCAAGCCTCCTATCTCTCCAAGATCTCCTCCAAAATCTCTTCTCCAAGGTTTAAATGCCCTCAAATCACTCACAAACACACCTTAGGGTTTTCTGGACTTCAAGAGATGGTAAAGAGGCTAGGGAGAGGGTATAATGCCCTTTATATAGGGCTCATCCTCCGAAATTAGGGTTTTCTTCACTCAGCGCCTACTCGCCGAGTCCAGCCTCCGATTCGCCGAGTTGGCCACTTAACACGCGACCTGAGTCGCGACCCTACTCGCCAAGTCCACCCATGGACTCGCCGAGTTGCCTTTCATATTTACACTTTGAACCCTGAACTTGCACTCCTGGACTCAGGATGTTACAAGAATTATCATAGATGAATATGCTAGGTTATTTGAAGCTTGTTGCTTAATTTGGAAGATGTTTTGTAACATGCTTAGCTAAACTTTTGAAGCATCAATTCATTTACATCATTAAGTTGTGAATGAATTAAGATGTATTAATGTATTAAAATAAGTTGCTAAATATTATTACATCTATAAAGGTCACTGTAAGTGCTTAATGAAGGAGTGGGGTCAACCGAACCAAATACAATTCCCCAATCAAACAAAAGGCATGAATAAGGTGATATGGGCATTAAATGATCCTGCTATTTGCAAAGAATAAAAATTTAGGTCATGCAATTGGTTGGTCGAAAATCGAAAATATTGTCACTTTTGCTTTGTTGATCTGTTTAACGTCAAACTACTTCCATCATTCTTCTAATGACTTAAGGAATACATATAGGTGATAACATAAGATTTCAAATTATCTTATGTCATTAAGATCTTAATACAAAGTGGTTATCGGATAATAAAGGAGTAACCAGCTAAATGGCCAATGTGAAACTTTTTTTGAAAATATTTGGCATAAATGAACCAAAAATCGTCACAGGGATATACACGCAAAAAAAAAAAATTGAAAACTTAAGGACTTTTAGACTATCCTCGTTGGGGGTTATGAAGGAGCGCTCACATCACATCACAAAATTAAAAAAAAAATGAAAATTAAATTATTTTTGGTGAACTAGGCCACCACCACAACTCAGCTCACACTTGCTCACCTCATTTCTTTTCTTTTTTTCTTTTATATGTTATACGCTATTTTTTATTGATTTATAATTTATACGTTAAATATTATCTCAAAAAAAAATAGCAAAAAAATATTAAATTTCATTAAAAAAAAAAAGTTCTCCTTAAATAGATATATTTTTTATTTAATATTAATTTTTTTATTTATAATAAATAGTTGGTTTGAGTTGGGTTGCTAATAGTATAAAATTTTTGTTGAATTAAGTTGCTAGATGGAAGGAAAGAAAAAAAAAAATTAATAGAAATTTTAGGTTGAATTGGGTTGCAAAAGCCCAATTTTGTTAGCAACATCCATATAATGTGACTAACAACAAGAGTATATGTTTGTAGAGCTATTTACCGATGTTAATTGATGATTCATATGTTATACTTCTTATGTGTAATGTGAATTTCATGAAATCTATTTTAATAGATACTTATTTCATTTAGCAAAACTATGTATTTGATCTTACTTGTACATTTGTATAAGATGGGTTGAGACTTGGTGTGACACTCATGGATATCCATTTTGGGCCAATTTTTTGGAGTACATTTTTCTAGCTTGCACAATAGAGTTAGCTACCCCTTGTGTGGTACTAGTGTGATTGTCACAACTAGCTTGGAATTGGAATGTGCATGGAAAGTGTATAAGGTGCCTTGTGCTAATTATAAATGATCCCTAACTTTGTAACGATCATAGAAAATGTATGTTTAGATTGGTTGTCATGCATGAGCCCTAATATTATCTGTCATTATGAGTTAGGACCTTAAGATTGACTTGGTGTTGGAGTACAAACATACGCATTTATTTATTTTTAAAGTGTTGAATTATTTCTTTGTAATGCTTATTGACCACTTATTTTAACTTTGAACTATCTCCCTTTATTGACTTTTTGAATTCTTGAACTATTGAAATTATTGATCTTGAAATATTTTGAAACTATTTTCGGGGGTTTAACTTCGAGTTTCGATGATTGCTTATGCGATAGATTTTCCAGTTGACTTATCAAAGAAAATACAAATGATCTTCTTCAACAAAGTGAAGACAAGAAAAAATAGATCAAACAAACAAAAAATTCTAAAAAAAATCCATTGCCACATCGATGAAAAACTGCATGACCCAATCCACATGGCAAGCTAACCTTTGTACACCATTTTTCTTTTATATCCAAATAAACTTCATAAAAAATTAGCCTCGAATGATGGAGGAATAAACAAAATTCCCTTACTAGTTTCTAGAGTACCAAAATAATAATAATAACTAAATAAAATAAAATAATTTTTTTTTTTAAATTAGTAATTAATGTTGTTATGTATATTCCTACCGATTGTATTGAAGTATCTTGTCAAATTAAGTGTGTATTTAAAACATCTAAATTTACAAAAGCAAAATATAAGTCGTTTGAAAATTATCGTAACTAGCAAATTTGATGATGAAAACAATGGGGCAAAAAAACTCGGATTCAATCCACATCTTGGGTAAATCTTAATCCTACACTACAACTCAATTAACTCGGATTTGCTTATTTTAACTACTTATTGAAGTTGTTTATACCCAAAATATGATTCGAACACCAAATGTTTAAGCTCGAAATTTGAGCTAAATAGTTTAAGAAAATGTAACTTAATAGTAATCAAGTTTCACAAGTGTACGATCTACATACCTCAAACATTTTTTTAAAAGTTTTTTATCTACTCAAGTTTCATTTCTGTTCCATTTAAACAAATGTATCAAAAAAAAAAGTACATTTCACTAGCTTTGAAATTTCCTTTAAACATATCTAAACAAAAATACAAACAAACAACACATGACATTTGATTCAAATGTCCCACCTCTTCTTCACACGAAACATCAATGCTGATGACTTCACATCATCTTGTGGCACTTGCAGCATCATCTGCACCTTCATCTTCATTGGTGCTGTTTTTGCTTTCCCATCTTCATCCCCAACCTACAAACATAATCACAATAAATAAATAAATAAATAAATAAGGTAAATAAAAAGATAATGAGGAATTAAATTAAAATGAGACTTACCCACAAAGATGCCCAACCTAATCGCACTTCTGAGTCATAACCAGCTTTGACTTTATACTCCTTTCCAACCGTGTGTTTATAAACAGCACTCCAGTAATTCGTATCAAAGTTATATAAGTAGCTGAAAATATATACAAATCTTTAAAAACTAACAACTTAACAAGTAATCTTTTTTTTTTTTTTTTGTAAAATTAAGTATTTTTGGCTCACCTTAACTTATCAGAAGGAGTAAAACGACGCTTGAAGGAGAAGGATAAAGCATTTGAAGGGAGAGAAATGGTTGGGATGAATGTTGTTTCTTCATCCTATAATAAAAGAACTCATAAAATTATTAACTTGATTTTGTGTATCATTAAGGTTAAGAAAAGATGAGAAAACAAGATGAACACCTTGTAGGAGTATCTTAGATTCAAATTATCATCTCCATATTGAGCATTGCAGATTCCATTAAGAACTTGACCTTTGAAAATTCCACTAACTGACAACTTTGGAGCTGCATCCTCCTCTTCATGATCCTCGTTCTCTTCTAATGACACTTCACCATAGGGAAATCTTAAAGTTGCTTTTGGCTGAACATAAAGAAAGTAAAAGAAGATCAGTAGAATGATGCAAAAGAGGGGGAATTTAGGGTTGAAATTTCGAACAGAGATCTATAAGATCAACAACCTAGGGTTTGCTGGATAAAAGTAGGGCATGATAGATACACACTCACCAAACCAGCAGATGGAAGAGGAGAAGTCAATTGGAGTGTGTAAGAAGGAGCAAGATCAGCAACCATTGTCATTTGTCCTACTTGCGCCTGAATCAGTACATAACATTAACAATCGCTTGAAGATGACATATACAAAAGGGGGAAATGAAATCAACATATCAGATATGTATTTAGGGAAGAATAACTGAATAACTGAATAAGATCTTGAATGATAAGATTTAGGGACGAAGGAAATACCTTAACATCGTGAACAGCAGTGAGCTGTAAACCAGGCGCAATCTCGAGAGAGCTGTTGAGAAGAGCATTGTGTTCTTCGAGGTCGTACTGACAGGTTAGGTGTTTAGTGGTGAAGGTTAACTGAGGGTTAGAGACATGTCCTTTGTTGTTGTTTTGGAAGCAGAGCTTGAATTTGGCAAGATTGTCGAACAGCTTGCAGGATAGCTTGTTGAAGAAAAGAGATGTGTCGCTATCGAATTCGGTTGTGAATCTGACTGGTGGTCGCTGCAAGAACCGGTGGGAAGCGGAGGTTTGTGGTTGAAGAGAATCGGTGGCGGAAGGCGGTGATACTGATTCTACCATCTCCGTTATCCGATTGTTTTGCCGGCGTACTTGGAATTGACGCTGGTTATATGTTATCACTTCAAAGGGTGGAAGAGAAAAATCGACTTAACAAAATATATGTGTATATTATAATTTTGTTTTTATTTTGTTTTATTTAACTAAAGTCATATTTTATGGTTGAATTTAGAACCACTTTTTTATTTTTATAATATTTGTTTAAATGGATCTTAAAAAGTTGAAATAAAATATGTTTAATTTAAATAGATACCTAATGAAAATGCACATCTTTAATGAAACTTGTATAATAATAGGATAGTCTTGAACGGTATTAGTCTCGGTCTTACTGGTTAATCGAGAAATTGTCATGTTCTTTTGACATAAGTTTTGAACAATTACATATTTCTTCGGATCAGTCCTAGATAGTGCTTAGGCAGACTTTTATTTTTGATAGGTGTTTTTGGGATGGTTTTGATCATTTCTGGTCCGGTGTCATAGCATTTGTCTTTTTTAGTTCAATTTTGGAGTTTTTTTGGTTCATTTCTATTTTGATTTTATTTTTATTTTTTGGTTTTTTGGTTACCATATGTATGATTAACACAAAAAATTTATATTAAGATTTAACAAAAATGATACATTATATATATATATATATATATATATATATATATATATATATATATATATATATATATTATGTTCCCTTATAAACAGTACCTGACTCCGATATTGTTCATCAAGTTACATGTAACTCAACGGGGGTCATTGCCTCAACTACTCAACTACTGGAATCCTCATCTCCATCGCTTTATTCGACTGAACTTCACCATCGATTTTGGGTCAGTTCTTTTGCGCAGTAAATTGTTAAATCTTCTCCTATTTAGGGTTTTCTTTCCGCTGCATCGGAGACATACGAGAGAGTGAAAGGGGAATATGTCGATCCTTTTTCAAAAAGCAGACGATGCTTTCTTGACCGCTTCCTCTACCGGTGTAATGTTAGAAGCGACGATGTCATCATCGATAAATTCAATCTCCTAAATGAAGTTTTCTTATCGTTAATCACCACCTGCTCCATCGCCTGTGCACCATCTCAATCAGGTACCCATCGATGCACATACCAACCTTTCGCACTCACCATTGGCACCATATCATCCATCTATAAGCCCTAAAAATCATGGCTCTTGAATTGCTTAGATTTAATCAACTTCGTGTGGAATTGAACTCGAATGACATATTTATGGTTTTTTGGTTGATAATTTGAAAACAAATTTCCATCTCTCTATCACCGGTTATAGATGCTACCATCGTTTCTCTCAAGACCTTTATGACTTATCGATACCGTCTGTAAACCCTAGCCACCTATGTTGCCATCTCCGCCACATCACACCAGACAAGTCCTACATTCTCATCGTCACTATCATCGCCGCATCCTCCATTAGTTACTTCAGAAAGTTCAATGTCACCTTGCACCACTGTACATGAAACCCATCTTCACCAATAGTCGCCCCTTACCAACGAGCACAAACCACCACTGACTCCTTCTCTTCTTGAACCCCTCTTTCTTATTGTCACACCTCAAAACCAGAACGGCAGAAACGTTCGGGGGTGGAGGACGTCATGTTTAGTATCACAAGATATGCATCATAGTAAGCAAAGTAATGAACAACCATTTCATTAGAAAGAAAGTGTTTACAATGTGTATGTTCACAAAACATAGAATTCATAATCAAATAACATAACAAGACTTGGAGCTATACTGCTCCATCTTCTGAATTTCTAACGCGAGTACTTGTTTACTAGTTCCCTGAGAATACAAGTTATTTGAAAGAGTTTATCAGCAATTAAGCTAGTGAGTTCATAAGAATTTAGTGAGGTAAGTGAGTTGTAGAAAGTTGTTGTAAAATGTATTTGGAAATGTAGTAAGTTGTAAGTTATGTTTAGAAAAGTTCGCCTATTCCTCCAAAAAAATCCCATATTTCCTACTTTGATGAAAGATAAGAAAAATGACTCTACAATTCTTTCTATGAGCACTAAATGGATACAAGTTATATAAAACTCAAATTAAACAAGCAATCAACTGTGTGTATCTGTCCTAAGCCTAAAACCAAACAAAGAACAGGGAAATGAGGCGGATGACACATATCTCATTGGTTGTTAGATCCTTGTTGTATATACCCCTGGTGTATTCCCTTGGTACTCACGGAGTTAACTGTAATAGTTCCTTTATAATTTATGAAAAGATTCTTTAAGAAAACCCTTATTTCTTATAATAAAATAGTGACCGTAGTGGTTCCTTTTATAATCACTTAGTTTATACTAGTTATATATAATCTAATATCGAACGGATAGTTAATTGCCTGAATATGTCGTAAGCCCACAACCAAACAAGGAACAGGAAATGAAGCGGAATGCACGCATCCAACTATCTATTGAATATTAATTATATATAACATTGGATGTATAAACTAAGGTATTGTAGAGTTAACTACTTAAGGTCCTTTAAGAGGATGATTTAATAAAATGGATTAAACCCTTTACTGTTAAGTTTCTAGTTCTGTTTGAAAAGTATGTTTTATATTAGAAAACTATGCATCGAATTAGTGTCCTATGACCTGACCCATACCTGGTACCCCTTATGATGACTTAATGTATACGGAACATATATATATATATATATATATATATATATATATATATATATATATATATATATATATATATATAATATTAAATGGATAATAGGCTGGGTGAATCCACTCTAAGCCCACAACCAAACAAGGAACAGGAAATGAAGCAGAAAGCACACATCTTATTACCTATTAGTTATTATTAATATATATATATATATATATATATATATATATATATATATATATATATATATATATATATATATATATATATATTGATGTATACATTAAGGAATCATAAGGTTAGGATTCTGGTCCCTTTCTACTGAATGTACTAGGCCCGACTATTCCGTTTGTCGCTTGTAAAAATGTAAGCTTTTCCCTAGTTTATAACTATATTGACTCGAAAATAGTTACATTAACTTTCAAGTGGAATTGTCACTTTATGAAAGTAATGGGAAAATATAAGTACTCAGTTGTCTTATAAATGACACACTGATCGTACTAATTATCTTAAAACATAATTGTTTTATTAAGGTCATAAAGTGATGGCTAGTTCCCATACTATACGCTCTTCTTGTCCAAAGATTCTGGGAACCAAACACGACTGGGCAAACTGATGGTTGCATCGTGAACATCCACATTAAAATTATATCACCTTTTGTTTAGAACAATGCATTAGTGATTCATTGGTATAGTTAGATCCTGTAATAGTGTCATGCTATAGCAAATTAGCGTGTTCGTTCTGTTTTAGTACCTTAGTATCTTCTCTTGTTATAGTATCTTAGTATGTTCTTTCTGTTATCGTGTATTTTATCTAGTATGAACTGAACCCCTAAACTATACCCATTATATTTTACTAGTATTCTACTTGAACTGTTTTTGAAAAGACTCAATTTACTACCAAGTTATGCTTGTACTTTAAAAATTGAGTTTTGTTAAACTAAAAAGTAACATAACTTTAAAAGAGATTTTGAAATGTTTTGATTACTTATAAAAGACATAAGTAATCCCTTTAAAAGATGTTTAACAAACAATTACACAAGTATAAATTGTGTTCAACTTGAATCCCCCCCCCCCCCCTTAAAAGCATTTGAAACAGTTCAAAAGATTCATTACGGGGGTATGAACTTACCTAATGTGGGTGATTCAAACGGGTATGCGTGTAAGGATGAGAAGCTCCACGAATGATGTCTCGAGACTTAACAAGTCCTAAATGACATATATTGACATAAATATAGGGTTTAGAGGTAATCAAAGGCAAGGAAACACCTCACGGGACTAGGAAACACTTTGACCAAGTGTTGGAATCACATGTGATTGGACTAAGGAGTGTGGAATGACTCTAACATGAGTTTACTACCATGGGTTTACGGCCAAAGGGAGTTTACGGCCGTAAAATCATGGTCAAACATGTATAAGTGTGGGTTTGAAGGCTAGGGAAGCTTGAGGGACTTTTGCTCTACTAGAGGATGAGAAAGACCCACTCATTGGAGAGTGTTGAGGAGTTTACGGCCTAAGGGAGTTTACTCCTGGCTGTAAACTCTCTAAATGGTATCTTTTTGGTCCTTAAAGGTAAATAGTTTCAAGGGTTCAAATGTTCTAAGGGTTGGCAAGGGTCTAGAGGTGTTTAGGACTCAAAACATCACCCTTTTGAGGGTTTATGGCCAGGGTGTAAACCCAGGGCCGTAAACTCTCTTTGATGTTGAGTTTTATGATGTTTAAAGGCTCTTAATCAAGTGTTCTGACTAGATATTAAGTTTAGGGAAGAGCACTTATAATATAAAGGCTTGAAATGGTCGATCTTGGCCAAGAACACTAGTGTGTGTTCTTGGTGTTCTTGGTGAAACTTGAAGATCTAAACAAACATGATTTTCATGGATGAAATCAATGTATGAAGTTAGTTAATAAGATGTATCAACTGATCAAGGGGTAGAACACTTACACTTTTAAAGATCTAAGGTGAAAGTTGGATGATAGTTGAGAGAGAATGGGGGAAAATCGGCCAAGGGAAGAAAGAAATGAAAGAAATGGCCAACACTTGAATATATAGGGTGAGTTTACGGCCCACATGGAGTTTACGGCCGTAAACTCCAATGTGGTGGTCGTGAACTCATGGTGTTGGTTATTTAGGCTTGATCATTGTTTAG
This sequence comes from Lactuca saligna, assembly GCF_052625555.1. Lineage (NCBI taxonomy): Eukaryota > Viridiplantae > Streptophyta > Magnoliopsida > Asterales > Asteraceae > Lactuca > Lactuca saligna. Next base: position 49,884,494 of record NC_136423.1, read on the forward strand.
TGGTTCTAACTGGTACTTCCTAGCACTCATTCCTTTTGTGTACTAGGCTAAGAGCACTCAAACAGGCTTCAAATTATGCTAAATGATAGCAGGAGTGAGTCTATCACTGAGTTGAGTTAACTGACTGAGCTTTCAAAGCAAAAAATTTCATGTTGTCACACTTATCTAGCTTTTTGTTTTCTTCTGACAGAGTTTTAATAATAGATCTGTATCTTCACACAATCGCACCACCGTGGTAGTTCTCTTTATAAAATCTCTCTAACAATATATGTGTGTGCTGTGTATTTAACTGTGTGTATGTGTTTATGGTTCAAATTTGTTTGGGTCGTGAGTTTGTTGCTTGCTTTTGCAGATAATCAATCTATTTGTCCTGATGAAGGTAAATTGCTTTGCTTCTATGTCTCTGGAGGAGTTTTTATTTAGAGATTTGTATTTACATGAGTTGGGAAAAAAAAGTCGAATACTCATGATAAACTTGTCATTTTAATGTGTAGTGACAACACTAAAAGCTCTTTGGCAAATTTTCGTCCATCCAAACATTAGGATTAGGAAATGAAGGCACAGAGATTTGTGTGTATCAAATTGGTCTGGGTCTTGTGCTTCAACAACAACATTGATGATCATTATTTTCATGTTTTAGAACCGTAAGGTATTAAATTGTCCATTTTATTTTTTATTGTAACCTTGCATGTAACGTCCTGAAAATTTCATAAAATTTAAACTTTTCAAAACAACCCTTTTCCTATAGAAGTGTTTACAAAAACCGTTATTCTCAAAACATTACTTAAAAATCAGAATCTCTTTCAACATAGCTTTCAAAACATTCACATTGTCATAATTTCCTAGAAATTATAAGTCCAAAACATGAGGATGTGTACGATCACGACTTCACTTTACCACGATCCACTAAAGTACCTGAAACCATAAACCAAAAACATAAACACGAAGTTTAGTGAGTTCCCCCAAAGTACCAACACCCAAACAGATAACATATACAAATAACAACATGCATATAGAGACTTCAGCATGTCTGGTCCGCCTCATCGGGCCTTCAACCTGTCTGGACCATTTCTGAGCCTTCGACATGACTGGACCGCCTCATAAGGCCTACAGCATATCCGGACTGCCCCCAATCCTTCGGCATGATTGGACCGCCTCGCAGGGCTTAGAGCCTATCCGGACTGCTCGATGAGCCTTCGGCCTGACTGGTCTGCCTTGCAAGGCCTTCAATCTTTTAGGGACGCCCTGTGTCTATTGGTCTTCAGCACAAAGTAGGACTTCCTCAACTTGACCACACACACACATGTCGACATACACATAAAAGATAAGCAGGCATATAGCATACCGATATAAATATTACAGGGTTTGTTGACTGGTAGCACAAAGCAGCACAGTCTCAACCCAACCATACTACATTAACACATGCTACCAGAAACATATAGCCAGAATAGATAACAGGTAGATCTAACAGATCACTAAGCATGCATCATGCTATATACCAGGATACCGATCTAGCAGATCATAACAACATAGCAACATCCTATTTACCAGGATACCAATCTAACAGATCATAACATCACTCAATCATAAGATAAACCAGGATAACAATCCAATAGGTTCGGTATTGGTGCCTTCGACCCATAAGTACAGTGAGAATAACTCACCTCGAATGCTGAAGCTTACTACACTAAATCCCTAGCTGCTGCCCTGACGATTTCCCAAACCAACAGTTACCAAAACAACATCCAATTAGCAATTGAATTACAAACCATGATCCATAAACCAACCTTGGGGTAAAATGACCATTTTACCCTCAGCCCATCAAAACTCATAACCAAGGCCTAAGCCCAAAACTAACAAGGCCTAAAGCTATAAGATCCATAAAAGCCCATTAATGGCCCAATTTTCCAAATTGGGCCCAACCCCATATGGGCCTTACCCAAAAGCCCAACAATTCCTGGTCCAAAATAATTATTCAATGGCCCAAAGGTCCAAGCCCATTGGGCCTGCTAAAGTCTTTAACCATTGGTCCCACCAAGGCCCAAAATAAAATTGTAGCCCAACTAGACATGTCCAAACAAAAGTCCAAAACTCTAAGAACCCTCTGACCGAAAATCCCAACACGCAAAAACTCCAATCCAAGTCCAAAGCCCAATATGAACAAGCCTAAGAAGCCCACTGTTAGACCGAATGCTGGGCGTTCATATCCTGACCGCTGATCGTGACTTTATGCCAGAACACACGGCGTTCCCAAAATGAATGCGATGCGTTCCCGACCAAGGACCAAAAATTACATTCATGTCTTAACACCTTAAGTCCAAAGTTTATATCTTCAAAATAGCTTCCTATCAAAGTCTTAAGCCATAAAGTTATCATCTTGGCACCTTTTCATGGCCCAAAAAGGACCCAAACATCCATTAAAGCTTCCAATCCATAAGTCAATACCCAAAACCTTTGAATGGCTTGTCCACAACCATCAAGTTACCATTTTTATGACCCTAACAACTCAGAAATGTGTGGATTTGCAATCCTAGGCTTTTAGAGTGGCTCAAACTCCCAAAGAGCTTCCACATGGTCTTAAGAAGCACAAAACAAGCCCTAATCTAGATTTTAATCTATAAGATAGCAAGATAGAAACTTTATACCTTCTGAGACTTGCAAATAAGCTGGAGACCCTGGATCAAAAAGCTCTTCCTTGATCAATGAGACTCCAAGGTGATCACTCTCCTTCAAGAATACCAAAATACACTCAAAGATGGTCTTCTAAGCCTACACACTCATAATTAGGGTTAGGGTTTCGAAATCAGGCTTAAGGTACAATGGAGGCTGAAAGAATGAAGAGCCTTCGGTCTTAAGTTGTTTAAATAGTGTACACTTAGGGTTTTTGAGTGCAAACGGCAGACACCATGCATTTCTCCCTAGAACGCCCCGCGTTCGACTTGGCCTCCACGTCCAACTTAATGCACTGAACGTTGAGTGTTCAAGATATGAAATCCCCGCATTCGATCATTACCTCCAACACCAAGCTAGCAATTAAAGGTTCTAGGTTTAAAAAACCTCCACAGTTAATTAGACCAAGCCCATGCGTGAAATATGAACCTTATAATTCTCGAGATGTTACAAATCTCCCCCACTTAAACTAGACCTCGTCCTTGAAGTTTGTTGTAGCAACCATTCCGAATACTGCTCACATGCCACTTCTACGGGCTCCCACAACAACCCTACACGATACATAATCTTGCCCACCCGGGTCGAACCCTTAAAGGACTGATATACCTGGGCCCATAGCCCCACTTCCTGAATCCGATGTCACCCTTACAAGGTGAAGCCTTGGGAGCACTATGACCTTGGTAAAACTTGGGTATATAACTCCCACCAACAACCGACTACCCATCCTGATCCCAACAAATGCTAACACCCGACATCCTGAGGGACACAACCATCACATTGAGCATTCAATGTCCTTCCCAAGGCAACTGAACCCAAACAAGAAAAATTCTCCAAACCCACTAAACGATAAATCCTTGCTTTCATACAAAAAACCACTTCTTCTTTTCCGAGATCTGAAATCTATAATGGTCTGTCCCCCTGACAGACCGCCTATACTGCAAAATTACCATACCAAAACCTCATCAAATAACTGATCAACCATAATACTTCCAACCCTGATTATCTCAATGCAACCTATGAGAACAAAGCCACTAACCATAACTAGCTTCAGAATACTTATACCTGACAGAAGGCTCGAATAATCCTTCGGGTAGAAGATTCATTCCTGCAATGGTTAGACTCAAACGAGAGCTACGCAACAGGGCCAAATCAGTTACTTTGAGATTATTTAATCCAACTGCAAGTGACTTAACACTTTCGATCAACAAGCTACTCTACATACACGAATCCTCAAATCACTAATTTTTCCCGAAACATCATACAATCTCTTATCTACTTTCCAAATGGCCCGAGACCTCCCTGGTCCCAACTTATCTGTAACTATCTGCAATACTGGATTCCTGCCCAGTTGTTGAGTCAAAAAGGCATGACACTTATCCATCGAAATATCTATTCAACTCCTGATGATAACGATTCCATGAACACAATGAGATACAAAATAGTGACTTCCTTAACTGTCGGACTGATACACTGTTGCCATGAGCCTGAAGCCTCATCACTTTCCCGATCTTCACAATGGTAGAACCATCCCTTGAATCTACCCCCAGTCCTAAACTGGGGTATTACCAGAACCATGAAGAATGATCCTCAAAAACACACTAACCGCGAACTTAACCCAAAACTGAACCATATGATGAACCTAAAATCTCAACAACCCTTACCGGCACCGGTGCACCCCCACCTAGGCACCCACTCGATATAATCACCAAGAACTTATGACTTACGACATCATAAACAAATTCCAACATAGGAATCACAAATCCAACAACAGCCTGCGAACAACTGGATTTATAATGCGTACAACTTGTCGAGACTTTTTGATACCTGACTGATACTTCCCTCAATCCTTACGGATTCCCTTATCCAACCAAAAGATTTCCGACTCGCCCGACCCCTATCAATGCGTCAACACTAAAAGCACTACTAGCAGAAGAATGAACCATCATGATCACTAGGCCTACAACCTATGACTGGAATGCTCCCGATAACCTACCGATACTGCCATCCTCGTATCATTGGCCCAACACTATGGTCCTAAAGATACCCACCTCATTCCATCACCTTGAAGGGACCTAGACAACTCCCTTACTATGCCAAATAAGCACCACAAAACAGCTACCAAGCAAAGCTTTACGAAAATAGAGTCGTACACAATCCACGAATAGGATAAAGGTTTCCTTCTCGGTCAAATTCACGAGCTAAAAACCCAAGGAACCATGCACATAATTTGAACCAAAAGCCCTAATTCCATCTTAATCAAAATAGAAAACATCTTCATGATCGATCAAAACAAGATCCCATCCTTGATTGAGACTGAACGGACTCCACCATTAGCTCGAGAAAACTTCCAAGATGATCCTGAAGGCCACAAAAATCTAAGACTACCATGAACCAAGCTCCCACTCTACCACCGATGGTAAACACACTTGAAGATTGAAGGAACATAGAATATACAGAACAAGAGGGTAGCTGATGCATTCCTTGACCTTTAACTGGCACCACATAAATCCTTTGGAGAACTCCCATTGAATAAAAAACTCAACGACCAATGGTCTCGAATACCTTGACACCTAAACTAGAGAAACCATGACCCACTTCAAGCTGAACACACCTGCTTCTGAAAATGGTTCACCAACCAACATCTGTCCAACAAATCTGAAAGTAGCAAACCAAGCAGTGGACTGACAGAACCCTCAATGATTGGCATTCAACTTAAGAATCCTAATTCTCCCCCGCTTAGAACTCGAACCACTGCGTATTGGTGGTGAAACCAAAACATAACCCAAGCAGCCTTTCTAGGTACAACCATACCTGACCATGAAACGAATATCACCTGCAGAATGGTCCTCTAGGTACGGATCAAACAAACCCCACAAGGGACCTGAAATACAATTAAAAACCTCAGACTTTCCCATAATAACCACTTACAAAGCATAGGCAACTATCGATTTATGATCCAACATACACCTATGGATTCAATACATACGATAATCCGACAACTTAAATCCCAGATACCGTTTCCAAGCTGATCATATCAACTGTTTCCTCCCCGCATCTCGAGGCTTGAGGCACGACCTCTAACAAAACCCTTGAGACTTCCAATCAACATACTCATCTGGGTCTGAACCACTGAACCCGCATCAATTTCGCCACAGGGCTTGAACAGGCACAAAACCCATCCTCACCTGAGCAACCCAAGCCAAAAGATTGACATATACGGAACTACTACCTCGAACCACGGTATCCAACAATGCTATCTTCCTTGACCAACCCTTAGATTCCCCGAAATCTTCCTTGAATCGACTATGGATCCTATGCTTTCAGTAGTATAGGCCCAATACTACCTTCCACACCTATCCATACTTTCCTCAAGAATTATCTCGGGTCCTCTATGACCAAGTCGCAAAATATTCCTGAAACCTGCTCAACAGCAATACAACCATACTAAAGGACTCCCTAGGCTATCTTAGGGTTCCACACTTCTCTATCATCAGCTGCTGAAGAAATCCTCACAATGTCAATTAGCCATCCCATGAATACAATCACATGCAATATAGCTCAGATAATCCTTCGAGTATCAAACTCGTCCCTACAACGGTTAGACTCAGACAAGAGCTAAGCAACAGGGTCAAATCTGCCACTATGATATTATCCAACCTTTTTCACATGTGACTTAACATATTCACTTAAAGGATAACTAACATCACTCATGAGTTCCACAAAGAACAAAGCAAACAACATTCATTCAGAGGAGCCGACTAACACTAAATTGCAATAAGATCTGATGAATCCCCCTATGAAATCCTCAATCTTAGACTCCTAACATCTCGCACGCATCTTCGTCCTACCCTCACTCTCTCAAGAGTGGCTAATCCTTCCTCATGCCGACCCACTATCAACCGCGCCCATACAAGGGAAAGCACCACTACCTCATCTAATAACGCGACTGGCCGATAGACCCCATGCGAGTCACCATACCACGTTTTCCACATGACTCTCCATTGGTGCCAAACAACTATCACATGAATACAATCATATCCCCCAAAATTTAAACAATTTTAGGCTAAAAGATTCAATTCCACAACGATTGGACTTAGAAAAGAGTTGCGAAGCAGGATCCCACCCCTCAGCCTAAGATCCTGTAAACCATGTAGCATCAGACTTAGCGTATCTACTCAATAGCCAGTTCACACGCGAAAGAGTCACACAATAGCCACACAAGGGAACTCTATAGGAACTAAGACACATAATCAGGTAATTATATCATACCATTCCTGAAGATCTCTAGCCTATCAAATAACAATATGGTATTTTGGGGTCTACTTACTGGTTCCGGCTAATCGTACACATCACATCCTCCTTAAGTATTTTGAAAGCCATTTTAAAAAAATCATTTTGAAAATCCTTTACCTCAGTTTGAGACTGGATTCATATGAGTGTTCCTCCAATTCACTTAAACCATGGCTCTTATACCAACTTGTAATGTCCCAAAATTTTCATAAAATTTAAGCTTTTCAAAATAACCATTTTCCCATAGAAGTGTTTACAAAAACCATTATTCTAAAAAAATTACTTAAAAATCAGAATCTCTTTCAACATAGCTTTCAAAACATTCACATTATCAAAGTTTCTCAGAATCATAAGTCCAAAACGTGAGGATATGTACAGTCACACCTTCACCTTGATGCAATCCACTAAAGTACCTAAAACCATAAACCAAAATTGTAAGCACGAAGCTTAGTGAGTTCCCCCAAAGTACCAACACCCAAACAGATAACATATACAAATAACAACATCTGTACAGAGCCTTGAACATGTATGGTCCGCCTCACTGAGCCTTCAACCTATCTGGACCACTTCTGAGCCTTTGACATGATTGGACCGCCTCGCATGGCCTACAACATATCTGGACCGCTCTCGATCCTTCGAAATGACTGGACCGCCTCGCAAGGCCTACACGCTATTTGGATCGCTCACCGGACTTTCGGCCTGACTGGTTCGCCTTGCAGGGCCTTCAGTTTATCTGGGAAACCCTGGGTCTGTTGGCCTTCAGCACAAAGTAGGACTGCCTCAACCCAACCACACATATACATGTTGACATACATATAATAGATAAGCAGGCATATATCATACTGATATAAATATTACACGGTTTGATGACTGGCAGCACAAAGCAGCATAGTCTCGACCCAACCGTACTACATCAACACACGCTACCAGAAAAATATAGCCAGAATAGATAACAGATAGATCTAACATATCACTAATCATGCATCATTCTATCTACCAGGATACCGATCTAACAGATCATAACAGCATAGCAACATCCTATGTACAACGATACCAATTTAACAGATCATAACAACACTCAATCATAAGACAAACTTGTATAGCAACCCAAGAGGGTCGGCATTGGTGCCTTCGACCCATAAGTACAATGAGGAAAACTCACCTCGAATGTTGAAGCTTACTACACGAAATCCCTATCTGTTGCCCTGACGATTTCCTAAACTAACAATTACCAAAACAACATCCAGTTAGCAACTGAATTCCACACCATGATCTATAAACCAACCATGGGGTAAAATGACCATTTTACCCCTGGCCCATCAAGACTCATAACCAAGGTCTAAGCCTAAAACCAACCAGGCCCAAAACTATAAGATCCATAAAAGCCCATTAATGGCCCAATTTTCCAAATTGGGCCCAACAATTCCTGGTCCAAAATAATTCTTCGATGGCCCAAAGGTCTAAGCCCATTGGGCCCACTAAAGTCCAAAACCATTGGGTCCACCAAGGCCTAATACAAAATCTTGGCCCAACTAGATATGTCCAAACAAAAGTCCAAAACTCTAAGAACCCTCTAACCAAAAAAGCCCAAAACACGAAAACTCCAATCCAAGTCCGAAGCCCAATATGAACAAGCCTAAGAAGCCCACTGTTGGACTGAACGTTGGGTGTTCCCCTTTGGAACATTGGGTGTTCGTTGCCTGACAGCTGATCATGACTCTACGCCAAAACGTACGGTGTTCCCAATATGAATGCGCTGCGTTTTCGACCAATGACCAAAAATTACATTCGCATCAGTAGGCCTAACCGCAATGTATATTCCAACCCAACTTACATACTGTAGGGTTCAAAATGTATAGAGAGAAGTTGAATCATAATTATGTATGTTAGGGTACGAAATCATGGATTTTGAGCTATATATATTTGTATGGCATGTTGAAGTCGAACTGTAATGTTTAGTCCTTACACTTTTTACGCATCTGTAACACTCTATAAATAGAGTAGGTATAAGGGTAGAGAGTAACTTTCGGGCTGTTTGTCATTGTATTCTCTCTTGAACTCGTGTACTCTTACAGAAGATTAATGAACCAATCAGATTCTATTTACTTGAATTGTTCTTTTTTCTTTCAGTGATTGATTTTGCATTCTTAACTTGATTTGTACACACTTCAATTGGTATCAAAGTAGGATTCATTTAGTCAATTTCAGTTTTCTTGCACTTTTTCAATATTTTTGAATCAGCTCTTTCCGATTCAAAGTTTTCTATGATATTGAAACAAAAAACTTGTTTCAATTGATTGCTTCGATTAGATTATGCACTTTATTTGTTCAATCGGGTGTTTGTTGATCAATTTCTGATTGATTCTCCTTTTAGATCTCTTTTCTGAATTAAAAATCACTTTTATCCGTACGAAAATGGTGAACTTCAATATGAACACGTTGTCGAGTTTTTCTCACTTGCTTGGATCATCTATGAAGATTTTGATTCTCATTCCTGAATACTATGAGCAGTGGGCCGATCGAATAGGGGGTTATCTCAACAGCATAGATGTAGATCTTTGGAGGTGTATCGAAAGTGGAAATTATTGTATTGGATGGCTTGAACAAGTAAGAACTGTTGGTTCTTCTGCTAACGCTGCTTTACAAATAGATAATAGAAAGCAAATGATAATAAATGCCTTCGAGAACTACATGGTGCTCTTCCACCAATATTTTACAACTATGTTCGAAGTTGCAAAACAGCAAAGGAAATTTAGGACACATTAAGAGAGAAATATCAAGGAAGTGAGAAAACCAAGAAAAGTATAGTGAAACAGTGCTTGATGTAATTGGGAGAGTTCAAGTAGAAAAAAAAAACAAAACGATTGAGTTATACTATGATCGCTTGAATGAATTGATATTCAAGTGTACTCGTTATATTGTTATTTGTTTAACTATGGAATACAATCTGATTTTCTTGATGGGGCTGCGAAAGGAATGCAGTAACATAAGTCTGATGATCAAAACTCAACAAAGGTTTGATGGTTATTCATTAGATGAGTTGTACAATGTTCTTAAGGCCCATGAAAGTTAGATAATTGAGATAGCTGAAGAAGAAAAGTGGAGCTTAGGAGGACATTTGGCTCTGATGTCAAAAGTGACTGCCAAGAACTCTGAAATCGAATCTAGTGAACAAGAGGATGTTGAAGAATAATCGTTTTTGGGGAATTTTGAGGATGAAGTGGTGGTTTATTACTCGAATAATAAAGTGAAAAGTTCTTCAAAAAGACATTCAATCCAAAGTACAAGAACAATAGTGAACTCAAAAGGAATAGCTCAATAGGTAAAGGTGTAAAAGTAGAGTCGAAGGAGGAGAAGAAGGAAGGAAAAATTGTGATTGCGAAGAAGCCATTAAAGCTAAAAGGGGATTCAGGATATGATTATAACTACTTCAATGGTTTGAATCACTTGGCTAAAGACTGCATGCTGCAAAAGAAGGAGAAGATGAAAGAGAGGGTGAAAGATGAAGCGTACTAAGCGGGGAAGATTGAGAAGTTTAAAGGTCAAACCAGGGGACTTTCCTTGATGGCAATGAGAGGAGATGAAAGTGATGGAACATATCAGATCAGGTCATCTAGGTATGATGATGAGGAAATGAGGAATCCTACCCATGGATCAATGTTCCCTCAGTTCGAATAGGATAGTTCGAATATAAGAAGGTCACTAGAACATGATTTGTTTTAGCTGTAGCCGACAAATCACCAATGACTTCAAAGGTACATAATCTTCTTGAATCTCTTAATATTCCCTATAGTAGTTATAATACAATTTTAACAAATTTTGATGATACTCTTTCTTATCTAAATGATATATTGATTTCTGTGAGTGGAGAAGCTGAACAATCGAAATCATTACTATATAATGTTCGAAATAAAATGGAAGTTAAGAAGAGTATGATAGAGAACTTTGAACTTCAATTTCAAAACATTACATTAGATAGGGATTTGGTTATGAATGATAATATTTTGTTAGTGAAATAAATAAATGTCTATTGTAACTCTACAAAACTTCTGTATGCTAAGCTTACTAAATTTCATCATTCTTCTGGTATCTGCAAAGTACAACATCGGAAATTACTACCATTCTTAGCTTATGAAAGAGAAAAAGTAAATGCTACTTCATATGATTGTGACAAGTAATTTTATGAGTTTAATAAAGTACATAATGACTTGTATGCATATGGAATAGTTCAGATTGGTGATTGCTAAAATGTTGATGATCTTGTGCATATAGTTAATGAAACTCTAATTAAAAACGAACAAGTTAAAAATTTGAATATGACTGAGACGGTGACGAAGATCACCAAGATGTTCACGGAGAGGGCTATGTTCTGTCTTGTGTTTGCTGCATCTGAGCAGGCTTAGATGACCCATTAATTGAGCATGCTCAAGATGAAGATCAGGCAGTTTGTTTCTACTAAGCGCCATGGTATATTGTTAGAGATGCAGGAGGCCACCAGGCGGCGTGAGATCGTAACTGATTTGTAGACGAGGGAGTCGAGACTGGCCCTGACATAGTTGCAACCTGCGCCAAAGCGGTTTAAGACTGCTGATGTTCGATCTAGGGGCGTAAGGGCCACATTTATGGAAAGTGTAGTAAGGCACATGAGGTTGCTTTTTGCTCATCATCTAGTGCCACAATTATGGCCAGCAAGGCCACATGGCAAGGGATTTCCGCCAGCAAGCTCCAACACTCAGTTCCAGGATTTGTTATCTTTATGATTAGGTTGGCCATGTAAAGGCCAACTACCAATCTCTTGCCTCTAGGTTGGTGCATGCTCCAGCACCGACTACCTTGAGGATCACAGATGAGAGTCAGGATCAGATGGAGCCCTTGAGGGCTCGAGGGCGCGCTTTCTAGCATACCACCAAGGAGGCCAAAGCAACACCAGATGTTGTGACTGGTATGTTTCTATCTGTTATCTTATTGATTATGTTTGTATTACGCTTATATATTTGTACCTTTGGTAGGTACGTTCCTAGTGAACTCCTTTTCTGCTTTACTATTGTTTGACTTGGGTGCGAGTTAGTCCTTTGTTTATCGGTCATTTAGTAGTGTGTTCACTATGCCCTTGGGTGAGTTGGAGTGTCCGTTGCGAGTTTCTATGGCCTACGAACACGGGTTTTTTTGCTTCTTCATTGAATCAGGGTTGCATTATGGAGATCTTTGAGGTATCCTTCCCGATCGATGTGTTCCCTATCCACATGGGGGATGTCTGCGTGATTGTGGGTATGGATTGGTTGAGCAGTTTCGGTTCTATGATCAATTGTGAGAGTCAGCGCGTGGTAGTTCGAACCCCAAGTAGGGGAGAATTGGTTATTTATGGAGAGGGCACCAGGATAGGTTTAGGGTTTTGTTCTGCAACCAGAGCTCGGTAATATATTCTGCACGGGTGTGCGGGTTATTTGGCATATGTGGTGAATACTTAGGTTGGGGATCAGGTTTCAGTTTCAGAGGTCCTGGTGGTCAGGGAGTTTGCCGATGTATTTTTGGAGGAGTTACCCTGTGTGCCTTTTGAGAGGTAGGTCAAGTTCAGGATCGATCTTGTGCCAGGTGCACCCTCGATTGCCAAGGCGACATCATTTGGCACCGCCTGAGATGCGGGAGCTATCATCTCAGCTGCAAGGCAAGCAGTTCATCTGACCGATTAGTTCTCCGTGAGAGCGCTAATTTTATTCGTCAAGAAGAAGGATGGTTCACACCGGATGTGCATCTATTACTAGGAGTTGAAAAGGTTAAGGGTGAAGAATCATTGTCCCCTTTCACGGATTGATGATCTCTTTGATCAGTTGCAGGGTGCATCTTGGTTCTCCAAGATATATATGAGGTCCGTATATCATTAGGTCATGATGAAAGAGGAGGATGTGGAGAATATCGTGTTTCAGATTCGTTATAGGCATTACGAATTCGTGGTGATGCCATTTGGGATCACCAATGTGCCTGCGGTATTTATGGATTTGATGAATCAGATATGCAGGTTGATGCTCAATCGTTCGGTTATCATGTTTATTGATGATATCCTGGTATATTCCAGCACCAGAGAGCAGCATGATAAGCATCTTCATGAGCTTTTGGGGGTTTTAGGCGAAAACGACTTTATGCTAAGTTCTTGAAGTGCGGATTTTGGTTACGAGAGGTTTAGTTTGTTAGACACCTCATTAACCAGGACGTGATATTGGTCGATCCGGCCAAGATCAAGGAGGTGATGAAATTAGAGGTTCCAAATTCTCCCTAGGACGGGATATTAGGAATGGCAAGGTACTATTGGAGATTTATTGAGGATTTCTCCAAGATAGTAGTACCCCTCACTCGTCTGATGAGGAAGGGGTGGATTTTCGGTGGGGCCCTGAGTAATAGACATCATTTGAGACCCTTCGGTAGAGGCTATGCAAGGCCCCAATTTTGACCCTCCCTGAGGGAATTGAGGATTTTGTGGTTTTTTATGATGCGTCCATCACTGGTTTGGGTCGGCCCTCATGTAGAGAGGACGAGTGATAACTTATGGTTCGCGACAAATGAAGTCACATGAGTCAAGGTATCCCACACATGATCTTGAGTTGGGGGCTATGGTTTTTGCCCTCAAGATTCAGAGGCATTATCTTTATGTGGTCCGCTATACTATCTACATGGATCACAAGAGTTTGAGACATGTTACAGATCAGCCAAACCTGAACATGATGCAGCACAGGTGGCTAGACGTAGTCAAGGATTACGACAACAAGATCCTTTACCATCCGAGTAAAGCGAATGTGGTGGAGGATGCCTTGAGCTGCAAGGCGGTTGGACCTTCTGATGGGGTGTCATGTATGAGGATATCAGTGGATTCTCCGCTTGTGGATTTGATTAGGGAGGCTCAGGCTGAGGGTGTTCGGGAAAAGAATAGAAAGATTGAGAGGATTAGGGGTGAGATCGCCATATTTTCCACAGATAGTCATGGATTGTTGACTCGTTGTGGTCGAGTATGGGCTCTTATGTCTGGTGGGATCAGATAGATTGTGTTGGAGGAGGCTCGTAAGTCATATTCTTATATCCATCCAAGGGCCACCAAGATGTATCAGGATCTGAGATTCAACTATTGATGGCCATGTATGATGAGGAAGATCACATGGTATGTTTGAGAGGTGCTTGACGTGTAGGATGGTCAAGGTTGAGCATCAGGGTCCGCATGGCAAGGTGCAACCTCTGGTGGTTCCCGTGTAGAAATGGGAGCAGATTTCAATGGACTTTATCACTACGTTGCCGAAGATGAAAAAGGGTTTTGATGCAATTTGGGTCATCGTACATCGATTGACCAAGAGTGCTCATTTCCTGGTGATTCGAGAGAGTTCATTGGCCGAGAAGATGGTCGATGTGTATATTCGCGAGATCGTTGCTCACCATGGGGTTTTTGTCTCTGTTGTTTCAGACCATGATTTTCGGTTTACCTCCTATTTTTGGTAGAAGTTCCATGAGGAACTGGGCACTAGGCTACCTTTCAACACAACTTATCATCTGCAGACCGAAGACCAGAGTGAGTGGACGATACAAACACTTGAGGATATGTTGTGTTATTTTGTTATCTCCAAAAGAACAAAGTTCTAGTTCATACAAATTCTTCGCTACTGACTCTCTAAAACAAGGGACTATATATATTACCACTAGAGACAAGACACAAAGGAATAACAGTCAACATAATCAGGTGCTGTTACCACTAACAAAAAAGCTAATACAGCCATAATACCAAAAAGACCAAACTACCCCTACAACCAAAAAGATAACAAAATAACTCTACTAAAGCAAATCAACTAAAAGCACTCTAGGATTAGTTGGGGCTTATCATGATCCTATGTTATTGATTTTGGTCGGAGCTAGGACAATACCTACCTCTTGCGGAGTTATCCTACAATAATAGTTTTCACTCCAGCATTAGTGCTCCACCTTATGAGCTTTTGTATGGGTGGAGGTGTCGTACCCCAGTTTGTTGGGCTGAGGTTGGTCACATGATTATGAGGAGAATATAGGTGGTCCTTCATACTACAAAGATGATACATTAGACCAGGAAGAGATTACATAATGCTTAGAGTTCGCAGAGGAGCTATATCGACCGACGTCGATCTGAGTTGAAGTTTCAGGTCGGCGATATGGTGTTTTAATGGTCTCACCTTGGAAAGGTGTGATTCACTTCAGGAAGAGGGGGAAGTTGGGTCCCCGATATATTGGGCCATTCTGGGTTATTTCCAGGGTTGGTAAGGTCGTCTACAGATTGGAACTTACTGAGGATTTCAGTCAGATTCATAGCACTTTCCATGTTTCGCAGTTGCGAAAGTGCATACTGGATGAGGACATGGTTGTGTCATTGGGTGATATTCGGGTTGATTAGTGCCTGAACTATGTTGAGAGACCAATAGCTATTCTGGAAAGGAAAGTAAATATTTTACAAAGCAAAGAAGTACCTTTGGTAAAGGTACAATGGGAGCATCGGATGGGATCCGAGTGGACCTGGGAGTCGGAAATGGAGATGCAGGAGCATTACCCAAATTTATTTGCTACAACAAACTTCGAGGAAAAAGTCTAGATCAAGTGGGGGAGAGCTGTAGCATCCCGGGCTTTCAGGTATTTTCAAATCCTTCCTTTTGTATTTTAATATGCCATTTTCAGTCTATGGAGTATAAAAGAGTATCCTTAAGAAGCCATAACGGCAAAGTGGTAATTTTTGGGAGCATGAGTAGTACGATGGCGTACATGTAGGTACGTTAGGCGTTCTAGGGCACACCCAATGTGACAACCCGAAATTTCTTTTTATGTAAACCGTTAAAAAACAATCAGCTCAGATTTGTTTATGCTATCATTTAACATTGTTTGGGGTCTATTTGGGTATTCTAAGCTCAGTACAATCAAGGTTTAGGTTCAAGAGTGAGTTAGCATAAGTCATAACATAACATTCGGTCCAAACACTCCTTTAAAAGGAGTGTGTTAGAACAATGTTCTATCAAGATCGTATGATTCTAAGCAAAATATAAATAAGAACGTAATTAAGAACACAAGTATTGCACTGAATATGTCGAATGATTAATGCAAATATACCCCAGAAGAGCTCGATAAAGAACTTCAATCTGTAGAGGTATATTAGGGTTACAAGAATCAACGTAATCGACTATTCTATATTATACGCATACATGCATGCATATATTTATAATAAAACCCTAACAACTTATCTAGATAAAAGGAAACTATTCTAGATAACTACGGATGGACAAGCCCAATCTGATTACAAAACAAAAAGGCCCAAGACGCAACACTAAAATAGATAACAATCTCCCCCTTTGCATCCTTGGAGCAGAAACTTCATTCCCTTTTCACAGCAGAGGGGTTTTCACCGTTTCAAATATCCTCGGTATAATGTCCAGAATGTGATGTCTAAACGTTATGTACCACCGAAGCATATCTGTTAAGTTCTTTTTATTTGCTGTTGAGTTTTGCTTGCATCGATGAATGATATTGATTATATGCTCCAGACAGTCTATTGAAAACAGATGCTTGTCAACCAATGCAAACAGAAACTTGTGCCTTTCACCCTTAGTGAACATAACAGTCAAATTCGCTGAATCAATCTACCCCAACTTCATCTTATTCACATCACCGGGCTTAGACGTAGGCTTGACTGTTGGTTTCTTGTTCATCACCTTTGCTATCTCCTGATCCATAGTGGCAAGCTCATGGACATAGGAGGCCAACATTATTTTTAGATGTTTCAGAATCGGCTCATACTCCCTTTGATTTGAGAGCAGAATGTTGTATAGCAAAATCCAATCATGTGGATTAAGATTAGGAAGATCTTCCAGAGAAATGAAATATTTCGTGTTTGCTGTACCACGGTTGATCTTGAAGTTTACATTCACAAATCTCCCAGCAAGTGATGATTTTAGTACCTTGACTCTTGTAATTTTCTGTGCACTCCAAGTCAAGTACTGCGGTTGACCATTCTTCAAATAGAAATCGACTAACTCTCTGTCAACCTTCTGATTGGGATAAGGAACCTCAGTAGTGACTTCGAAGCAATGAAAGGTAAATGCTTTTCTTGTGATTGGCATGTCAAACTGTGAGTCCTTTGAATTGTCACAATCAAAAGAAGCAATCAGTTCCAACCAGTACATAGAAGGAAACTCAATCGCCTGATTGATGAGTGTGTCTCTGTCCCATTCTAGAAACAGAGTCTTCTTGCATTGCAAGACATCCTCCTCTTCCTTATTCTTTCTCTCTCTTGCTTCTGCCTCTTGAGCCACCTTCAAAGTTTCATCAAGCTCTCTGTCCCTCTTCCTTCTTTTGAGGGCTTCAGCGATAGTCTCTTCAGTATCAATATCACTATCGGCTTGAACTTTCTTTCCAGAAACCGAAGCTAAATTAACCTTCGGTACTGTTTTGGCTGTACTCTCTTCTCCCCCTTGTTTCAGAAGAAAGACCTTCTCCGAGACACCCTTCATTTCACTTAGAATTATAATTGCAGGAAGGAGTTTGGTCTAGAGATGCTTCCGGATGGTTAAGGTCAAGATGGGATCATGAGCTTCAAGAAGAGTGGTTAATATATTTTTCACATCACCAGCACAACTTTGATAAAATGCCCGTTGAGTCTTTAACAGAGAGATCTCTTTTTCTGCCTAGGCCAGTTGAACTTTTTGGAGATCAATTGTCACTTGGTGTTTTATCAGGTCCTCCTTCAATGTACTTTTTGCAGAAAGAGAAGCAAAACGAGAATCCAAAGATTGAAGAAAAGATGTGGATTCTGTTTTGAGATCAGTACGAAGGGCTTCAAACTTTGTAGT
Organism: Lactuca saligna; assembly: GCF_052625555.1. NCBI lineage: Eukaryota > Viridiplantae > Streptophyta > Magnoliopsida > Asterales > Asteraceae > Lactuca > Lactuca saligna. The sequence continues at coordinate 49,902,292 of NC_136423.1, forward strand.
TTCATCCTGAAGAGTTTTAGAGAAGGAGTCCACCGAAGCTTGATATTTGGCCGCATTTGTATCAGCATGAGCTTTAAGAGAATCAAGGAAAATCTGAGTTGTGTGAACAACCTCACTATCCTCCTTTGTGGCCTTTGAACAAGAAGTGGTTGATTGATCAACTGCTGCTGTTGATTTATCAATAGCTTCGGTGTATTGCTGAATGGTAGTCTCCACGAAGGCTTTTAAAACAACACTCCATAAGCTTTGCTGTCTTCAAGCAGTCGGTCCAACTTTGCATTGATGTCCTGGATATGTTGACTGGTGACAGGAGCATCAGCATCGTTATCTGTTGGAATCCTGTGAGGACTGTAATATAAAGAATCATAATCTTCATCATCTCCACCAAGAGTAGCACCAGAGGTAGAGGATGGGGTTGGGGACGGTGGTATGTTGATAACAGGAGTATTAATCACAGTAGTAGCCCCTGTATTAGATACATTGACTTCTACTGGGATTTTGGGAATGGTGGTAGTGATGGATTCGGTTGTAAGAGGAGTTGAGATAGGTGTAGTTGAGACAGGAACAGAGGTAATGATGGTTGAAGTGGGTAGAGAAGTTGGTTCAGTAATAATGGGTGGTATATCGGTAGGAACAGAAAGTGGAGCTTTCTGTTTTGGTGATGGGGGTGGAGTGGAATTTTTTGTGAGTTGAGGAGATGGTGGAGGAGTTGGAATTTTAGTAGTTTTGGGAGTGGCTGGTGGAGTTGGAAGGTACTTTTAGGTGATGGAGGTGGGGTTGGAGATCTTTGAGGTGTCGGCTCTCTGGTGGAAACCTGAGGATTCTCGGCTTCTGCTTCTTGGTCCTCAACGGTATCAGGTCCAGGAGAAAGGTTTCCCTTGGGTCTGTTAGCCATTTTCTTTATCTTCTTCGGTTTTGATTGAGAATCATCTCCTTCAATAGACTTTCATTTTGAAGATTTTGGCTTACGCTCCTTAGTTTCTTCTTTTTCTTTCTTTACGACCCGCTTGCCTCTGTTAGCAGGCTGATCCAAGGCATCCAGGGCAGCTTGTTGTTCTTCAGACAGAACCCTTGGACCAACAGGAGAGAGTTTACTGTAATCGGCCATCACTTTGCTTTGTGCCGAAACACACCTGTACATAGATTTCGGAATAGATCCATAGTGGAGAAACTTACGTGGATCGGATAAGATGATCTTCTTTGTGTGGAATGAGGCGATAGAGGCAAGAAGAGCATCCTTCATGACAGGTATTTCCAAGGAATCCATGGTCTTCTTTGTAATCAAGTTCCAGAAATGACCACAAGAGATCTCTGAATGACAGGTCGTTGTGTTTAAACTTTGCACCACTTGGGACCAGATTATAGTGCCATAATCTAGGTTGATCCCGTTGTATAAACCATAAAGAATGGTAAGAAATCCCTTGCTTGTTGTGTCTGAACCACCACTTCTTTCCGCCAAACCCTTGATTAGCAATGTCAGCAACCCATTCCACTGCGATGGCAAACACGATTTCTTGACCTTTGCAATCGATGTAAGCACATCCGTGTATCCCATCTCATCCATCATCGTGAAGAGTTGGGTTATAGTGATGAAATCAGGTGAAATGATTGAAGAATCAACTGCAAGCCCTAGAAGTGAACAAAACCTCGCCTTAGAAATCGAGGATTTCTTGTCATGAATGATGAAGTAGATACGATCTTTATTCTTGTCATAAGTCGCCGATGAGTAGAATTGTGATAGCAGTGACATTGGAACCGCTTCGACTTGGGTTAGGGCCAATAACAGGGGGGAATACTTTAGACACTCCACGACATGCAGCATATATGAGACATATAAGAATGAACTCATTTCGATTATCATGTTTTGGTTGGGTTTGATTGTAAGCAAGGAGGATGTTGCAGTTTGATCATGTGCAGAAGATGAAGTCGCCATTGATGAACGAAGAAGAAGATGAACAGTGTGAACTTGTATGAGAGAGATAATCCGAGATTGGTAAATGACAAATAAAACGATCACCCCTATTTATACCGTTGCCTGGAGAGAGAAAAACGTGATGATGAGGTTGCTAAAACGTCGCCTGAAAAAGCGCGATTTGATAGTGTGGTTAATCCCAGGAAAACGTCAGCACGCGTGGGTTTGAAACGGATCAAATTCACGCGCCTAAATCTTATCTTCGTATCGTTTGAAATTCCCTATATCCCCTTGTTTGGTTACAACCGATAACCAAAACTTATACCAAACAGCAATAAGAATGTTGGAAAATATTAATTTTCGTGCATAAGAGTGTGAAAGATAAAGAAATAAAGCAAGTGTGTATTGGACATGAGTGATGTCTTTTAGAAGACAGAAAGTAGAGGATTCCGGGCAAGAATCACTTCCTTCAAAGTCAAGAGAGACTTGAAGTGCTTGTGTGGTTTCCCGAAAAATACGATCAACTGTTTTTAATAAACATTGATAGGCTTCTTTTGATCATAGGCATTGGGTGGCTGTCCTCTAACTGAACATTGAGTTTTAACATAAAACCGATTGTTGGTAGAGGTACGTGTGAGACCGATGTGATCTATCGAACAGGTAGGTGGGATTTATTATGTTAATGACTTATAGGAAGCAGAAATCTCAAAAAAAATAAACTGGACCTCTTTGGAAAAAAAAAATCTTAGCTGTAGACGATTTCATAAAAGACCACGCAAAATAAAAAGAGATTTCCTTAGGTAACCAGTTAATGCTTGAGTATATCACTCACCATCAATTCATTTTTGGTGTCGGATTTTGGGTTTCACTTAGAACGTGGTAATCGTATCCAAGATCATAAACACAGATGTTGTGTAACCATAAACCTTAGTGGTAAAGACCGAAAGTCTCAAGGGTTACGTTAGTGAACCGAAGGTAGATGGAGAAAATAAGGATGTGGTTAAGGAACCGAATGTACCTTCTGCTAGATAATCGTGACAGAGCAGAGAAACTCTTAACTCAAATGAGAAGAGTAAGGTAGCTCTAGACCGAGTGAGGTAAAATAGCCTGATTTGGAAGAAATGATGGGTATCGATCAAATCATTAAGGCTTACTCAAGATCATAGAGGCTTATGACAACATACAACAACATGCTTCTAGGGACCCTTAACTAGGTTATGTGAAAGTTGAAACATACCTGTTTTAGATCTATCGACGGTTATACTTGTGTTTACCTATTAATGACAGACACCAAACAAAACAAACAAGCAATTGAAACAAATAAAATATTTTTTAAGTAATTTTCCGAAAAAGAAATAAAAACAGAAAGATAAAATATTTTTGGATTTTTGAAATTTTCTGAAAAAGAATAAAAACAGAAAGAAAAAATATTTTTGGATTTTTGAAGTTTTCTGAAAAAGAATAAAAACAGAAAGATAAAATATTTTTGGATTTTTGAAATTTTCTGAAAAAGAATAAAAACAGAAAAAATTAAAATATACAACCGAAACCTTATCTTATTAATGAGAGTAGCAAAATAAATCGATCATTCAATGTTCCTCTGTTCTGGAGAATTATGGAGCCGAGATAGACAGAGCGGTCTGTACATGTCGGTTCCCCAAAAATCTAGAGTAGAGATAGACCGAGCGGTCTGTCTATCTCGGTTGTCTTAATTTTAAAGAGAGATTTGAGGATTCGGTACCGACTCTCCTTTTATCATACCCAAACCTTGTAAGATGTTATTGAAGGTTGTTTCTGGTAAGGCTTTGGTAAAGATGTCAGCCAGTTGATCAACAGAACGAACAAAATGTACTTCTACGTTCCCGTCTTCTACATGATCCTTGATGAAATGATACCTAAGTTCAATGTGCTTGGTTTTCGAATGTTGCACTGGATTATGACAAATCCTGATTGCACTTTCAGAGTCACAATAGAGAGGGATCTTTTTCATACTCAGCCCATAATCTCTTAACTGACTTTGAATCCAAACAACCTGAGAGGTACATGATGCGGCAACAATGTATTCTGCTTCTGCTGTGAATAAGGAAACACAGGTTTGTTTCTTTGATTGCCAACTGACAAGTTTTCCGTCAAGGAATTGACATCCCCTGGTAGTGCTTTTCCTGTCCAGTCCACATCCTCCAAGATCAGCATCTGAAAAGGCTTGTATGAAGAATCCAGATCTTGCAGGATACCATAGACCAAGAGATGAAGTCTTCTTTAGATATCGAAAAATATTCTTCACAGCAAGCATGTGGGGTTCTCTTGGATTAGCTTGAAACCTGGCACAATAACAAACAGAGAACATGATATTTAATCTACCAGCTGTTAGATACATAAGGGATCCTATCATTTGTCGATAAAGAGTTATGTCCACAGCCGGTTTCTCCAGGGATGGAGTTAGCTTGGTGCCGAATGCCATGGGAACCTTTACTTTTGAATCACCCTTCATTCCAAATTTAGTCAGCAGATTTTTGGTGTATGCTTCCTGGTTTATAAAGATACCTTCTGGTCCCTGCCTAATATTCAAACCAAAGAAAAAGTTAATTGGACCCATTGTGCTCATTTCAAATTTAGTCTCTATCAACTTTCTAAATTCAACGGTTAAGCTAGGATTCGTGGAGCCGAAGATGATATCATCGACATAAATCTGAACAATCATCAAATGTTCGCCTTCGTTCTTTCGAAAGAAGGTTGGGTCAACTGAACCTTGTTTAAACTTTGACATTTTTAGAATGCGAGTAAGAGTTTCATACCAGGCTCTTGGTGCTTGCTTTAGCCCATAGACAGCTTTATCCAGTACATAGCAATGATCCGGGTACTTTGCATTCACAAAACCAGGTGGTTGCTCAACATAGACAGTTTCTTCTAATTCTCCATTCAAGAATTCACATTTGACATCTATTTGGAAAACTTCGAAGTTCTTGTGAGCGCCATATGCTAGAAAAATTCGAACAGACTCTAATCTTTCTACAGGAGCAAAAGTTTCTTCATAATCAATCCCTTCTTCTTGACAATAGCCTTTTACAAGCAACCGAGCCTTGTTACGAATGACATTACCTTCTTTCTCCAGCTTATTCCTAAACACCCATTTCAAGCCGACAACAGAGGCATCTTTCGGTGTAGGAATCAATCTCCAAACTCTATTTCGTTCGAATTCATTGAGCTCATCCTGCATTGCTTGATCCCAATCAAAATGATCAAGTGCAGCATTTACGGTTTTCGGCTCTATTTTGGAGATAAAAGAGTTAAACATACAAAATTCCACTTTAGAGAATAATGCTGTTTGTTTCGCCTTCAGTTGACATCTAGTAAGAACACTTTCGGAGGATTCACCAATAATTTGCTCTTTGGGATGGTCTTTTGTCCATTTTACTAACGGAGGATAGCTTGGATCATATTTTGGATTTAGTTCTGCTTCAACTTCAACTTCAACATCTGACTGATCCCCTTCACCTTCGTCAGTAGAACTATCTCTTGTTTTCTCCTTCTCCCCCTCGACTGGCGAAGTGAAGCCTTTGTCTTCAGCATAATCGGCAGTGGGTATCTCCCCCTCGATTGGACTATCACCTGTTGATTTCGGTTCAGTTGTTTGAGTATCAATTGAACTATTAGATGTGGGAGTGGAATTTTGATTCTCCCCCTCAACAGGAACTCCATATGGTTTGCAAGTGGTAGAGTTCTCCACCTGGAACGTTGAATCGGTGTTTGAAGTACTAGGTGATGGTTTAGGAGTAGGTGTTTCGGTTTCCATTGATTTGGCAGCTTCGTCTATTACTTTCTTCAGATTATGTACCTTGTTGTCTGCTGCTGTTGCCTCCGAATGAATTGCCTTTTCTGGTTCATCAAATAACCGAATGTATTCATCAAACAGATTGGATATTGGAACCGAGACCTGTCCAAATTCTAGGAATATATCTCCTGAAGCATCTTCTGTTCTTTGAACCTTCTTAATGTAATTGTCGTCAAAGGTGACATAATAAGTCTCTTCTATTCTTTTGGAACGCTTGTTCAACACCCGGTATGCTTTTGATGACAGAGAGTAACCTAGAAAGATCCCCACATCGGCTTTAACATCAAACTTATTTCGGTTTTCTTTAGAATTAAAGATAAAGCACCTGGAACCGAAAATGTGGAAAAACTTGACGTTTGGTTTCCGATTGTTTAAGATCTCATAAGGAGTTATCGAGAATCTCTTGTTGAGCAAGGACCGATTCTGAGTATAATAGGCAGCAGCAATGGCATCAGCCCAAAAGTATAGAGGTAGAGAGGCATAACTGAGCATGGTTCTAGCTGCTTCACACAACGATCGGTTTCGTCTTTCAACAATCCCGTTTTGCTGTGGTGTATAAGGGGCCGAAAAATTGTGTGTTATCCCCTTATCAGCCAGAAAGTCTTCGAAATCCTTGTTTTTGAATTCCAGCCCATTGTCACTTCTGATGTTTCTCACTATCTTATTTAATTGAACTTCCAATTGTCTGATGAACATCTTCGACTTGGGAGTTGCATCTGAAATCTGTTTAAGAAAGAAAACCCACGTGAAGCGTGAAAAATCATCTACAATAACTAGAATGTACTTACTTCCACCGATACTCTCTATAGCAGAAGGTCCACACAAATCGATATGTAACAGTTCAAGTGCTTCCACTATCTTGGTATTAATGCTTGTAGGGTGGCTTTTTCTGCTCTGCTTGCCCATTTCACATGCTGCACATAAATGCTCCTTATCGAACTTGAGAAGAGGAAGACCTCGAACGTGATCACCAATCACTAGTTTGTTGATATCTTTGAAGTTCATGTGAGATAGATGTCAATGCCAAAGCCAACTTTCATCAGTGTTTGCCTTTGATAGCAGACAGATAGTTGGTGTCCGTCGAATAGGATTAAGATTCAGAGGATACATTTCTCCTTTTCGTGCAGATTGCAGCAGAACTTTCTAGGTTTGTTTTTCTATTATCTCAGATCCTGCATCATCAAATGATACCTTCAAGCCTGTGCCCACAACTAATTGCGAGACACTGATGAGGTTGTGCTGCAATCCCTCTACATAAGCCACCTTCCTGATAAAGAAGTCTCCATTAGTTATCATCCCATATCCTTTGATTGTTCCATAGGAGTTGTTTCCAAACTTCACTGAACCACCATCCTTTAGAGACCGAAACTCCCTTAATTCCTCCTTTCTTCCTGTCATGTGACGCGAGCAGCCACTATCTATGTACCATGCGTCGTCAAACTGCTCATCACTGATTACCTGCAAATTCAAGCAGATTTAGGAACCCAAAGTTTCTTGGGTCCTGGTGAGTTTTTCACAGAGAAAGGAATAACAATAGAAGCATCAACTAAATAAGTTCGTTTAACAAGAGTTGTTTGATCTTTTCTTTTGATGGTGAACACCTTGATTTTTGTTTTATCTTCTTTAAATCTTAATGGATGTTCATTAGATGGTTTAGTGTTTTTCGTTTGATTCTTAGGTTTAAGGGAGGATCTCTTATGTTCATTCTCAGGTTCTGATACCAGTTTGCCTTTTCCTTTGATGTCCTTAGAGGAATTTGTTTTATCTTGGAACCTGGAGGATCCATGTCTAGAATTGGGACCGAAACTGGTGTTAGGACCAAATCTGGATCAAGAGCCGAATCTGGGTTTATGACCGAAATTGGGTTGATGACTGAAACTAGGTTTAGGACCGAACTTGGGTCGAGGACCGAAACTGGGTTTAGGACCGAACTTGGGTCGAGGACCGAAACTGGGTTGATGACCGAAATTGGGTTGATGACCGAAATTGGGTTTAGAACCGAGACTTGACTTTCGGTTTTGGGATTTGGAATAATAGGAATTAGGACTGAAATTTTCCTTTAACTTTTCCTTTCCTTTATCCATGGATTCTTTCCTAGGAGGCTCATAGTTAGGATTTTGAGAATTCCAATGCCTTTTCCGTTCATTCAGATTCGAGGCATATCTTTGATTTCTGAGTCTTTTCTGTTCAGCTAGCTCCTTCTGAGATTTGTGAACATTGAAGATGGCCTTTGGTTTCTCCTTCTGATTTGCAGTTGTCTTATTTTCCATTCTGGTTTCGATGGTTTCCTTAGTTTGAACTTCTGGTGCTTCCTGTCTCTTGAGTGGACCTTTCAGTTCTTTCCTCTCGATTGGAACATCAGGTTGCATTGATGGTTTTTCAGGAAAATCTTTAGTTCCGCTTGTGCTGGGAATATCGAAACTGGAAGGTTTATTGATGGGTTCTGGTAGGTATCGTCCTTTGACTCTCCATGTGGTTTTCTCAGACAGACCCACAGTTTCATCTGCATTGTCAATGGGAGCAGACCAGAAATAGTCTTCACATCCTTCAGCGTTATCCTCGTCAAATATTACCCTTAATTCTATAGTTTGTCTCTGAGTAACTCCAGTCACAGCATAAACTTGGTTTGGTACGGTCTGTACCTTCTGATAGACCAAGGCCTTTTCTTTGAGTTTCGGTTTCTGTTCCTTTGACAGACGAGCAAACTCAACTGAATTTTCTGAAATAAGAGGTTTTCGCTCTTGGTTTCATTTTTCACAAACTTAGAACAATCAACAACATCTTCTACTGAGATTTCACTCATTTCACTCTCCGTTTCAAATTCAGAAGAATTATCTATGTTTATTTTATTATCCTTGACAATTTTGGCATTTGATTCATCAAATGTTTGTATAGTTTCGGTTTTAATTTTCAGCCTATCATTTTCATCTAAGATATCTTTTAACATACTTTTATGTTCCTTAGAATCGATGAAAGTTTCTATCTTATCTAAACCTAGCCTATATGACATGGATGTTTCTTCAGAGGATACTTCTGATTCACACTCAGCTATAACATCATCTTCCTTAAATTCAAGAAAGGGCAAAATCATTTTATGTATTTTCTTTCCAATTTCACAATTAAGATGTAATTGAGAAATATTAGTATAAAGACGCTTAGCAATTAAACAGAAAACATTTCTTTGTTTTAACAATTTCAAATTGTCTCTTTGCAAATAAATACACTCATCCTTAGCCCTAACTAACTCTGCTTCCTTCTGCTCAATCCAGATCCTTCTCTCCTCACTTTTTGAAGACACCCTGCCGAGTTGGTCAGTTAGATTGGAGTTTGCTAAGCGGGTTTGCATGAGGCTACTACTTAGGTTGGAAAATTTAAAGTTTAGTTCATTTAATTCTTCTAGATATTCAGTTTTGGGAATTTTAAGAGATTCAAGGATAGAATGTACCTTTTTGATCAATCGATCGCAGTCGTTGATCTTCTCACTCATCGGCTTGGCTGCAAAACACTTGTTTTCAGTCATGTTCGGTTCTGTGTCTGCACTTTCGGTTGATGGACCAATAGTGACGATAAAGCATTTTCCACCAGAACCTTCATTCTTTGCCACAAACACCTTTCCATGAGTGAGTCTTCTAACCTCTTCGTCTTCAGAGTCTGTTGACCAGACTTCTACACCACCGAACTCATCTTCCCCTGCATTTTCTTGTACAATTAGAGCATTCATCGAGCTGTTGGAAGCCTTTTTCTTCTTGACTTCTTCAAGTTTACGCATGTAATACGCTTCATCATCTTCACCCTCTCTCTTCTCAGCCATCTTTCTTAACATGCAATCTTTGGCAAAATGGTTATTGCCGTGACAATATTTGCAGTCGTATCCAGAGTCTCCTACAAGCTTGTTTTGATTTTTTCTCTTCCACCTTTTGAGAAGAGACTTTCGGTTCCTCTTTTGCTTTCTCAGAACTATAACTTCCCTGCCAATTTCGGTTCTTATTGGTGGGAAATTTTCTTCTTGCGAATTTCTTTGGATTTGTTATCATTAAAGCATACTCCTCACTTGTAAGATCACATTCTGACATGTCTGACTCTTCTTCTTCCTCAACGGCACTTTTTCCTTTAGAGACAATAGCCAGTGATCCCATGCCAGAGACCACTTTCGCCTCCTTAGTTACCACACTTTCATGTGACTTTAGTATCCCAACTAGTTTCGCTAGTGAATAGGATTTGAACTGTTCATGCGCCTTCACAGTGGAAACCACAGCCATCCATTCTGGTCTGATCCCGTTCATGAATGCAACTTTCTGTTCGATCAGCTTCCTCTCAATTCCATGCTTGATCATCTTACTTAAAAGATGATTGAACCGATCAAAGGTCTGAATGAGCTTCTCTTCAGGTTTCTGTTCAAAAACTCCAAATTCTGACAGCAACAGAGTTTGAATGGAGTGTTCCAAATCTTCATCAGTTGAGTAGAGTTCCTTCAACCTATCCCAGATCTCCTTAGTAGTTGTGCATGAGCCTACAAGCCGAAAGGTGTCAGATTGTAAGGTGAATCTTATCATTCACATGGCTTTAACATTACACAGGATCTTGTCCTTCTCATCTTGTGGAATCTTCTGAACATCTGTCACCAACTTGTTGTAATCCTTTTGTGTCTTGACGATCGTGTTTGCTTCTGAATGCACAAAAGGTCCAAGAATGATAGCTTCCCAGATGAGATAGCCATTATCTTCAGATCCAACCACGTAATCTAGTGATGAGCCCATACTTCGTAGTCTTGAGTGTAGAGTATGGGAACTCTAGTTGTAGATCCGATGCTGTTTGAGATGTTAATTGGGTTTGTATGCGTATCGTCGTGAGACATGGTGAGCTGCTAGAATCTTACCTGTAAACTTGAGATTAGGGTTTTATCAAAAGCTGAGTAGTCGTCGTTAAGAAGACGATGACTTCGATAAAAGCGGAAACCCTAAATATTTGTGAATACAGAAGTAAAGTGTATTGATCACACAATCTCCTGTTCTAATACCAATTGTTAGAACAATATTCTATTAGGATCGTATAATTCTAAGAAAAATATAAATAAGAACGTAATTAAGAACAGAAGTATTGCACTGAATATGTAGAATGATTAATGCAAAGATACCCAGAAGAGCTCGATAAAGAACTTCAATCTGTAGAGGTATATTAGGGTTACAAGAATCAACGTAATCGACTTTTCTATATTATACGCATACATGCATGCATATATTTATAATAAAACCCTAACAACTTATCTAGATAAAAGGAAACTATTCTAGATAACTACGGATGGACAAGCCCAATCCGATTACAAAACAAAAAGGCCCAAGACGCAACACTAAAATACTTAACAGAGTGTACGGCCGCAAAAATGAGTTTACGGTCGTACACCCCCACTCACCCCTCATGGCCGAAAACTTCCCCTGTATATGGAGTACTTAGCCTTCATTCATCACTTTACACACTATCAAGTCTAGTGATTCCTCTCTCTCTACCTTCATCGAGTTTCTTCAAGATCTTCAAAGGTGTAAGTGTTTCGCACCTTGATTTGTTGCTACATTCCTTATTCTAGTGGTGAATCCATGTTTCATCTCATAAATTTCATCATTTGCTAGATCTTCATCTTTCACCAAGAATATACACTAGTTCTTGGTGGCTAAAAACTCTCTTCAAGCTTCCAACTAGAAATGCTTGATTTTCACCTTGAAATCGACCCAATAAGCATAAACACAAAGGGTTTACAGCTGTAAACCCATGTGTACGGACGTACACACCTCATGGGCCGTAAACCCTAGTTGTTGGTCAAAGATTGGCATTAAACTCTTCTTTAAGCTATGCATGGTACCTAGAACACTTCCAGGAGGCTAGAAAGGACCTTAAAACACCGCAAAATGCACACTTCTTCAAGAGTGTACAGACGTATACTCCTTGGGCGTACATCCATGGGTCGTAAACCCATGTTCCATACACTCTTGGGCCGCAAACCCATGGCCGCACACACCTTTGTGTGGCCGCAAAGTTCCCTCTTTCAATCACATATGATTCTAACACTTGGTTTCAAGTGTTTCCTAGTCCCTAAGGTGGTTTCCTTGCATAATCAGTTGTGGTTTACCCTAATCTAATACATATATGTGCTAATATATGTTAAATAGGATCCGTTTGTATTCGAGACATTTGACACTCAACATCCCTATCGACCTTACATTCGAATCACACAACAAATAGTGAGTTCATACCCCTATGCTTTTATGGTTTTTAACGTTTTCAGGGGGAATACAAGCCAAACACAAAAAGTTTTTGTGAACTAAAACATAAAGGTTTTCAACGAGTTAAAACTTATGCAATTGATACAAACCAACCTTTTCATAAAGCATATATATATATATATATATATATATATATATATATATATATTATCCCTTTTGTAATATGCGGAGCATAAGAGACGTTTTTCTAAACATAATTGCATAGTTTTCAGAACAATTTACAAATCAAGTACAAAACATTTCAAGCAAACTATAATGGGTATAGTTTGGGGATTTCAATACATAGCGTTTACCGATTCAGATTTCATACATGTGTAAACATATAAACTATGACAGATTTAGTTTATGATATACATTACTACAAGAGTACAATAGTAAATAATTATTTAAGTATAATAATTTTTACTCTACAAGATAGACATACATCGAATTCAAGTACAAAAGAACATTACGTTTCACATATTATTACTTGTAAAGTCGTTAATCTAGTTGGGAGACATGTCCTTGGGCGCTTACAAACATAACTAAGTGGAGGACTGCCCTTATGAACCAGAGTCTCCTCGAGGGAGAACACGATTTTGTGTATAGATCTATACGGGATTGACAACCCCGCACCTTGCTGCTAGCTATAATAGGACCGACAGGTCTATGGGTGATAAAGTCATAGAGGGTAATTGCGCCCGATTTCACGCCGTATCAGTTTAGTATGGTCATAAAACTCGCCAGTAGATAGTAACGATATATTTACATAATAATATACTTCTCATGAACAATTACTTTAATAACATAAGTATGGAAAATACTTATGCATTACAGTTTCAGAACCATTAAAGCAACAACACATACTCAAGGGAAAATATAGGATTTTCTCAGATATACATCAGTACTTTACAAAAAAAATCAGAATAACAATCTATACATTGTTTACATTACTAGTGATAGTAAAGGATTTCATACAAGAGTTTTTGTACAAATCGAACAGAACATACTATACATACTGGTGGTAGCTAGGGTTTTCAGCAGAACATACCAATCATATAGTAACGAACAAATATGTTAGAAAATATTGGATTTTCTTGGGAAACATGCATACATTTTTCAAATTCATTAAATGATTTTCACTGCAAAACAATCTTATGAACTCACCAGCTTAATGTTGATACTCTTTCAAAAATGATTGTATTCTCAGGAAATCATTAAATAGGTACTCCTACAGCATTTTGAGAAGACGGAGCATATAGAGACACGTCTTTTACTTACATTGCCATACTTTTGGTGTATACAAACTTTGTATCAAACAGATCTAAATATTCATATTATATTGTAATGGTTGTGTTTACTTTGATTACTATGATGCAATTTTTGTGATACTACACATGATGTCCTCCACCCCTGAACGTTTCCGCCGTTCTGGTTTGGGGGTGTGACACCCTAGTATGATGGGCGTACACATATGTACATTGGGTGTACTAACGTCCGGGTGAAACCCTAATTTTTAGGGTTTGAAGAGTATTTAAGCACCTTTATGGATCATTTTTCCTCACTCTTTCAGCCTCCAAGTCATTGAGCTGTTTTTTAGCAAACCCTAACACCATGGTATTTTAATCTTTACGTTTGGTTCTAGAGTTTCTTGGTATGTGGAGTTGATAAGTTTTAGACTTGTTTCCCACCACGACCATTCCCAAGCATATGCTAGTCATCTCTCAGACAAATATAGTTGATCAGACTATATTCATCCCAGACCTGATTACATATCCTAAGGAATACTCGCAGTGTTCAACTCAACCTTTTACTTTGTATTGTCCTAGATATGACACTATACTGGCATGTATGCATGTATTCATACTTTTCATAAAAATATCATTTTAAAAGTATAGCTACGTGAAAAATGCTTATTCAGAGAGTTTTAGTCCCATTGTATTTATAGTTTGTATATCTTATATGGTTCGATATACTTAGTTCACTATAAACAATGCTCTGATACCAATCTGTCACAACCCCAAACCAGGATGCCGGAAACGTCCGGCAGCGGACGACTTCATTTATAGTATCATAACAATTGAGTAATAGTAAAGAAAGCAAACACAACCTATATATATATATATATATATGTATATATATATATACATATAATTGAAATAGTTACATCATTTGTACGCGTTATATTCTTCAATAGTCAGTTACAATATGTTGTCAAAAGATTTGTTAGACGCCTTAGCGTCTCATCCTCAAAAGCCGCTACTTACTTGTTTTACTAATTCCCTGAGATTACATTTTTTTTAAAAAGTGTCAACAATTAAGTTGGTAAGTTCATAAGCGTTTTTGTATGAGACATGTGCCGTTTTCCTTGTAAAATGATAGAGTGTATTTTCCAGAAAATCCGATATTTTCCTTTAAGAAAACATAAGTAACAGTTTGTATTTTAACACAAGTTTTATTGTGTTTTACTTTAATTCACCCCCCCCCCCCCCCTAAAATATAGAAAAAGACGTGTAAAAATGTAGGGGTATGAACTCACCTTATGTGAGGTTGTGGTTTGATAATGAGACGACGGTGAAAATCTTCGAGTTAAAACGATTGAAGTAGCCGTAACCTAAGGGTTTTAAACACATAATAATGTGTGAATATATGAACTATCATGAGATTTTTGTATGAACACTAGAGTATTTAGAACTTACAATGATCTTCTTATAGTAATACTTGATGAAATATAGCTCCAGAGGATATTTGATCTTAGAGAAAATACTTTCTATTTGAGAGAATATGAGGTGAGGTTGTTTAACTGAGAATGAGGAATGGTCTCTAATTCGTGTATTATATAGGAGGTTAAAAGATAAGAGGTGATAGTGAGTTGATGTTTACATTGGAAAGAGTAATATCACATTGGACATGTAATTTCAACCAATCAAGTGGCAACATATTAATATATTTATTGAGATTTCGGCCCTAATGTAACGACGTAAACTTTTCAACCAAAATTTTTATTTTTAAAACACATAAACTCATATAATATATTTCATGAAAATTATAAGTGTCTCAATGTCAACATAATATCACAATAAAAGTCAATTCCCAGAACCCTCAACATAATCTCAAACAGTTGTGTACAATCATGTCGGTGCCTTCCCGCAATCCTCGGATGTACTTGAAACACATAACACACAACACGGTAAGCATAAAGCTTAGTGATTTCCCCAAAATATCACGCACAAATAATTAGCCACTCGAGGCTATAGCTCTGGAATACCCTCCGGTCAATGTGTCTCAGTGGGACCCTCCAGTCCCACAACTCGTTGGACTCTCTGGTCCGGTCTGGTTGAGAACCCTCCGGTCTCATAGTTTGTTAGACCCTCCAGTCCGGTCTAAGTAACACATAATATATCATACAATACATTTCACGCAAACATACACAACTCAAGCAAGCACATAAGACCCTCTGGTCACACATAGTTACCACTCTAGGTAAAGTATAGTGAGAAGACTCACCTCGAAGTAAGCAAGCTAAAACACCTCATACAAGAATCACCAAATCAGCCTCTACCTAATAAATATGGCGATTATCTCTAATTAGACCAATTATACTAATAAGCTCCTACTAACTCCTCTCTAACTCTTGGCAAGGGTAAATATACTATTCTACCCCTCCATGGTCTCCATTACTCATAGTTGGTCCAAACTCCAAAAGGCAATGGGAGTCAACTTGAGTCAACAGTCCATGTTGACTCAACTCGTCGAGTGCACTGGGAGGACTCATCGAGTTCCCTCGTGCCCTCAAAGAACTTATGAAAACCAACTCTACTCGCCAAGTAGACCCGTCTACACAACGAAAGGGGCTAGTTATGGTTTCTCTCTGTGAAGTGTGGCTACCCAAGAAGGCTATAAGTACTTTTAAATAGGTCCCAAACCCAGGGATCGAGGGTTTCTCATTCAAGCGCCTACTCGGCGAGTAGCCTCTTGCACTCGTCGAGTAGGTCATTAAACCTTTGTTACCGTGCGCGACTAGACTCGACGAGTCATAGCATCAATTCGTCAAGCCGCTCTATAAACTTCAAAAATAAATAATCAAAATGATGTACCTCGGATTCCGAAACAATTCTCCACCACTAGAATTAGACTTCCCCCTCGAAGTCATGCTCCACAAATAATTCTGGATGATGCTCCCACATCTCTGACTCCGGCTCCTAGGTCAAATCGGACCCCCTCTGATGTTGCCATTGGACTTGAACCAGGGGCACTTCCTTGTTCCTCATAACTTTCACCTTTCAATCCAAAATCACGATTGGCCTTTCATTATAATCCAGGCTCGCCTTCACCTAAATTTCCTCTAGCGGTACCACTGCCGACTCATCGGCCATACACTTCCTTAACTGAGACACGTGGAAGGTGTTGTGAATCTGACTCAACTTCGTAGGTAGCTCCAACTGGTATGTCACCCTGCCCACTCTGGCGGTCACTTTGAAAGGACCGATGTACCGGGGTTCCAGCTTGCCCCGTTTCCTGAATTGGATCACCCTTTTCCAAGGGGATACCTTCAAGAGTACAAAGTCTCCGACCTAAAACTCAAGCTCGGATCATCACTTGTCCGCATAACTCTTCTGGTGGATTTGCGCCATCAGTAATCTCTGTCTGACTTGTTGAATTTGCTCGGTCATTTTCAGCACTATCTCCATGCTACCCATCACCACTTCTCCCCAGCAAATGGGAGTCCGAAACCTTCTCCCATACAGAAGCTCAAAGGGAGGCATATCAATACTCGAATGATAGTTGTTGTAAGAAAACTCAGCCAGTGGTATGTAGGTGTCCCAACTTCCTCTGAAGTCCATGACACACACACGCAACATGTCCTTAAGCGTCTGAATCGTCCGCTCGCTCTGCCTGTCGGTTTGTGGGTGATACGCGGTACTGAAATGCAAGCGCGTACCCAACTCCTCATGAAACTTCTTCCAAAATCTAGAAGTAAACGCATGTCCCGATCCAACACTATCGAAATTGGCACCCCATGACGTGCTACAACTTCTCTCACATATATCTCAACAAATCTCTCCGCATAAGAGCTCTTACTAATAGCAAGGAAGTGAGCACTCTTCGTCAATCGGTCCACAATCAACCAAATCGCGTCAACTCCTCGCGCAGTCCTTGGCAACTTGGTGATAAAGTCCATCGATATCTGCTCCCATTTCCACTGGGTAATCTCAAGGGGCTGTAATGGACCATGTGGATGATGGTGCTCTACCTTGACCAGGAGGCAGGTCAAGCACCTCTCAACTACCCACGCAACATCCCTCTTCATACAGGGTCACCAATAGTCTCTCTTCAGGTCTAAGTACATCTTAGTAGCCCCAAGATGGCTCGAGAACCTCGATCTATGCGCCTCCTTGATCAGCATACGCCGAGCTCCGCCCGTATAGGGCACCCAAATCCGCCCTCGGAAAGTCATAAGTCCTCAGCTATCAGTCACAAACTTGGACACCTACCCAATCACCCGCTCCCTCTTGCGGTTCTCCGGTTTCACGCCCTCCGCCTGGGCTTCTCGAATGGTATCCAAGACTGGAGTCATCATTGTCATCCTCATGCACACATATCGAATCGGGGCACTCTCCGCTTTAAAACTCAGGGCGTCGGCCACCATGTTAGCCTTGCCTAGATGATACAAGATCTCACAGTCATAGTCTTTCACCACATCTAACCATCGCCTCTGCCGCATATTTAGGTTGGGTTGATCCATTAGATACTTCAGACTCTTGTGGTCCGTGTAAATGGTACACCGAACCCCATACAAGTAGTGACGCCAGATCTTGAAGGGCGAACACCACCTCCCTCCAGCTCTAGGTCGTGGGTGGGATATCTCGTCTCATGAGACTTCAACTGCCTCGATGTGTATGCTATCACGTGTCCTTTTTGCATTAGCACTGTACCCAACCCGAATATAGATGCATCGTAATAAACCAAAAAAAATCCTCCATTCTTTCGGGAAGAGCTAACACCAGGGACTCGCACAATCACTGGCGAAGAGTCTCGAATGAGGTTCGCTGCTCGGAACCCCAAGCAAATGCAATGCCCTTGCGGGTCAACCTGGTGAGGGGGACGACAATCTTGAAGAAATCCCTGATAAATCTCCGATAGTAGCCGGCCAACCCCAAAAAACTCATGATCTTGGTGCGGGATCTCGACACCTCCCATCTCATAACTGCCTAAATTTTGGCCGGATCAACCAAAATCCCATTATGATTAATGATGTGTCCCAAGATTGAACCTCTCATAACCAGATACCACACTTGGAGAATTTGGCGAAAAGACTCTCTGATCTCAATACACCCAGAATCTCTCTCAAATGCTCCTCATGCTGCTCTCTGGATCTCGAATACACCAAAATATCATCGAAGAACACGATCTCCGATCGATCCAACATAGGCCTGCACACCCGGTTCATGAGGTCCATGAACGTTGCCAGTGTGTTGGAAAGCCCAAAAGGCATCACCATAAACTTGTTGTAACATCCCGAGTCCATGAGTGCAATTTCAGGGTTCAAAGTGTAAATATGAAAAGGGCAACTCGGCAAGTCCATGGGTGGACTCGGTGAGTAGGGTCGCGACTCAGGTCGCGTGTTAAGTGGCTATCTCGACGAGTCCAAGGCTGGACTCGATAAGTAGGCGCTGAGTAAGGGAAACCCTAATTTCGGGGGATGAGCCCTATATAAAGGACATTATACCCTCTCCCCAGACTCTTTACCCTCTCTTGAAGTCCAGAAAACCCTAAGGTGTGTTTGTGAGTGATTTGAGGGCATTGGAACCTTGGAGAAGAGATTTTGGAGGAGATCTTGGAGAGATAGGAGGCTTGGAGCAAGGGGATTTGCTAAGAATTGGATTTCTCTTCTGTTGGGGCTTCCTTTTGAGGTATTACTTCGTTTCTTGGGCTGTTAAAGTCCCTGTTCTTGAGTTTTTGGTGAAGTCATCTTGTACCAAACCCTAGCCCTAGAGTGTAAAATGCCTAGATCTCTTTGGATTCACGTAAAGTTTGACACTTTACGTGATGAAAGGGTTGTAGAAGGGTAGATATACATTTCGGATCGATTGCATGGCCTGGAAGGATTTTGTATGGGTTAAGAGCTAGTGGTACTCGGCAAGTCACAAGGGTGTACTCGGCGAGTTGCTTGAAGGTGGGCAGGAACTCGGCGAGTTGGAAGAACAACTCGGCGAGTTGGTTGAAGATAGCCTTGGACTCGGCGAGTCTGTTCTTGGACTTGGCGAGTCTGGTCTTGAGGTCTTAGCCTTTCCTGGTTAAGCTAAGAATCGGTGAGTCAAGGGATGACTTAGTGAGGTGAGATGGGTCTTTTCAGTGTTGGGGGACTAGGCGAGTCTAGAGTCAGCCAGAAGGTTGACTTTGACTTTGAATTTGACCAAGAGTTGACCAGTTGACTTCTAAGGGAATTTTGGTATTTTGTGGTATTTATGGGGTTTAGTCTTTCGGCCTTATCAGGGGTGAAGTTCGTGTCGGAGGTCGGAGCAGCGAGATCTTATTTTTTCAGTCAGCAGTTGCAAGGTGAGTTATCTTCACTAGACTAAGGGGTCTAAGGCACCAAGGCCGGCCCATTGGATTTGATATTCTAGTAGTTATTGTTATGTTGAGTTTGAGTTAGTAATGCATGCCAGTTAATGTGCTAGTCGGGTAGATCTGTAGGACTGCCTGTGATACTGATTGATTACCTGTATGTGCATTTATCTGTTACATGTCGACATGTTACGCAGGGTGGGTTGAGGTTGTACTGCTCCGTACGGTAGCCAACAAACCCGAGAGCATTCCAGATACGAGCTGAGGGCCCAGTAGGCATTCCAGAATCGTACTGAGGGCTCGATGGCAGTCCAGATACGAGCTGAGGGCCCGGTAGGCATTCCAGACTCGTACTGAGGGCCTAAGGGTAGTCCAGCTTGTAAAGCTTTGGACCCAGTGCATGTTGTTCTGTTTTTTATTGATATGATATGCTAATGTTGATATTGCTATGTGGACTGTATGTGTATCGGTATTTTGGGGGTAACTCACTAAGCTCTCGGGCTTACAGTTTCAATTTATTGTTTCGGGTACCTTAGGGGATTGCGGCCAAGCGAAGGCATGATCGTACAGCTCCTCCTATTGTGTTGTGTTTCTGGGAAAACTCTGATATAAATGTATTTTGAAAACAAAGTTGTAATGTTTTGATGAATTTGACGTGTTTTTTTGAAAGTTTAAATTTAGCTTAAATTTTTTAGTGTTACAAGTTGGTATCAGAGTCTTGGTTTGAGTGAATTGGAGGAACATTCGTGTGAATCCAATCTCAAATCGGGGAAGGATTTTCAAAATGGTTTTAAATGGTTTTCAAAATAAGTAAAGGAGGATGCAGGGTGTACGATCAGCTGGAGCCAGTAAGTAGACCCCAAAATACCATACACTTATTTGATATCGAGATATGTTAGAACAACATGCTAGTAGTAGGCTAGGGATCTTCAGGAATTGCATGATATAATTGCCTGATTATATGATGCCTGATAGCCTAGGGTTTCCCTTATATGAAATTGACATCATTACTGTAGTTGCTTAGTGTATGCATCATGGTTGTACATATTTAAGATCTTATAGCCTGAGAATGTTTGATTTAGCCTTATGTTCTGTTCTTGTTTGATTGGGAGCTTAGGGTAGGATTGGATATTCGAAAGTCTATGGGGTCCAGCATTATGTACGGCTAGCATACACTAGTGTTGCAGGGTTGGTGGAAGTTTCATGGATGGGTAGGTTGTGTGAGGCCGGGAGGCCAGTTATGATATATTCAGCATTCCTCTAGGAGTGAGGATTGAGCGATCACTATGTTTATGTATATTGTTAGGGTGTTGTGGTGATGCTTGAGACAAAAATGGGTAGGTGTGGAAGGTAGTAGGGGCCCATACTACTGAAAGCACAGGACCCATACGCGTAGCAAGGAAGTCACAACCCCTGGGGTTTATTTGGGACCTGGTTTCCTGTTATTATATGGATTATCCGAGATCTCTCTGGTGTATTATCAAATTTATGGTTACGCGACGTTTTGAGACCGGACCCGGGTCAGGATCGGGAGCTGGCAGCCAGGATAGGTCAGTATTGCCAGAGCATTGTGTCAGTGAGATCATCTGGGAGGAGGTGATCAAGATCGTCCAAGGACAGTTACCGAGGATGTTTGGGTCTTTTAAGACCGCCATGGTTGAGTATTTTGATGAGCGTTATGCGGCTCTCACAGAGACGACTGCCGCGGTGGCTACAGCGGCTATAACAGCTGCAGGGGGAGGAGCTGGTAGAGGTTTCCAGTATCGGGACTTCGATGATACAAAGCCCCCTACTATTGATGGAGTTCAGGACCCGATTGTTGCTATGAGATGGTTGTCAGACGTGGAAAGGTGTTTCTTCACATGTTCATGCCCTGCTGATCAGAGGGTGAGGTGTGCACTGAATCTGTTGAGGCTTGGGGCGAAGGATTGGTGGAGATTGACCACCAGGTCATATTCGGATGCTCAGAGGGCTGCAGTTTCATGGGATCAGTTCCTAGAGATGTTTAGCGCTCGTTATGTTCCGTGGGTTGAGAGGGAGAGTTTGGCTCAGGAGTTCCATGAGCTGTAGCAGGCTTCAGAGTCAGTGACAGAGATCACCAGGATGTTCACTGAGCGGGCGATGTTTTGCCCCGAGGTTGCTTCGGAGCAGGCTCAGATGTCCCGATATCTGAGTATGCTCAAGAGGGATATCAGACAGTTCGTGTCTACGCAGAGGCACAAGACCTTGTTATAGTTGCAGGAGGTCGCCAGGCGGCGTGAGTTGGAGATTGAGTTGCACTTTCGAGAGTAGAGGTAGGCTCCGATACAATCGCAGCCGGCACCAAAACGGTCTAAGACCGTCGATTCTAGATTGGGAGATCAGAGCAGCCACACTTGTGGAAAGTGTGGGAAGGGTCACACCGGAGTTTGTAGGTCCGGTGGTCCATGCCGCAAGTGCGGAAATGAGGGGCACTATGCGAGGGATTATCGGAAGGTAGTCCCGGGTCGAGATTTGAGGATGTGTTACCATTGTCATCAGGTTGGGCACTTGAGGGTCAACTGTCCACAGCTTGCTGTGGGACCGGTGCAGGCTCCAGCACCGGCCACATTGAGGATCACGGGTGGAGGTCAGGGTGGAGCGGAGCCCCCAAGGGCTCAGGGTCGTGCTTTTCAGCTTACAGCGGAGGTGGTCAGGGTAGTGCCGGATGCAACTGCGGGTATGTTTCTTCTTGATGTCTTATTATTTTATGATTATTGTGGAGTATTGTTTATCTGCTAGTATCGTTGTGGGGTTTTCGGTATTGTATTCATTATTCCTTGAGGGTTATGGTATGGCTATGGGTTTAGTGTTGGGAATTTCGTTGGTGATCATTCATGAGGGTTAATAGTGGGAATCAGGTGTTTGGTCTGAATATCGAGTAGCATCTGCAGTTTAAGGAGTGGTTAGCTGAAGATCGAGTTTCTTTCGTGCCGGGATGATCAGTATTGATATGCGATTGGTAAAGGTTGCTCGTGTTAGTGGGAATCGGTTTGCGTGTAAGTGTTTTTGTCGTGAAGGGTTGTTGAGGGAGGTCGGTGATGGCAACCGGTGGTTGATAGTCAGTGTTCTAAGTGGGGGAGAATTGGAAAATCCCCCGGAAGATCGATAAGCATGAGAGATTGTTTAGATGTTGGGACTCAGCAGTGTTTCGGTCAGCCATAAGCGTAGGCTGGTATGAGTAAGTGGCAGGCGTGCGGAGCGGGATACAGACCAAGGGCGATCGATTGAGGAAGGCCTGAGATTGAGCCGGGACTGAGCATGTAGGATGGAGGTAGAGTTCGGAACCCTTAGAGGGCTAGAACAATATGCATGGGAGGAGTTCCCGAAGGAGTAACTCGGAATGTTGATTGCTAGTTGAGCGGACCGGATAGACTGAAGGCCGGTAGGCGTACCAGTCAGGCCGAAGGCTCGGAGAACGGTCCATCCAGACTGAAGGCCCTGGAGGGCGGTCCAGGTCTACTGAAGGTTCTGAGAGTGGTCCAGTTTGGCTGAAGGCCTAGTAAGGCGGTCTAGTCATGCTGAAGACTTTGCATGTGTTGTTAGATCGGTGCGAGGAAATGGATTGAGTATGTCGCGATATGTTAGCGTTAGAAGGTCTGGCCCCGGATATTGATCACGATTAGTGGAGGTAGTGCATGGACTCGAGAGTCCCTGCGAGTGGATTCGGAGTATGTGTGGTGCATGGGATAGCGGTTATGCCATAAGGAAATGGTGTAGTATTGGGTGAGCATCGTGGCACTTGTGGTAGTGTCAAGGCAGCCAAGTGGATCTCCTTGGTAAGGAAAAAGGAAAGGAATGTAGCTCCGAGAGGGAGTGTAAGTTCACGGAAGTGAAATCAGTATTGCGGAGTTATGATTGGAGTGCTTCAATTATGGTTATTGCACAGTGTGTGCGGCGGTGATATGGAATCACATTCGGTTTGGGGTGTCTGTCGAGGTCATGGAAGGAAATTCCGAGGGTGTATAGTCAAGAGTTGTAAGGGATGCATAGATGGAGTCTTGGATTCCCAGCTCGATTTCGGTTAAGAAATTGTGTATGTAGTGGTAATTCATCCTGGGGGACATATGGAGGTATTTTCAGTGTATCGGGTTTTCCAACCCGAGGGTGCTAGAGCCAGTTCAGCATGGGTATGAGATTACGGAGGGGAACTCATGAGAGTTGCTATGAGATTGAGGGATGTATCATCCTGTCACCATGGAGTGGGTAAATTTGAATTCAGACCGGGATTCTGGTGGTTCGGGGAATTATTTCTAGCTCATATGAACCAAATGATTGTTGTGACTTGGAGAGAGCGAAGTATCAGGGGTGGTTAGGTGTGGTTATCAGAGGATGAGGCCGGTGGCCGGCTTAAAGCGGGGGTCAGAACACCGCAAGAAGAGAGAAAGTTGGATTTCGGGTTTCGACGGCTGTGTTTTGAGGAATCTGGTCTGGTTAATGTCAGGAGGTGCATTGCGAGAGTAGTTCTGAAGTTGTGTTGTCGTAGGCTTCGAGGATGAAGCCTAATTTAAGTGGGGGAGAATTGTAACATCCCGAGTCCATGAGTGCAAGTTCAGGGTTCAAAGTGTAAATATGAAAAGGGCAACTCGGTGAGTCCATGGGTGGACTCGGCGAGTAGGGTCGCGACTCAGGTCGCGTGTTAAGTGGCCAACTCCGCTAGTCCAAGGATGGACTCGGCGAGTAGGCGCTGAGTGAAGGAAACCCTAATTTCGGGGGATGAGCCCTATATAAAGGACATTATACCCTCTCCCCAGCTTCTTTACCCTCTCTTGAAGTCCAGAAAACCCTAAGGTGTGTTTGTAAGTGATTTGAGGGCATTGGAACCTTGGAGAAGAGATTTTGGAGGAGATCTTGGAGAGATAGGAGGCTTGGAGCAAGGGCTTTGCTAAGAATCAAATTTCTCTTCTGTTGGGGGTTCCTTTTGAGGTATTACTTCGTTTCTTGGGCTGTTATTCATCTAGATTCATCATTTTGGAATGTGTGAAGAGTTTAGCTTGTCGTATTTCGAGTTTGAAGGTTAGATCTAAGGTTGCTACCTCAGATATGGGATGGAGAAGGTCTAAACTGCATTAAAGTCCCTATTCTTGAGTTTTTGGTGAAGTCATCTTGTCCCAAACCCTAGCCCTAGAGTGTAAAATGCCTAGATCTCTTTGGATTCACGTAAAGTTTGCCACTTTACGTGATGGAAGGGTTGTAGAATGGTAGATCTACGTTTTAGATCGATTGCATGGCCTGGAAGGCTTCTGTATGGGTTAAGAGCTAGTGGTACTCGGCAAGTCACAAGGGTGTACTCGGCGAGTTGATTGAAGGTGGGCAGGAACTCGGAGAGTTGGAAGAAATCCTCGGCGAGTTGGTTGAAGATAGCCTTGGACTCGGCGAGTCTAGTCTTGAGGTCTTAGCCTTTCCTGGTTAAGCTAAGAATCAGTGAGTCAAGGGATGACTTAGTGAGTTGAGATGGGTCTTTTCAGTGTTGGGGGACTCGGCGAGTCAGCGGGCTGACTCGGCGAGTAGAGTCAGCCAGAAGGTTGACTTTGAGTTTGACTTTGACCAAGAGTTGACCAGTTGACTTCTAAGGGCATTTTGGTATTTTGTGGTATTTATGGGGTTTAGTCTTTCGGCCTTATCAGGGGTGGAGTTCGTGTCGGAGGTTGGAGCAGCGAGATCTTATCTTTTCAGTCAGCAGTTGCAAGGTGAGTTATCTTCACTATACTAAGGGGTCTAAGGCACCAAGGCCGACCCATTGAATTTGATATTCTAGTAGTTATTGTTATGTTGAGTTTGAGTTAGTAATGCATGCCAGTTAATGTGCTAGTCGGGTAGATCTGTAGGACTGCCTGTGATACTGATTGATTACCTGTATGCGCATTTATCTGTTACATGTCGACATGTTATGTGGGGTGGGTTGAGGTTGTACTGCTCTGTGCGGTAGCCAACAAACCCGAGAGCATTCCAGATACGAGCTGAGGGCCCGGTAGGCATTCCAGACTCGTACTAAGGGCTCGATGGCATTCCAAATACGAGTTGAGGGCCCGGTAGGCATTCCAGACTCGTACTGAGGGCCCAAGGGTAGTCCAGCTTGTAAAGTTGTGGACCCAGTGCATGCTGTTCTGTTTTTGATTGATATGATATGCTAATGTTGATATTGCTATGTGGACTATATGTGTATCAGTATTTTAGGGGTAACTCACTAAGCTCTCGGGCTTACAGTTTCAGTTTATTGTTTCAGGTACCTCAGGGGATCGCGGCCAGGCGAAGGCATGAACGTACAACTCCTCCTATTGTGTTGTGTTTCTGGGAAAACTCTGATATAAATGTATTTTGAAAACAAAGTTGTAATGTTTTGATGAATTTGATGTGTTTTTTTGAAAGTTTAAATTTAGCTTAAATTTTTTAGTGTTACACTTTTAATGCCCATAACAATTCCTAAAGGCCGTCTTCTGGATATCCTCCTCGCGGACCCTCATCTGATGATATCCAGACCTTATATTGATCTTGGAAAACCAAGACGCGCCCTGCAACTGATCGAACAGATCATCGATCATCGGCAGCGGATAACGGTTCTTGACCGTCAACTTGTTCAACTCCCGGTAATCAATGCACATCTGGTGTGAACCATCTTTTTTCTTGACAAAAAGGATTGGCGCCCCCCACGGCGAACTACTCGGTCGGATAAAACATTTCCCTAACAGCTCCTGAACCTGCAAGGATAACTCCTGCATCTCGGGCGACACAAGGCGATAAGGTGCCTTGGCAATAGGTGCCGCTCCTGGAACCAAATCAATTCGGAACTCCACCTACCTCTCGTGAGGCACACCCGGTAATTCCTCAACAAAAACATTCGGAAACTCATTCACTATCGGAACCTTAGCGATAGAACTCGATCTCTCGGCAGCAACTAGCGTATCCATCACATACGCTACAAAACCCTTGCAACCCTACTATAGACTCTATCTCGTTCTGGCGGCCGAACAAAAGGTTGACCCAGATCGGGTACCCTCGCCATATACTGTAAGCACTCCCCCACTAGGGTCTCATATGGTCATCAACTGGTGCTCGCAGTCGATCATTGCTTCGAATCGACTCAACAAATCCATGCCTACAATGACACAAATATCCCCCATCACAACCGGTACCAGATCTATTGGAAACTTAACTCCAATAATCTCAAGCACACATCCCCAGATCACATCAGTCACAAACACTACATGCTTATTGGCTATGGAGACTCTTAGAGGTCGAATCAAATCCTCTCTTCGGACACTGATGTGATGACTAAATGCTAAAGATACGAAGGATCGACTCGCTCCCGAGTCAAATAACACCAAGGCAGGCATAGAACTCACAACGAAAGTACCTACGTATATCACAATACAAGCACAAAATAACTCAAATAGAATAAATAAAAGATCACATACCAGCCACAACATCAGCTGTTGCACGGACCTCCTCCGCTGTCAGTTGGAAAGCTCTCCCACGAGCCTACGGTACCTCGGCCTTCACTAGCCGGCTCTCTGTAGCTCGTGTAGTAGCATGGGAAGATCCCTGTGTTGATCATTGTAACAGTTGCGGGCACTCGGCCTTCTGATGGCATGTCTGGTTGGAGTGAAAGCAAACTGTGAACCCCTTGGGGAAATCCTTCGCGATATGCCCTTCCTTGCCACACTTGTAGCACACACCCGCTTGACATACTCCCTCATTGCTCTTGTCACACTTCCCACAAGTTCTGCCCTTCTGGCCTCCAGATCTCAAATCAGTGGGCTTTGCCCGCTTGGCTACTGGCAGAGACTGTATTGGTCACCTATCCATCCCCTGAGACTCCGCCTCCTCTCTGGCCTGAGTCTCCAACTCAATTTCCCTCTTCCGGGGATTTTCCTGGAGCTCAGCAATTATCCGGTATGTCGAGTTCGCCACGAACTCACGAATGTCCCTCCTTAGTATACTCAAATATTGGCTCATTCGTACCTACTAAGTAGACACGTGCTCAAGGCAGAACATTGCCCTCTCATGGAACATCCTCATAATCACTATCACTGACTTTGTCCTCTGCTTGAGGGACAAGAACTCATGGGCCAACCGTTCCCTCTCCACTGGGGGAACATACTCGTTTTGAAACATAGTAGTGAACCTCTCCCAAGACACTCCAGTGAGCTCTGCAGAAGTGAAGCTGGCTGTCAAAAACTTCCACCAGTCCTCCCCCCCCCCCCCCCCAAGCGAAGCTGGATCAGCGCGAACCGTACCCTCAAATGTTCCGGACAGGAACAAGTGTAGAAACACCCCTCGATGTCAGAGATCTATCTCATTGCGGTAATCGGCTCCTGAGTCCCATCAAATTTCGGTGGCTTCGTGTTGGTGAACTCCCGATACAACAACGAGTCACCCACGTGTGGCCTGGCAGCAGCGACAGTTGCGGTGTCTGCAGCAGCAGTCGCCTTGGTAAACGCAATGTAGCGCTCATCAAACGTTTTAATCAAGGTGGTCTTGATAGACCCAAACATCTCTGGGATGGCCTCTCGGATAGTTGCGGGCACCTCTTCGTGAATCATCATGCGAATCGCATCATCGCTAACTCCACTGCTCCCAAGGTTGTGGTGTGTACCCACCATGATATCTCTAATACACAATCATAAAATAATCAGAGCCTTGGTTTGAGGGATTCGGATGCACCTTCGGGTATGTCTGGACTCAAACTGATGAATTGAGAAAAAAATTCAAGAGAAACGGTTTTTCTAAAATGAGTAAGAGTCTCTAAGAGAAAAACGAGAAAGAGTAGTGTATACAATTAGCCTGCACGCGAACGGTGATTTTCCCAAAACACCCTTACTTTCATTTTATGATTACAGATGCGGTGACTTGTAACGACATAAAATTTTCAACCAAAATTTTCATTTTTAAAACACATAAACTCATATAATATATTTCATGAAAATCATAAGTGTCTCAATGTCAACATAAATTCACAACAAAAGTCAATTCCCATAACCATCAACATAATCTCAAATAGGTGTGTACAATCTTGTCGGTGCCTTCCCGCAATCTTCAGATATACCTGAAACACATAACACACAACACGGTAAGCATAAAGCTTAGTAAGTTCCTCAAAATACCACTAAAAAATAATTAACCACTCGAGCCTATAGCTTTGGAAGACCCTCCAGTCAATGTGTCTCAGTGGGACCCTCCAGTCCCACAGCTCGTTGGACCCTTTGGTCCGGTCTGGTTGAAGGTATAACCAACACCAAAAAATAAATATTATAGCTTATAGTAGTTGTTTTTTTTGAAATTGGACCAATCATGAACTATATGTTTGTTTTTTTTGGAAATATTGAGCAACCGAGAATTAAGGTAGGTGAAAAATTTTGTTCGACTAATTATGAAGGTATAACAGTTGAACTTTCAACTTTGATCAAGTTTCTCACTTCACTTATCTAGAATAGGAAAGCTTTATTGGTACTTCAAAATTTGGTTTCTATACACATATGGAGTATAAATACTCACTGCATATTGTGTTTATTTATATTTATGTATTTATATTACTTGAGTCGTTACATTAGTTGTTTAATTGTAATGTTTTTGTTTGAAACCATTGTTAGAGAAAATTTGTTTGAAACCATTAACACAAAAGCTTTTTGCGTACTAATTTTTGGTTCAAACAATAATAAAACAAAATCTATACCATCTTTTAATTCTTAATTTATTCGTTTTATGTATTTGTTCTTCTTATTGTGTATTAATATTGAGGTAGAGGTATAAATGACGTAATTCTTATCGGTTTTGTTGGGAGAGAAAGAGAAAGCAAAGGACAAGCTAAACAACATTGTTTCTTCGTTAAGGTCCTGTTTCTATCATTCATTCAAAGAAATATTGGTAATTCTGGATCTATATCTCAAGTGCCCCTTTGTTTATTTTTATGTAATAATCTCATTTTCTACCAATTTATTAACAAATTTGTAGACATTATTAGATTTTTTTGTACTTATTCCCATCTTGGTTTATAATTATGTTTTCCCTATTTATACTTGATTTATTTCATGGTTCAAATTGCTCATACCACATGTTTTTTTGTATTTTGACCAAATGTTTACACCAGTTGTTTTTTTGCTTACCAATGATTTCGATTTCGACTACATTTTCAAGTTTGAAAGTGATAAGGCTTTTAAGCGGTTAGTTCGATATTATAAAATAATTTTTTTGTCATTATGGTTCATATAGGAAAATCATGAGTGTAATTGGTTTTTTAACATCAACACAAATATAAGGTGCAATTGGTTTTCTTACCATGACTTAAGTTTTTGACAAAAATGCATATTCTTCAAATTTATGACGACAACATAAGTTTTTTTTTTTGACGAAAACGTAGTTTGTTGAATAATATTTTGATACAATAATAGTTGATATGAATCATGAGTCTATGGATTGAATTTAGAATGTGGTCAACTAGGAATATCTAACAAGAAAGCCAAATTAGTATCTTTCATATTATGTTTCCGGTTAAGTGTTTCCTATTAACTGTACAAAATATTTAATATTTGCATGTTCTTTTTTTGGTTCAGTTGATCATAACTCTTTTTTTAGAATAAATTACTGAAATCGTTCCTGTGGTTTGATCAAAATTGCACGTTTGGTCCCTAATTTTTTTTTTGCACTCGGATCGTCCTTGTGGTTTGATTTTGTTGCGTTTTTCATTCTTGTGGTTTGATTTTGTAGCATTTTTCGTCCCTTACATACATAAAGTTAGGGACCAAACATGCAATTTTTACCAAACCATAGGGACGAAAAATGAAACAAAATCAAACCACAGGGACGATCCGAGTGCAAAAAAAAGTTATGGACCAAACGTGCAATTTTGACCAAACCACATGGACGATTTCAATAATTTACTCCTTTATTATTGTACACAATTTCTAAATGGTAATCAACTTTTATTTCTAGGTTCTTGGTTTTTTTAATAGGCCAAAATACACACAAGAAACTCCCTTTTTTTTGTCCTCGGATATAGGTTTTATCTACTTATGCACTTTGGTGTCTTGATGGAGCTTGAATATTGATTTATTTGGTACCTTAGGGATAATTGTCACTCATTTTGGACGAAATTGCCCTTAAGATCTTTGTTATCCTTCATTTTTTTTTTTGTGCTAGAGAATGTGATGTTGATCATTATGATCTTCTATTTCAAGTTTCTTACAATATGAATGGTATCTTTAGGGAATTATATTGTAATCGGACGATTTTACCCTTAAATCTCTTTTATCCATTCCTTTTTGTTTTGGGCCAGGGGAATGGTCATTATAATTTTTTTATATCTTTTTATTACATGTTGCAACTTTAAGTTAATTATTATTGGTATGTGATTTTCAATAAGCTATGGCAAAAGGTTTGTGGGATTCAATGATTTATTTTTTGTTTTGATTTTAGGTAAAATTCATTCAATCTAAAAACAAAAATTGGATACAACACAATTAAATATTATCTTTTGTTGTATTTATACTCTGTAAGATAAATTTAGCTAAGTTTGAGTTTTTTCATTTTAAATTTAACAAAATATCATGTAAAATACCTGTAATAAATTTATGTATTTGATTAAACCAAATATTTTTATTAAATTAAATATCACAATGTTTATCAAACCAACACCGTATATAATTACTTGACAATTTGTTTGAGAAAAGACAAAGAAATGAGTTAAATCAAAAACTAAAAAAAAAAATGTCATGTGTTTTAATAAAAACTAAACTTTATGTTTAATTCAGAAGGTCTTTATTAATATTAAGCCTAAAGAGTATTAGCATAAATGTTAAAAGGGGCTATATCTTTTATATGCAAATTTAGATTTTAATAATGATATCTAACATATTAAAAGGGGACTCGAATACAAAATATAAAAATATGATTCGATATAAAAATAAAGTAAGGTTGGAGTATCATATGTGGTATATAAAGAAGTGTTGCACAATTAATAATGCAGAATCAATCATGTGTTCATATATATGTTTAATTTTTACTGATTTCATTTCTGGTAGCATGGCTTTTATTGCTAATTGTTTAGATGTGGTAAACTATTTGCTTAAAAGAACTAATTGTCTCTAAAAACTAATTTCTGAAAAAATAAATTCACAAATGTCGCTTGGCGCAGGTATATATATATATATATATATATATATATATATATATATATATATAGAGAGAGAGAGAGAGAGAGAGATAGGTTCAGGTGTTTAAAGTATTTACTATGTTTATTGTATGCATAAATGTAGGTCAATCAAAATTATATATATATATATATATATATATATATATATATATATATATAAAGAGAGAGAGAGAGAGAGAGAGAGAGAGAGATAGGTTCAGGTGTTCAAAGTATTTATTGTGTTATTATATGCATAAATGTGGGTCAATTAAAATTAAATAAAAAATTAAATAATTAAAAAATAAAGAAGGGTAATTTAGTAATATGATTAATAACTTCCAAAAATAATCCTTATAATCATGGTATTATATTCTAGAGTCGTCCCCACTGACTTTTTCTAACACTAAATTTATCCCCTTCATAAATCACCTCACACCCTTACCATCGGCCTCACACCCAAGCGACTGTCAATTATGGATTTGTGATCAGACATTATCGAGGTGATTTCAATAGAGGCATAGAGCATCCAGTTAATGATTTATTAAAGTAGAGAAGCAATTATAATCATTAGCTATCGATCGAGAAAAGCTTCAGCAATGAAAGCGCCAAGAAGAGGAAGAAGCCTCGATGTTCCAGTCCACGTGCTGACATTCTCGGCGGTGGTGATCGTCGATTGCCCCAAGGGACAGGTCAAGTATGTGTTTAAATTTTAATTGACGCCATAATACGCAAATCTCTCTGCCATTTCAACCCATGTCCTCTATCATGGAAGCTTTTTTCCTTCCCTTATGAAGGAGATGTTTGTGGTGGTTGGATGTTTTAATGAGCATGCACAAAAGGTGCTTGATGTTCATCTGGCAACAGGCTTCCATAAGTACTTCATGTGGTGCAAAGGCAAGTTACATGGAAACCATCATTCTTTAATACAAGAAAGCAAGGACATTGTTGCTTATGTAGTTATTGATGCCATTGCTATGCACAAAATTCTTAAAAAATATGATAAGGTTTTTATTTATCTCTTAATTATCAAAGTGTTTTTAGATTCTTCATAATAAAACATGAGCAGTTGAGCACTCATTACTTTTTTACTACAGATACATGACTCTAAACAAGGGCAAGCATTCAGGTCACAAGTCCAGAGCATGTACATGGAACTCCTTCAGTCTCCATGGATTTGTGAGCTTATTTCCTTCCACATTAACTTAAGGGAATCAAAGAAAGCTATAACGAAAGGTTCTGAAATATTAGAAGGCTGCTCTCTTATATTTAATGATGAAAACCATCAGTTTCGTGTGAGCTATCTGATGATGTGAAGCTTGAGATAGATTTGACTTGTTCCATATGCTTGGTTAGCCCTTGATCATGCCTTGTAAACTTTTTGTGTATAGCTTTGGTTTTGGTTTAATTGTTGAAAGCTAGGGATTTGATTTTTTTATTTCTAATTCACAAATGACATCCTTTAGTGGTTTAATTTTATTTGAGACTAATATACATATCAGAATGAGCAGTTTTTTGGTTGCATTTTATGAATTGATTCATATTTCAATTTATGCTTTTTTTTCTTTCTGATTTAACATTTCATTTATGTGGACAGTGTAGGATCTTAACAATGTTGAATTCTGAAAAGGTATCAAGTATTTTTATGTAGATGATTCAATGGATGATATTGGTGAGATTCCAATTCTATTGGAATGGAATCACGAATTCCAATTATGTTGGAATGGAATCACGAATTCCAATTCTGTATGAATCACGGAAGTTGACGCTTGAAGTACGGAGCACAAAATTGAAACGAACCACATTATTTTTTAGAATGTATTAGTTGTTGTTAGATTTTGATGTTTTCTTTCCCGTTTTGAAAGTTTTTTTAGTTTAACAATAAATGTAATTCTTAACAGTTGTTACCCGTATTCTATAAGAAATAATGTATTTTTTGTTTTTATTCTTCAATTGATTATTCAAGAATTTGTTATTCTACGAGACGTTCTTAAATTCATGATCAATCAATAGGTTCAAGAATATTTTTATTATTTATGGTTCAAGAATATTTTTATTTTTGAATATACTCATAAACAAGGTTCTAAATAACGTAAGGCGTGACTTGGCGGCAAGATAAAAGTTAAGTCATGACAACCTTTAGCGAGCCATGACGTTTTTCAAGTCGTGACTATATTATATACATTAAAAGATATAAATCATATAATTATTCAATTTTATCAAATATATGAAGTTTTTAGAAGTGTTATATTAATATCTAATAGAAAAAAGTTAACAAAGACTCATTGATTTTAGGCCTGATAAAAAATAAAAAACAAAAAAAAACTGCGCCTTAAAAAAAACCCGCGTCATAACGCGATAAGGCGCGCATTGACACGTTATTTGGGCGTCACGCTTCACAAATCCGCCTTGGACGTTTTCGTAACGGCTACACCACGCCTCGCGTCATAGCACGCCTTGAGGCGTGCCATGGAGCGCTTTTTAGAACCATGCTCAAAAACATATTCTTTTAGAATGTGCGAATTAAAAGAATTATAATTCGTAAAATCGGATTTTTGAAATAATAGAATCTATGATCTCTTAAAAAAATACAATTTTCCTTTATTAAATCTATATTAATTGACTAAATTACCCTTGTAATTAATTAAGATGATATTTTTCAATTATATTTAATTCAATAATATATATTAATCACTTTCTTAAAATAAGTAAATTTGATCGGCTCACATTTAAGCATACACTAACACAATAATTACTTTGGATAGAATAACCTAAGCATATATATATATATATATATATATATATATATATATATATATATATATATATATATATATATATATATATATATATATATATATGAGTAAATTACACGAAAGGTCCTTATGGTTTCGAGTAATTTGTGTGCCTGGTACCTAACTGATTTTTTTAACTCAGAAAGCCTCTATTGTTTGTTTTTGTTACGTGTTTGGTTCCTGCTGTTTGTTTTTGTTACGCGATTGGTCCATGTCTTACCTAAAAAAACTATTATTTCAATAGGAAAAAATGGTGGGGTAAGTAATGTGAGGTGATGAGGGTAGGGTTGTGGGTGTGTTTATTTAAATAAATTAAAAAATCAAGGGAAATTGGTTTTTTTAGTTAAGACAGAGACCAAGTACGTAACAAAAACAAACAATGAGGACCTTCCGAGTTAAAAAAATAAGTTAGGGACCAAAAACGTAAATTAATCTAAACTATAGGGACCATTCATGTGTGTGTATATATATATATATATATATATATATATATATATATATATATATATATATATATATATATATATATATATATATATATATATATATATATAGGGAGAGGATAAAATGAGAACACCTAAAAGGTTGAAAACGCGAGAACAATTTTGAACCAATCATTATACAAGGGTATCTAGGTAAATGTGCCCTTTAATTAAATTATAAAAAATAAAATAAAAATGGTATGTTACTAAATTTTAGGGATTCAAATTACTGTTACTAAAAACGACAATTATTCATTGTTTTTATATTATTAATTAAACATAAAAAAATTCTAACAATTTTCCGTTTGAATTTAAAAATCAAAAGATTTTATCTTGCTTTGCCTAATTCATATTCATAAATGAATAAATATCAAACTATTTTATCTTGAATGCATAGAATAAAATTTTGCTAATTTTTTGCTTTAGTTTTATCAAGTAATGTCATAATTATAAGTGAAGATGCAATGATTAGACTCGTTTTTTTTCATGAATTGAAAACAAAGAATGTTTGAGAATTCATCATTTCATTCGAAAAGAAGAAACCACTAATCATAATCATAATCATAAATGAATACAACTCTAAACGAAATCATTTCATTACAAAAGAATGAACATCTAATCATAATCATACATGAATACAAATTCAACCATACATTTCTAACCATATATGAATATATTTTAACAAAATACAAAAGACATCTAAATTTAAACATTTCCACTCGTTATATTCATTGATAAATATACCACTAATCATAAATGAATTCAAAGAGGGGTGTCCTTGATCATGTTGTCGATTTCCTTGCTTACAGTTATCCTTATTCAAAAAATCAAGCTCTTACATTAAACCTGTTCAAAACAACAATCATTAAGGTATAAACACATGCTATTATAATATAGTTCTATTCATTGATGATTAAACTCAAACAACCAATTTATAAAATCTGGTTTATCGGTTTGGACATTCCCTTGAGAGTCTTCTAAATAATCTTGAATGTTTCCTAATAGT
This sequence comes from Lactuca saligna, assembly GCF_052625555.1. Classification (NCBI taxonomy): domain Eukaryota; kingdom Viridiplantae; phylum Streptophyta; class Magnoliopsida; order Asterales; family Asteraceae; genus Lactuca; species Lactuca saligna. The sequence goes on from NC_136423.1 coordinate 49,938,284, forward strand.
CATCCACTATGAAAAATACCTTTGATGAACTAGCCACATCATTTTCTTGAATTTGAAAAACAAAGTTATATTACAAAATTATAAAAAATCATTATTCAAAAATGAATCATGTTACAAGCGGTAATGGAAGATATACAATCAATAGTGAATAAAATACATTACATGCCTACTCTTATAATGTTTCCTAAACTTTTCAATAAAATAACTTTAAATTTCCATAACAAAATACAAACAACAATCACAAATTCATAATTCATGATCAAGTTCTCCACTTGCAACCAAGATTTTCACAAGGTTGATAACACAACCAAGTAAAGATGCGAGAATGATTAAAAGGGTTGAAAAAAAGAAACTTAGCTACCTAGTGATGCACGAATCGTGTTCTTTTCCTACAAAGAACTGATGATTTAGAAAAATCAATTAGAACAAAAAAAGAGTAGATCGATAATTGAGAACCTGGAACAGGTATCCATTAGAGGTTAGCCACTTGCGGAAGTGGAATCAGGTAATCAACAATCACCACGCTCTCTATGGAATCACCGACTTTCTCCTCATGCGAGTTCACACCTTCCGAATTTGAATCCAGTGCCTCCAAATCAGCCTGCCCAGGCAAAACAGCAATTGAAGCGATCGTAAACCCTTTCTCCCTTTCATGAGAGAAATTCTCACCCAAACTTAGTTGTTCAATCGCTTGAAACTGATCTTTAATTCCTCCAATCACTTCCAAACCCCTAGCTTTCTCATGTTCCCCTAAATTCCCCTTCAACTTCAGAAATGTAACTCTCATCGCCGACCCTGGCTTCGGTGAGACACTAGCACCATTAAACATCCAATCAACGGCCATGACGTCATCAATGATCAATTTATTCTCGTTGACAACGCGAACGTGCTTAGGATGCACCACGTACTCCCAGAGATCCTCCTGTGATCTGTACCGACTGTGAAGTATGTGAGTGAAGGTAAGCGATGATGACCAAGAGTGAAGGAGTTGTCCGAAGGAGAGGTGGAGGGTGAGGTTGATTGATGCTAAGCCGTTGACTCCACTCACCATAGGGGTTATGGCGGAGGATGAGATGATGAAGGTGGACATGCTCTGTGATGTTAGTCTGCAGAAGATGGAGGCGTGAGGCGTGAGGCGTGCGACGTGCCCTAGATTTACAAAAGATAGATAAAGAGAGTCACAGGAATTAAAGGAAATATGTGGATGGTTGAGAAATTATAGGAATTAATTAACGTTTCTAAAGATACAATTACTGTAATACCTTTTTCACCATTTAAAAGTTACACTTTAATACAAGTAATTTTAGAATTTACATAAATGGCCCGTTTGATAACAGCCGTAGATTTTATTATTTAGAAGCTCCAGATCTGTTCTCGCGTTCTCAACCTTTTTGGTGTTCTTAATTGATCCTACTCATATATATATATATATATATATATATATATATATATATATATATATATATATATATATATATATATATATATATATATATATATATATATGTGTGTGTGTGTGTGTGTGACTAATGTTTTAAAAATTTTCTGAATGTTGCAGATGTTTTTTATGTTTTGAATTTATATCTTAGAATTATGTTTTTTTGTGAAATCTTAAAATCTGATATAACCTAAAACCAATCCTAGATATATAATTTTGATCAGAAGGATTCTGCTTCATCCACCCTGCTGGTTATGGCGTTGCTAACTTGTACGGTACAACTCAACTCATGTGTGTCACTTCAATCAATTATTTCACTTTTTGTTTGTCAATTAGTTGTTGTTGCGTATGAAATCTCTTCTAATTTCATTACCGTTCATTTATTTAATATGATTAATAAATTGATGATTGATCATAGATAACCGAGGAAGTTCCAAATTCACCGTAAAACGGTTTATGATCATATTATATAATTTGGTGGATCAGATTTTCATCATTCTATATGTAATTTTACTTTATAAATTGATTGACACTTAATGCAACCATAACCATATTATCATTTGGTGGATTTGATTCTCATCATTTTATATTATCATATTTTTTTTTTATAAAATATATTAAAAAGTTCCATTCCTAGCCTAGCAGTATAGGCTTTAGCTTATTAACGGTGGTAAACACCGCACCGTGTTTTTTTTTTCGCCGGTGGTAATATGTTGGAGGTGGAACTTCACTGATGGTAAAAATCAAATATGTGTTGGTTTGTGAGCTTTTTGTCGGCGATAATCTCAAAATCCATACCGTAATACAAAATCTTTATGAGTAAAACAATAAATCATTTATGTTGGATCTAGGTGGCATCAGTAAAAAGAGCATGATGCCCTTCAGCCTTAAAAATACTAGTAGAAAGTTTGTGGTTCCACCAATCCAACCCGATCACGTACATCTTTGTATACTTTTGGTTTTGGCATAGTTTTTTAAGATAATGACTTACAAAGATAACTTTTTTATTTGTATATTTGATCATTGAGTTTTTTTAATCTATATTTAATTATTTACTCTTTCAACTTGTTTAAACTGTACACATTCAGTTCTTATGACGAGCTACTCCAAGTAAGCCGAAAAAAATGAATTAATAGGGTAATATATTTCCCACTTTGTACCAAAGTTGTAGAACTCGGTATTCGGTACTCGTTCGATCAATTGTCAAGTACCGAATACTCGGGAGTACTTGATGAGTATTTGGATTCGGGAATTCATTAGAAATATTTTTAGGGAAATTATAAATATCAAAATCTGAAAATCATAAGTTGATTGAAATATATAACAAATCTTTAAGAGCATATACATATTAATCTTGAAATTCTTGATTTTTTCTCTTTTTAAGACAAAGTTGACCGAATTAGTCTGAGTTTGACAGATTTGGTCCGAGTACTCAGCCGAGTTTGACCGAATTAGTCTGAGTTTGACAGATTTGGTCTGAGTAAGAGGCCGAGTCCGAGTATTCGATCTAGTATTTCCCCGAGTTGGCCGAGTTTTACAACACTGCTTTGTACACATTTAGTCATTATACTTTTTGTTACTTAATAAGTTCTTAATGTTTCTGTACACATTCAGTATTTATGACTTTTTTTAGGTTTTACTCACAACATCCTATGTGGGACAATCATTAATAAGGTGTACGGGGCTATTGATGCTTATGACCGTCATGACTTCGACTGCTTGGGTGTTTAGGTCTTGTTGTGTGTCTGAAGTATTGTATTGTGAATGTTGTAACTTCTTCATACGATCTTCGATTTGAACGATCTTTACCTGTTCACATTTGAATATACTACAATTACCTGTTCACATTTGAATATACTACAATTTTCATTTAGATTACTCATTTTAAAAGGTAATATATTTTTACTTAGGATAGTTATATCCACAAGTTCTTTATGAATGTATGTATGTATGGATATTTTTTTATAAATCATAAATAAAAGCATTTTACTTTTTAACGCGGCTAGAATAATCTAAAGTAATACTACCTCCATCACAAATTTATTGTCAACTTTTGATTTTTGAAGCATTTATTATTCAACTTTGACCTTAAATATTTGTAGTTGTGTTCTAAATTAATTGATGAAACTTATATCAATGAAAAGACATTTAAAATACAACACATTGATATACTTTTTTTTTTTTTTATCAAATATTATATATAAAAAACAAAAGTATTTAAGGACAAAGTTGAAGAATAAATATTTCAAAAGTCAAAAGTGGACAGTAAATATGGGACGAAGGGAGTATAATTTTACTTATGATCTTTATATCTACGTGTTATTCATGATTTGTTGGATTGTTAATAAAAAAAACGTTCATACATACATTCATAAAGAACATATGGATATAAAGACCGCAAATAAAAATATAACTTTTTAACGGAAGTAAAGATTGTTAAAATCAGAGATCATATGAAGAAGTTACGACATTCAGAACACAATACCTAAGCCATACAACAAGACTTAAGCAACCGAGGTCACGGTGGCCATAAACCTCAATAGTCTCGACACCTCATTAATAATTATCTCACGTAGGATGTCGTGAACAAAATTTGAAAAACCAGTCATAAATATTGAATGTGTAGAAAAATCACAAAGACTTATTTTGCAACAAAAGAATATAAGGACTAAATGTATATGAAGTGAGAATCATATTAACCTGTTAAATCATGTTTTCCGGCTTACCTGGAGTAGTCAGTCATATTATAAGAACTGAATGTGTACAGTTTAAACAAATATAAACGGTAAATGTGGACAAAAAAACACTCAGTGATCAAATATATACAAATAGAAAATATATTACTCTTTTAAATCAATATCCTAAGTTTTTCTGGGAAATTGACTTATTATGGTAATTAACTTTTCGATTTTTTCATATCTGAGTAACTTTTTTTGTACACATCTAGGTAACGAATTTTTTGGAACTATTCACATATGACCAGTATAACCGGTTGTAACAGGTAACATTTAGTCGTAATGGTCACATTTGAACACTTATATCAAGTTCGTTACCTTGATGTATATAAAAAAAAGTTACTTAAATATGAACAAAACGAAAAGATAATTACCCTGATAATTCAAAAAAAAAATACCTTTTAATTTTGATTTGTTATAATATTTAACCTAAATTGTAAATATTTCTAAAAACACTCCATTTTGGTAAATATCTTTTTAAAATACACTACTTTGATAATAGAAAAAAAACCTCTAGATTTTCCATGGAAAAAACACATGGTCGTTTATAAAATTTTATTGTTTAAGATATCAAATATAAAAAATTTAATTTACTAAAGATAAAGTACTAGAGATGGAGACCAATAATATAGAGAAGAACACTGAAGATGTTTGCTCCATGTATTACAAAATTTTAAAATACAAAAAATAGAAGTAGTTTTATCTACATCGATAACATTGTTCATGACACACACACACATACACACACACACACACACACACACACACATATATATATATATATATATATATATATATATATATATATATATATATATATATATGAGACATGAGCAATGTTATCGATGTAGATAATAACTACTTCTATTAATTATGTTACAAAAAAACAAATCCCAATATGTCGTGACCAATTTAAATGCTCCTAAATGATCATAAATATTGTTTAAGGAAATTTAACTAAATCTATTAATATTGCAAACATTATGATCGATTACCTTAATAAAAATGCAAATTGACTTATCAAGTCAATTATTTTTTCATTTTTTTCACTTTTATGTAAAAAAATATGTACGTATCTAAGTAATGAACTTGTTAAAATTGTTCACAAATGACCATTAGACTAGGGGGTGGGTAAAACTTCTAGCAGCTTGCCATATCACCTTTTTTAGTGTCACATTATTTTTCTCTCTTAGCACCTAATTCTTAGCATTTGGTTGTAAATGGTAACACTCCTAGCATTGCATTTTTTTAATTATATATATATATATATATATATATATATATATATATATATATATATATATTAAAATACAAACAATTAATACTATATAAATTTTGTTTTTTTGAACCTCAAACAATTAATATCAAATAAATTATATTTTTTAAAATACAAACATTTCAAACTAAATTAAAAAAGTTATAATATGAAGACACATACTGTATCACACTATAAAAACATCATCTGAAGAAAATGACGATGATGATGACGACGTGGACGATAACAACATTGGTTTATATAGAAAAGACCCGATTTGTAAGAGAAAGAATGATAGTTTGTGTGTCTGAAATGTTCAGAGTGTAGTGTAATTTATTGTGGTTGAAGTGTAATTAGAAAATTTAAAATTTTATTAATAAAAGTATTTTTTATAAAATCATATGTATCTGTTGGATGAAATAAATGAATTTAGTTGATAAATTTTAGTTGGTGAAAAGCAATTTCTATCACCCCATTTCCACCAATCACAGCTTTAGCCATACTAGCTTTCTTCTCGGTAAAACTCTAGTGAGACTCCAGCCAAGCAACCCCCTAGTGGGTGCTAGGGGACGGTGTTTCCTCTCCCATAGCGAGCTTAGCAAGTGTCTGTAGCGAGGCCATTCTATTTAGTCTTGTGAACAATGTAACCAGTTATGGCCGATCATAATAGTTATATGTGAACACTTACAACAAGTTCTTTACCTATATATATATATATATATATATATATATATATATATATATATATATATATATATATATATATATATATACATATACAAAAAAATAGTTACGCAAATGTGAACAAACCAAAAAGTTAATTACCTTAACAAGTCTATTTCCCGTTTTTCTCAGTAGAAAACCCGTCACATCCAACTTTCTTATCTATTTTAGCCCATTTTTTTTTCAATTTTGTTCTGATCCTTTTATTTTTTTTACTTTTTTAATAAAGCTTTCTCATTTTTTTTTCAGTTTAGAAAAATATTTTTTTTTTATTTTAGAAAATTATTTTTTATAACTTTTTTAACAATTGATTTTTCTTTTAAAAGTACTTTACTACGAACCCACTTTTCTTTAGAATTTTGCTATGTATGACTCGTAGAATTTAATATTTTTAGAGAAAAGGTAATTGTTATAACTTTGAAAATTACTTTTTATAGAATTTTTGTTGGGTCTAAAATATGGTTTATACTTTACTTTTCTAGGCAATTGTAGTTTTTGGTTTAGGACCGAAAACAACCTTGGGTTTAATTGTAGCTTGGACCGAAAACTCATGTGTTATCGGTCTAGCATTGGGTTTGCGGTTATATATATATATATATATATATATATATATATATATATATATATATATATATATATATATATATATATATATATATTGTTAAGCGTGTCAAACCCAACAAATAAAGGGGTAAAATAACTCCTTAAACACTACTACTTTGTACTAGAAATGTAATACAAGGTAAGTAGGGTCGATCCACAGAGACACGGAACAAATGTTTATACCTTTTTGCGGAAGGTACAATAATGGTCACATAAATGGGGGGTTGGTATGCAATGATTTAAACAAAAGAATAAAGCAATAAGTAAATGATCAATTAAATGAAACAAATTCAGGATTTGTGAGAACTCCAACTCTATGCAAGACAAATTAGCAATGTGATTCCATGGATGACAATATATTTGTTTAATTCTATCTAAGTTGGTACTTGAAAGTGTTAACAAGCTCTAACACTTCCCATTCACCACAATAATTAACCAAAACAAGCTCTTTGATTAATGCTAACCTTACCAATCTAATCTAAACAAGCTCTTAGAATTAGGTTGAAAGATTGCATTAAACTTTATGTGAATGTTCCCAACAATAATCAATACTCCTCATAAGCTCGGGAGCATAAGAATGTATGAATAGATTTACACTAATTTCATTCAATAGAAATCAGATTAGTGCTTGTTACCTAGTCCAATTTACAAAACAATTACGGATTTTGCAATTAGATAACTTGAATGATCTAACCCTAATCCAAATGGCCAATAAGAATCACAATTATAATCAAACATTCGATTGAGACAAAATCAAATTCACTAGATAGAAAATTGAAAGCAAACATCAAGTCATATGATTGAAATCACATCCAAATGTCAAGACATAAAGTTGGAGAATTTAGGGTTCTAGCCACTCATGGCTAGAACAAGATCACAAATCTACAAAATGAAATTAAAGTTCTTACAAAATGAAATCAAATGTTCCCAAGTGTTAATCAACTTCAAAATCCTCAAGAAATTCGCCTTCTCTACTCCAAAAGTCGACCCCCTAAGTAAAAAGTCGGTTCCCCCCTTTAAAAATGGGGAAAAACTGCTTTAAAACCCGCATTTACGTTTACACGGCCCGCGTAAATTAACACTATCATTTACACGGCCCACGTAAACGCAAAAATATACTGCGCATAAATCTACGTTTACACGGCCCGCGTAAACGCAAGGCTTGCATTTACACGGCCGTGTAAATCTCTGTAAAGCCAAAATCTTCATTTCTTTGATATCTTGCTCCTCGGTGCTCCGCAAGTCCTGAAATTTTGTCCGCAACTTTTATTTACCTCCTCCAACAATATCCTACCTCCAAAAGTCCTTGAAATATCACAAAAATATTTGAATGAAATTGCATCATGAAAAATCCCGAAAAACATGCAAAATGCATGAGTTTAAGCCTATATGCAATGTACTTTTATGAAATAAAGCTACAAAATGGGTACATGAAATGCACCTAACACACACACACACACACACACATATATATATATATATATATATATATATATATATATATATATATATATATATATATAGGGAAATGATCAAATGAGAACACCTAAAAGGTTGAGAACACGAGAACAATTCTGAACCAATCAATATATATGGGCATATTAGTAATTGTATATTTTAATTAAATTAAAATAAAATAAAATTCAATCAAATTCCCTTAAATTTAGGAGCAGTTACCAAAAAAGAAATAAATATTCAATTTTTTATTTTTATTATTAATGGAATATAAAAATCACTTTTACCAAAATTTGTCTTAAAACTGAAATTTTTTTTTTAAGAAAATCAATTTTTTTCTTCTAATTTCACGTTTTTTTTTTCAAAAAAATGAATAGAAATCGAACCCTAAATTAATACATTTGTATTCACAAATGATTTTTTTTCAAAAAACCCGATACTTCTCCAATCACAAATGAATACACATCAATTTACAAGTAATCCAATTCCTTTTTTTAATCGACTGAAAAATAAAAAAAGTGTAAAAATTATCATTTCTTCATAAAAAGAATACCTCTAATCATAAATAAATACATTCATTAACACATGATTACACTGCTATTCACAAATGAATACACTACTATTAACAAATGAGTTCCCTATTATTCACAAATGAATAAATGAATACCTCTAATCGTACATAAATATATTCATTCACACATGAATGCACTTCTATTCACAAATGAATACACTGCTATTCATAAATAAATACATATTTTAACATTAATATAGAACACAATACAATTTTTCATTCTCCTCTAGCTCACCTTTACCATTTGGTTTCCCATCAACTTTAGGAATAACTTTGATGTTAAGATCAACCACGGAGCTTGAAGCTTCAACAATTCAAGCATAAGACTTTTTGCTAACATCATTGACAATAGTAACCACTGGGATGATTTTGATTTAGAATCATTATCAACAATCATCGGCTCATTATCCCATTTAAGATCCAAAAAACTAACTCCCTGGTTCATTTTCAAATCAGTCCCAGTATTTGATCCCATCTTCACATCATCATTGAACCCTCATTCATTACTTTATCATTACCACTACCAGAATGCTTCAAAATCTTCATAGGAATAAGAATCGTAACATGAGATGTTTCATGAACAGGGGACGTACCAGGAATCTTACCCAAAATACCCTTAGCATGAATCTGATTAAGATGGCGGTCCCAGTTTTGACTTTCTATGGTTTGACAATTCAAATCGAAAATCAATTCTGATTCCTTCTTTGAATATGAAACTCAATTTTTGAAAAACACCGAATTTGATTTGGAATTGAGTTTTTAATGATCCATTATGCATCAGTTCATAAACAAGAAGCTTGGTTTCATCATGAACACAATATCCCAATAAGGTGATGAATTTTACTCAATAGATCAACCTCCGTCTGCAAAAAAGAAAACCCTAATCACAAAATTGCAAGAATTAAAAGATTAATTAAAGTCTGAATCTTTAAGATAATGATAATTAACCTGGAATTCTTTAATGGCGTCTTGACTAATACCATCTAATCTTTTAACTGCTACATGCAAATTATCATCGAGTCGAGCATTATACACGCATCCAAATCCACCTACACCTAATATCTCGCTTTCACCGAAGTTATTTGTTGCTGATTCTAACACGTTATAATCCATAACAACCACCGATCCCTTTTCGATTTTGGTTTTGAAAACACTGTTAGTTCTGCTAACGAATGAACTCAATGGAAGCCCTCTCAACGAATCTTGAAATTAAAACAACATATTTGTTTAGAATCTGTAGAAATTGTCAAAACCTATTAAGTTTTACATCGTCTTACCTAATTTTGTGGTACCGATTTTGCGTGATTTGTGTATATTCTTTCTGTGGCATATCCACAAACACATAAGAGACACTATGATGATTGCCATCACAGACAAAACTGTGATGAGCCCAATAAGAACCTTTCGACTTGAACTGTGTTGGTGCTTCGTGATATCGATTTCAGTTCCTGATTCGGATGAAAGTAAAGATGTTAGAGGTAGATAGCAATAACCCGGATGTGAATGATGGAAGGGGATATAAACCTGAAGTGAAGTCGGCCATTGATGCTGGAATTGAAGGAATGGGAGGTGCAGCAGGCGAAGTTCGCTTTGTGGAATGTTTCTCAGGCGGCTCCTCCTCCGACTACCGGCGCCACTCAATGGAGAGAGTGAGAGAGAGAGAGAGAGAGACCGTTTAAAATGTTTCTCCGCTGATTCTGTGGCCTCCTTCGGCTCTGATATATTCTATGAGATGAGGCAGTGAGATGACTAATTCTATGAGATTAGGTCAACCAAATAAAGCAACGTAGAGTAATTATAGGAGTTTACAAAATTAGGGTAATGTTTATTTACCTTAATAGCCTTTATAATTTTTTTTTAATTTAAAATTTAAAATTTAAATGTATTAATAATTAGAAAAATAACAATTAATTATAGCCACACATCTTAAAACATAGATGGTCCAGATCTGTTCTCGCGTTCTCAACCTTTTAGGTGTTCTCATTTGATCCTACTCCTATATATATATATATATATATATATATATATATATATATATATATATATATATATATATATATATATATATATATATATATATATAGGTGAGGAGTGGGGTGTAGAGTCACAAGTGGAGGAGCATTCATTTATATCATGTGCTAGAGAGAGAAAGTTAGAGAGAGAACTAGTGTGTGAATCATGTGTAAGGATTATCATTCATATTCATCAATACATAATAGATTCATCAAGTTCTTCTTCTTCTTCATCATCTTCTTCTTCTTCTTCTTCTCCATTTGATCTTACATCATCCACTTGATTGGGATTGCGCACCATCAAGTGGATCAGATTGATACATCAAGCAAATTTCGGGTACTTACAGTTGGTATCAGAGCTTGGATTGTATCAATCTCTTTGGCAAGATCTGGAGCGTTTTTGCATTTTTCTTGAAAGATTTTACGTTTTTTGATATTTTTTGAAAAACTATTGGGGGTTTGTTCTTCGTGTTTTTCATAAAAATGAGTTTTTGATCGAGTTTTGGAGCTAAAAAGGTGAAAAATCAGGTTTTTGGTCGTAAACAGCGAAATCTGGCAGCAATTTTCGCATTCAACATGTTTTTTCGAAGTGTTTTCGGTCGGAAACACGTTACAGCCAATTGTGAGGTTTGCGATCAGGAGTAGCGTGCCCAAGTTCGCTGCCGAAGCGTTTACAGTCGTGATACGTTTTCGACTTCGGACACTACGCACGTGTTCGGCCAGCAGTTCTAATTGTAGCTTGGACCGAAAACTCATGTGTTATCGGTCTAGCATTGGGTTTGCGGTTTATATATATATATATATATATATATATATATATATATATATATATATATATATATATATATATATATATATATATATAAGGAGTGGGGTATAGAGTCACAAGTGGAGGAGCATTTATTTATATCATGTGCTAGAGAGAGAACTAGTGTGTGTGAATCATGTGTAAGGATTATCATTCATATTCATCAATACATCATAGATTCATCAACTTCTTCTTCTTCTTCTTCTTCTTCTCCATTTGATCTTACATCATCCACTTGATTGGGATTGTGCGCCATCAAGTGGATCAGATGATACATCAAGCAAATTTCGGGTACTTACAGTTGGTATCAGAGCTTGCATTATATCAATCTCTTTGGCAAGATCTGGAGCGTTTTTTGCCTTTTTTTCTTGAAGGATTTTATGTTTTTTGATATTTTTTGAAAAATTATTAGGGGTTTGTTCTTCGTGTTTTTCATAAAAATGAGTTTTTGATCGAGTTTTGGAGTAAAAAGGTGAAAAATCGTGTTTTTTGGTCGTAAACAGCGAAATCTGGCGGCAATTTTTGCATTCAGCGTGTTTTTTCGAAGTGTTTTCGGCCGGAAACACGTTACAGCCGATAACGAGGTTTGCGACCAGGAGTAGCGTGCCCGAGTTCGCTGCCAAAGCGTTTATAGTCGTGATACGTTTTCGACTTCGGACACTACGTACGTGTTCGGCCAGCAGTTCTAGCACGTGTATAGTCCTCGCAGGTTTTTGGTTCCTCGTTTGCATCCAGCAACCTCTTTCGGTCAGTGGGTGCGAGTTCTCGGTTAGAGGGTAATCAACATATATTCAAAAATTATGGCATGGAGGAGGATCAAACTCGGGTCTCTTGCATACACAACCCGCCACCTTACCAATTGATCTTGCAAGCTAGATGCTTAACATCCTTCCTCATTAAATCATATAGCTTCGCATCTTCGGTTCATATTTTCGGATTTTATACATTTTCGGCCCAAAAATTAATTTTTCAAATTTTAAAGTTTCATTTTCAACCCAATGTTTTGACTTTTAATTTTTGACTTTCTAAATTGACTTTTGACCTCAAAATTTTACTTTGACTTCCAAGCTTGTCCTTTGACTTTAAACTTTGACTTTCTCGTTTAACGTTTAAATTTTCACTTTTAGCTTTTCGGTTTGACTTTTAAGTTTAAATTTTCAAGTTTGACTTTATAAACTTGACTTTTAAGGTTGACTTTTGAGGTTTTATAGTCAAAATGCATTTTTGGTAATCAATGAGTTCCTCAAACATCTCGGTCAATGATGTTTCATGCTCTAAATCTTGTGAAGCTATGATTAAATTTCTTCATGAACAAAATGATTTGCTAATAAGGGAAAATGAGGACCTTAAGTACGAAGGCTATACCCTTAGGAAATGTCAGAAACCCCTGAAAGAACAATTAGAGGCCAAAACTAAGGACTTTAGGAAACTTTAGGAAGAGTACAACAATAAATGTGTGAATTATGATTATGTTAAGGGAAAACATTCCAGTTTGAATGCTAAACTTGACACATTGAAAAACAAATTTGAAAATGCATATATTAATTTCAAAAAGTTTGATGTGTCAAGTAAAATTGTTGAGTCAATGATAGAGAAACAATTAACATTTAAAGATAATCAAACTAAGGGTTTAGGGTATCACAGTGTGCCACCTCCTTTCAATGACAACTATACCCCGCCCTTTGAGACCAAGGAAGAAGAAATACCTACTCAGTTTGACCAAACCCCATTACCAGCTTCAATTAAGATTGAACAATCTGGGCCAACTGAGAGTGTTGAGGTGAAGGATACTAATGATTCTACTTCCTGTGCAGGTAAAGTGGTGGAAGATGAGAACAAGGAGAACAAAACTAATTCTAGTTCGGTTGATTCCGTTTAATGTCAAACAAATGTCTCCTTGAACTCTGAATTTGTTGCTTCTAATCAACCTCCTGTTGGAAAATACATGCCACCAAAACAAGCGAAACAAACTGCTTGTTGCAAGTGTGCTTGTGGGAACGATCAGAAACGAGTAAAGGGCACGCCACCAGGGGCAAGCAGAAACAATTCCTACGTGAAGAAAAAGACATGTTTTCACTGTGGAACACCTAGACACATTACCAGAAATTGTCCTAATCACGCATATTATAACATCCCAAAAATACAGTCTAAAAATTTAGTTTTAATTTAATAATAGAGCCATAGTCATCAAACATCATTTAAAAATCATAAACAGTGTATCTCAAGATTTCGTAACAATTGTCAAAATTTCAGAGTATAAACATCCCAGGATGAACAGATGGTGAGTGCACTGCAATCTTCCCGTGCACCTCGTCTGAAAACTGAGTACCTGAAATCAAAACTTAAACTGTAAGAACGAAGCTTAGTGAGCTCCCCCAAACTATCACATACCATACAATAATACAAATAAAACATACTGGGCCCCGCCCATTTCATCGCTCCCCGCCCGGCATCGGACCGAAGTTCGATATAATCTGGGCCCCGCCCACTGCATCAGGCCCCGCCCAGCATCAGACCGAAGTACAGAATAACTTGGGCCCCACCCGACATCGGACCGAAGTCTAGAATAAACTGGATATAACATATCATTAACATATAGCATTATCACATACTGCATCGGGCTTGCACGACATCGGACCGAAGTCCGGATCATATAAAACATATCGCAACATGCATGAATCACAAAGACATCAAGCATACATATTATTGCATCGGGCCCCGCCAGGCATCGGACCGAAGTCCAGAACTACTATCATTTAAACGGGTCGACATTGTGGCCATAGACCTGTTCCTACTGGAAGGAGACTCATCTCACACTGCTGAAGTCCTGAAGACATAACCCCACATTGTTGAAGTCCCACAGACTCAATCCCAGTTGCTGGATGACAGATTCCCAAACTGTCAACACCAATAACATCCAATTAATAATTGGGTCCCAACCCATAACCATAAATACATACTTGGATAATTACTACATTACCCCAAGGTTGGCTTTATTCAAGCTCAAGTCCTAACCATTTGGTCCAGTCTAATATTTAACATTCTAATGGGCCAATATCATATAATCATAAAGGGCCAAACTATGGCCCATCTATGGCCCAATCTTTCGAATTGGGCCTAACTCCTCATATGGGCCTTACCTCAAAGCCCATTAATTATTCTAATCCATTTGCTTGATCTTGGATGGTCTATTAATAATCCAATCATCATGGCCCAATTGAAAGGCCCAATAATAAACCCAAGTGAAATAAGGGTTTTCACATAAAATGATGATTAGGGTTAAGTGTTTCTCACTTAACTCATTAAGGACTTAATCCACTAAGGTCTTAATCCATTAAGTCCAATATTGCTTAGATTAATTTTTGCCAATGATTATTATTTAATATCTCCAATTATTAAATAATTCTCGTGTGTCCCGATTAATTCCCCAAATTAGGGTTTTATTGGCATTATGGTTTTTCCAACCCAAATACTAGCCTATTTATCAATTTGTTGGGTTTTTAGGTCAATTAGAGCTTTATTGGGTTTATTAGGCCCACTAGAATATCATTAAGCCCATTAGTCACATGCTTGGGCTTTTAGGTCCATTAAGCTTCATTAGGTCCATTAGGGCTTACAAGGCCCATTAGGGTTTTGGTAGTGGGGCACCACCCACTACCACCTCGGGTAGCGGTGGTCAATGGTGACTCACGGCGGTGGCGGCCACCTTACGGTGGTGGTTATTATTATTTTTATTATTCAATGCTAATTACAGTTACAAGGCTTTTATCCAAAATAACACACACACTAAATAACAAACACACACAACCACACCATGGTAGCCGCCGGTGGCGCTTGGCGGCAGCCACAACCTCACGGTGGTGGTGGTGGCCCTTTTCCTGATTTTCGGCCAAACAATCCCAATCATACATCACTGAAATAACACACACCCACCCCAATGCTCGGAAAAGTAACACAACCACCACCTGGTGGCGCTTGGCGACGGCAGAACCCCAGAGAGGCGGTAGTGGTGGTTTCGCGATGACAGCGGCGTTTTCTCTTGATTCCCAATCAAGCAAACCTATACGCACACTCGAAAACATGATCTGAAGGCTAATACATCTCCAACTCGGCCACTACGGGTGGCAGGCGACGAACGGAATCCTAGAGATGGCGACCCAAACTTATTCTATGACCATAAACTCCAAAGCATATGGTCATTTGACCATAAACTCCCATTAGAGGCTTTGCACTCCTTTGTTGCAACCCATTTGCCTCCTAGCACTTGACCAAAAGTGTTTTCCTCGCGTTAAAATGTTTATACTTGTATAATTAGTGTTTTAATCACTTATTATTTATATACATATGTCTTCATATGTAATTAGGATCATTTTGTGTGTCTAAAGTCTTCACTTGACACTAAGCACTTGTCCGATCCTTCCTTACGTTAACAGTCCGTTCAATTCCAGCCACTTACTACAGGTGAGTTCATACCCCTTAAATAATGTTTTAAACTACTTTTAAATGTTTTATGGGGGGGGGGGGAGGGGGATACAAGTAGAATCATACTAGTTATTATATCAATCACATGTGATTAATAAGTAGAATTATGCTAGTTATTATATCAATCACATGTGATTAATATGCAACATTCAAATGATTTACTACACATTAGCCGTTTTACCAAACAGTTTTCTTCAAATGATTTTTATAAACATTTTATATGTTTTAAACCTTTATTATAATGTACATTTTACTCGATATATTACATTTCAAACTTATTTACAATTGTGTTTCAAACAAATGTTTCTTTATACTAAACTGTTTTATCAAACCCATGCCTTCAAATTGTTTTATAGATTGACATCAAGTCGATATTTTCTTAAGATAATAATTATGTTCAAAGGTTTTTCAAAACTTACTTTATGCTTTTATATAATAAATTGCATGCCTATATATGTATATTTATATGAGTAATGTTTAAAAGACTTAGGAAGGCTATCCACCATATTTCCTTTTCGCGCTTGAGATGTGGTCTGGTGGGATATTGGGTACCCGTCCGAAGGTCGTTTAAATATTAGTTATATATCATGTGTACATATGTATTCATAAAGGTTCTTCCAGTTCAATCAATACCCTTGGGTAGCAAGGGTATACATCCATGTCCATACGTACCAGTTAGATTACTAGTAAACTACCATAGGGGTAGTTTAGGAAGATACTAGAACTATTACTAGAACACAATATCATATTATGAGTCACTTCATTCATGAGTCAATACTTACTACTATGAGAACATATACAACGATACTAGAGAGGAACATATACAACTATACTAGAGAAGAACATATACAACTATACTAGAGAAGAACATATACAACTATACTAGAGAATAACATATACAACGATACTAGAACGATTACATTACTATACTTGCTAGGTTGAGAGCACGTACATTACAGCTAGAACAGTTCATTACATTACATATACATGAATATGTTAATAATTGTGATCCACTGTATCGGAGCATGCCTTAAATGTCATGACCCGAGTTGTAGCCAGAATTCTCTTGGAGGGAGAGCATGAGTTTGCGTATAGATCTATACTGGATTGACTATCCTACACCTTGCTGCTAGCTACAGCTGGACCTGTAGGTCTGCGAGTGCCAAACGTCATTCCGTTTTACGACCATTCGTATGTCATTGTTACTAGTCAATAGTATGGTACAATTAATCACATGATGCCTTAATATAAATCCGGTTTAAGGTAGTTAGTACAGCAGTAGTTCCTATAATACAACACTACAGTACTACATTGATTTCCCCTTTTCACATTTTAGTGATCATTTCACTTAAACATTAAATGTAAAAACTAAATTTTGTAAATGATAGTTACATTTGGGAAAATTACACACTTTTACAAGAAACGAACATTTTGAACAGTTAAGTCTTGGTAGAAGAATACATTGAGAACAGTTAGGTCTTGGTAGAAGACACTCTTTATATAATAGTAGGAATCATAGGGATTTCTAGGGTTTTTTCAAACGTTACAGTTGTTTTACAAACATTTTTACATTTACAGTTCATATACATTTTCAATACTTACAATTCATATACATTTTCCATACTTACCGTTCATAAACTTACAAATTCTTACATACAAATTAAGACACTAAAATACTTATGATCTCACCAGCTTCAAAGCTGATACTCGCTTTCAAAATTACTTGTATCCTCAGGTCATCATAGACAGGTACCGATGCAAGGACTAGGGAAGATGGAGCTCGTTGAAGACTCATCTTTCATTTTGATTTATGCTTTAGTGTTTATCAAAATTTGACAGAACACACTTGTATAATAATTCTATTATTAATGCAATGGATGATGTTGTTGCTTGTTTACTACTTTTCATTGTTGTGATACTGTACATGACGTCCTCCGCCCCAGAACATTTCCACCGTTCTTGGTTTTGGGGTGTGACAACATACGCGACAAAACCCAGACATCTTTGATGAAGATAACATTTTGCCCTCGCTATAGAACACATAATCGGCCCACCATGAGGTCGCTCAACTTGAATCACCAACTATCCCCCACTTGGGGCCCAAACCCGAACTAACTATTGCTCGCAGTCGATAACTATCCCATTATGGCTCAACCAATCCATGCCTATGATAACCTTGGTCCAACACAGAGGAGCGGGAACCAGATGAACCATATACTACTCGTTGAATTACTAGAGAGTACAACCTCAATGAACCCTCGCAACCCGAACAGACCTATCATCAGCAATCTCGACATCAAGAGGACAATCTAGCTCCCCTAGAGCTCCAGAAAATCTCTTACTAAGTGCAAGAGATACAAACGATCGGTAACCCCCAAATCAAACAATACCAACGCAGAGATGTCGTTCACAAGGAACGATCCTAAAATGAAACACATAAACATAAGCAAAAAATTCAATATAAATAAAGAGATAAGTAGAAGATATATACTCGTCACAACATTGAGAGTTGCACGCGCCTCCTCTACCATCAGATGGAAAGTCCTCTTCGCCGCAGGCGCATCTATGGCCCTTGCGACCGTCAGTAATACGGAGAGTTGTAGGAACGGGTGCTAAAACTAGTCATACTGCAGCCAAACCTGGACAATGAGCCCTCATGTGGCCCCTCTGATTGCACTAAAAGCAAGTAAGATTGGATATCGGGGTGATGGTGGTGGTAGCAGTATAATCCATGTTGACATTACTAGTCCGGAAGCACTTGAAACAACCATAACCACCCACCATGCAAGTCCCCTTGTACGACCTCCCACATATGTTGCAACAGCCTCGACCCTGTTGTCCCTTCCCTCTCGAATCAACCACCTTGGGCCTCTTTCCCGAACCCTCAACACTAGACATAGAATCTGGTTTCCTCTTCTTCTCCATCTCTAGATCAATCTCCCTCTCTCTATCCTTCACTATCATGTCTTCCAGCATCTTGCAGCTAGATCGGCTAACAAACTGTTGAATATCACTCCTCAGCATCTCATGGTACCGGGCTATCTTCATCCCCTCATCTGCCACATACTGTGGAACCAGAAGTGCTCTTTCTCTAAACATAGCAATAATCTCAACCACTGTCTCAGTAGTCTGGCGGAGATCTTGGAACTCTAGCGCTATCTGCTGCACCTCAATCATTGGTGCAAACTCAGCTTGGAACCTGGTCAAAAAATCACCCCAGGTCATCGAATCCACAACATCATCACCCACAACATATCCTACCTCCTCCCACCAATCATGTGCCTTATCCTTCAAGAGGCAGGAAGCTAATATGACCTTGCCCCCCTCAGGATGACCTGGGAGGTCCAGTTTCTGGGACATCTTGTTAATCAGAAAGGGATATTGGTCGATCCGGCCAAGGTTGAGGCGGTGATGAGTTGGGAGGTGCCAAAGTCACCCTCTGAGATCAGGAGATTCCTTGGGTTGGCAGGGTACTATTGGAGGTTCATTCAGGATTTCTCCAAGATCGCGGTGCCACTCACCAGATTGACCCGGAAGGGTGTTACATTTTTATGGGGTCCCGAGCAGCAGACCTCCTTTGAGATGCTTCGCCAAAGGTTGTGCGAAGCTCCGGTATTAGCTCTTCCGGAAGGGATGGAAGATTTTGTGGTATTTTGTGATGCATCGATTTTAGGGTTGGGAGCGGTACTGATGCAGAAGGGACATGTGATAGCATATGCATCGAGGCAGTTGAAGCCTCATGAGACGAGATATCCCACACATGATCTAGAGTTGGGGGCTGTGGTGTTCGCCCTCAAGATTTGGCGTCACTACTTGTATGTAAATCGTTGCACGATTTACACGGACCATAAGAGCTTGAAGTACTTGATGGATCATCCTAACCTAAATATGCGGCAGAGGAGGTGGTTAGATGTGGTCAAGGATTATGATTGTGAGATCCTGTACCACCCGGGCAAGGCTAATGTGGTAGCTGATGTGTTGAGCCGCAGGGCGGAGAGTACTCCACTGTGAAATGTATGTTTGAGATTGACCGTGATAGCTCCAGTTGTAGATGCCATTCGTGGGGCACAGGCCGAGGCAGTGCATCCGGAGATGCAGAAGAGAGAACGGGTCGTTGGTTTGGTTTCAGAGTTCGTTTCGGATAGTCGAGGGCTTATGACTTTTCAGGGCTGGATTTTGGGTACCGTTTGTGGGCGGTACGCGTACTACTTTGATGGAGGAAGCTCATAGATCGAAATTTTCGATCCATCCCGGGGCTACGAAAATGTATTTGGATTTGAGGAAAGAGTATTGGTGGCCCTGTATGAAGAGGGACGTCGCATGGTTTGTCGAGAGGTGTTTGACCTGCCGAAGGGTTAAGGCCGAGCACCAGAGACCGCATGGCAAGTTACAGCCATTGGAGGTTCCCGAGTGGAAGTGGGAACAGATCACTATGCATTTCATCACCAAATTGCCGAGGACTGCCAGAGGAGTTGATGCAATTTGGGTGATTGTGGATAGGTTGATGAAGAGCGCTCACTTTCTTGCCATCAATGAGAGTTCTTCGGCGGAGAAGTTGGCGGAGGTTTATGTGATAGAAGTGGTGTCTCGGCATGGGGTGCCGATCTCGGTTGTTTCAGACCGTGATGTGCGTTTCACTTCCCGATTCTGGAAGAAATTTCATGAGGAGTTGGGAACTAAACTGCATTTTAGTACCGCATATCATCCCCAGACAGACGGCCAGAGTGAGCGGACGATTCAGACGCTTGAAGACATGCTTCGAGCATGTGTATTGGATTTCGGGGGTAGTTGGGATGCATATTTACCCTTGGCGGAGTTTTCCTACAATAACAGCCATCATTCGAGCATCGGTATGCCGCCCTTTGAGCTGTTGTATGGTAGGAGGTGTCGGACCCCCATTTGTTGGGGTGAGGTTGGGCAGAGAGTGATGGGCAGTACAGAGATCGTGATTCAGATGACAGAGCAGATACAACAGGTCAGACAGAGGTTATTGACCGCCCAGAGCCGACAAAAGAGTTATGCGGACAGGCACCGGTCTGAGCTTGAATTTTAGGTCGGCGACTTCGTTCTCCTGAAGGTTTCCCCTTGGAAAGGTGTGATTCGGTTTAGGAAGAGGGGCAAGTTGGGGCCCCGGTTTATAGGGCCATTTCGTGTGATTGTGAGGGTAGGCCGGGTAGCCTATCGGTTGGAGTTGCCAGCAGAGTTGGGGCAGATCCACGACACTTTTCATGTGTTGCAGTTGAGGAAGTGTATAGCCGATGAATCGGCAGTGGTTCCGTTAGAGGATATTCAGGTGGATGCAAGCCTGAATTATGCCGAGAGACCAGTGGCCATCAGATATCGGAAGATCAAGGTTCTGAGGAATAAGGAGGTACCTCTAGTATTGGTTCAGTGGCAACACCGGAGGGGATCAGAGATGACCTGGGAGCCAGAGCGTATGATGCAGGAGCAGCATCCGGAGTTGTTTTCAGAGCGAGACTTCGAGGGCGAAGTCTAGTTCTAGTGGGGGAGAGTTGTAACAGCCGGATTTTTCAGGTATCTTGTATAATTATGTCTTTGGTGAATTGAGAGGGGACTCGGCGAGTTGGAGCTCAGACTCGCCGAGTAGGGACGCGGATCTGGTCGCGGGATCGCGCCTGGACTCGGCGAGTCAGCGCTGTGTAATGAAACCCTAATTTCTCGGGTTTGAGACCTATTTAAAGGGCCTAATGGCCGTCATTTGTGCTCACCAGTCCCTTGAGTGAAACCCTAATCGAGTGTGAGCATTTGGAGCAAAGTAGAAGGCCATTATTGATCTTGGAGGTGTCATTGTTGCAAGGAAGGAGAAGAACTAGCCAAGGGAAAGCAAGTGGAGCCACTTCTGAGAGTTTGGAGTCCAGAGCATCACTATTGTGGTAATAATTGTTGGGTTATGAGCATTCTAACACTCCTAAGTGTACATGCAACCCTAAATACCTTGGATCTATGTTTTCTCTATTATACATGCAAATATGAACATCCAAGGTATTATCCTAATCTAGCATACAAAACTATCAATATAACAAGATAGAATACATACCTCTTTGATGTAGAATGTCTTCACGAAGCTTGAGTGCCTAGTGCCCCAAGTGTGACACATCAAATGGTTCACACAACACCAAATACACTTGGAATAACTTGAGAGAATTCTACACTTCATGAAAATCGGCTAGCCCTCACTTTTTATCACTAGTGGCCGATTTTGGTCAAGAATAAGATCTTTATATAGTGTTACAATTAGGGTAAACTCTAATTTTCATGACTTTCCATTTCCTTGGATCCATGGGTTCAAATACACCATGGAGCATCCATGGACCATCCTATGGGTTTTAGCCCAACTTGATTATCCATGGAGCATTAGCCCACTATACAAGTATGGATGATTTACACAATCAACCCATATATTTAATTAGTCTTCTTTTGATCACTTAATTAATCCTAGATTAATTCTTGATCAATACTAATTAAATAATCTCATTATTCTTATTATTAATATACTAGAACTTATAATATATTAATAACCATAAGTGTCTTATTTCTCTCATTATAGTCTATCCAAGTGCATGATGCCATGCAACCCAAATGGACCATGCTGGGTCGGGTCAAGTCTTACCAATTATAGTTATGGACTTAGACATTAATCCAATAGTCTCCCACTTGGATAAGTCTAAAAATATTATTGCGTATGACTTTAGGAACCAATTGGCAATCGTAGCTCTCAAAAGCTTCTGTCGAACTCTGACCTTTGTCAATGACTTGTCCATTAGATAAGGGATCATATATTCCTCCATTCTAGATATCATATGGACTGAGACATGGATTATAATCATTCTCTCTGTCCATTTGTTGTTTCCCGATTTCCGATTTATGACGACTGACTAATTGAACAAATCAAATCAGTCCTGGCCCGGCCGAGCACTTCCATTTGTCATCATCAAATCATCGAGGGGCCCACAGATATCGCTTTTATCCCGAAGGTAAAAGGAATGGATAAACTTCGACTCATATGGCTTGTTCTACTACTTGTTGAATCATACACAAAGACACGTTTTATAGCACCGAGTTACCAAATGCGGTTTCGTGCAATCAATGTACAACCAACTCATAGTAACAACTCATATCTCTAGGTTTGAAGAATATAAGATATTATCGTCTCATGATCACTCGTGATAAAATCCATGAAGTGATTCCAATGAGCGCGGGTTGAATCCAATAGTCATAACTTATGAGCACTCATGAGTGTTGTAGCCATTTGTCCAACACCTTAGACCTCTACAAGCCAACCCATGACAGTCTTAATTCATATCTACTTCCAACATATGACCGACTGTGGATGGTTTGAATAACTTAGTCATTCCGGAAGAATAACCTAGTTTATTC
The DNA here is from genome assembly GCF_052625555.1 of Lactuca saligna. Classification (NCBI taxonomy): domain Eukaryota; kingdom Viridiplantae; phylum Streptophyta; class Magnoliopsida; order Asterales; family Asteraceae; genus Lactuca; species Lactuca saligna. Next base: position 49,961,764 of record NC_136423.1, read on the forward strand.
GGGAAGTCAAAACATGCAAAGTGAAACACAATAATAATTGAATCCAATATGGTATCAAAACCTATGAACATAAATAAAACACCTTTTATTTATCACCATATGATTACACATTATTCATTGTATACTGTTTCAGCTATCAACTTTATTCTTGAATTTAAAAACAATAGTTGTCCCATGCTCCAAGCATGTACACTATGTTTTTCTAAACACTAGTCATGCCATACACCAAGTATGCACACTATGTTTGTCTATGATCTTTACTTTGTGAACTAGATCCATTGAACATAACTTCAATGATTCTCTTTTCACACTCCCAAATCCTTACTGTAAATACAAGAATTCCAAATTCATGTCATTTACTGAAATCTGTTAGATTCTAAACTTATATGCATTGATCCTCTTGTAATGATTATGCACAAAGTCAGAAAGACTTGGCAACAATCATTACAGAGTATTCCAAAGGAGATCAATTCCTTGGAAATATCCTTCTTGCATTAAGTTTCCTTAATCTTACCCAGATTGAAATTTCTGACTTTGAAACATTTCTGGATTCATTTTGACTATCACTTCTGAACAAGAGTTGCCTCCTTACAGATTATGTCAATATGGTCCTTCCAGAATTATCACTATACTTCCAATTTTCCTTGAGAAACCAATCTTTGGTAAACCTTAGATTGTCCTCGACAATTGTTTAATCCTTTTAGTCATATCCAATTCTAAACCTTTTCCCTTCTTAATGCCCCAGTCATTTGGAAACTTTTAGAAAGGATGAATATAGCACATGTAATCGAACCTATATCCGAAGCATATGGGACACGATTCATGATGTCTCACATAAAGACTAAACCAGTCTTTTGCTATAACATTTCCATTTCTATTTGCCAAGTTCTCATAATTAGATTATGAAAAGGGATGCCGTAATCATAATCGAATTTAAGAACGCAAATAATGGACCCATATACAGAATTTCATTATGTTGAGCCATTCCAACATGAAATTCATATATATTTCCTTGACTAAATGATTAAAACCTCACGATCTAAGCTTATAGATTTGAGATGAAGTATAATTTCCTCTCCCTTAATTATAGCAAAACAACCTTTTCCCAATTGAAACCTTTTGTTTTCTATAATTAACATTGCTAACTTGAAATCTTTATCATAATTATCATGCTCCCACTAGCTTTGACATGTACTCAGAAATCAGCTGGACTTCTAGAAATCAATACTCTATTGACTTTCTTACCAAAGTTCAGATTTCTGATACTGGATTGTTTTGATAGAACTTTATCAAAATCATACACCTTCCCTTAGATAGCACAGTTGTATGTCTAAACAATTATGAAGAGGGATGCCGTAATCATAATGGTTAGACCTTTTTGCCACTTCTCACAAGTCCAGGTTAGTGTGCCGGTAAACCACACACGCTCCACTAACGACTTTGAGAATGCAAATATCACAATTGCTATCCAGCTAAAATCTACTTAGTGAAAGTGTTTCCTCACCATCATTTTCATGAATCGGAGAGAAACCTTATGACACTTAGATTTAATGGTGTATGTGTTCTTATCCATGTGAATTGTCAAAACCATAGTCACAAGACAAGGATAATGACAAATCCAAACTCATATGGACTGAACTCAATCTTAACTTCTTGCCACCTGGCGGCTTAAGGGCCTGCCATTGCTTCCAAGTTGTTGTGCAACCAATTGAGAACTCTAAGAACTCAACTTTAACTGGAATGGGCACAGACTATGTCAGCACAATAGGTTATAAACCTCAAGTCGTGTGCTAGTGAAGAACTTTAGGTTTTATTCTTGATTAGTTCTTGAGACTTTCAAGACCTTTAAGGCTCCCACTGTCCTCTTGACCTATAAGACTCCCTTGTCAAACATCCAAGAGATAGTGTGGATTCTAACCAAGACAAACACTTCACACAATTAGCCTAAGTTGGTCTTTGTTTTATCCAAAACATCACAACTTACCAATTTCAAATGTACAAGAGTAGAAAACTTTTACTCTTACATTTGATAAGTGTTCTTAAACCTTCTTTAAGACATGTCACTCATATTACAATCTTGGAGTATGACTCTAAGACTTGTATTGGAACGAAGTATGACTCATCTTCTTGATTTAACCATTTCAACAATTTCAAGATCCCTTCTTCTTAGTCATAAGAATGCACTAAGACTTCCTTAGAGAACAAATTTTGATATGGTTTCTTAATCATTAAGATGATCACAAAGCTGATACTAAAGTACTCTCCCATCTTTTCAGATTTGAGAAACTTTTATCCTTCTGCCTAATTTGATTCTTCTTATCCGCTCTGCTATGCATTGAAACCTTTTCCAATGTCTCATAGTTACACTTAAGCTTGTAAGTATAATCATATTTACTGAGCTTTAGTAAACTATGACGAATAGCCTTGTATCTTTTGTGGTGGACTTAATCAGTGCACATGACCATGTACTCGATCCCTTAGTCCATTACTTAACTCACACATCCATGTGAACAAGTAATTAGTCTTAATTTTTTCAATACTTGAAAGTTCTCATTCATCATGCTATACAACTTGCATGATTCCAAGTTTCGGTCCAATTGAGACTTGGTGATGAGAATCTTTCCTTATTTGGTAAATTTAGACATTACCACAAATGAAAGAATCAATTTCATATTTCCACTCTTGCTATTAATGGAATCATATAAGCAACAATTTTTCCTCAAATGCCATTGTAAGGATATTTTAAAATAAATAAAATCAAAATTTTCTTTTATTTTAAAACTATGCGGAAAAACTTATCCTTACAACCCATATGAAAACTTGTTGTTATCTATTCCTTAGCAATATCTCATAACTCCTAAGAATTAGCTCAAGAATCCGATTTTTCAAACTACGCGATAGAAATCCATCTATGCAATCAGATTCAACATATTCTTTCTTTAAGTTCCTTTACTTTTCTTTGATTCTTAAAACATTACCATGTGACCCAGTCACATCATGTATCAGGAATCTCATAATAGAAACTTAACAGAGTTAGATAGTGGACTTTACCTGAAGTAGAGTCAAACTTATTGACTTTAACATCCTTAGGTAAATTTGGCAGCTTCGCAACCAATGCCCCTTTCTTTGGCAATATAAACATATGGACCCTTTGATAATCGTACACGGGACTATCACAGACTTAGCTTTTCTCTTTACCATTTGTTCAACCGAGTTGACTATGGCCGATCCCTTTCCATTGGGAAGAGAATGCTTTACTAGATATCCAATGTCATCATTGTCAATGTCCATTAAGTTCTAAGGAAGTTGATCTTAACAAATAGATAAGATCATTAAGGGTCTTGTCATAGTCTGTTTCATAGGTGTTCCAAAAGAATTCACTATGTGACTTAGAAAGTAGTTGAACCACCAACTTTCTCAACACTTTGACACCCAACTCTCCCGGCTTGTCAATATGTGACTACATCTCCAAGATGTGACCACACCAAGACCTTTACTTGCCAATAGGGCTCGAGTGACCTTAAACTTTTCAAGAACTTGTGGGGTAGGGAGAATAATTGTAGGAGGTGAAAGAAGTATGATTTCCAAGGGACATCATCTTCATTTAGGAAAGCTTGTTTCAAGAGATTTGGGAAGATCATAAATGTCTAAACTAGACATCTTTTGGGAGATATTCAAGATAGTTGATTTTAAAGTCCTTAATATGACACCCAATATGAAATATTAAGGCTAGGACCCAACAAACTATTTTATAACTTAGAAGAGGTATGCCGTAATCCAAGCTATAAAACAATTTGAAGGTAGGTGAATGACGATTCACCAATTTCCACCAAGATAAACGAAATGTATTATTAGGTTTTAATTGGATTTGAAACTCCTAGATCTTTTGAGATTCATTGAACTGTTCAATGGCATGTTTCAATCTTGAGTGTGCCCTTCAGGTTTTGTGACTGGGATGCCGAGGATCACAAAACAAGGTGTGAAGTAACCATGCAAATTACTTGGTACCCTTAATAAATTACCCCTCAATCGATGTGCCGGTTAACCACACACGCTCCATCGATACTATGATAAATATTAAGTCACCCTTTACCTACCTTGTTAAGTCCAAGTTAGTGTGCCGGTTAACCACACACGCTCCACTAACGACTTAGACAAAGTGTAAAGTGTAATTTCATGGATTAGCACCTTATTCACATTTTCCTAAGTAACTAAGATTGGGAATTATTAAGAGTTTAGTTACTTAGTATTTATCATTAATACTTTTAATGAAGGGAGAATTATAGTCCTGCCAAACCCGTTCGGCTAACGACCCTCCACCAGTCAAGCAAGCGGTGGGTGAGAGTGGACACCCATTAAGCTGCCATTTTATAGGCAACAACCTTATACCCACCTTATAGACCGGCTTCGTGAATGAGGCGTACTAGCGGTAAGACCGACTTTACTCTTATACATATATATATTATTAACTTATAATATAATAAAGTATAAGGGTTGAATTTTAACTTTTAAAATTCTAAGGGCTAACTTGGAATTAAAGTATTCATATGAGAAAACTTTACAAATTCCAAAACTTGAGGGCAAGTTTTGAAACTATTCAAAACTAATTAATTCCATAACCTATGTATTTAAAGTAGTTTTAATCCAAAAACTCTTCAAGTTCCATAACTTGAGGACAAATTATGGAAGACTTTAAACTAATAAAGAATTAACTTTTCTTTATTTTATAACTTATGGAATTAATTAAGGTTGCATTATTTATTTAATATTTTTTTATATTTATTTAATGAAGAGACTCTTGGTCCTCCATAACTTGAGGACAAATTATGGAGTCATAACTCCAATTAATTAGAACTAGACTCTTCATTTTTTGTAACCTTTGCCAATTTTATGAGTTTTATGAGTCTTTAATGTGACTCTTCATGTAACTTGAGGACAAGTTACACAAACACATTTTATACTCAACTCTTAGATTAAAAAGGATTGAAAACAACTATTTCAATTAATTTTTCTATTAATCTAAGCAACTCATAAGAACAAGATAATTCAAATCAAATTTTTTCATGTAATTAGTCTAACCTTTAAACTAATACAAAACATGAATCTATTGACAATTATCTTTGAAAATGGATTAGCATGAACATTACCACATTAAAAACAAGTTTATAAGTTCGAAAACAACTTAGGGTAATGTTCCTAGTCCATTTCTAGCCAAAAACCTCGAAAATATGCTGTCTGGGGTCCAACTCGTCGAGTGCATGAACATAACTCGGCAAGTTGGATGCATTTTGCCTTGGACTCGTCGAGTCCCTTCATGGACTCGGCGAGTCTGCTGGGCTGACAGCACCAATTTCGATTTTTCAGCTTCTATTGCCGGTATAACAAGAAAACAAGCCTAGGCTCTGATACCACTGTTGGGTTATGAGCATTCTAACAATCCTAAGTGTACATGCAACCCTAAATACCTTGGATCTATGTTTTCTCTATTATACATGCAAATATGAACATCCAAGGTATTATCCTAATCTAGCATACAAAACTATCAATATAACAAGATAGAATACATACCTCTTTGAGGTAGAATGTCTTCATGAAGCTTGAGTGCCTAGTGCCCCAAGTGTGACACCTCAAATGGTTCACACAACACCAAATACACTTGGAATAACTTGAGAGAATTCTACACTTCATGAAAATCGGCTAGCCCTCACTTTTTATCACTAGTGGCCGATTTTGGTCAAGAATAAGATCTTTATATAGTGTTACAATTAGGGTAAACTCTAATTGTCATGACTTTCCATTTTCTTGGATCCATGGGTTCAAATACACCATGGAGCATCCATGGACCATCCTATGGGTTTTAGCCCAACTTGATTATCCATGGAGCATTAGCCCACTATACAAGTATGGATGATTTACACAATCAACCCATATATTTAATTAGTCTTCTTTTGATCACTTAATTAATCCTAGATTAATTCTTGATCAATACTAATTAAATAATCTCATTATTGTTATTATTAATATACTAGAACTTATAATATATTAATAACCATAAGTGTCTTATTTCTCTCATTATAGTCTATCCAAGTGCATGATGCCATGCAACCTAAATGGACCATGCCGGGTCGGGTCAAGTCTTACCAATTATAGTTATGGACTTAGACATTAATCCAACAATAATTTCGAGTTATCTTCTTCTTTGTTGATGTTTATCTAGATTTAGGGTTTGTTGAACCCTTTTGTGGCAAGATCTAGTGCCCCTTGGTCCTTTATGAGGTTTGAACCATAGATCTGGACCCTTAGAGTTCCAGAGTGTCCCTTTACCCAAGATTTTTGGGAATCAATGGAGGCTTTGGATTGGAATCCTTATGCCTTAGGTCAAAAACTACATTTATGAGCCATGGGGTGTGTTATGGGCACCAAGATAGAAGCTTTACGTGATGAATTAGTCTAGGGAGGCCAGATCTATAGATTGTGGAAGCAGATCTGACCTTAGAAGCAAGTTGGAGTGGTTACATGGCATGGACTCGCCGAGTCTGTTCATCAGACTCGGCGAGTAGTTTGAAGATTGCCTTGGGATTGCTCAGTGAGAGGTCCAATTGAGTCATGGGTAGACTCAGTGAGTCAGGGTGAGTGGGAGAGGGACGACAAGTGGACTGAGTCGAACTGGGACTCGCCGAGTTGTTCTTGAGACTCGGCGAGTTGAGTCGGGGTGGCCCCGCGATTCTTCCAGGTGAAACTCGTCGAGTGAGGGGGGAATACTCGACGTGTAGGAAGGGAAATTCAGAGGGTTGGTGAAAACGTCTAGACTCGCCGAGTCGCCATAGCACACTCGCCGAGTCCGGTCAAAGTTGACCATTGACCGTTGACCAAGTTGACCTGTGTTGACTTCTTGGGGATAGTCAACCTTAGAAGATATAAAGTGTTAATTAGAGGCATATGTTGTTATAGGGGGAGTAGAGCTCGGAGAATCGAGCACGAGGGGTATTCAGGATTCGTGAGATACCGAGATACGCGAGGTGAGTCTTCTCACTATACTTTACCTTGAGTAGGTAACCAGAGTTATGTGATAAAGTATTTGTATGCTATGTATGTTATGTGTTGTACTGCACTATTTCTATGTGATTTATGTGGTGCATGTTTATCAGAGTTAGAACCTGAGGGTTCACAAAGTTTGGGTGCACGGACCCACAGAGTTATAGCCTCGAGTGGCTATTATGTGTTAAATGTGGTACTTTGGGGAACTCACTAAGCTTTGTGCTTACAGTGTTTGATGTTATTGTTTCAGGTACTAGTGACGACCGCGGGAAGGCGCCGACATGATCCGTACACACACACTCGGAGCTTTTACATTATGATCTTGGGATTTTTGTATTGACCTAAATTGGATAATTAATATGGTTGTCTTATGAATATTAATTGAATTATGTTTTATGAAAGTTTGAAAATTTTGTTTTGAAATTTACGGTGTTACAATTTGGTATCAGAGCCTTGGTTTGAGGGATTCGGGTACACCTTCGGGAGTATTTGAACTCAAACTGAGGAATTGGAAAGATATTTTCAAAAGAAAACCTAACTTTTCTAAGAGTAAAAGATTTTCTTGAAAAAGAAACAAATTCTAGGAAGAAACGTGTGTACGATCAGTCAGCGCCCGAACGGTGAATTCCCAAAATACCTTTATATGATATTGATATTGATATGATGTATCTGCATGCTAGAGTAGGCTAGGTATTTCTAATAGGACTAGAGTGGCTTGATTTGTGATGCCTTAGCCTAGGGAGAGGTGAGCTGCTATGAGATGCTTAAGAGTGAGTAGGTAGCAGCGAGGGGTTTGTGAGAGATCTACTAGAGAGTGGTCTACGCATGATAGAGTAATTGGGATTTGGGATCCGAAGAGGAAGATTTGGGGTGTGTACTGAGACGGTGTGGATAGTAGTATTGGACCCGTACTACTGAAAGCACTGGGGCGGTGCACAGTCCAAATAAGAATCTTTGGGATACCAAGAATCAAGGAGGGGCGGATTATCGAGTGTGAGTGTGCTCGAGTGAATTCTAATTTATCACATGTTGTATTTTAGAGGTTGATCATGGTGAGGACATGTCATATGCCGGAGGGTGCTGGAGCTAGTGATGAGGAGATTCGACAGATCATTCATGAGGAGGTGGCTGCGGTCATCAGAGATGAGATACCAGAGATGTTCGGGTCTATTAAGACCGCGCTGATTGATACATTTGACGAGCGTTACGCCGCTCTTTATGAGGTTGCTGTTGCAGCGGCTACCACAGCGATCGCTGCGGCGAGACCCCAGGGAGGTGATGCGTCGCTGTTTCGGGAGTTCAGCAACACCAAACCACCAGAGTTTGATGGGACACAGGATCCGGTGGCAGCTATGAGGTGGATATCTGATATGGAGGGGTGCTTATTCACTTGCTCATCTCCTGAGCATTTGAAGGTTCAGTTCGCGCTGAACCAGCTTCGCTTGGGAGCGAAGCACTGATGGAAGTTTGTGACGGCGCATTTTACGCCTACTGAGCTTTCGGCGGTGACCTGGGAGAGGTTCACTACCATGTTCCGGGATGAGTACGTTCCCCATGTGGAGAGGGAGCGTTTGGCATAGGAGTTTCTGACCCTGAAGCAGGGTACTGAGTCAGTTACAGCGATCACGAGGATGTTCCATGAGAGGTCGATGTTCTGCCCTGAGCACGTGTCTACTGAGCAGGCACGTATGAGCCGCTACTTGAGCATTTTGAGACGGGATATTCGGGAGTTCACCGCGAACTCCTCGTATCGGATATTTGCTGAGCTTCAGGCAAATTGCCCGGAAGAGGGAGATTGAGCTTGAGACATAGGCCAGGGAGGAGGCGGAGTCTTTGGGGAGGGATCGGCGGCCGGCACAGTCTCAGCCGGCAGCCAAGAGGGCCAAGCCCGCTGATCCCAAACCCGGGAACCAAAAGTGCGGCAAGGGTCATGATGGAGTCTGTCGAGTAGGATCTTGCTACAAATGTGGCAAGGAGGGGCATATGGCCAAGGACTGCCCCAAGGGGTTTGCAGTGTGTTTTCACTGCAACCAGACCGGACACCGGAAGGCAGAGTGTCCGCTGCTGCGCGGAGCATCTCAGGGATCTGCTCCTGCCACCATCAGAGCTACAGAGAGTCGGCCCGTGAAGGCCGAGGCGCCGAGAGCTCGAGGGAGAGCCTTTCAGCTGACTGCGGAGGAGGTCCGCGCTACACCCGATGTTGTGGCTGGTACGTTTCCTTCTATATATTTATTTTTGGTGTTGAGATATTATGCTTATATTATGTTATGCATAGGTACCTTCCTTGTGAACTCTGTGCCTGCTTTAGTGTTATTTGACTCGAGTGCGAGTCGGTCTTTTGTATCTTTGGCCTTTAGTCAGCATATCAGTGTTAGTCGTGAGGCATTGAGTCGGCCTCTGCGGGTTTCCATAGCTTCCAACAGAGTCATTTGTGCCACGGAGGTCCTTCGGGGATGTGTGTTAGAGATTTTTGGGGTTGAGTTTCCGATTGATCTGGTTCCTATTGCGATGGGTGATGTCAGTGTCATTGTGGGCATGGACTGGTTGAGCCGATTCGGCGCGGTTATCGACTGTGAGCGTCAGCTGGTGACCATACAAGATCCTAGTGGGGAGTTCTTTCGGTGTACGGCGAGGGTACACGTTCTGGATCAGCCTTTTGTTCGGCCGCTAGGGCGAGGCAGTGTTTACAGCAGGGCTGCAAGGGTTTTGTGGCATATGTGATGGATACGCGAGTGATCTCCGAGAGACCGAGTTCAGTGGATGAGGTTCCGGTGGTGCGTGAGTTTCCAGATGTTTTTCCGGAAGAATTACCGGGTGTGCCTCCCGTGAGGCAAGTAGAGTTCAGTATTGATTTGGTTCCGGGAGCCGCGCCTATCGCTAAGGTGCCTTATCGTCTTGCACCTCCAGAGATGCAAGAGTTATCCTCGCAGCTGCAGGAGCTGCTGGGGAAGGGGTTTATTCGGCCGAGTAGCTCGTTGTGGGGAGCGCCCATTCTGTTTGTGAAGAAGAAGTACGGCTCGCAACGAATGTGTATTGATTACCGAGAATTGAATAAGCTGACGGTCAAGAACCGTTACCCGTTTCCGAGGATCAACGATTTATTCGATCAGTTACAGGGAGCATCTTGGTTCTCCAAGATCGATTTGAGGTTGGGCTATCATCAGGTGAGAGTGCGGGACGAGGACGTCCAGAAGACAGCGTTCATGATGCGATATGGGCATTATGAGTTTGTGGTGATGCCTTTTGGGCTCACCAATGCCCCGACGGTGTTCATGGATCTCATGAACAGGGTATGCAGGCCGATGTTGGATCGGTCAGTGATTGTATTCATCGATGATATTCTGGTATACTCGAGATCTAGAGAGCAGCATGAGGAGCATTTGAGGGAAGTTCTTGGGGTTTTGAGATCGGAGAAACTTTATGCAAAGTTTTCCAAGTGCGATTTCTGGTTGCGGGAGGTCCAGTTTCTGGGACATCTTGTTAATTAGAAAGGGATATTGGTCGATCCGGCCAAGGTTGAGGCAGTGATGAGTTGGGAGGTGCCAAAGTCACCCTCTGAGATCAGGAGATTCCTTGGGTTGGCAGGGTACTATTGGAGGTTCATCCAGGATTTCTCCAAGATCGCGGTGCCACTCACCAGATTGACCCGGAAGGGTGTTACATTTTTATGGGGTCCCGAGCAGCAGACCTCCTTTGAGATGCTTCGCCAAAGGTTGTGCGAAGCTCCGGTATTAGCTCTTCCGGAAGGGATGGAAGATTTTGTGGTATTTTGTGATGCATCGATTTTAGGGTTGGGAGCGGTACTGATGCAGAAGGGACATGTGATAGCATATGCATCGAGGCAGTTGAAGCCTCATGAGACGAGATATCCCACACATGATCTAGAGTTGGGGGCTGTGGTGTTCGCCCTCAAGATTTGGCGTCACTACTTGTATGTAAATCGTTGCACGATTTACACGGACCATAAGAGCTTGAAGTACTTGATGGATCATCCTAACCTAAATATGCGGCAGAGGAGGTGGTTAGATGTGGTCAAGGATTATGATTGTGAGATCCTGTACCACCCGGGCAACGCTAATGTGGTAGCTGATGCGTTGAGCCGCAGGGCGGAGAGTACTCCACTGCGAAATGTATGTTTGAGATTGACCGTGATAGCTCTAGTTGTAGATGCCATTCGTGGGGAACAGGCCGAGGCAGTGCATCCGGAGATGCAGAAGAGAGAACGGGTCGTTGGTTTGGTTTCAGAGTTCGTTTCGGATAGTCAAGGGCTTATGACTTTTCAGGGCCGGATTTTGGGTACCGTTTGTGGGTGGTACGCGTACTACTTTGATGGAGGAAGCTCATAGATCGAAATTTTCGATCCATCCCGGGGCTACGAAAATGTATTTGGATTTGAGGAAAGAGTATTGGTGGCCCTGTATGAAGAGGGACGTCGCATGGTTTGTCGAGAGGTGTTTGACCTGCCGAAGGGTTAATGCCGAGCACCAGAGACCGCATGGCAAGTTACAGCCATTGGAGGTTCCCGAGTGGAAGTGGGAACAGATCACTATGGATTTCATCACCAAATTGCCGAGGACTGCCAGAGGAGTTGATGCAATTTGGGTGATTGTGGATAGGTTGATGAAGAGCGCTCACTTTCTTGCCATCAATGAGAGTTCTTCGGCGGAGAAGTTGGCGGAGGTTTATGTGAGAGAAGTGGTGTCTCGGCATGGGGTGCCGATCTCGGTTGTTTCAGACCGTGATGTGCGTTTGCACTTCCCGATTCTGGAAGAAATTTCATGAGGAGTTGGGAACTAAACTGCATTTTAGTACCGCATATCATCCCCAGACAGACGGCCAGAGTGAGCGGACGATTCAGACGCTTGAAGACATGCTTCGAGCATGTGTATTGGATTTCGGGGGTAGCTGGGATGCATATTTACCCTTGGCGGAGTTTTCCTACAATAACAGCCATCATTCGAGCATCGGTATGCCGCCCTTTGAGCTGTTGTATGGTAGGAGGTGTCGGACCCCCATTTGTTGGGGTGAGGTTGGGCAGAGAGTGATGGGCAGTACAGAGATCGTGATTCAGATGACAGAGCAGATACAACAGGTCAGACAGAGGTTATTGACCGCCCAGAGCCGACAAAAGAGTTATGCGGACAGGCACCGGTCCGAGCTTGAATTTTAGGTCGGCGACTTCGTTCTCCTGAAGGTTTCCCCTTGGAAAGGTGTGATTCGGTTTAGGAAGAGGGGCAAGTTGGGGCCCCGGTTTATAGGGCCATTTCGTGTGATTGTGAGGGTAGGCCGGGTAGCCTATCGGTTGGAGTTGCCAGCAGAGTTGGGGCAGATCCACGACACTTTTCATGTGTTGCAGTTGAGGAAGTGTATAGCCGATGAATCGGCAGTGGTTCCGTTAGAGGATATTCAGGTGGATGCAAGCCTGAATTATGCCGAGAGACCAGTGGCCATCAGATATCGGAAGATCAAGGTTCTGAGGAATAAGGAGGTACCTCTAGTATTGGTTCAGTGGCAACACCGGAGGGGATCAGAGATGACCTGGGAGCCAGAGCGTATGATGCAGGAGCAGCATCCGGAGTTGTTTTCAGAGCGAGACTTCGAGGGCGAAGTCTAGTTCTAGTGGGGGAGAGTTGTAACAGCCGGATTTTTCAGGTATCTTGTATAATTATGTCTTTGGTGAATTGAGAGGGGACTCGGCGAGTTGGAGCTCAGACTCGCCGAGTAGGGACGCGGATCTGGTCGCGGGATCGCGCCTGGACTCGGCGAGTCAGCGCTGTGTAATGAAACCCTAATTTCTCGGGTTTGAGACCTATTTAAAGGGCCTAATGGCCGTCATTTGTGCTCACCAGTCCCTTGAGTGAAACCCTAATCGAGTGTGAGCATTTGGAGCAAAGTAGAAGGCCATTATTGATCTTGGAGGTGTCATTGTTGCAAGGAAGGAGAAGAACTAGCCAAGGGAAAGCAAGTGGAGCCACTTCTGAGAGTTTGGAGTCCAGAGCATCACTATTGTGGTAATAATTTCGAGTTTTACGTGATGAATCAGTCTAGGGAGGCCAGATCTATAGATTGTGGAAGCAGATCTGACCTTAGAAGCAAGTTGGAGTGGTTACATGGCATGGACTCGCCGAGTCTGTTCATCAGACTCAGTGAGTAGTTTGAAGATTGCCTTGGGATTGCTCAGTGAGTGGTCCAATCGAGTCATGGGTAGACTCAGTGAGTCAGGGTGAGTGGGAGAGGGACGACAAGTGGACTGAGTCGAACTGGGACTCGCCGAGTTGTTCTTGAGACTCGGCGAGTTGAGTCGGGGTGGCCCCGCGATTCTTCCAGGTGAAACTCGTCGAGTGAGGGGGGAATACTCGACGTGTAGGAAGGGAAATTCAGAGGGTTGGTGAAAACGTCTAGACTCGCCGAGTCGCCATAGCACACTCGCCGAGTCCGGTCAAAGTTGACCATTAACTGTTGACCAAGTTGACCTGTGTTGACTTCTTGGGGATAGTCAACCTTAGAAGATATAAAGTGTTAATTAGAGGCATATGTTGTTATAGGGGGAGTAGAGCTCGGAGAATCGAGCACGAGGGGTATTCAGGATTCGTGAGATACCGAGATACGCGAGGTGAGTCTTCTCACTATACTTTACCTTGAGTAGGTAACCAGAGTTATGTGATAAAGTATTTGTATGCTATGTATGTTATGTGTTGTACTGCATTATTTCTATGTGATTTATGTGGTGCATGTTTATCAGAGTTAGAACCTGAGGGTTCACAGAGTTTGGGTGCACGGAACCACAGAGTTATAGCCTCGAGTGGCTATTATGTGTTAAATGTGGTATTTGGGGGAACTCACTAAGATTTGTGCTTACAGTGTTTGATGTTATTGTTTCAGGTACTAGTGACGACCGCGGGAAGGCGCCGGCTTGATCCGTACACACACACTCGGAGTTTTTACATTATGATCTTGGGATTTTTGTATTGACCTAAATTGGATAATTAATATGGTTGTCTTATGAATATTAATTGAATTATGTTTTATGAAAATTTGAAAATTTTGTTTTGAAATTTACGGTTTTACACTATCACATCTATCCGTACTTTCCTCAAGAAGTGCATTGACTCAACAAAGTTGCTTATGACTAGAAATTCCATTATAGATACAGCTCCCAACACTAAATCTCATCCTAGGTTTTCCTAGGGAAATTCCACACCACTGTCTGCCATCAACTGCAGAAGGAAATCTAGCTAACTTCCTCTAACAAGCTCACAGATACAGTTACATATTACAAAAACCAGATAATTCTTTAAATGATAGGTCTTACACTACAACGGTTGGACTCAATCAAGAGTTGCGCAATAGGGTTAAAACCTAACCTTCGAAAATTATCTAGCCCCCATAATATGTAACTTAGCATATCCGCTAACTAGTTAGGCTAAGTTAGTTAGAACTCCTAAAAGCACAAAGCAAGTAGCATTCAAGCATCAAGTAATTACAATCTAGCATAACCTAACCAGGCCCTCTTATTACTGACTGATCAGCACTAGCATCCAAGTCTACAAGCTCATACAATAGGCATACAAAGGTATCTATTCTAGATCCTTATCCCTATTATAGCAAGTGATTCATATATTCACAATTCGATGCATATCATAAAACATATATGGGTATTTTGAGATAGCTTACTTGAGCTCGCCTGATTGCATGCACCACACCTCTCTATATTTTAGAAAACTCTTTCTAAGAATTAATTAATTTTTTTTTGAAAACTCTTACCAAATCCTCAGTTTGAGTTCATACACACCCGAGAGTGTACCCGAATCCCTCAAACCAAGTCTCTAATACTAACTTGAAACATCCTCCCAAAAGTTTCATTTTTGATTTAAGTAAAAACAGTGTTCCAAAACATTTTTCATATAACCTAATAAAATAAGTATGTCAGTCATGATAAAAATGAGTGTATGTCCCATAAACAGAATCCATATGGTGTGTGTGATAAGATCAACCCGAGTTCTTCCCCTTGGAACTAGAAGTACCTGAAACATAAACTAAAAATCATAAGCACAAAGCTTAGTGAGTTCCCAAAAACTGCATACCATACATATCATATAACAGGCCACACCCAAATAAGATACGGACCCCGCCCACACTTATATAACGAGCTCCGCCCACTCTCGAATAACGGGCCCCACCCAATGAGATATGAACCCTGCCCACACTCAAATAACAATGAGATACGGGCCTTGCCCACACTCAAATAACAGGCCCCACCCAATAAACATACATATACACGCACATACAAGTATCAAACAGACAATAAGTATAATAACATGATTAATCAAGGGTCAGCCTTGGTACCTTAGACCTGCTAAACCCAGTGAGGAAACTCACCTCGAAAAACTGAATGAAATGAATGATCCCTAACTACAGGTCCTATAGCTCCCCAAGCTATCAATTGCCAAATAAAAACCAATTAACATTTAAGATCTATATCATAACCAAGAATCCCTACTTGGGGTAAAAAGACCATTTTGCCCCTACCCTAGCTTGGTCTAAGAATGAAGCCCGTAACTACAATCCAATGGGCCTAGAAGTCAAGAATCTATCAAGGTCCAAAATATGGTCCAATTTCCAGTTATGTATAATCCTTTCACATGGGACTTATCCTAAGGCCCAATAACGTTCCTAGCCTAAAAACTCCGAAAATCAGATGTCCCAACTAAACCCTAAACTTCTAAGCCTAAAATGAGGCCCAAACTTAAGGCCCAACATCGAAATGTCATCAGACTGAGTACATTGGGTGTACTCAGCTGGTACGTTAAGTGTACTTGCTCGAAGACTTATACGCTGCACATACAGACTTGTACGCCCATCGTACTCTTCCAATTCAGCCAACTTCTAGATTTAGCTCTTATCACATTCAGACTTTGCTCCAGAATGCAGATTTAACCTCCTTAAGCTGAAATATCATGTCAAGTTGCTAACTTTACATCCATGCATGACCATAAGAAGCTCTAAATCTCAACAAGGACTAATAAAGGACTTAATTAATGCATGAGGCCCCTAAATTCCATAAAGTTGCCAAAGGGGCCCATGAAGACCTTAGATTTGAAAGAATAAGCCTTTGGCACATCCTAATTCCAACATCCATCTAAACCATGGCTAAAAACAAAACAATTTAACCCAAAAAGAGATCTAAGCATTTAGCAATCAAGATGGGAACTTGATACCTCAAAAGCTTGGCAAACATGGTGGTGATTCTAGATCCAAGACCTCCTCTTAAGGATAGGAAACTTCTAGATTCTTTAACTCCTTCAAAATCCACAAAAATGAACACAAAAAACTTACTAAAGGCTCACACATTCAACAATGGAAACTAAGACTCAGTTTTAGGGTTTCTGGATAGTAGAGGCTGATAGGGAGGCTAACACTTGGGACTTAATGACATTATATAGGGATTAAACCCTAAAAATTAGGGTTTTTAGGTCTGAGCACATATGCGTTGGATTAGGTGTCTAAGACCATAACTATAATTGGTATGTACTTGATTTGATAGTAGAATGGTCCTTTTGGGTTACCTTCACTCATGCAACTTGACAGGATGACTAATGGAGAGAGAGTAGAATTTATTATTTAAAATGATAAATTGGTATTCAAAATGATTTTATTAATATATTACAAGATTAATATATTAATTGGAAATTTTATTATTAATTAGTGATTAATCAAAAATTAGTCTGGGATTGATTTTAGGATTAAAGGAACTGATCAATAATGAAGGGGTTGTTTTGCAAATCATTGATAGTTGTGAAACTAGGATATTAGACTCCTTATGATGGAGTGGACGAAAGTTATAGGAGGCCCGATGAGATTTTCGTCCAAGGCCTCATGATGAGGAGTCCATGGGCTGCTTAAGCCCTAAGAAGGAAATTAGGGTTTCCACGTGAAAACCCTAGTAGCCACAAGTATATAAGGATTGTTTCTCTTGGATTTTCAGCCAACCTGGCCCTTGGAAGAACCCTAGCCGGATTTCTAAGTGAATAACCCCCTCTCTTTCTCCTCTTATCCTCTTGCATTGGGTGTTTATGAACCATTATAGGTGCACCATTTAGGGAACTAAGCTTTCAATAGTCAAAGATCTTCAAGATTGTTCTTGTTAGTACTACATAACAAGTAAGGTAATCTTCTAACCCAAATTTATACACGAATTTTGAAAATTGTATGCTAGATCTAGGGTTATTGCTTTGGAGTTCAATTTTCATGTTTGATTAGTGAAAAACTTAGATCCAAAGCAATTAGGGTTGCTTGATCATATAGGATTCTAGATATGCCCATAACTCATCTGTGATATCAGAGCCAATAACGTTTTTCAATTGAATTAATGCAATAGTGAACTGTCCAAAGAAGAAGCAAATCGTTTTTTTTTTGTTTGTTCGAGGAACTCGACGAGTTAGTCCTACTCGACAATTTCATTGCCCTGAAATCGATGAGTTGACTCGTCAGATCCCTGATTTTTTTTATTTCGATATCTTCATTTGATTAGGATAATTGCATTAATTCGTTTTTAATTCCTAAAAGTATATTTTATGAAAGATAATATGATATCCTTATCATAATTAAGGGATTTGGTTAAATTGGATAATGATAAGCTTATTTTCCTATTTAAAATTTAACCTAGTATTTTCAAAAGTTTTAAAAATATACCCTTTTGGTTTTATAATTTAAACTTGAAATTAATAGTCTAATTTTGGAAATTTAAATGGAAGATCCTAGAAGATATCATTGTGGATTCTATTAATAATTTAATTAAAAGATTAAACGTTTAGTATTTTAAATGTTTAAAATACACCTTATACTATTATAGAATTAAAAGTTATATATATATATATATATATATATATATATATATATATATATATATATATATATATATATATATATAAGAAAAGTCAGTCTTACCGTTACTAGGCCTCATTCACGAAGTTGGTCTATAAGAATGTTTAAGGAAGCAGCCTATAAAATGACCACCATTGGGTATCCATTCTTACCCATCGTACTCTTGACTAGTGGAGGGGCGTTAGACGAACAGATGGGATAGGACGCTAAACTCTAATAAATAGTGTAATGAATTATAAAGTAACTAAACGCTTTTATAAAATTCCCAATCTTAGTTACTTTAGGTAAAATGTGAATTTGATGCTAACTCATGAAATTGCACATTGCACCTTATTGGTTGTTAGTGGAGCGTGTGTGGTTAACCGGCACATTAATATGAGAACAATATTGGTGGAAATGGATGTATTATAAACTATCGTTGAGTCAATGGAGCATGTATGGTTAACCGGCACGTTGATTAGATAATAAATGACATTTAGAGTGTCAAGCTAATTTACATGGTTATTCACATCTCGTTTGTGATCCTAGGCATCCCAGTCACAAAGTGAGAGCATAATTGAGATTAAACATGTCATTGAATAGTTCAATGAACCTCAAAAGATCTAGGAATTTCCACTAAAACCTACTTCGTTAAAATTTCGTTTTTTCGTGGTGGAATTGGTAAATCATCATTTACTTACCTTCAAATAATTTACATTTGGATTACGACATCAATTTTATGAATCGAATTATTGTGTTGGGTCCTAGCCTTAATATTTCATTTGGGTGTTATATTAAGGATCTAAATCAACTAACTTGAATTTTCTCCCTTTTCAAATGTCGAGTTCAGACAACTATGGTTTTCCTCATCTTTTTGAAAAAGTTTTCCTTCAGAAGATGATCTTCTACGTGTCGATCGAGGTGAATGATCATTCCCTTTGTCATGCATTGGTGGAACTGGAAATCATACTTCTCTTCCTCCACCCTCTCCAGAGATTCTCCCAGATCCACGTTTTCTTCAGTTTGAAAAATTCAAGATTACTCATGCCCTGTTGGCATGCAAACACCTAGATAGAAATTTTGTGTGTGCACATGCTCTAAACATGAAGTCGCACATTGACAGATTGGGAATGTTAGGTGTCGTTTTCCAAAAGGAGCTGGATGTTGACTTCGTTTTTCACTCGCATCCTGAATCATATAGTCAGTTTTTTAAGGACTACTATATGACTGCAAACGATGTGACCCTAATTGACCTGATATATTTGCTAATTGCTGCTGAAGTAGGAATTCCTTGGCGCATCGGTCAAGCAAAATTGTTTGGAGGATCTATTTCCCAAAGTTCCATGGAAGTTGGTGGTGGCCCCCTGATAGTCTAGAAATGGTTTCCCCTCCTAAGGGAGAGAAATCAGCCAAGGTCAAAAAGTTTGACCATAAGAGAAAGGCCAGTTCTGAGATAGTTCCATGTGTCGATGCTAAGCAATTCATCTACGTCTACTGCTAATTGAAGGGATATTGGAAGCGGAGCTGCCCAGATTACCTAAGAGATCTTAGAGAAAGTGAAGTTAAATGCTATGACTTTACTTTAGGTACATCAACTATCTAACTCTATTAAGTTCCTATTTATAGATTCTTATTACATGATGTCATAATCACA
Source organism: Lactuca saligna (assembly GCF_052625555.1). Lineage (NCBI taxonomy): Eukaryota > Viridiplantae > Streptophyta > Magnoliopsida > Asterales > Asteraceae > Lactuca > Lactuca saligna. The sequence continues at coordinate 49,981,319 of NC_136423.1, forward strand.
TTTTGATGTTTGTAGGATTGAAGAGAAAGAAGGAAGCTTAAAAGAGGAGTAAGTTGAGTCTGATCGTAAGAAATGGATTTCAGTCGCATTGTTCGATGATCAAATTTTTGAGTTGCTACTTAGAAGTTATAATATATTGATTAGGAATATTTAGAAACATAGTTTTCATATGTATTTGAATTGTAAGGACAAGTTTTCCGCACATTATCAATCAAGTAAAATTTGGTTTTATATTATTTGCTTTATGATTACTTGCAACGACATAGATGAAAATTGGTGTTTATATTTTTATTATTATCAATGTTGAAAATGGATTTCATTCTTAGTTATATCGCTTGTGGTAGTGTCATAATTTACAAAGTGAGGAAGGCAACTGATCACCCAAGTTTCAGTTGGACAGAAACTTGGAGTCGTGCGATTTGCATTGTGTGATGTATGAGAATCTTGATCCTTGAAAAATTAGTACTAATTCCTTGTTCAAATGTATATGTGAATTAAGTGTAGGACTAAAGGATCTAGTACACATTGATATGAATTGTTCAAATCCACTACAAAGGACGATAAGTCTATTCGTCATGATTTACTAATAAATATGGTTATGCTTATAAGGTTAAGTATAATTCTAATACCTTGAAAAAAAATTCAAAGTGTAGTTGAACGAAGAAAAAAATTCCATAGGGCATTAAGATAAAAGTTTCTCCAATCTGAAAGCAAGGGTGAGTACTTTAGTATCATGTTTTATGATCATCATAATGATTATGGAACCATGTCACAGTTGATCCTCTAAGGACACCTTAATGTATTTATATGACTAAGAAGAGGAATCAGGTATTGTTGAAATCGTTAAATCAAGAAGATGAGTTATACTTCATTCCAAAATCAAGTTGTGGAGTCATACTCTAGTTACTCCAAATTGTACCTTGAGTAACATGTTTTCTTGCTCAAGCATATTTGAAACTGGTAGTTGTGATGTTTCAGTTAAAACAAAGACCAACTAAGACCAATTATATGAAGTGTTTCTTGATAAGAATCCACACTAACTCTTGAATATTTGTTTGTCGAGGAATGTTCCTTGACAGATAATCTTATATGTCAAGAAGTCAGTGGGATCCTTGCTGATCTTGAAAAGTTTCAGAAGACAATCAAGAATAAACCTTTTAGTAATCACTAGCACACAACCTGAGGTTGATAACCTATCATGTTGACACATCTGTGCTCATTCCAGTTGAGTTGGCAATGCTTATGAATTCTATGTTTTTCATCTGACTGTATAAGGCAAAGCACCTTGATCAGTGAAAGTACATTGATCTGTATGGGTGAGTTGCTCAATAACTTGGAAGCACTGGTAGGGCCATGTGCTATCGGGTGGTAAGAAATTAGGATTTAGCAAGTTCGGTTTATATGAGTTTGAATTTGTCATAAACCTTGTCTTATGATAGTGGATGGACGAATTCACATGGATAGGAACACATAAACCATAAAATCTAAGTGGCAAGAGGTTTCTCTCTACTTAATGAAAAAGATTGTGAGGAAACGCTTTCATTAGTAGATTTTATAGGATTCATTAATATCATTAGAGTTAGCAGTTGTGATAATTGCGTTCTCAAATTCGAGTATGATATTAAGTAATTAAATAATAAACCCTAAAACCCCGAGATGTAAATGATAATTTTATATTATTTTATTGTAGCCCTAAAATTCATAATAATTTATGGATGTTAGCCATGGGAGTTAAATGTCATAAGTTTTGGAATTTTAGGGGTTTAGTGTAATTTTTGGAGTCATTTTGTAAAGATTTTTGATGGAAGGGGGCATTTGCTAAGTTTGAGAGTTAAATTAAAAAAGATCTTGGGAGGAGGGACTAATATTGGAATAATGGACAAATATTTGAAATGAGACACGAGATTAACCCCCGTATCCCTTCCCCCTCATCTTTTTGATATAAACCTAACCTTAGCACATTCTCTTAAGGCGCCAGCATGTGTAGCCTCCCCAACCGCTACCGGCTTGCTATTGTGAACAAACGATGCAACCATCTCCATTCCTTGTTGCACCGATCCGTCGAGCATTGCGGCTGCCATCCCTTTCGGCAAGATCGAGTGGCGACCATTATTCCATTTTCTTCTTCTTCTTCTTCTTCTTCTTCTTCTTCCTTCTGTTATCATTCACAGATGCATCATGCCAGTCATCAGTGCTACTCCGACCGCCCTTCGTCATCTTTCTGCCCAACAGTCACCGACGTCGCCACTGTAGCTATTTCCCGCTATCGTCGTCCTCCTCTAGGATTGAAGTTCAAGAGTGGTGTGCTTCTGCACGTGTATGTGTCTGTGTTTCAGTGTTTGATGTGTGTATTATGGTGCTATTGTGTGTATTTTGTGGCGTGGTGTTGTATAAATGTAATTTTGGCCGGATTGATTAAGGAAAACCTATCATCACGACCTTGAGGTGGTGGCTACCACCTCACCCCGCCATCATGCCGCCACCTTGGGTGGCTGTGTGCTCTTGTGTGTGATTGGACCATTATTTAGGAAGCTTTTAATGTATTTTGGTTTAGAATCATAACCACCATCGCCGCGAGGTGGTGACTGCCGCGAACCGCCATTAACCATCACCACCCAAGGTGGTAGTGGGTGGTGCTTGACTTATTCGACTCTAACTACTGTAAAAACTTAACCATCAGACAAATTAACTTCTGATTGGGTTGGAAACCCTAATTAGAGTTTAGAAAACCCTAATCTTGGAGATTTTAGATTGGACTTGCCGGACCCACTTTTTGGACCATTGGATTAAAGTTATGACTTATGCCCGATTACATTGTATGCTTGGCCTAATGGAGTGATGGCTTAATGGATTAAGTCCTTAATGGGTTAATTTTTCTTTCTTAACCCTAATCGTAATTTTATGTGAAAACCCTAATTTTGTTTGGGCTTTGAGTTAGGCCTTTCTTTTTGGCTTAGGTGTTTGGGTTGTTGTTAGGCCATCTAAGAACAAGTATATAGACTAGGATATTTGGATGGGCTTTAGGGTAAGTCCAATGTGAGGGGTCCAAATTGGGCCATATGTTGGGCCTTGGGCTTGGATCAAGCTATGTTGGGGGAAAGTAGTCTTTTACCCCAAGTATGGATTTATGGTGATGCATTGGAACCCAATTATTAATTGGGTGTTGTTTCATATTAACACTTCAGGGATTTTCCAGCCAGCAACTAGAGTTTTATCCACGGGACTTCAGCAGTGTGATGTGAGTCTCCTCACCATACCAATGTGTAACGCCCGCAGATCCGGGTTAGTCAATATAGAGGCAATAAGTGTCGAAAATGACTTTTTGAAAAAAAAATTATTTAGAATAAATAATCTTAACCAAGTTTTAGAATATGTCTCAATGGTTCCGTACATATAAAGAACGATGATATCCGAGTTATAACGAAGAAGTTATGACTCATCGAAGTTTTACGGCAAAACTGACATGACATTGGGAATTGTAAAAAGTGAACTTATGATAAAATACTTTGTAGCCTTAGTGATCTAAACAAAAGTCATAGTATATGTTAAACCGAGAGTGTACATAAAAAGAACGTCCAAATCTGACTTCGTATGAGGAAGCTACGATTTTTCTAAGATTTAGCATAATAATGCACAGCCTGGAAATTCGAAATTTAGATCGGTCGATTTTTAGCCAAAATAATATAAATGAGAAATGAAGATATCGTTAATAAGAGTTAAATGATAAAAATTCAGTAAAAAACAGAGCTCGTATGCGAAAGATATGGACGAAGCTTAGTCTCTACTCTTTAAGCGCGGCGAATTCGATACAGTTTTGTAAATCTGAGATATGATGAGAATTAGCAGACGGGGTCTAAATGAAAGTTGTAGTATTCGTAAATACCAACGCGTTGATATAAATAACGTTAAGAATAAAGCTCGTATGTTAAAGATATGAACGAAACTTAGTCTCTATTCTTCAAACGCGGCGAATTCGATACAATTTTTTAAATCTAAGATAGAATGAGAATTACCCGACGGGGTCTAAATGAAAATTGTAGTACTCTTAAATACCAATGCGTGGCTATAAAGAACATTGAAAATGGAGCTCTTACATGGAAGATACAGACAAAACTTAGGGGCTACTCTACAACAAACCCCCTATAAATAAGAGATGAACTCTTCATATTTTCTTCACACCATAAGCCTTTCTTTGTCTCTCTAACTTCTCTCTAGACTACCCAACCCCCCCCCCCCCCCAAAGCCTAGGGTACCTCCCTAGCACGATAAGGAAGCCTCGTAGCTCCCGACGGCTCTAAGAAAAAGAGCTTTTCGGCTTGGAAATGTTGCTCCAACGAAGCCCCATTTTTAATAAAACCTGCTGTAAGTGAGCTACGCCTACCCTATTTAAATATAGCTTATATTTAAATATAATATCATTATTATGAAACTATAAATAAGATTTATCAGTGATTCAAGGTTGTTATACTGATTGATCTACTTACGGGGATGATGTCTAGGTTTTGATTTAGTGAGGTGTTTAAAGTGGGATTTCCAAATAGTATACTTCGTATACCAAATGGACCCTACCTCCGATGTGATCCTACCTGGTTTTTCCTTACTTGATATATCATGAAAGTAGACTTTGAGTTAATGATGAATCTAGACTAATAATTAGTCGCAAAGAAGATTAGACTAAAACTTAGTGATAATAATGCTAGGTTTCGTCGAAGGAAAATAGAATCGTTAAAAGCGAAGCGCTGATGAAGTTTGGAGTGATCACTTTAACAAGTGACTGCATAGTTACTTTCATCTTACACACACACACACACACATATATATATATATATATATATATATATATATATGAAGTATTTTATATACATTATGTGCTATGTGTGTATACTGTCTGAATACTCGTTGTCTATGCTGGAGGAAACGTTTTATACATGTTTTAAATGATCTAAACTGTAACGACCCAATTTTCACATCAAAATTTTTTTTTGTTTAAAAACGTTACTTTAGAAAATATTAATAACTAAAACATCATTCGATCATCCATAATATAAACTGAACCATGTCTGAAAACCAAAACAAACAACTAATCAGAATATCAGAGTATCAATCCCAGAAAAGCTCGTAAATGCGGAAACTGGGGTGTGTGTGTGTGTGACATGCTGCTACCGTGCCGGCTCCTTTCCCCTAGCTGAGGAGGTACCTGAAACCAAAACTGAAACCGTAAGCACAAAGCTTAGTGAGTTCCCCCATAATACCCCATACCATGCAAGCATATAACAAACAACATTCAATTAGGAGATACGGGCCACGCCCACACTCGTGAAGATACGGGCCCTGCCCACACTTCGCTTTCTGAGAGATACGGGCCACGCCCACACTCGTGAAGATACGGGCTCCGCCCACACTTCGCTATCTGGGAGATACGGGCCTAGCCCACACTCCACTCTCGGAGAGATACGGGCCTCGCCCACACTCAACCGCCAACTCATATCATACAAGTATCGCACAGACAACAAGTGTAAATAATTCTATCATACTGGCATATATCATAATCAACTCAACTAAGAGATACTGGCTCGACCCACACTCCAATACTAACGTCTCGTCTATACGGGCCGGCCTTGGTGCCTTAGACCCGTTACTACTGGAAGGAAACTCACCTCGAAATAGCTGCTGGTCTGTGTGGGAATTGATCACCTACTACTGCTGCTGCTGCTCCGGAAACTCCCCGGCTGTAATTCCCACAATATACTTAATCATACACTGCTAACTGTCCTTTGGGTAAAAAGACCATTTTACCCCTGGTCTAGCCCTAAGTCAAATCGGAGTCAACTTTCAGTTGACCCGACTCGCCGAGTGGATCTCCACTCGCCGAGTCCCTGTCCAGACAATTGTCCTGGGTCCCTGATTCTACTCATCGAGTTAGGCTATGAATCGACGAGTTCATCTTCTAAACTGACATTCAACTCCTTCATCCTACTCGCCGAGTTGTATGAACAACTCGTCGAGTTCATCTTCATCCGAAGAACACTAATGCTAAGACTCGCCGAGTTGTATGAACAACTCGCCGAGTCTGTTCTTGATCTATGAAGATTGCCTTGGACTCGCCGAGTCAGGGCATTGACTCGCCGAGTCCCAACATGGGTGAGTTCAGCTCCCAACTCACCGAGTCACCCCCTGTGACTCACGGCTCAACTCGATACATCATAAAGGGACCAATTCGGTGACTTGCGACCAGACTCGCCGAGTCACCTATACGACTCGCCGAGTCGCTGCCATGCATCCACCAAATACACTGATTTGCTCGATTTCAGTCCATGCCATTCATAGATCTGGACTTCTAGGATACAAATCACACTTAAAGTTTCCAACTTTACGTGTGGATATTCACCAATATGGATTTTAGGGCTCAAAATGCCTTAAAAGGGGTAGATCTAGGGCTAACAAGCAACATGGGGCCATAAAGCTAACAGATCTGAGCTCCTGGAGCTCAATCTTGCCTAGATCCAGAGGCCAAACATCTTATTATGACATATAATGCACATACAAGCTTGGGGATTTGACCAAGAAAGACCCAAATGAAGTTTTAAGCCTAGAATCATGGGGAAAACGGGTTATACCTCAAAGGAACTGCTGGAAGAACACAATAGTTGCTTGGTTGGCTTTCCTTCTTATGGATCTACTTCTTTCCTCCTTCAAAACCTTCAAAAACACCCACAAAAGTCTCAAACTCTCAAGGAACGGCTTAGGACGAGGTATACAGGGCTCTAAGGGTGAATGGGGGATGGCTTGGGGCAGTTAAGTCGTTTAAATAGGGTGCAAACCCCTGAAACTTAGGGTTTCATCCAACAGCGGTGACTCGCCGAGTCCAGGATATGGACTCGCCGAGTCGCCAACTTAAAACGTGACCTGGGTCGCGTCTCTACTTGGCGAGTCGGACCTATGACTCGCCGAGTCCAAGGCTAAAATAGGAAATGTTCGAATAAGATCTACATACCAGAAACCAGGTGCTACATAAACTGTATATGTATTTTATATCTACAGAAACCAGGTGCTACATAAACTGTATATGTGTTGGGTAAAACATGGGTAGATTAGAGGTGAGATAAATTATGAGCGATGAAAGATAAGATAAATGATGAGCGATGAAAGATGAGATTAATGATGAGTGATAATATATGAGTGATAAAATATGGTGTAAAGCGATGGCTTAAGCGATGAGCCAAAACGATGAGCCAAAGCGATGAGCCAAAATGATGACCCAAAAAGATGAGCCAAACGATAAGCCAAACAATTACCCAAGCGATGACCCCGTCATCTAGCAGAGTATGGATGATAATTACGGACTATTCTAGATAGTCTAGTGGAACACTAGCATGCTCATAACCTGTAGGTGTTGTGAACGATGTGTTCACCCGGTGTACTCTAAAAACCCATTGACAGGTATTACGAGTGGAATCTCGAAAACGATACTGTCAATAAACGAGATAAACCCTAGCGACTATACAGACTTTGTGTCGATTCCTTAAGATACTTCTTAGGAATGAATGAACGAGGAATAACTGAATCTTAGGGTAGATCCTTAAGAGTAAAGAAGATAATGGGGATGGGTAATTGGGTTGATTGTTTGATGTTTAACATAATAATTATATTATTGTGGGTTGAAAACCCTATGTACTCACCAGGTTTCCCAACCTGACCCACTCAAGCTTAATTATATCACAAGTGTCGATATGAAGCTACTTTATACTGAGGGATTTAAAAGAGATGTAGATCACTAGTGTAAATGAATGTAAGTTCTGTTTATGCTTATGTTTCTGTATTGATGATGACTTCCCAAATGTTATAAAATGGATAAAAATACATTTATTCAGAAATGCTTTGATAATGTATTTATCATGTGTTTCTGGGAACAAATTCCACAACATTTTTATTAAAAGAGGTACTCTGATTTTTATAAATCATAAACAAAAATCGGTCTTTTCTGACCATGAAAATGGGGATGTCACACAATGGGTTTAAGGCACCAAGGCCGACCCATGTTATTTAGTTGGGATGTTTATTGCATGTGAGCTATCGATGTTTTAGGTATTTATGTGAAGACCATTTGGGCGTTCCCATTGCAGTTATTCAAGACTGTGTGAGGGTTCCTATGTCAGTTAGTTATATTTGGTATGCTAGTTTTCTTCGTGACTCTTGCGTGTAATGGTTACTTGTGAATGTGTTATCAATATGTTATGTATTTATATGTAGACCATGTAGGGGTTCCCATGACAGTTAGTTAAGACCGTGTGGGGGTTCCTATGGCAGTTAGTTTATTTGGCTACAGTGTTTATTGCGATTGGGCTATCAATGTGTAATGTATATATATGAAGACCATGTGGGGGTTCCCATGGCAGTTAGTTAAGACCATGTGGGAGTTCCCATGGCAGAAAGCTAAAACCATGTGGAGATTTCCATGGCAGATAGCTAAGACAATGCGGGGGTTCCCAAGGAAGTTACTTAAGACCATGTGGGGGTTCCCATGGCAGTGGGTTAAGACCAAGTGGGGATTCTAGTGGCGCCCAGTTTAATACCTTGGAGGGTTTACATGACATCCTTATATGTTTGTATGCATGGCTTATGTGGCTTATATGGTTGATATAGTTTATGTAATTATGTGGATTGTATGGGGTATGTCATGGGGAACTCACCAAGCTTCGTTCTTACAGTTTTGGTTTTGGTTTTAGATATCATCGGTTTGGAAATGAAGGGCCCGACTTGATCGCATTGTACATACCTATGTTTTCCGCATTATGTGATTTTGGGATGTAACTCTGATAAATGTTTTAACTAAGCAATTTTTTTGAATGGTTGGATTAAGTAACATCTGTGTTTGACTATAATGAAAAATGAAAATTTTACCATGGATTTTTGGGATGTTACAAGTTGGTATTAGAGCCTTGGTTTGAGGGATTCGGGCATACTCTCAGGTGTGCCTAAACTCGAACTGAGGGTTTAGTGAAATTTTTTATAAAATAAACATTTAACTAAAAGAGAATTTCTAGTTAAGAAAGGGGTGTGATGCGTGCAATCGGCTAGGCTCAAGCAAGTGGTTCCTAAAATACCAATACATGTTTGTTATGATTATATGATATGATTTTCATGCTAGATTAGAGCTAAGGATCTAGGAGAGATGCCTTGTATGCTTGTATGAGCTTGTAGATTTGCATGCTAGAACTGATTAGCCAATGGTGGGGTGGCCTGTTTAGGTTATGCCTGATTGTATGTGTAACACCCCGTTTATTAAATAAATAAATAGACAAATTAATGAATCAATAGTACCCAAAAATCAAAAATTATATAGCAAGGTGTTGGTTTTGAGGAGATAATTGTCATAATTTAGAAGTTAGGGGTTAAAAGTGTAAGTTTCAGATTGGTTTTTTTAAATATTTATGAAGGTAGGGATTACTTGGTAAATTTTTGGGACTTAATTTGAAGAGATTTTGGAGGCTAATGTAACATCCCAATTTTCAAGTCCAAAAATTTCATTTTCATTTCTTATTATATTTAATTGAGTTATAAAACTTCCATAAGAAAACATAGCGAAAACATATCATTTCATAAAGCTAATATCTCATGTCTGAAACCAAATCATAAACGTAAAAATGTCAGAGTACAATCCCGAGAATCTCATAATGAGAAAATCCAAGTGTACGTGTGTATGATGTGCAGCTACCGTGCCAGCTCCTTCCCCTTCGCTGAAGAGGTACCTGAAACAAAACTAAAAACTGTAAGCATGGAGCTTAGTGACTTCCCCCAACGTACCACATACCATATAATCGCATAACATGCATATACGGTCAGACATATCTAGGTGCCCGGCCTACCCCTTCGGTCTTCTCGATCGAATACTGCCTAACATATCTGGTTGCTGGCCTCCCCTTTGGTCCTCTTGACCGGATATTGTCTAGCATATCTGGGTGCTGGCCTCCCCTTCGGTCCTCTCGACCGGATACTGGGGACTATTTCACCCCTCTACTACTACCACATAACATGTAACACGTAATCATATTCTATTTGGTATGACTGGGTATAACTACCCCCTTTGGCCCTATCGACCAAAAATCTTGGGGACAGTCTCCCCTACTGCTACTAGCATATAATATCATATCATACTAGCACCTAACATATCAGATAGTAGCAAACCTAGATGAATATCACAAAGAAAATCATCTAACATACGACTCCTACTGGTGGGCTGGCCTTGGTGCCTTAGACACACCGCTACTGGAAGGTAACTCACCTCGTAAGGCTGACTGCTGAAAAGCTAATCTGCAGATGTCTGACTGCTGTTCCGGTGATCCTCCAGCTATAAATCCATAAAAAAAATTAAACAGACACTGATAACTACTCTTAGGGTAATGATTATTTTACCACTGACCAAGTCAAAGTCAAAGTCAACTTTCAGTTGACCTGACTCGTCGAGTTGGGCCGCCAACTCGTCGAGTCCCTATCCTTTCAACTGCCCTCATTCACGCTTCTACTCGTTGAGTTTAGTAATGAATTGATGAGTTCTCCTTCTTTACGAACCTCGAATGATCTTTCGTCCGACTCACCGAGTTGTATGAACAACTTGTCGAGTTCACCTTCAACTATTGAACAAGTCCTGACCTTGACTCGCCGAGTTGTATGAACAACTCGTCGAGTTCATATTCATTTGCTGGGAGTCTGCTCATGTACTCATCGAGTCCTATGAACTCTAGGTCTATGGCTAAGTCCAAAACGTTGGGTCACTCCCTTGGACCCTCTAAAACGCTTCTAACACTCAACTGGGTTCCTTTGAACCCTAACAGAAAAGGGGAGTCAAGCCTCAGACTCGCTGAGTCCCAAGAACAACTCGCCGAGTCGAGGTTGTCCAAGTCTTATTTCCCGATTTCTAATGTACAACACTTGTCCAAATGATAGATCTAGGCTCCTCAGATCGATCTAGCATGTAAAGTTACGAACTTTACGTGCATGCATGCGACTTTGAGCTAAACTGGTCCTAAAAGAAGCTCTTGAATTGCATGGGGCTTTCCATGGGTGCAAAGGCAGTCCCTTTTGCCTTCTAACTCCTTAAGGAGCCTGGATCTAAAGACTCAACCCCCAACCATGCTTACAATCATGGTTTTGGTCACCAAGAATGGCTTATAAAAGCCCTAAATCTCCCCAAAAAGGGATCTAATGCAAGAAAAAGCAAGGTGTCGACTTTATAACTTCCAAGAACTGTAGAAGATGCACAAGCTTGACTCCTCTGGCCAACCTCTTGGTTCCTCAAGCTTTTCCTTCCTTCTAGCTACCACAAACCACCAGGAATCACCAAAAAGCCTTTATATCTTCACAACACGATTAGGGTTCTGTATGGAGTGTTCTAGGAGCATAAAGGGGTGATGGAGGATGTATAAGGTCGTTTAAATAGGGTGCAAACCCTCATACTAGGTTTTTGCTCAGAGCGGATCTACTCGCCGAGTCTTGCTGCCGACTCGACGAGTCTGCTACTTATCCCCCGGGTCCAACTCGCTTATACTCGATGAGTTGGACCTTCAACTCGCCGAGTCCATGCCAAAATGTGAAAAAAAAAACTTGAATGAGATACATACCAAGAATTGGGTGCTACAACTAAGGGGCCGAATGGTAACATATGGACTTCATTTGAGAATAATTTGTAGATGAGGGGCTGTTTCGTAACTGTTGGACTTATTATGAAAAAGAATAATAGGAGCAGGGGTATAATGGGTAAATATGGGAGTTGTTTCGAAATTATTTCAGCACGGAGGGACCATTGTTGTCATTATGACAAAAATTTTAGAATGGTGTCGGGTATATAACCCTCCCGAAACCCTAACCCTACAAACCTTAATCAGCCACCACCCTAATACCTCCCATCTTCCAGCTGTCATCCTCATAATCCCTATCTCCAGCCGACACTGCTACCCCTTGTTGTCGACGTCGCAACCACCGTTGATCTCATACTGTCGGCGACAACGAGGGCCATCGAGAAGAAGCCATTGAATACCGCCGACAAAGCTTCGAACATCTGCTGCCACTTGTTGTCCGTCATCATCTTCCTCTGCCTTTTGACGCTGCTTCTGCTATCGTTTGCTTCATCCTTTCTTCTCCATCATTTCGGTGTTGCACCACAGCCACGTCCGTCACTGCCCACTACCACCACCGTGAGGTCGTGGCTGCCTCTCTCTACCAACGCCAGCCACCACAAGTGTGGTTGTGTGCATGTTTTACTGTGTTTTTTAGGTGTGTGTTGTTGGTATAACGTTGTATGTACATTAATTGGACGGAAAACCCAAAGAAAACCCACCACCACCACCGTGAGGTGGTGGCTGCCACCTCCAACCACCGCCTGCCACCACAAGGGTGGCTGGGTGTGTGTATATTTTATTTGTGTGTGTGCATTCATGTGGATATTTTGTTGTAATATTGTATTTTGATCGAAATAATTAAGGAAATTTGTCACCACCACCGTGAGGTGGTGGCCGTCGCCGTGAGCCGCCATTGACCACCACTACCCGAGGTGGTAGTGGGTGGTGCCCGACTTAATTAACAGTTAATTAACCTAAAAGCTTGATGAATGGACTAGTTGGGATGTGACTGGATTGGAAACCCTAATTTGGGTTTAGAAAACCCTAATTTTATATAAGTTAATTTGGAATTGTCGGGACCCGCAAGTTTGGACCATTGGACTGGAATCATGAATTAACCCGACCATATTGTAAGTTGACCTAATAGAGTGATGGACTTAACAGATTAAGTCCTTAATGGGTTAAGTAAGAAACACTTAACCCTAATCTTCATTTTATGTGAAAACCCTAATTTTACTTGGGCCTTGAGTTGGGTCACTCTATTGGGCTATTGATAGGTCATCCAAGAATAAGCATATGTACTATAATATTTGAATGGGCTTTAGGGTAAGGCCCATGTGAGGGTTTGGGCCCAATTTGGAAAATTAGGCCATATGTGGGCCATAATTGGGCCTTGATGATTATGAGATATTGGACCAATGGAATGCCAAATTTTTGGATTGGAATAAATGGTTGGGCCTTAGCGTAAGACCATGTAGAGGTTTGGGCCCAATTTGGAAAATTGGGCCATATGTTGGGCTTTGTATCATAGTTGGACTTTTAGGCATTTGGAATGGGCTCTGAGCTTGAATCAAGCTAAGATGGGGGTAAAGTAGTCTTTTGTCCCAAGCATGGACTTATGGTTATGTATTGGAACCCAATTATTAATTGGGTGTTATTTTGATGTTGACAGTTCGGGAATCTATCATCCAACAGCTAGAGTTTTGTGCACAAGACTTTAACAGTGTGAGGTGAGTTACCTTCCAGTAGAAGTGGGTTGAAGGCACCAATGTCGGCCCACTTGTAAGACCTATAGTAAAGATGATTGTCTTTTTGATAATTATCTGGTATGTCACTATCTGGTATGCTTTATGTGCTAGCGTGCTATGATGTTCTGTGATAGTGGTAGAAGGGGTAAGATAGACCCTAGTATCGATCGATAGGCCGAAGGGGTTTGGCAACATCCTGATAAGTTAGGAAGTATATGATTATATGTTTATGAGCTAGTATGCTATGTGGTAGAAGTAAGGGGTGAAATAGTCCTCGGTACCGGTCAAAAGGTCCGAAGGGGTAGGCCAGCACCCTGATATGCTAGGCGAGGTACCAGTTGAAAGGACCGAAGGGGTAGGCCAGCACCTTGAGAGGCCAGCAGGGCTGGATTCAGTGCAACACTTGCGGGAAACTGCACAATGGGGGTTTTTTGTTCCAAGGGTGGATTTGGGTAAGTGTATCTTTGGGTTGGTTTCCCTGCTTGTGTTTGGGTTATATCTTCAAGTGATGTCATATGCCATTTGCATGCCCTAAATTATTAGTTGTTAGCAAAAGTTATTTCCCTATTTGTGGGTTGGGAGCGTTCAATATTATATTGGTATATGCTCAAGATCGATTCATGGGTATTATGTGGAAAGTCTGCGAACAGGGTTCCGCATGATGGTTATTCAGCATCGTCAGAATTTGGTGGTTTTAGTAACTGTTATTGATTGGATGACGAAAGCGCCAAGGGAAGTGGCTCGTTGCTGAGGTATTGGTTAGAGCATCTGTCTTTTGGTCTTCAAGATTTCAGTGTGGTATCATTTCAAGCATCTGGGTCTATCGGTTTCGCTGGAATTCGAGAAATGTTCATCTAGTCTTTAGAAGTTGTGTGGTCTCTGGGGGATTGGCTAGTGATGGAGCACTAGTTGGTAAGTGCTAGTTGTCATTGGGTCGATCAATGTAAGGTAAGAATGATTGAGAATCCTTCAACTCTCGTGTGCCTTGAGAATTTAGTTGATTCAAAGTGGGGGAGAATCATCCCGAGATTCAGAAGCAGGAGCGGTTTTGAAACTGGGATAGGTTTCGTATCCTCATCGTGGAGAAAGACGGCCCAATCGGTTGTTGGGATTGAGGATTGTATGATTTGGAAGTACGGGAAACTTACCAGCATTGAGAGTGCGTTCTCTTGTTGATTGATAGTAGGCTTCGGGGAACCAGGTAGGGGTCCCAGCTATAGCTCGAGTTCAGCCTGGGTTGTTCGGTCGAGTATGTGCTCAACTCTAAGTGTTTTTGAATTGATAGATTGGGGTAAGACATTGGGCTGTAATAGAGTTGGGGTGAAAGTGAGGTAAGAATACGGGGGAGACGTAGCATTCACTAGTAGTCAGTTAGGGTAAAAGTGTTGTAAGACTACGGGGGAGCCGTAACATTCACTAGTAGTTAGATAGTATGGGAAGTGTTCTAAGACTACAGAGTAGCTGTAGCATTCACTAGCGGCCAAACAGTGTGGGAAGTGTTGTAAGACTGCGGGATGACCCGTAGCATTCACGTATTCTTTCAGATGATTAGGCCAGGTTGGGCCAGTTCGCAAGATTGTGGGTAGACCACAACATGATTGGAATCAGGAAATGGTAGGTTGTTGGAGACCGGGCATGATGTAAGACTATAATTATTCTGGTAGCATTCACTTTTCGCATTAGACTCGGTGGCGACAGGTTGTCAGGCTACTATGATCGGATGGACCAGAAGGATTGATGGAGCCATGAGTGGCGATATAACTAGGGTAGTTATTGCTAGTCGAAGTTGTCTTCAGTGGTCGCATGGGGCGATTGCTCGTTGGCTCAGCAACCGGACATGAATCTAGTATTCCAAATGTGGGTAGACAAGTTGGATCTAGGGAGGCCTCAATTGCCAAGGAAAACAGCTAGGAGGCGGTGCGATGTTCCAAGTAGTAGTAATGATTTGGGATCCTTATGGGGAGTAGCTTGTGGGCTGGGAGGTGCCAAGCCTCTTACAACATGATTAAATAATCTCAGAATACTTGATTTGACCCTATTGCGCAACTCTTGTTTGAGTCCAAATCGTTGTAGAGATAAGTCTTCTACTCGAAGGATTATATGAGCTTTCTGTCAAGTATAAGTGTATGCAGGGAAATTTGGTCTGTGACTCTATTTTCTAGTGGGAACCTCAAGTTATCAGAAGTTGAGTAGCCAGTTGGGAGATAAGTGCAATGAATTCGACAATGATTCAGTGTGGGTGGTCTGTCAGGGAGACAAACCATCTCTAGACTTCAGATTTTAGATTTAGTAAATGTGATCATGTTGCAAGAAATTCATTCATCTACTGGATGGAGAGCCCTCCGAGGGTTGGTGTTGGTCGTATTGGTAAGAGGGTGGTATACTCGGGGTTGTGGCTTGTTTGGCGTGTCAGGAGTGGTACGAAATTATTTTGAGGACAAAATCTAATTTAGGTGGGGGAGAGTTGTAACATTCTGTTTGAGATTAAGTAATTAAATAATAAACCCTAAAACCTCGAGATGTAAATGATAATTTTATATTATTTTATTGTAGCCCTAAAATCCATAATAATTTATGGATGTTAGCCATGGGAGTTAAATTGGATAATTTTTGGAATTTTGGGGTTAAGTGTAATTTTTGGTGTCATTCTATAAAGATTTCTGATAGCAGGGGGCGTTTGGTAAGTTTGAGAGTTAAATTGAAAAAGATCTTGGGAGGAGGGACTAATCTTGGAATAATGGACAAATGTTTGAAATGAGACACGAGATTAACCCATGTATCCCTTCCCCTCATCTTTTTGATATAAGCCTAACCCTAATACATTCTCTTCAATCACCACCATGTGTAGCCTCCCCAACCGCCGCCGACTTGCTGTTATGAACAACCGATGCAGCCATCTTTGTTCCTTGTTGTTGGGTTTTAGTATAATACAACATCATATGGTGCACATACAACCCTAAATTCTTTGGATCTATGTTTTCTCTAATTATACATGCAATATTGTTTCCAAAGCATTAAGCCTACAACTAGCATACAATTGACATAAACAATATAAGATACTAGTTAGGACTTTACCTCTTTATGTAGCTTGTAGAACTTGTTGTATTTGGCCTTTAAGAACTTAGCACCCCAAGTGTGATGCCTCAAACGGTTTACAACACACCTAGGACAAAGGAGAACTTGAGAGAGATGTTGCTAGCTCCAAAATTGGCTCTAATGAACTCCAAGAACTCTAGTGGCCGATTTTGGGTGCTAAGGGAGTCCTTGTATAGTGTGGCAAGGTATAGGGTTACATCCATGCAAACCCTAATGCCCATGACCTTTCATATTACTTAGGCTCCATGGGTTAAACCTCCATGGACTATCCATGGACTACCATATTGGTTTAGCCCATCCTAAATAACAATTGGCCCACACTATAAGAATCATTGATTTACCAAATCAATCCTCATATATTTAATTAGTCTCTTTTGATCACATAATTAATTCCAAATTAATTCCAAATTAATTCTCAATCAATACTAATTAAATAATATGATTTCATATTAATATATTAGAACTTATAATATATTAATAAATCATAAGTAACCTCTTACACAAGTATCCATCCTATCAAATTGTTCTGGTGATATGTAACCCGAAATGGACGATGCTACTCTCGGGTCAAGTACATACCAATTATAGTTATGGGCTTAGACACCTAATCCAACATTCTTCCACTTGGATAAGTCAAATAACTATTATTTCAAGTATGATAGCAAAATCCCGACTAACAATCGTAACTCTTAATGGTCCCTGTCGAACTCTGACCTAGTCAATGACAAGTCCATTAGATAAGGGATCATATATTCCTCCATTCTAGATATCATATATACATGAAACATGGATTATAATCATTCTCTTTATCCATATCTTGTTTCCTAATTTCCGATTTATGACAACCGACTAATTGAACAAATCAAATCAATCGAGGCTTGGCCAAGCACTTGGGGTTGACATCACTCAATTATCAAGGGGCCCACATATATCGCTTTTATCCCTCTAAGGGTAAAAGGAACAGATAAACTTCGAATCATATGCTTGCTTGTACTTACTCATTAAATCACACACAACAATATGTTTTATAACACCAAGTTACTGGTGCATTTACATATGTCAATGTGCAACCGACTTGTAAATTACAACTCACATGTCTTGGTTTCAAGAATATAAGATATTATCGTCTCACAATCACTCATGATAAAATCCATGAAGTTATTCAAATGAGCATGGGTTGAATCCAATACTCAAATCTTATTACATGAGTACTCATGAATACTATAGCAAACTTGTGCAATGTCTAAACGCATTTAGACAATCTACAGACCCATTCATGATAGTATAGCTTCAATACCTACTTCAAAAGTATGATCGACTGTAGATGGTTTGAATAATCTTATTATTCGGGATGTCAAAACATGCAAAATGAAACACAAGAATAATTGAATCCAATATGGTCTCAAAACTTATGAATATAAATAAAACACCTTTTATTTTATCACCATATTGATTACACATTATTCATTGTATAATGTTTCAACTAATCAACTTAATACTTGAATTAAAACAATAGGTGTCCCATGCTCCAAGCATGCACACGATGTTTATCTATGGTCCTTACTTTGTGAAATAGATCAACTGAAAACATCTTCAATGAAACTCATTTTACAATTCCAAATTTTTACCATAAATGTACGAATACCAATTCTTTCCATTTACTGTAATCTGTTAGATTCTAAACTTATATGCAATGATCCTCTTGTAATGACTATGCACAAAGCTTATAGAGATTTTGCAACAAACATTACAAAGTATTCCAATGGAGAGCAATTCCATGGAAACGAAGTCTCACATTCAAAGTATATTTCTTTGAACATCCTTCTTGGATTAAGCTTTCTAATCTTACTCAGATTTAATGAATAACTTCCACCTATGAAAACATTTCCATATTCCCATTTTGACTATCACTTTTGAACAAGAGTTGCCTCTTTTCAGAATATGTCAGTATGGTCCTTCCAAAATTTACACTATACTCCCAACTGTCAACGAGCAATCAATCTTTGGTAAATCTCAGATTGTCCTCAACAATTGCTTAATCATTTTAGTCATATCCAGTTCTAGTCCTTTTCCCTCTTAATGCCCTAGGCATTTGGAAAAATGGAACACTTAAATATTATAGCATATGCAATCGATCCTATACCCGAAGCATATGGGATACGATTCATAATGTTCCACATAAAAACGTGATACTTTACCAGTCTCTTGCTACAATATTTCCACATATAGAATTTCCTTATATTGAACCATTTCAACATAACATCCATATATGTTCTTGACTAAATTTGATTAAAATCTCAATCTAAGCTTTTAGATTTGAAATGAAGTATGAATTCCTCTCCCTTAATTATAGCAAAACAACTTTTCAAACTCTACAACTGTGCAATTTGAAACTTTTGTTTTCTATAATTAACATTACTAACTTGCAACACTTACCATAATAATTACGCTCCCACTAGCATAATAATTATATTCTTATTAGCATAACACTTATTCTCCCATTAGCTTTGACATGTACCCAGAAATCAGTTGGACCTCTAGAAATCAATACTTAGTGACTTTTATTACCAAAGTTCAGATTTTTGTTACGAGATGCTTCGATAAGACTTTATCTAGGCTTCTCAAACTCATACACCTTTCCTTAGATAGCTCACATGTGTGTCTAAGCATATTTAGAACTTACAACAAGTCTCAAATGTTTACACCTTTTTGCCATTGCTCACAATTCAAACTATGAAGAGGGATGCCGTAATCATAATCAAATTTGAGAATGCAAATAAGACAGTTGCTATCTCCTTAAAATCTACTTAGTGAAAGCGTTTCCTCACAATCAGTTTCATGAAGCGGAGAGAAACCTTATGACACTTAGATTTTATGGTGTATGTGTTCCTATCCATGTGAATTTGTCAAACCATAATCATAAGACAAGGTTTGTGACAAATCCAAACTCATATGGACCGAACTTGTTCAATCTTTAATTTCTTGCCACCTGGCAACATAAGGGTCTACCATGTCTTCCAAGTTGTTAAGCAGCTCACCTATACTGATCAATGAAACTTTCATTGATCCAGGTTCTTTGCCTTATACAAACAATTGAGAACTCATAGAACTCACATGCATATTCAACTTTTAACTGAAATGAGCAAAGAAATAAGAATATGTTAACACAATAGGTTACAAACCTCAAGTCGTGTGCTAGTGATAAACAATAAGTTTTATTCTTGATTAGTTCTTGAAACTTTTTCAAGATCTTTAAGATTCATACTAACCTCTTGACATATAAGATTCTCTTGTCATGAATCATTCATTGACAAACAAATATTCAAGAGTTAGTACGAATTCTTATCAAAATAAACACTTCATACAATTAGTCTTAGTTGATCTTTGTTATTACCAAGATATCACAACTTATCAATTTTAAATGTACAAAAGCAAAAACATTTTACTCTACATTTGATGGATGTTTTAAACATTTTTAAGATTATGTCACTCAAGACACAATGTTGAAATATGACTCTTTGTATGTTGGGGCTCATTAAACTCCAACATTAAAGTCATGGCATTTAATCTAAAATTGGATAACAATTTGCAACTCATGACACATGTAACATCCACATTAATATCCAATACGAACCCACTTTACATATCATGTAAAGTGTAACCTAACATGCGGTGCGACGTCTAGTATAACAATGATGATTAGTTGTTTGTATTATTGTATCCTAGTTGGTCGATGTATGTTGTAAGATCAAAAATACCTTACAAATGTCATGTGCTCACCGACTGTTATTCCTAAGTTCCAACGGACATGAATAGACGTATGACAAACAAGGTGCACAATCATTATTTGTTGATTATTAAACGTATGACTAAACACGAATGACATATGTATGTGGGACCATATTGAGTATATTATAATTTGTGAAAGAACATTAACGTGAACTTTTTCCTAACATACAAAAATGCAAAGAAGGAAAATCTGGAGGAGTGAAAGACTAAAACGTTAAAAAAAAATTGTGGCAGATGATTTGGGTACGAAAGTTAATGCGTCAAAAATACGTTTTCTGCCCAGCACTTATCTGGACATGACACTTCACCACTTTAAATTATTATTTTTGCCTTTTTGGATCAACTTTATTCTTTTCGTCCAAATGAGGCATATTTTAAATTTGTAATACATGGCTAAATGAGTGATTCCGTATAAGTTAATGCTATTTTACTGGTGATTTAAAATAATTTAATTTTTATTCTGAAAATATTATTATTATTTGAAATTTTCATTAAAAAAATATTTTTATACATAAACATTTTCTTATAATTTCTAAAATTACAAAAGTTTTAAAGAACTTTTTTTTCTAAACAATTAAGCATATATATATATATATATATATATATATATATATATATATATATATATATATATATATATATATATATCATCAATAAAGGCCTAAAAATAATAAATGCTGTTTTATTTATTATTTATTTCAAAATATTAACGTCTATTCATATATTACAAGTTTTGGTTAAAAAAAAGAAAAGACAACCATTTATATTATGACATATGGCGTGACCAATATTTGTGTGAGATGGAACAAATCGAAGGAGTTTGTTGATTTTTCTTTTTTCTTTTTATAATTTTTTTTGAGGATTTTTTTGGTTGAGTGAGAATGGGAAATAGTTCAATGGGCATCAAAATTTTCAAATTTTAGAATAGTTACTTTCTTAGATATGGTTGTTAAAGTTATTTTATTATCACAAAATATATATGCCTTATGAAATTATGCAAAATTTGGTTGATTATAATCCGTTCAACAACTTTTACACGTCTCATATTTAACTTAATTTTTAAAGATCACTCATTTGTTCCATTTAGATAAAGCATAACTTAAATTGGTCGATTTTAAATAAATTGATTGGCATAACCATTTTTATCTATATCTAATTAACTTTAATTATGATTATCACCTAACATTTTTTCTTTATATCATCTCAGTTAGAAAAATGTTAAAATATTTACCTAGTAATTAAATATCATCTCAATGTGAAATCAAACATTACAATGTCTAAGTCGAAAGAGATATAAAAATAATAATAATAATAATAATAAGCGGATACTATGTCAACGTTTTAAGAATTTTTTGTGCTCGATATCTATTGAAGATAACGTTGGCACTTGGCAAACCCATCCACAAATGACACGTCATTATTCTAACCAATTAGGTTTTCATGAAATTTAATTTTAGTGGATCTACTCAGCCAAACGGATATATGCATGCATATTTTTAAAACATATATCTAACTTATAGTTTTATACATAGCTTGAATAAATAAATAAATAAATAAATAAAGCCACTAGCCGTTTCCTAATTAGAGTTAAAACACTGCATTTGACACAATTATGACTATTTTATATTTGTCTAATAAATATCTAAATTATTAAAAATTAATTAATGGTTATTTTAACATTAACAAATATAATGAATGTTATTTAAAATTACAACATCTGAAAATCGACCTTAAATTTCGATTTCAGTCTTAAAGAGATCAAATTTAAAGTAAAATGTATCATAATACCGCAAGATCTATTATAAGTTTCCAAAATCTTATTACTAGTCGGTATAATCCTTATACTTATTAATAATTGACATCCTAAAGCTTACACTTAATGTAGATTTTGTATTCGAAAATTTGATGCAAAGCATTGAACGAAACCATGAAGAGCCTCCGAATTCTTTCTATTCAACTCAAAATCAACATGTTAATCTCTTTGTTATACAATTTGTTTTTTATTTTTAACGCTTTGATTCTCTATTTTATAATAAATATATGTTCTTTATGTTAAATTTCTAAACTTACTCATATTTTAAGTTTTTTTTATAACTTATTAATAGATAAATAGAGATACACTGAATATTTTCATGTTTATAACTTTTTGTAAGGATTTCAAATTTTGATTGGATCTTACCATTAATCCACTTTACAAAACAAAAATAATAGATAAAAAAATGAAAATTTGATTTTGAAAACTTTATATATAATTCATATAAAACTGAAAACTATTACTTTATATTTGATAGTTGATATAATAATTGTAGTTATATTTATTTTGTTTTGTTATTAATATGTGTATTTATTAATATTTATAGATAGACCCTTTTTATAAGTATCTTTATATTTTTTTATTGATGTGTTAATTTATAACTTAATAGATAATTAATTTGATCGACTAATAAAGTTAATAACTAACACACAATGAATATATATATATATATATATATATATATATATATATATATATATATATATATATATATATATATATATATATATATATATATATATATGAGACTATTATATTTTACAAGATACGAAAGAGCAATCTTAATCATTTATTTTGGAGAGAAAAAAAATATTTTTAAAATACAAATAAATGAACATTTTCAAAAAAAAAATTAATATTATTTTCATTATTTATTTTATCAAAAAAAAATAATGATAAATAAATAAATAAATTGCATTTTTTTAGATATACTTTAAATATTATAATACAATATTATACTATACATACTCAAATCGAATTTTTAGAATATTAGAATATTCTAGTAGAATATCAAACTATAAATATTCAAAAAATTCTAATAAAATACTAAAATATTCTAGAAAATCTAACAATTCAAGTAGAATATTAGAATATTATAACATATCTAACAATTTTAGTAGAATATTAGAATATTGTAACATTCTAAAACTTCGATTTGATTATTTACAATGTAATATTCTATTAGAACATTTCATTTATATTTCGGAAGAAAAACGATGATTTATTTTATTTATTTATTTTTTAATTTTTTGGACAAATTAAATAATGAAAATAATATCTAGAAATTTTTTTCTTTTATTTTGCAATTTATATTTTTTTTTATCTCCAAGATGATTGGCTAGGATCGCATTCCCATGTCTCACAAAATTAGCATGATCTTAAATGAACCTCTACACACACGTGTGTGTGTGTGTATATATATATATATATATATATATATATATATATATATATATATATATATATATATATATATATATATAGAGAGAGAGAGAGAGAGAGAGGAGGGGGTGGGGGGTGAGGCAGAGATAGGTTTAATATAGATAAAAAAAGAGAAATTAAATATCCTCCTAGTTATTGTGATAATAACATGTGATATATGTTAAATCTTTTGGAATAATAACATGTGATATCTGATAAATCTTTTTTAATTTTCTCTTTTAATTTTGATACGATGAAAATAGATAGATATAAATAAAAATACAGAAAGATATATGGTTTCTCAAAAAATGAAAAAAAAAAAAAAAACAATTTCATGAACAAATTTAATACATGTGTATGTAGATCATAATGCTAATTTAAGCAAAAACTCTCTTTAAAAAAAGTAGAATTTATTTTTTCTTGATAAAAGAAACTAAATTTATGCAGCAATCATAAACATTCAAATTCACATGCGAATATAAGTACATTCAAATTTGAATATAAGTAAATAATTTTGATTTTTTTTGTTTTTGTTTTTACCATTTCATAGGTTCAATAATTTATAAAGTAAATTATTTAGATTTATAAATAAAATTTACTCAAATCAAATGTAAATATGAACATTTATTCTTCAATATGTCCACATCAATAATCATAGACAATTGATATTCTATGAATGAATTAATATATTAAAAATGTTTTTCTCTAGTTTTGATTTACACGCGTGAATGTAACTCAAACTGAAATTTTAATTTTTTTTAGATAAGTATGAATATTTTATTATCGAAGACAAAAAATATGAATTTAAATATTTATAATTATTTTTTCTGATAAAAAATAAGTCCAAAATCAAAAAACAAAAGATATATTATAATCTTGTGTGTGTATATATATATATATATATATATATATATATATATATATATATATATATATATATATATATATATATATATATATATATATATATTAACAAAATCATCTCTGCATATCACCCTAGGCCGAAACTTCATTGCTTCACGCAAATTTAAACCCTTCACTGCATAGTCAGTTTCGTTTCCCCATTTTCCGATTCTGTTTACGTCGGAGCTCTGCCGTCCTCCGCCACAAAGGTCATGGGGACGTCCTTAATTCTTTCAGATCTCGGCACTGAAATCATAATTCCAGTTTGCGCTCTCGTCGGAATCGTTTTCTCTCTCTTCCAGTGGTTTCTCGTCTCCAAAGTTAAGCTGTCGCTGGATGGATCAGGCGGCAAGAATGCGTTCACGGAATCGTTGATTGAGGAAGAAGAAGGAATCAACGACCACAACGTCGTTCAGAAATGTGCTGAAATTCAGAACGCTATCTCTGAAGGTAATTTATAGTTCTTAGATTTCTATAGTTTGTAAAATCAAATATGTAGTTGTAAATCCTTTAAATTTTATCCGTATAATTCAGATATTCTGTATTATATAAGTAGTTTTCAATTTTCATTCATCCGTAAGTTAAAGTTTACTTGTTCTTATTTATTTTTGATTCCGTAATTGGAATATTCTTCATGTTCTCTGTTTCTTTTATACCAGTAAGATGATAACTCTATCCGTGAATTTTGATGCTGAGGATTTGCTAGTTAACTTCAATATTGTTGATATTATATATTTATATTCCTGTATTTTTCATCATGAATTGTAACATATAATCGATTAATTCAATTTCCATGAAGCTGGATTAACTTGAAGCTTATTTTGTCTGCTTAGCCTTATAAACAGTATTCTTAATTAGTAATAGTAGTGGTTGTTTGATTAATTCAACTATATGTTCCATCATAAACATGTGTTTCTTGAGTTAAACATATAATATGATCAACTATGTCAACATGATTAGTTCTTTACTCGTGCTATTTGACTGTTTATCCATTTCTATTGAATTTTACTTTTGTTATGCACATCTTCACAATTCCTCATCTGATTCCATTGTGGATCTAATTTGACAAGTATATTTCATGATATTGCAGGAGCAACCTCTTTCCTATTGACTGAATACAAATATGTTGGTATTTTCATGGTTGTTTTTGCTTTCATAATCTTTTTATTTCTTGGCTCTGTTGATGGATTTAGTACAAGTAGTCAACCATGTACATACAACATCACCAAGCAATGCAAGCCTGCTCTTTTCACAGCCATCTTCAGCACTGTATCCTTTATCCTAGGGGCTGTAACCTCTGTTATCTCTGGTTTTCTTGGAATGAAAATTGCCACATATGCAAATGCCAGAACTACCCTTGAAGCAAGAAAAGGTGTTGGAAAGGCTTTCATTGTTGCATTCCGTTCTGGAGCTGTCATGGGATTCCTCCTAGCTGCAAATGGTCTTCTTGTGTTGTATATCACCATCAATTTGTTCAAGATTTACTATGGTGATGATTGGGAAGGGCTTTTTGAAGCCATAACTGGTTATGGACTTGGTGGTTCTTCAATGGCTCTTTTTGGTAGAGTTGCTGGTGGTATTTATACAAAAGCTGCTGATGTTGGAGCTGATCTTGTTGGCAAAGTTGAGAGGAACATTCCAGAAGATGATCCAAGAAATCCAGCTGTAAACATTTCTTTTTTCTCTTAATACAACACTCAATGGTTGTTTCTCTTTGATTTAATGAGCTTAATCTGTATAAAAAGGAAGCTAAGAGTGATGGTTTGTTTGATGCAGGTGATTGCTGACAATGTTGGAGACAATGTTGGGGACATTGCTGGAATGGGATCTGATCTTTTTGGGTCATATGCTGAGTCATCATGTGCTGCTCTTGTTGTTGCTTCCATTTCTTCATTTGGAAACAACCATGAGTTCACTTCAATGATGTACCCTCTTCTTATCAGCTCTGTGGGCATTCTTGTGTGTCTTCTCACCACTTTGTTTGCCACTGACTTTTTTGAAGTCAAAACTGTGAAAGAAATTGAACCTGCTTTGAAAAACCAGCTCATTATTTCAACTATTTTGATGACAATTGGTATTGCACTTGTTAGCTGGATTGCCCTTCCTTCCTCCTTCACCATCTTCAATTTTGGAGCCCAGAAAGAAGTTAAAAACTGGTAAACTTCAGTTGGTAAATTTACTTGGTGTGTGTTTGGTTTTGAGGGATTCAAAGGAATTGGAATCGTGAATTCCATTCCGTGGTGTGTCAACGGAATTGAATTCTGGGAAATTCCTTTAAATCCATGTTTAAGGGATTTATTGACAACAAAGACCTTATATTTTGTGTTTTTTCCAGATTAAACCTCAAATTTATTTTTTGCCTGAAAAAGACCTTGTAAATTTTCATTTTTTCCGAAAAAGCCCTCAACTTTGTATTTTTTTTTTTTCTGAAAAAACCCTCAACCTTCTAAATGCTTCCAAATAAACCCTCAACTTTTTTAGTTTTCTCGAAAAACCCTCACGTTTTACAATTTTTTTTTGGAAGAAAATGACTCAAAGGGCCCGATCGGAAAAAAATGAAAAAATACAAGGCCTTTTCAGGCAAAAAATAAATTTGAGGTTTAATCCGGAAAAAACACAAAATATAAGGTATTTTTTGAGATTAACTCTAAACCTATTAAAAAACTACATTCCAATTTCTGTAATAGATTTATAAACCAAACAGAAATTAGTAAAGTCATGTGATTGAATTCCATTCCATTCCCTGTCAACCAAACACAAGACAAATTACAATTCCTTTGACATATTCCATTTCTTCCAAAAACAAGAAGTAAATGAAAAGGGTATTAATGGCATTTCATCATCATTCATAAACTCACCGAGTTCCACTTGCAGGCAACTCTTCTTATGTGTATGTGTTGGTTTATGGGCTGGCCTTATAATTGGATTTGTAACAGAGTACTACACTAGCAATGCATACAGGTAAACCTTTATTTTTATTTTCTATTTAATTTATTTTCAATTTACAAACTCTTCCATTCCAACTAACTCCATTCCATCTCCTAGCCCTGTGCAAGATGTTGCTGATTCTTGCCGAACTGGAGCCGCAACAAATGTCATTTTTGGCCTTGCTTTAGGATACAAATCAGTCATCATCCCAATCTTTGCAATAGCAATCAGTATCTTTGTTAGCTTCACTTTCGCCGCCATGTATGGAGTCGCTGTTGCCGCCCTCGGAATGCTGAGCACCATCGCCACCGGATTAGCCATTGATGCGTACGGTCCCATTAGTGACAACGCCGGCGGCATAGCCGAAATGGCCGGCATGAGCCACCGGATTCGCGAACGAACTGACGCCCTTGATGCCGCCGGAAACACCACCGCCGCCATCGGAAAGGTACACTGCTTCCTAAAACCCAATGACAGTCTTTAGCACCATAAGACTATGTTTGGCAGACTAGCTGAAAAGCTAGCTGGTAGCTATAAAGGCCATGTTTGGTGCTAATAAGCTAGCTTATTTTTTGAGTTTTTTTTAAGTTTTCATGTTTGACAAGCCAAAAAAGTAGCTTTTTAAAACACTAGCTTATAAAAAGCTACTTTTACCAAGCGCTAGATTGTAATTCTAAATTGGTTCTATATCTGTATTTTTTCCTAGGGTTTTGCGATCGGGTCTGCAGCGCTGGTGTCCCTAGCGCTTTTTGGCGCGTTTGTGAGCAGGGCGGAGATTACAACCGTAGACGTGTTGACTCCCAAAGTCTTTATCGGTTTAATTGTGGGGGCCATGCTTCCGTACTGGTTTTCCGCTATGACAATGAAGAGTGTGGGAAGTGCGGCTCTTAAGATGGTTGAAGAAGTGAGGAGGCAATTCAATACAATTCCCGGGTTAATGGAAGGTACAGCTAAGCCTGATTACGCGACATGTGTCAAGATCTCAACGGACGCTTCCATCAAAGAGATGATTCCTCCCGGTGCTCTTGTCATGTTGACTCCTCTTATTGTTGGGTATTTCTTCGGTGTGGAGACGCTCTCTGGTGTCCTTGCTGGATCTCTCGTCTCTGGTGTACAGGTAATTAAGTTTATTTGGTTAAATTCCATATTATTAATTTATAAGGATATATTGTTTCTCATTTTGTAAAATGTAGATTGCTATTTCTGCATCCAACACTGGTGGAGCTTGGGACAATGCGAAGAAATATATCGAGGTATATAATATATAATAATAATAATAATTAATAAACATTTTTTTATTGTTTCTTTTTGGTTATTTGATTATTTGATTATTACAACTTTATTTAGGCTGGTGCGTCTGAGCATGCGAGATCACTTGGACCGAAAGGGTCGGACCCACACAAGGCAGCTGTGATTGGGGACACTGTGGGGGACCCGCTAAAGGATACCTCTGGTCCGTCTCTTAATATTCTTATTAAGCTCATGGCTGTTGAATCGCTTGTGTTTGCTCCATTTTTTGCTGCACATGGAGGTCTTCTCTTCAAGATTTTCTAAGCTTGAAAATTATAGTAACTTTATCGCTTTTGTTGTCTCTAACTGTTGTTTTGGTCATTTTAGTGAATGTTGGTGCTTTTAATTTTCTCGAAATATGTGCGATTTAAAGGTTTGATCAACAATTAGAAAATTTTCCTAAAATGTGTGTGATTCGGTTAAAAAGTGTTGTACTTATCACACTTATTGGTAAATCTAAATGGAACACAGAAAAATTTGCTCCTAGTATTTTATCTAAATGGTATGCGATTATCCTGATTCAGTATAAATTTTTTATCACTGTTATGGATTGGTGAAATAATATTATTCAATAATAGTACACCTTTAGCAGTATTCATTGATTAATGTTACGTGTATTGAATGTTAAATAATATAACGCATGATTATCTTCTTTCAAATCAGAAAGAAAGATATAAACCTTATATGGGCGGATGAATAGCTTTATCGAGTAGTAGATAGATACTGGATAGGCATCACTATTAGTAAAATGAAGCCTTTCCACTTGTAAACATTAATAGAAAACCTCACATAGCCTAAATTTAATCATTTTTTCTCTATTTCTCTCTCTTAGGAGTAAAGTCGACATTTTATTTGGTCACCTGTCTTGTATGCCCAAGGGTTAATGACTTGTAAAAGTAATCTATTTTGCATCCTATACAAATTTAATTACTGAAATCTTTTTTTTTTGTACACGATTTACATTGAGGTAGCTAGTGTGGCAATTTCGGAATGGTACTCTTTTGGCTGATCAAAGAGTTAGAAATAACTTGTTAACCTATAGTTTGGTTGGCTATTCTTATAATTGGTATGTGTATAGGAATAAAAAAGTTAGTGTTAGTCAGTTGTCTTGGCTTTTTAAACCCTAATTTGACTATTGTGTTGTAATTGGAGTCTATTAGCATTATGCTAACCTTTTTATATTAATCATTTAGTTATTAAAAAAATGTAGGGAAGGTAGAAAGATTATAAAATGGAAGTAACTTGTTGAAACATGAAAGATATTTAAGGTGATCCCACTTCGGTGTTACATTCAAAACTCTATTAAGGGATTATGGTGATCCTACATTAGTGTTGCATCCAAAACTCACTTTAGCTTGTGGAAGCACGAAAGAGATTTAAGGTGATCCCATTTTGATGTTACTTTCAAAACTCTATTAATCTGTCTTTTATATATGGAGTATGGATGTTGCAAGCTAATTATTGTTTGTTGTTATGGGCTATAGTACCTGAAAACAAAAAGCATTTTTTTTTTCCTTTTGACAAGTGATATTATCTCTATAAAAATATTCTATGAACCAAACTAACTTTATTTTTTTAAAGAGATCATGGAATGTCATGTATAAGGGTGGCAAACATGTAATGTGGTGTTCAAGTTTGAAACTTAAATGTGTTGAGATAGGTTGAACCTAACATGACATGTTTAGTTATCGTGTCGTGTCAAATCGTATATTTTCATGTTAAGTTAGTGTCAAATTGGTGTGTTTAAAGTTTAGAACCTGTAAATATGCAATGTTGTTTTAGATTGAAACACTAATGGTGCGTTTGGTTGTAGAAAATTTTCCAGCTTTCTAGAAATTTTTTTCAAGAAAAACGGAAATTTTGAAAACACGTTCGGTTCGTTCATTTTTCCAAAATTTTCCAAGAAAATGAAAATTTCCAGTTTTCCAAATTGTATATAAATTAGAAAAGTAATTTTTACAGTTTTCCAAATTTATAAGATGGAAAATAAAAACTCCACCGGTTTCAACCAAACGTGTTTTCTAAAATTTTTATTGAAAATTGCAAATGAAAACTCAACTCTATTTTCTGAAAACATTTTCTTAGAAAATGAAAACAATTTTCCACAACCAAACGCACCATAAACATGTTGAAAGAGTTGGATATGTGGAAATGATAAAGTGAAAATCATGAAGGATTATTAGTTGGTAGGTGAAGAGGCAAAATTCAGAATAAGTTTATAAGATGTAAGTCACATTGGAGGGGAAGTAACCGAATGAGATTGTGAAGTATTAGATATTAATGAAAAAATGAAAACTACAAATAAGTCTTGACTTAGGGAGCTAATTACTGGTTTTTGTAACGACTCAACGTAAATGTTTCTTTTATTTTGATTTTGGGTTTACCCAATTTACCTAAAAGATTAAGAAAAGATGCATATAATTTAACAAATCATTTTCTTATTTAAAGTATAGATCCTAACATTACCTATTTAATTTAATATCATGTCATGTCAACAGGGAAGTAAACAAGTTGTAATATCTGATCTAAACGACAAAATTGCAAAAATTGTCCCTGTGATTGACAAAATTCTATGATTTTGGTCCAAATTTTTTTGATGGTGCATCAGTGGTCAATTTCAGTGGTCAATTTCAGATACTTTGTGTGGTTTTGGTCCTATGATTGATATTTTTGTGTGGTTTTGGTCTACACTCCACCTAAAATGACCAATATACCCTTACATATTTCATTTTTAATTTCTTTTCTTTTATTTATTATTGTTTTAATTAAAAGAAAAAAAAAAGAAATTACCACCCCCATTCCCACCCTACTCTCTCTCTCTCTCTCTCTCGCAACATAATCACTCTATAATCTCCCTTTCTTCTACTGGCTCTCGGAAACCACCACCTACACCACCACTGTCACCCCTGCTTGTGCAACACCTCCCCCTAGAAAACTCTGGTGATGATTGCTTGCGACCCAGACGCAAACTCCAGCGATGTGACCCACCTCCCACCACTCATTCGTCTTTTCTGGTAGCGTCATCGTAACGCTATATGTTTGTTTTCAGATATGCAAAGAATACCGACATACCATATCTGTTCTTTAAACATGTCGCTCTACAGATTCATACACGGGGAAGAAGAGAGACATGTTGAACCCCTCAAATCGAAGTCATCTTCTTTAAATTCGTTAATTTTCCATCGTTTCAGGTCTTTTTGGATGGTGAGAAGATGGTGCAGCTCGACGAAGCTTTTGGTTTGATTTTTCCAGTGAGATCTGGGAGGGCGAGGCATCTGGTATGGTTTTCCTGAAAAAAATCCGATGAATAGTAGTGAAGGGATATCAGATCGTGGTGGGGAATAGCGATGGTTGGTAGCAAATAATGGTGGGGAATGGTGATAGTGGCGGAAGAAGAGAGAAAGAGAGATTGTGTATAAGTGTGTGTGAGAGAGACTTTTAGTATATTTAATTATTTAAAAACATTAATATAAATATTAAAAAAGAGAAATTAAATATTCTCATACTATTTGTTCATACTTTTCCGTCTACCATATCAAATGTTGACATGTATCACATTTGATTAGATATTTAATGAAATTAATAATCATTTAATCCACTTGTCAACATTTGACATGGTAGGAAGAAATGTAGGAACAAATGGTAGGAGGATATTTAATTTCTTATTAAAAAATTAAAAAGATAAATTTAAAGGGTATAATAGTCTTTTTAAGTGTACAAGGACTATAAACACTAAAAAGATTCAAAATTAGACCACTATAAGGGTGTTTGGCTTATATTTTTAAGAGATAAAAGTTATTTTTGAAAAAGTTACAAAAAATTAGATTTTTCTGACTTTTTCAAAAAATCAGTTTTTCTTATATCCAAAATCTAAAAATAGTTTTTAAAATATTTTTACCAAATATTTTTAAATTTTATCTTTTTCAAAAAAACTTTTACTTAACACCACCTATGTACCACTATTTTTTTTTTGAATCAAAACCAAATAATTTTTTAGGCTCCCTCTAATGCATTGGTAATGTGTAGACTGTAGAGGTTTGTATCATATCGAAATATGCCAACCCTATAGACTCCATCTACCACGTTGGTAAACTTTAGCATTGCCTATGACGGCTGTCCTGTTGAGTTGTTGTACAGTATAACCTAAAAATGCAACCACGAGTCTCTAAAAATAGGGATAATGACTTGAAAGGGTAACAAACTTTTGACTTTTGTCACATTTAGTCACTAAACTTTTTTTCGTTATCTATTTGCCATTGAACTATTGAAACTGTTCACATTTTACCCTTATGACCGGCTGTTACCGGTCATAAGGGTAAAATGTGAACAGTATCAATAGTTTAGTGGCAAATAGATAATGGAAAAAAGTTTAGTGACTAAATGTGAACAAAATCGAAAGTTCATTTCCCTCTAAAAAATTCAATGACTAAATGTGAACAAACTTCCTATTGTATTATGTTTTAGCAAAACTATTTATTTTTGTTTAATTGTAGCAACATTTGTTGATGAAGAAATCTATGAAATAAAAAAATAAAATGTAACATCCGGATTTCCAGGTATCATCATTTAAGTATTTTTCTTTTGAGTTAAGAAGAGAGACTCGACGAGTTGACGCTTCAACTCGTCGAGTAAGGTCGCGACTGATGACTCGGATTAATGAATGGACTCGACGAGTCAGTGAGGCGACTCGACGAGTTCGCGCTATTGGCAGAAACCCTAAATCTTTGGGCTCGAGCCAAATTTAAAGGCATTTATGGCCTTCAATTGTGACTACCTTTCCCATAAGTGAGAACCCTAGCGAGCTTGAGTGTGTAGAGTGAGAGGAAGAGCTATCTTGAGCTTTTTGCTGTGATAGATGTGAACCCTTATAGGTTCAGAGAGCCGAGAATATGAAGTTTTAGTAGAGTAAACCTTGGGGGTTCAAAGTTAGGAATCATTTATGGTATATATAATTACTTTCATCTTACACATAGATATGAAGTATTTTATATCAATTACGTGCTATGTGTATATTATTTGAATACTTGTTGTCTATACTGGATGAACGATTTTATACATGTTTTAAAAGATTTAAACGGTATATTTATTTTATATCTACAAATATGTTGCGGATGAAACATGGGTAGATAAAATAGTTGGTGTGTGATGAAATAAAATGATGAGAGATATGTGATGATAGAAAGGTGGTGATAATTAGGTAAATAGATGATGATGAATATGTGATGTAGGATGAAAGGAGATACCATAACCTTTACCAGCAATGTGGCGATGTAGTCATCTACCAGAGTATAGATAGCGACCACGGACTATTCTAGATAACCCAGTGGAAACACCAGCAGACCAATAACCTGTAGGTGATGAATTACGAGTTCATGCGATGTTGTAACTACGTATTTATGTGGTGATACTCTAACCCCTTACTATGAATTACGATTTCAGACGATGTTGTAACTACATATTCATGGGATGTCACAAATTTCGCATGCCAAACCAATGGTCATAATTCACATCAGTGAGAATGGTTCATTTTTTTTGTAAAACCAAAATCAGATTGGAAATTTTGATTTTTTATTTCTGAAAATGTCAAACCATTGGTTTTTTTATTTCGGTTTTGGTTTTTTGTTTTTTTAAATATATTTTCAGGGTTTTGTTTTGTTTTTTTTTTATTTCATAGTTTTCTTTATCAACTAATTTTGCTACAATTTAACAAAAATAAATAATTTGCTAAAATATAATACAAGAGGAGGTTTGTTCACATTTAGTCATTGAACTTTTTAGAGGGAAACGAACTTTCGATTTTGTTCATATTTAGTCACTAAACTTTTTTTGTTATCTGTTTGCCATTGAACTATTGAAACTGTTCACATTTTACCCTTATGACCGGCAATAGCCGGTCATAAGGGTAAAATGTGAACAGTTTCAATAGTTCAATGGCAAATAGATAATGAAAAAAAGTTTAGTGACTAAATGTGACAAAAATCGAAAGTTTGTTACCCTTTCAGTCATTATCCCCTAAAAATATCGTTTTTGTCGAGTCTAACAAAATACAAAGCTTTTGAAAAGAAGGTACTTCCATAACTATATTTAAGAAAATATTTCCTTTTTGAATTTTAGTGTTTAATAATAAGTTAACGAGTTAAACGAGTTATTCATTCCTATCGTCGCCTCCACATCCATTTTCTTCTTCACAGACACTGGTTTTCATCTCTCATTCCCCATTGATTTCATCTGCTTATTTCTCCATTCTCCCACCAGATCAAAAATCAAATTGATTTTCAACACATCCATTTTCTCACAACAACATAACCAAATCCAAATAAAAAAGGGACCTTTTCTTCGTGGGTACCGTTTAATTTGGTGATTTCCCCACATCAGTACCTTCGTCGGAAAATGCTTTCCATTTCTCCGACGATATCTAAATTCTCCAATCTTTCCGACCTCCACCACCTCAATCGCGGCCGATACAGCCGCCACTCTCTATCCCATCTTGTGCCGCCGCCGCCGTCGACTCATATCCGGAACACCAAAACCCTACGTCTCCGACATAATTTCAGAATCTCCGCCATAGACGCCGCTCAACCCTTTGACTACGAATCCAAAATCTCCGACCACATTGCCAAATCCAAAACCCTAAAAATTGCCATTGTAGGGTTCGGCAACTTCGGCCAATTCCTTGCAAAAACCCTAGTCCGTCAAGGCCACACCGTCCTTGCACACTCTCGCACCGATTATTCCGCCGCCGCCGCCGAGATTGGCGTCTCTTTCTACTCTAACGCCGATGACATCTGCGAAGAACACCCCGAGGTAATCCTCCTCTGCACATCAATCCTCTCAACTGACAAGGTACTCCGTTCATTACCATTACAAAGGTTAAAACGCAGCACATTATTCGTAGATGTTTTATCAGTGAAAGAGTTTGCTAAAGATCTTTTCTTGCAAATACTGCCATTAGATTTCGATATTCTATGTACACATCCAATGTTTGGACCCGAAAGTGGTAAAAACAGCTGGAAAGATCTTCCATTTGTGTACGACAAAGTTAGAATCGGTCGTGATGAATCTAGGGTTTCCCGCTGTGAAAAATTTCTTGATTCTTTCGCAAGAGAAGGGTGTATAATGAAGGAGATGACATGCGCAGAGCATGATCAACATGCAGCAGAGTCTCAATTCATAACACATACAGTTGGAAGGATCTTGGAAAAGCTTGATTTGGATAGTACTCCGATTAACACAAAAGGGTATGAAAGATTATTGGATTTAGTTGAGAACACATCGAGTGATAGCTTTGAGTTGTATTATGGGTTATTTATGTATAACAAGAATGCAATGGAGCAATTGGAAAGATTGGATTTAGCTTTTGAATCTTTGAAAAAAGAGTTGTTTGGGCATTTACATGAGGTTTTGAGGAAGCAATTGTTTGGGACAAAGGAAAGATCTTTAGGGCTTTTACAAGAACCACGAGCTTTGTCAAAGCTTCCTCCTAATGGAAATGGATCTTCACTTCCATCTCCACCTCAATCAGATTCTACTAATTAATTGAGGATTTGCACACAAGAGTTTCCAATTCATGGTATGTTTATCCTAGTTCTAGGGTTTGATTGTATTTTAAATGTCTAAAATACCCTTAGGTAGAG
This sequence comes from Lactuca saligna, assembly GCF_052625555.1. Classification (NCBI taxonomy): domain Eukaryota; kingdom Viridiplantae; phylum Streptophyta; class Magnoliopsida; order Asterales; family Asteraceae; genus Lactuca; species Lactuca saligna. The sequence goes on from NC_136423.1 coordinate 50,017,557, forward strand.
AAAAATAAAGAAATCATGTGGACTTAAAATTATACAACAACTTAATCACAAATATGACCAAAGTGGTATAATGGTATGGTGTATTTTTGATCCCTTATGATTCTTGTAAAGTTTTTGGTCCCTTTTCCTAGTAAATTAACTATGTGTTAATAGCAATTCCATAATTTGCAATGGGCACATTGTTAAATTGCTTGCCATTCTTTGTAATTATTAAAAAAATGGTGATTTTGATGAATAAACCATCATGTTCATTTTTGTGATTATCACTACTATAAATGATATGACAACACACAATTATGTACTTTTAACTTGAAACTTCTTTAAAATGAAATGTTGCAATCTTTTCTACTATTTGTTCATGTAGTTACACAAATGGTTTCTTACATTTTTGTTTTTTGTATGAAGTCTTATTTGCTAATGTTGGTGTTGTGTGCTTTCTTTTGAAGGTGAAGAGCATTTTCTATGTTGTGTGATGTGTTGTATTGCTTATGAGTCAAATGGGGAAGGAGACAACAATCTCAATGCATACTAATATTTCCTCACTTGTATGAAGCTCCAATGTTTGTTATTTTGTTTTTGAGTTATTGCTATTAGAAAAGATTGCCATAGTAGGATGTGTAACTTGTGTCATTTGCTCCATTTTTGTTCAATTTATTCATATTTTCTATGATTTGTGTCGATGTGGTTGCTAGCAAGTTGAAAAATAAAATGGATAATGACTTGAAATGGTAACGAAATTTTAATTTTGTTCATATTTAGTCTTTGAACATTATTTAGATCACTAAACCATGTGTCATTTCTAAATTTGTTCAATTCACCATACATATTTCCATAGTTGTTCAACTCATCATACGTGAACGATTTTAGATCTGTAGCCACTAATTTCTCATGCTGAAGAGGCACTTCACCCTGATCAATTCCATCTTTGTTGGTTGAAGAGCACCGATTCATGTTGTTATAAGTGAACTTTTGTCAATTTGGTCTTTGAAGAAAAAGGATAAGAAATGGCAAACAATATCAACGTTAGAAACAGTTACATATGAGATCAGAAGCGAAGAAAAACTTGCTTGTACATCTACCCATGGGAGACATCAATCACATTCTTATTTGACAAAGCAAAAGTGTTGGACTTAGATATAGGGATGAGAAGAAATAAATCCATGACATTATCAACTTCCACAAAGCAAGCAACTCTCTCACACTGAAAGAACATTTCCTAATCAAGCTTAACTAGGCTTCAGCTCGATAAAGCAATCAACACTTTAGAATCAGTAAATCTGTTACCTACGTACTAATTATAACATCATCACAGTTTTTGGGATTCCATGTCATACAAAAGAATATCAACGATCATCGCTTTAAAATTTAAACTACATACTATTTACAGTTAAAAATGTGTTATTCAATAATCTATTTGTCTATCATTATAAGAAAAAAAACACATTTTTAATGGTAAAGTTAAAATAAGTAAAATTAGAAATAACGCGTTCTCCAAATATTAGTTAATTATCTTTTGCACGTTCCATTTTGTTAGTATATCTTGGTCAATGAATGTAGAAGATTCCACATTATTGAATTAAGTATAATAGAAAAAAAATTGTCTGGTGGCTTTATTTTATACATAATTATTTTTTCAAAATTGGAATATTATACTATATAAATTTAATTAAGGGATAATTACTTGATAGGGTAATATACTTTTTGAAATGTACATATTTAGTTCTTATTCTTTTTTTCTTGTAAAATAAACCCTTATACTTTATTTTTTGTAACAATGCGGTCCTTGTGACAGGCTATACCCGGTATACCGGTCATATACGAATTTTCTTTTTGGGAAAATGATTTGATAGGGTAAAATACTTTTTGAAATGTACATATTTAGTCATTATTGTTATTATTATTATTATTATTATTATTATTATTATTATTATTTTTTTTTTTTTTTTGTAAAATAAACCCTTATACTTTATTAATATGTACACATTAGATCATTTTTACCGGATTATACATGTTTTGCTGATGTGGAAACACAAGTGACACTAAATAGCAATTAATTAGCTTAGTCACCGGAGGTGGGTGATCCTCCAGCAACAAGAAAAGGGCGGCGACCCTTCTCTTTCTCGTCTCTCTTCCTTCCGGTCGAACAACAACAACCAAACACCCTTTACCTGTTATGTTTCTCCGATTTGTCCCTCTTTGCCTCCATCTTTGAGATATGTTGCTAGAAAAAGAAGAAAGAATCGACGAGGGGGCTACCAGAGCAGCTCCTCGCCGCCAACTACCGTCTCTACTTTCTCCTGCCTCCCCCTTCAACCTTGTTGTTTTTGCCATCATTCCTCCTTGCTACCAGTGATGTGTAGGAACACACAAAGGAGTCGCCAGAGATCGGGGTTCTCCCTCTTTTTCATGATGAATAAAAGTTGGAAAAATCTCGTTGTGGATATGTGGATGCCACTTGGGTATTTCATTTTAACAAAATAAAAGAAAGAGAAAATGACTTGATTGAGTAAGATACTTTTTGAAATGTACACATTTAGTCTTTTTTTTTTTTTTTTTTTTTTTGGTAAAATAAACCCTTCCACATCAGCAAAACCTGTAGAATCCGGTGAAAAGGGCCTAATGTGTACATATTAATAAAGTATAAGGGTTTATTTTACAAGAAAAAAAGAATAAGGACTACATGTATACATTTCAAAAAGTATCTTACCCTATCAAGTCATTATCCCTTTAATTAATTAAAAACTAACAAGCCAACCTATCCGTATGAACCAAAACTACCACTAATCAAGACATGTTATTATTTAACCAACAAAGCTTTCGATTTCAATTTTTCATATGATGTTACTAATATTTTTACCAAAATACTTCTAGCTCATTGGTATCTAATGATTGCCACTTGTTATTTACAATGAATTTTTGTTACTTGAAAAAATAAAACTCATCATCACGGAAGTCCAACATTAAGGCGTTTTTTTATTCTTTATTGGTTATTGGTTATTTTGTTCTCATAATTATCATATATCATTACAATGTTTGTTAACATTAGGAGGTGAAAGAAGGGAAAAAAAATATAAATGGATTAGATCAAATGCAATCCTAAAAGGGAGCTATGCATAAATTTGTTAAAACATAGTAATTCTAATGGGTCGAATGGGCATGATGTAATATACACTTTACTAACCTTGTTCAATTATCATGTTTCATATGCTTGTTAGTTTAAAAATAAATATTATTAGATATTATGTGGTTTTAAACGCTTAAAGTAGGTAGTTATAATGGAATAGAATTATATGTGTTAAAAACACCATTTTTCGATATGGTTTTGAGCGTCGAGTACTAATGAAATAGTTTTTATAAGATTTGAATTTAAACAAATTTTAGAATCATTTGGAAGGTATTGGAAGTGATGGGGAAGTCTTATGTGATTCCGATCAAAAAAGTCAACTATCGGAATTAATGAAAGTAGAACGTCTAAGTTGGAAATATGTAAAACTGATTTTATTGGAAGATCTTTTCTGGGATATTTTTATTGGAAGTTGTAAATTATCTTGTTAGAAATCTATAGGCGATAACCTCATCGAAAATGGAGTTCCGAGTGGAAAGTTATGTAATTTTTAGTGTTTAGGGGTAAAACGGGCACCCAAACCGGGTCAAACCCAACCCAACACGGGTTTTTACCAATTGAAACACGATTTTGGCTCATTTTTCTGCCATATTCAATTCCTCACCATCCCTATGGGAGATTTTCACCTACATGATCAATGTTGAACAAGTTTTGAAGATTAAATCAAGATTGTGAGTGTTCTTGAAGTATCAAGTCTAGTAATCAATATATGAACTCTTATTTGGATTAACCCTTGTAATTGGTGAGTAATTAAGAGATTAGGGTTTGATCAAAGTGGGTTTATGATATGTGCATATTTAGTGTGTATTAAGTGTAGTTTATTATTCATATATTAGCTAAATTGTTGCATGATATGGACAAAAGGTACTTAAAAGTGTTAAATTATGTTTTTCAGTCCAAAGATGAAGCTCGGAAGCGAAAGGAAGCAAGAGAAGCGGTTAGGAGCTCAAGAGTGGAAAGAAGAAAGAAAACACCCATAAAAGGCTTCTACTCGTCGAGTTGCCTCTTGACTCGACGAGTCCGGTTGTGGATTCAGAAAGATAAGCATTCGGAAGTCAAGATAGTTATCAGGTTACGACTAATGTGAGAGGGACTCGACGAGTCACCATATGACTCGGCGAGTCGGGATGCATATATAAAGATAACTCTACAATGCGAGAGGGGGGGAATTATGGGAAGTTTCAGAAGTGTTTAGCTGCGAATAAGAAGCCAGAAGAACCCTAGAAGTCGACCAAAGAGGCTAGAATCCAATTCCGGGAGTAATTAAGGCGTAATTTCACCATTCTACTTAATTCTTTTGTTTTGTCAACATGATTAAGCAACTTGAACTTATTTGTTTGCTGTTATTTACCTTAGTTATGAACTAATTTCTTTAGACTTCTGTTTGGGGATACAAAGTTGACAATATGATTTGATTGATTGGTAGGATTAATTCCAAGTTGGTGATTAATTGTTATTTTAGCTTGCTAAAGAACCTTGTGTATGAATGATAATTAATTTTCTGTTAATAGGAAGATAATTGATTAGCATGAACATCTATTGATTATCAACCTCATATGATATGTGACCACTATATCATATGTCTAGGATTAATGAATATGAAACTAGGATTAATAAGGAAATTGAGTAAACTCATGTGCAAGCTTGTAAGATGACCATCGAACAAGAGGTTAATTAAGAATAACGAATTAATTAGCTATTGCAAGTCTAACTTAACCCGAATAATTAATCTAGTAAATATAATTAAGTTAAGCAATTGGCCACTGTTTGAATTAGTTTATTTGCTAAGGATTAGGGTAGTGAACACAAACTTAATCACTTGAATCGGTAACCAACGAAAGAATTAATCCATTGCACTATTACCTTAAAATCAACCATAAAGTTAACCGAGTTGAACTAAACAGAAGTTTCTTTCCCATTATTGAATTTAGTTAATTTGTTCTTTTCTAGTCTTGAATTAGTTTTAGTTAGTAAGTTTCTAGTCTTGTAAAACTAGAGAAAAAACCCTTATTTGCTTAATCAACTTAGATAGAATTAGTTTTTAATTTAATTTGCCGTTCCCTGTGTTCGATACCCTGCTTATTTAGCTATACCACAATTGATAGGTTCACTGCCTTTTGTGTGTTATTTGATAATTAAAGTAGGATTAAAAACTAAGTGAGTTTTACACACATCAGTTTACCACTGAATTCATGAAATTAAACATGAGTTTATGTTATTAACCTAGAATCTTAAATGAAATCAAGTAACTACATGTAAACTTGAGAATTAATCATGGTTTAAGAGTACTTAGTGAAAATTAGTAATGAAACCCATGGTTTATACTTGAATTAGCATGGATTACTAAAATATTCAGTGTTATTGTAAAACAAGAACTTAGTCATATTGATCATGAGGTTTGATCATGTAAAGGGTAAAATGAAACCATAAAGGGTATAACTGTCATATTTTGTAAAAATCACAAAAAGTAATAGAAAAATCGTATGGATATGTGATATATATCCCTAGAAAGCTGAGAATGTCTATTTTGATTTTTGTATTGAAACCAAAATCTAATTGCGGACTTAAGATGGGTGAAAACAGCTATATGTTTTGTGCAGTAAGGCTGAATTTTGACAACTTTGGGATGCTGTGTTGTAAAATTCATAGTAAATTATAGAAAAATCATAAAAATGTGAGGTCAGTGGCATTAGAAAGATATAAGAGTCTATCTTTTAATATTTAGAATTTATTAGTTATTTTGATATTTAAGAAGGGTAAAATGAACTGCAAGTGACAACTATACAAAGAACAAAAAGTAAAATTTCTAAATTGAAAACAACATAACTTAAGATTAGTTGAGTAATTGCTTATGAAATTTGAAATATGAAATCTAGGGGTATAATTTAACGTTTTAGAGGCCCGAGGATGGTATAATTTCATTAGAATTCAGAATTCTATTGCAACATTCGGTTACAACACAGTGAGTTCAATATAGGGGACAACTGTATGTTATGCGTTATAGGTGAATGTGCTTTATTGCATTGTTGATCTAAGTGGTTATTACTTGTATTAATTTTGATGCATTTTGACATGTAGAGCATGACATGTATCACTTTGGTATTGGCTTTGTGCCTTTGACGATGTAGAGCATGACTCGTATCACTTTGGTATTGGCTTTTGGCTAGGTAGGACTGAAAGCCTATATATTCTAGCAACATGATTAAAAGGAAATGTGTTTTATGTGCCTATTGGGCTGGAAGGTATGATGTTTATGATCCTAAATTATTACGTCTCATGGATTGTAATCCCTTGAATCTAACCATTGATTGATCTGGAAAGCCCTTCATTTGATACACATATAAGCCTTTGTTGTCCTTTGTTTTTTTTGTTCATGTCATATTGTTATGTATATGGCATAACATTATATTGTATCCATTTTTGAACTCACTAAGAGTCACCCGCTTATCCATTTCAGTGTTTAATTATTTCAGGTGATACGCATTCGGAGTAGATATGATTTGTTAGAGGACTTAGAGTAGTTGACACTACTGTGTTTGTACTTGGTATACATATATGTATATGGATTATACATTCCTGGGTAGTTATGTATTTATAAAACTGGTTATGAGACTTTGTAAAAACCCTTTTAGTTCGTTTGTATCCATGCTTTTGTATTTAGACCACTAGCATGAATTATAATTATGAATATGCATGTATCGTCTTTTGCTTTATGGTAATTTTAGTGTTGGGTCTTACAATCATGGTATCAGAGCACTGGTTTAAGAGAACTAAATACCACAAACTAGTATTTAGACTTAAACCATTAGAAGTTCAATGTATGAACAGATTCATTGTTGGTATATGGATACAAACCATAGGAAAGACTTAAGTGGGGTGTTGGGTAATGATAAATCCTTATATTCTAACATGCTATGTTACTCCAAATTTTCTGAGAAATGGATGAGCAGGAGGGTAGTCATACACCAGATGTGGGTGGAGATCCTCATCTTAATGATGGAGATACTCTAGTATCCCCTCGTGAGGAGAATAAAAGTGATAGTGATATGGGAAAATAGAAAGCCACCGAAGAGTTTTTGAGAAGAAAGCGAAACGTCCCTCATTCAAAAATTTCAAGAGTAGTGGCGCTACATAGTTTTCAGGTGTCCTTGATCACATTGTTGTTCTTAACTAGATCTAGAGCATAGAAAAAGTATTCCCTATCTCCCATGTGGTTAATGAAGACAAGGCTAACTATGCTTTTACAATGCTCATTAGAGAAGCCTTGGTCTGGTAGGAAGCAATATTTGAAGCTCTCAACGAGTATGACCAGGAGAATTTATCTTGGGAGATGTTCAAAACTTGCTTGCTAGGAAAGTATTATCCTCTAGACATGAGGAGAAGACTGGAGAAAGAGTTCCTCGAACATAAGAAGGGAGGAACAACCATGACCGAATATGAAACTCAATTCAATCAAAAGGCACAATTTGCTTCAAAGTATATCCTAACAGAAGACGATAAAAGTTAGTTATTCATGGAAGGATTACGGTTTGAAATTCATGATTTCATAATTAGCCCGTGTATTTTATCATTGGACAAAGATGCTACGTATGCCCGAAAGTGCGAGCATGACTTAGAAATACGTTGTGCCACTGTTTCGACCCCAAAGCATCCTCGTGTTGATCGAATTGTTTCTGTTTCCCCTATTCCATTGGCTCAATCTACTTGATTTGATCCTAGTAGAAAGGTATAATCTTAGAGTGCCTTCCATGGCCGAGGTTGGACAAAATCTTTTTCTCTTCAGTTGAGAGCTCCATTACCGTGCCAGCAATGTGGAAAGAGCCACCAGGGTCAATGTAGGACAGGAAAAGGACCATTGATTTGCTATGGATGCGGAGAAAAAGATAACATGAAGCTTGTTTTCCCGATGAAGAATGTTACATATTAAGCTTGCAGTGTTACTGGCCACAAAAATCGTTTATGTCCTACTCTTACTAGCCAAATGGCGGGAAGTCAAGCTTTCGTTCAACAACCGGTGGGTACTTTAACCCAAAAGGAGGGGGTGCCAAAAGATAAAGGTCGTGCATTCTAGATTACTACAGAGGAGTCACGCGAGGACCCGAATGTTGTCACTGACACATTTCTATTCAATTCTAGACCTGCTCACATCTTATTTGATTATGGTGCTTCAGATTCTTTTGTGTCTCGTGAATTTACGTGTTCTTTTCAAATTGCTTGCTATGTACTCGCCAAACCGTTTCATGTAGATACCGCGGGAAGTGTATCATTACTTGTTGATAAATTCTATAGAGATTGTGTCATGGAAATTGAAGGTTATAATTTTCTTGATAACCTGATTCCTATCTCCTTGCCCAACTTTGATATCATAGTTGGCATGTATTGGTTGTCAAAGAACTGTGCAAAACTCTTGTGCTACGAAAAGATGGTACACATTCCTATCGAAGGGGAGGATCCTATTTATGTGTATGGTGAACAAAGAATTAAAATCCTAACAATAATATCTCTCCTAAAAGCTCATAAATTTATATCGAAGGGGTGTTCTACTTAGTTGGCCTGTACAATCAATATCTCAAAAGAAGGAAAGAAAAGTGTAAATGATGTTCATGTTGTTAATAAATATCCAAATTTATTCCCTAATGATTTGCCTGGACTTTCCCCGGATAGGAAAGTAGAATTCTGATTTGACCTTATACCTGGTGCTGCTGCGATTGCAAAGACTCCGTATCATCTTGCACCAGCTGGGATGAAGGAAATAATGATTCAACTGCAAGAATTACTTGACGAGGACTTTATGAGACCGAGTACCTCTCCTTGGGGTGCTCCAATATTGTTTGTCAAGAAAAAGGATGGTTCGATGCGAATGTGTATTGATTACCGAGAGCTAAATAAGGTAACTATAAAAACAAGTACCCACTACCTTCCATAGACGACCTGTTTGATCAACTTCAGGGTGCTAGCTACTTCTCAAAGATTGATTTTAGGTCTGGCTATCATAACTTGAAAGTACATGAGCAGGATGTACCAAAGACTGCTTTCCGTACTAGATACGAGCATTTCGAATTCCTTATCATGCCATTTGGTTTGATAAATGCTCTTGCTGTATTCATGGATATGATGAATCGGGTATGTCATCCAATGCTCGATAAAATTTTCATTATATTCATTGATGATATTCTAATTTATTCCAAGTCTGAAGCTGATCATGCCATTCAAATTCATGAAATGTTAGAGCTTCTGCGAAAGGAGACGCTATATGCTAAATTCTCAAAATGTGAATTCTGGCTTTGCCAAGTTTAATTTCTTGGCCATGTGATTTATGGTGATGGTATAATCGTAGATCCTACCAAAATTGAATCCATTTAGAATTGGCAAACACCTCATAACGCTTCTGAAGTTCAAAGTTTCTTGGGTCTCACAGGGTATTATCGGAGATTCATTAAATATTTTTCGCACATAGTTGTACCCCTCAAAAGTCTGACAGGAAAAGAAGAAAAGTTTGAATGGGGTGAAGCCCAAGAAAATCTTTCTTAACTTTAAAAGATTGTTTGAATCATGCTGCAGTCTTATCATTCCCAGAAGGTGATAATGATTTTTCCGCGTACATCGATGCTTCAAGGATAGGACTCGGTTGTGTGTTGATGTAACGTGGTAGAGTGATAGCCTATGCCTCAAGGCAACTGAAAGATTATCAAAAGAACTATCCCGCTCATGACCTCAAGCTCGCTTAGTGTTATTTGGCCTAAAACTTTGGAGGCATTATCTTTATGGTACAAAATACCAATTTTTTTACCGACCACAAAAGTCTCAAATATATATTTAGTCAGCAAACTTTGAATATGAGATAACAACGGGTCATGGAGCTGATCAAAGATTATGACTGTGAAATCTTGTATCATCTTGGAAAGGCCAATGTAGTTGCAGATGCACTTAATAGAAAGGTTTATGATACTAATGTGTGTTATGTTATTACTAACACTACAGTAAAGTTCACTATTCTTGATGAGCTAGAAAAATGGCAAGTAGAGGCCCTAAAGGCAGAAAATGTGAAGAAAGAATGGATGGTACATTATGCTGATATTTTACTTGATGATCCACGCAAAATTAAAGTATTTAAGAATCCGCTATGGATTCCAAAGATTGGTGGATTGAGATAGAAGATTTGAGATGAAGCCCATAAGTCTAAACTATCAATACATCCAGGTACTAGTAAAATGTACTATGATGTACGAGCTGATTATTGGTGGCTCGGATTAAAGAGAGACATCGGAAAATATGTACAGGAATGTATCAGATGCTTACAAGTCAAAGCGGAGCAACAGAAGCCGTATGGAAGTCCAGAAGGTATTAGTGTCCCTGTGTGGAAATGAGAAGAGATGTCCATGGATTTTATTAACATATTGCCATGTGTGGAAATGAGAAGAGATGTCTATGGATTTTGTTACCATATTGCCAAAGACTTCAAATAGAATGATAACATTTGGGTAATTTTCGACCGGCTGACTAAGAGTGTATATTTTCTTGCCATGTGTAAAACAGCTCCAATGGAGAAATACACACAAGTATACTTGGATGAAGTTGTTGCAAGACATGATGTGTCACTAAATATTATTTCAGATTGTGATATTCGATTCACTTCTAATTTTTGGGTGAGTATGCAATGTGAATTGGGATCTCGTGCTACTCTCAGCACAACTTATCATCCCCAGATAGGTGGTCAGACGGAGAGAACAATCCAAACAGTGGAAGATATGCTTCGTGCATGTGTCTTGGAGTTTGCTAGTTAATAGAACAAATACTTATGTCTTGTTGAATTTTCATATAATAATAGTTACCACACTTCAATTAAAATTCCACCATATGAAGCACTGTATAGGCGTAAATATCATACTCCGTTATGTTGGCATGGTGTAGGATAGAAAATCCATGGTGGGCCTCAAAATGATTCAAGACACCACTGATAAGATTCTAATTGTATGGAAAGAATGAAAGCGGCCCAGGATCGATAAAAGTCATATGCAGAAAAGATGAGACGACCTACAGAATTCCAGGTGGGTGATTTTGTAATGCTGAAGGTTTCCCCATGGAAAGGCATTATGCGATTTGGGAAGAAAGGAAAATTGAGTCCTAGATTTGTTGGCCCTTTCAAAATCATCCAGAGAATTGGTAAGCAAGCATACCATTTGGACAATGTCTGAAATTCTGGCAGGTATTCATGATGTGTTTCATGTGAGTTATATGCGTAAATGTTTGAGCATATATGATGAAACGACTTCGTTATTCGAGGTGAAGCTGGATGATAAATTAAGATGTGTAGAAGAACCAGAAGAGATTATAAATGAGAGAGCGGTTGATTTACATAATAAAGAAGTGGAGTTAGTGCTTGTCAAGTGGAAACATCATCGATGCCTAAATTATACTTGGGAAAATAAGAACGAGATAAGAGAAAAATAACCCCACTTGTTTAAATCGCCGTGATTTCGGGGACGAAATCCTCAAAATGAGGAGGTATTCGTAACATGCACTTAACTAACCTTGTTCAATTAACATGTTTCATATGCTTGTTAGTTTAAAAATGAATATTATTAGATATTATGTGGTTTTAAACATTTAAAATAGGTAGTTATAATGGAATAGAATTATATGTGTTAAAAACACCATTTTTCGATATGGTTTTAAGTGTCAAGTTCTAATGAAATAGTTTTATAATATTTAAAGTTAAACGAGGTTTATAATCATTTAGAAGGTATTAGAAGTGATGGGGAAGTCTTATGTGATTCCGATCAAAAAGTCAATTACTAGAATTAATGAAAGTATCACGTCTAAGATGGAAATATGTAGAACTGATTTTATTGGAAGATCTTTTCTAGGATATTTTTAATGAAAGTTGTAAATTATCTCGTTATAAATATATAGGAAAAAACCTCATCGAAAACAGAGTTTCGAGCGAAAAGATATGTAATTTTTAGTGTTTAGGGGTAAAACGGGTACCCAAACCAGGTCAAACCCGATCCAACTCGGGTTTTTACCCATTGAAACACGATTTTGGATCATTTTTCTGCCATTTTCAGTTGCTCGCCATACCTATGGTACATTTTCACCTACATGAGCAATCTTGAACAAGTTTTGAAGATTAAATCAAGATTTTGAGTGTTCTTCAAGTTTCAAGTTTAGTAATCAGTGTATGAACTCTTTATTTTTTGATTAACCATGAAATTAAGCATGAGTTTATGTTATTAACCTAGAATCTTAAATGGAAATCAATTACATGTAAACATGAGAATTAATCATGGTTTAAGAGTAATTAGTGAAAATTAGTAATGAATCCCATGGTTTATAATTGAATTAGTATGGATTACTAAAATATTTAGTGTCATCATTGTAAAACAAGAACTTAGTGCTATTGATCATGAGGTTTGATCATGTAAAGGGTAAAACGAAATCATAAAGGGTATAATTTTCCTATATTTGTAAAAATCACGAAAAATTGTAGAAAAATCGTATGGATATGTGATATATATCCCTGGAAAGGTGAGAATGTCTATTTTTATTTTATTTAAACCAAAATCTAATTGTGTACCTAAGATGGGTCAAAATAGCTATATGTTTAATGTAGTAAGGCTAAATTTTGACAGCTATGGGACATTTTGACAGCTTTGGGATGCCGTGTTGTAAAATTCATGGTAAATTATAGAAACATCATAAAAATGTGAGGTTAGTGACATTAGAAAGATATAAGAATCTATTTTTTAATATATATAATTTATTAGTTATTTTGATAATTAAGAAGGGTAAAACAGATCTGCAAGTGGCATCTATACAAATAACTAAAACTAAAATGTCTAAATTGAAAACAACATACCTTGAGATTAGTTGAGTAACTGCATATGAAAATTGAGATATGAACTCCATGGTATAATTGAAGGTTTTAGAGGCCTGAGGATGGTGTAATTTCATTAGAATTCAAAATTCTATCGTAACATTTGGTCACAACACAATGAATTCAATATAAGGACAACTGTATGTTGTGTTATATGTGCAATGTGCTTTCTTACGTTATTGATCTAAGTGGTTATTACTTGATATTGATTTTGATGCCTTTGGAAATGTAGAGAATGAATATTATCACTTTGGTATTAGCTTTGTGTCTTTGGCTATGTAGGGCATGACTCGTACCACTTTGGTATTGGTTTCGGGCTAGTAAGTGTTGAAAGCCTGTATATTCTAGCAACATGATAAAAATGAATTGTGTTTTATGTGTCGCTTGGGCTAGAATTTATGATGTTTATGATCCTAAGTTATTGTGTATCATTAATTGTAATCTATTGAATCTAACCATTGATTGATCTGGAAAGCCCTTTATTTGATACACATATAAGCCTTTGTTGTCCTTTGTTTCTTTTTGTTCCATTCATGTTGTCATGTATATGGCATAGCGTTATATTGTATATATTTTTTAACTCACTAAGCGACGCCCGTTTATCCCTTTCAGTGTTTAATTAGTTCAGGTGATAAGCATCCGGACTAGACAAGCTTTGTTGGAGGACTAAGAGTAGTTTACACTACTACATTTTACTTGGTATATACAACTAGTTATGAAACTATAATATCTATAAAATTCATGAAAAATTTAAACTTTTTAAGCATTCCAAAACCATCCATTGTTTACAATTTGTTCTCAAAATAGTTTAACATCAGAGAAATCCCAAAAATCATAACATAAAATATGAGGAGGTGCACGATCAAGCCTACGCCTTCCCACGATCATCCGTAGTACCTTAAACAAAATCTACAACTGTAAGCCATAATCTTAGTGAGTTCCCCCAAAATACCACCACACAATCATAACCAATAACAACATGCATAATGAACCTTTAGCCTGACTGGACTGCCTCATCGAGCCTTCAGCCTATCTGGACCGCTCCCGAGCCTTCGGTCTGACAGGACCACCTCGCATGCCTTCAATCTATCAGGACCGCCCTGGGTCTGTTTTCCTTCAGCACAAAGCAGGACCGCTTCAACCCAACTACACACATACATGTCGACATATAAACAACAATTAAGCACATAACAAGTATCCAGACAGTCAACATCCTATCTACCAAGATACTGATCTAATAGGTCATAACCACATATAAACATCCTATCTACCAGGATACCAATCTAAAAGATCACAATAGTAATAAAGTAGGATAACAATCCAAAGGGTCATATTTGGTGCCTTCGATCACTGAGTATAGTGAGGAAAACTCACCTTACAAGTAGTGTTGAACCGATACGATCAAATCCAAACTCACAGCTCCAAACTCAACTACCTACAACCATCCTGTGACTAACTATAGTAAAATCCTGAAATACCAGAAATACCCTTAAAGTTAAACTTAATCTACCATGTCCAAAGTCAAAGTCAACAGTCGAGGTCAACAGTCCATGTTAACCCAACTCGTCGAGTGTATCTACTGACTTGTCGAGTTCCTTCAGAACTCAGAGAATGGTGAAAAACTCGATTCAACTTGCTAAGTCATCAAGACAACTCCTCGAGTTCATACAATGTCCAGACGATCAGAGAAACCCCGAGCTAACTCGCCGAGTTGGAAAGGCAACTTGTCGAACTTTCCTATCTTAACTCATTCAACCACTTTTAGGCAAGTCTAAAGTCCCAAACTATAGATCTACCCCTAAGGTTAAGATACCATGTAAAGTTGCTAAATTTAGATCCATGCAAGGCATCAAGGGGCTAAAACAATCAAGTAAAGCTTATTATTAGATTTAGGGCTTGAAAAAGGGAAAAGACTTCATAAAGTTGGCAACTTTAAGTCCATGTAGGCCATGAGATGTCCAGATCTGAAACCATAGCCTCATAACATGCTCAACTCCAAGAATGGTCCCAAAATAAGTTAATAATGGCCATAACTTCCAAAAGAAGAGATCTAACAAAATAATGATCAAGATATCGAATTTATACCTCCAAATGGCTGCAACACTAAAAATATCAGATCTAAAGCTTCCCTCTTTAGTTATGCACCCCCAACTTCAACTCTTTCAAGAAAAATACCAAAGAACACTCTATAAATTCTCACACACTACAAATGGAAGATGAGGCACGATTTAGGGTATCTCTGGACTGAAGGGACGACGAGGGAGGCTAACAATGAGAGTTAAGGCCTTTAAATAGGGTGCAAACCCTAAAATTAGGCTTTTCATGTTCAGCCTTCAACTCGTCGAGTAGGGGCCTTCCAACTCGCCGAGTAGACCCTGAAAGATGCACGACCATTAAACTCTACACGATGAGTTGGATCCCCCAAATCGTCGAGTTGCCGTCAAAATATGAATATAAAAGCTTAAACTCATACCTAAAGATTGGGATGTTACAATTATCCACCACTTCAACTGGGTTGCATCCTTGAAGCCTGTTGCGGTGAACAATTTTGGGTAATGTTCTTGCATCTCAGCCTCAGGATCCCAAGTCCACTCAGATCCCCTCTGATGCTGCCACTGTACCTTTACTAAAGTTATCTTCATGTTATGAAGGACCATTATCCTCCTCTCCAAGACAGCCACTGGCTACTCACCATAATTTAAACATTCGTCGGCCTGAATGTCATCCAATAACACTACCGCATCCTTATCTAATATGCACTTCTGCAATTGCGAAACATGGAAAGTGCTATGAGTCTAGCGGAGCTCCTCCAGAAGATCTGGTCTATACGCCACCTTGCCAACCCTGGCAATACTCCAAAATGGTCCAATATATCAGGGACCCAACTTTCCCTTCTTCCTAAAGTGGATCACACCCTTCCCTGGTGATACCTTTGGAAACACCATATATCAACCTGGAATTCCAACTCAGATCGAGGTCGGTTGGCATAACTTTTCTGCCGACTCTGAACAGTCTGCAATCGCTGTCTGATATGCTGAATCTTCTTGGTAGTCTGCAGAACCACCGCGGTCTGCCCCATGACCCGGTGACCAACCTTGCCCCAACAGACTGGGTATGACATCTCCACCCATACAACAGCTCAAAAGGTGGAGCACCAATGTTGGAATGAAAGTTTTTGTTGTTGAGAGAACTATGCAAGAGGTAGGTGGGAGTTCCAGCTCCCACCGAAATCGATGACATAGTCCCTCAACATATCCTGGGTCTGAATGGCCTGCTTGCTCTAGCCGTCTGTCTGCGGATGGTAAGCGGTGTTGAAATGCAGTCTCGTGCCCAGTTCTTCATGGAACTTCTGCCACAATAATGAGGTGAACCGAACATCATGGTCTAAAACAATAGAGACCGAGACCC
Organism: Lactuca saligna; assembly: GCF_052625555.1. Classification (NCBI taxonomy): domain Eukaryota; kingdom Viridiplantae; phylum Streptophyta; class Magnoliopsida; order Asterales; family Asteraceae; genus Lactuca; species Lactuca saligna. The sequence goes on from NC_136423.1 coordinate 50,033,966, forward strand.
CATGGCGAGCAACGATCTCGCGGATATACACATCAATAAACTTCTCGGCCGACGAACTCTCCCAAATTGCCAGAAAATGGGTGCTCTTGGTCAATCGATCCATGATGACCCATACAACATCATATCCCTTCGTCGTCCTCGACAACTTGGTGATAAAGTCCATCATGATGTGCTCTCATTTTCACATGGGAATCTCTAGAGGCGGAATAGAGAGACGAGAATTATGAGCCTCCTCTAGCACGATCTATCTAACTCTGCCAGACACTGAAACCCATACCCAACCGCAACGGGTCAACAAGCCATGACTGTCCTGAACAAATCGGGTGATCTCGCCCCTGATCCTCTCAATCTTCCAACTTTCCTCTCGCACTTTCTCAGCCTGAGCTTCTCTAATCAATCCCACTAGTGGAGAGTCCACAAAAATCTTGATACAATATGTTGGAAAAGAATATCCAGCCGACTTTCAGCTCAGGGCATCCACTACCATGTTCGCTTTACCTAGACGGTAAAGGATCTCGTAGTCATAATCCTTGACTACCTCTAGCCACCTGTGCTACCTCATGTTCAGGTTCGGCTGATCCATAATGTGTCTCAAGCTCTTATGGCCCGTGTAGCTGGTACAAAGAACCCTATATATATGTAATACCTCCAGAACTTGAGGGCGAACATTAATGTTGGAAAATCAAGATCATGTGCGGGATATCTCGTCTCATGCGGCTTCAACTGCCGTGACACATAGGCTATCACTTGCCCTCTCTGCATGAGGACCGCTCCCAAATTGGTGATGGAAGCATACAAAAACCACACAATCCTCCACTACCTCTGGGAGGGTCAAGACAGGAGCCTCACACAGTTGTTGCCAAAGGGTCTCAAACATTGTTTGCAGCTCAGGGCCTCACTAAAAATCTACCCCTTCCTTCTCATATGAGTGAGGGGTACTGAAATTTTAGATAAATCCTAAATAAATCTCTAGTAGTACCCTGCCAAACCCAGAAAACTCTTGATATCCGAGGGAGATGTCAGAACCTCCAACTACATCACTGCCTCGATTTTGGCCGGGTCGACCAAAATCCCCTACTGGTTAAGGAGATGTCCAAGGAACTGAACCTCTCGCAACCAAAACTCACATTTTGAGAAATTGGCGTAAAGCCGTTCTCGCCTCAGAACTATGAAAAGCTCACAGAGATGCTCCTCATGATGCTCTCAGGTCTTGGAATGCACCAAGATATTATCGATGACACAATAACTGAGTGATCGAGCATCGCCCTGCATACCCGATTCATCAGGTCCGTATATACTGTTGGCACATTGGTGAGCCTAAGCGGCATCACCACAAACTCATAATGTCCGTAACGAGTCTGGAAAGCGGTCTTCTCCACATCCTCCTTCCTCACCCTAACCTGATGGTATCTGGACCCCAGATCTATCTTGGAAAACCTAGATTCTCCTTTTAACTGGTCAAAGAGGTCATCTATCTGTGGAAGGGGATAACAGTTCTTCACCGTCAACTTGTTCAGCTCCTGGTAGTCAATGTACATCCGGTGTGAACCATCCTTCTTTTTGACGAAAAGGATCGATGCTCCCCATGGAGAACTGGTCGGACGGATCAACTGCTTGCCTAGCAACTCCTACAACTGAAATGATAGCTCCTACATCTCAGGCGGTGCCAATCGGTACAATGCCCTAGCAATAAGAGCCACACCTGGCACAAGGTCGATCCTGAACTCGACCTGCCTCTCAGGAGGCACTCCGGGTAACTTCTATGGGAATACATCAGCGAACTCTCTGATGACTGAAACCTCTAAAACTAAGACCTGATTTCTAACCCACATATCCACCACATATGACAAATAACCCGCACACCCATATTGAATATACTGTCGAGCCCTGACAGTTGAGGAAAATCCTGAACCCAACCTGGTGCCCTCACCATAGATAACCAGTTCTCCCCCACTTGGGGTTCAAACTACAACAGGCTAACCCTCGCAATCGATCATGGCACTGATATGACTCAGCCGATCCATACCCACTATAACGTAAACATCCGCATGGGAATCAGTATCAAGTTAGTCGGAAAAGACACCTTGAATATCTCTAAAACGCAACCCTGATAAACTGATGAAGAAGAAACCCCATGTTCGTTGGCGATGGAAACTTGCAACAGACACTCTAGCTCTCCTAAAGGCAAACCAAAGTCCCTGCTAAAAGATTGAGAGACAAAAGACCGAATCGCTCACGAGTTAAACAATACTAGAGCAGGTAAAGAGTTCACTCAGAACATACCTAAAATAGATGCAAACACATGAGCATAAAAATAAACATAATCAATGTGATAAGGGATAGAAACATACAAGCCAACACATCTGGTGCTGTCCTGGCCTCTTCGGCAGTGAGATGGAAAGCGCGTCCCCGAGCCTTCAGGGGCTCTACCCTACCCTGACTCGTATCAGTGATCCTCAAAGTAGTTGGCACCGGAGCCTGCCCCAACTTGGCGGCGAGCAACAGACAACTGACCTTCACGTGGCCAACCTAATCACAATGATAACAAATCCTCATACTCATAACTGGGGTGAACTGGTGGCAGTTCCTCACATAATGCACCTCTTCGCCACATTTTTGCACCCACTACTAGTGTGACATGATCAAGAATGAACCTTCCCACACTTACCACAAGTGCAGCCGCGCTGACCTCTAGACCTAGAATCAATGGTCTTGGATTGCTTCGGCACAGGCTGTGACTGCAATGGGGCCTGCCTCTGCTCTTTCAACTAAAACTCAATCTCAAGCTCACGTCGCCTAGCGTCCTCTTGTAACTGTGATAAAGTATCACAATGCTAGGTAGCAACAAACTGTCTGTTGTCAGTTTTAAGCATGCTCAAATAACAAGTCATCTGAGCCTGCTCGGAATCAAACTCTAGGCAAAACATTGCCCACTCGGTAAACATCCGGGTGATCTCCGTCACCAACTCCATAACCTGTCTCAAATCCAAAAACTCCTGAGTGAACCTCTCACGCTCAACCCGACGAATGTAGCGAGCGTGGAACAACTCCCTAAACTGATCTGATGATACTGCAACTCTCTACTCCTCAGAATATGATCTTGTAACAAGTCTCCACAAGTCTTTCACTCAGGACCTCAACAGGTTCAGAGCACACCTGACCCTCTGGTCAGTAGGACGTGAACATGTGAAAAGCATCCTACTATGTCAGATAGCCACCTCATGGCTATGATTGGGTTCTATACTCCATCAAAGGTCAGGGCTTCGTGTTATTGAAATCTCGATATTGAAACACCCGTCATGGCCCAATACCCGCAGCCGCCACAACTGCAGAGGCTACAGCAGTAGCAGTCTTGACAATGGCTGCATGTCTATCATCAAAGTACTCCATCATCACGGTCTTGATAGACTTGAACATCTCTGAAATCTATCTCCGGATAATCTTAACAACCTCCTCACGAATGATCTCTCTGACACGATCCTCTGTCAATGCTGGCCTATCCTGGCTGCCAGCGCCCGATCCTGACCCAGATTCGGTCTCAAATCGCTTCGTAACCACCATAATGAAAATACACCAAGAAGATATCAGATAATCTACATAAACAACAGTGAACAAACTCCCAACAAAACCCTAAGGGATGTGACTTCCTTGCTATGCATAGGGGTCCTGTGCTTTCAGTAGTACGGGCCCATACTACCTTCTACACCTACCCATATTTGTCTCAAGGATCATCACGACACCCTAGATATATACATAAGCATACGCGAGTGCTCAATCCTCACTCCTAGAGGAAGGGTAAACATCTCACAATTGGTCGACTGACCCCGAACAATTCATCCATGACACTTCCACCAACCCTACAACACTAGTGTATGCTAGCCATACATAACACTATACCTATAGACATTCGAATATCCGATCCTACCCTAAGCCCTTCATCAAAAAAGAACAGGAAATAAGTCTAAACCAAAAATTCTCACGCTATACGATCTTAGTTATATACAACTGCGATGCATACACTAAGCAACTATAGTAATGATGTCAATTTCATATAACGAAAACCTTAAGATATCAGGCATCATATAGTTAGGCAATTCTATCATGCAGTTCCTGAAGATCCCTAGCCTATCACTAGCATGTTGTTTAACATATCACAATATCAAATAACAATATGGTATTTTGGGGTCTATTTACTGGCTCCGGCTGATTGTACACTTTGCATCATCCTTTAGTATTTTGAAAACCATTTTGAAAATTGTAACATCTTGTTTCAGATCATTTTGAGACTCAAGGCTTGTGGGTCGTAATCTGAGTATGATAGGGTTTTGAGGTCTTGAAGGAGAAGGGTTTAGGCCGTTCTTGGATATGGATAAGGTGGGTTGTGTGATAAAAGGGTTCGAGTTGTGCTTTAGACCCCTAGGGTATCGGTAAAGTGTTGGTTCGGGCCTTTATTGAATTTTGAATTCGAGTTCGAGTGGATTTCAGGAAAAATAAGGTTGATATAAGTGTAGGGCTTCTCGTTACCTTTCTGTGGATATAAAGAACGTCAAAAACAGAGTTATAACAAAAAAGTTACGATCATTTGAAATTATGAGGGTTTTGGGCCGAACTGGGTACGTGGGGCGTACCAGATGGGAACGTATGACGTTTAAGGGATAAGTGACGCGGGCCAAGATGGGAACACAGGGCGTTCGCTGAGCTGTTTCAAAGACTCGTTTTTAGGGTTTGGCCCCTTTATAAGCTTCTTTATGGCCCCAAACCTCTTCCATTCTTCAGCCTCCACCCCCTCCAACCCTAAGAATGAAACCCTAGCCTCCATTTGAGTGGTTCTTGAACTTTTTGGTGAATAAGAGGGATTTGGTGCTCATTGTGGAAGAAGGAGTTTCTTGAGGAAACATTGCTTGGCTTGGAGATTGTGGATCTAAGCCCTAATCATATGGATCTAGCTCCAGAAAGTATAAAGTTTGAATCTTGGTGGCTTTCTTATATGGATCTAGTTAGGTTGTGACTCCTTATGTTTGGCCCTTGAAGAAGAAGGAACTTGGTGATCAAGCTATGGATGCGGTAAAGTTTCTAGGTCTAGAACCTTCATCAATTTTGCAAACTTCTAGAGGTATCAAGTTTCCATCTTGGTGAATCATGTGTTTGATCTAGCTAGTTGTGGTTTTATGTGCTTTTTGTCCCAAAGCTTTGGTCTTTATGAGTATGGGCTACTCTAGACCGATTGAGTTGTCTTTTTTGAGGTATTTGAGTGTTCTAAGTCATAAAAATGTGATCTTGTTCCATTCCTTCTATCCATGCAAAGGATTATGAAGTTTGGGTTTTTGTGTTAAAAGATTGGGTTTGGGTTTTAGAACATTTAGCCATGTCAAGGCATAAAGTTGGGGACTTTATGTTAAGAAGTTCCTTCTTGGACCAGATCTGAGTATTGGGTGAAAAGACTTAATGGATTAAGTCATTAATATAAGAATTGGAGTTTCGCCAGGAACGCTGTGCGTAATCTCTCGGAACGCAACACGTTCCGACCGGAGTCCCTGTCAGAGATTCGACGACGAACGTCGTGCGTTCCGCTCATGAGCGCCATGCGTTCGTCTGATCATTAGAGTTGTGGGCTTTGTACTTGGACTTGTTCTTGAGGACGAGCTTTACTATCTTGGGGCCTTGATGGGGTTACCTTGTTGGGTTTCCCTGATTAGGCCTAAGGAGTTTTTGAGTTGGGCCTTAGTAGACCTATTTGGGTTGGGCCTTAGAGGGCCCATTTAGATTGGGCCTTGTGCTTTGGGTATAACTCTGATTGTTATCTGAGAATGATCTTGTTTGGATCAGTAGGTATGGGGCCGTTGTGCAGCGGATGCGAGTGTAGGAATTTGTAGCTGTTGACTAAGGTGAGTCTTCTCACTATACTTTACCAAGAGTGGTAATTAGAGTTATGTGACAGAGTATCTTGTATGCTATTTATATGATGTGATACACTGCATTATTTCTATGTGATTTGTGCTATGTATGATTCAGAGTTTACAGAGTTAGGACCGGAAGGTCCACATAGTTAGGGCCAGAGGGTCCACTGAGTTAGGACTAGAGGGCCCATAAAGTTATGGGACTGGAGGGTCCCACTGAGACACATTGATCAGAGGGTCAATCAGAGTTATAGCATCGAGTGGCTAATATATGTTGTATGTGGTATTTTGGGGAACTCACTAAGCTTCGTGCTTACCGTGTTATGCATTTCAGGTTCTTATCTGGATCGCGGGAAGGCGGCGGCTCGATTGTACACACACAAGAGAAAAGAGCCACGAATGGGGATCCTGGATTTTTTTATAATGTTTGAAAACTTGTTAACTATTAAATGGTGTTTATTTAAAATGACATGTGTTTTATGAAATTCAGAATGAATTTTTTTTTTTTGAAAATTCATGATGTTACAAAAATCATTTTGAAAATCTTTTCCTTAGTTTGATATTGGACTCACATAAGTGTTCCTCCAATTCACTCAAACCAAGGCTCTGATACCAACTTGTAATATCCATAAAATTCCTAAAAAATTTAAACTTTTTAAACATTCCAAAACCATCCATTGTTAATTTTTGTTTTTTTCAAAATAGTTTAACATCAGAGAAATCCCATAAATCATAACATAAAATATGAGGAGGTGCACAATCAAACCTTCTCCTTCCCATGATCATCCGAAGTACCTGAAAGAAAATCCATAACTGTAAGCCAAAAGCTTTGTGAGTTCCCCCAAAATAGAATCACACAATCATAACTAATAACAACATGCATAATAAGCCTTCCACCTAACTAGGCCACCTCACAATGACTTCAACTTATCTAGACCGCTCCCGAGCCTTCAGCATGATTGGAGCGCCTCGTAGGGCCTACAGTCTATTCGGATCAATCTTCGGGCCTTCAGTATAACTGGACCGCCTCGCAGGCCTTTAGACTATCCAGACCTCCCTGGGTCTATTGACTTTCAGCACAAAGCAGGAGTGCCTCAAACCAACCACACACACATACATGTTGACATATAAGCAACAATTAAGCACATAAATTGTCTACATACTATCAAACCGATCTACAGATCACTAAGCATAATAACGTCCTATCTACCAGGATACCGATCTAACAGATCATAACCATGTAGAAACATCCTATCTACCAGGATACAGATCTAATATATCATAACAGTAATAAAGTAGGATAACAATCCAAAGGGCCGACCTTGGTGCCTTCGACCCTTGATTATAGTGAGGAAAATTTACCTCACAAGTAGTGCTGAAACGATACGATCAAATCCCAGCTCACAGCTCCGAACTCAACTGCCTACAACCACCCTGTGACTAACTTTAGTAAAATCTCGAAATACCAAAAATACCCTTAAATTCAAGCTTAGTCAACCATGATCAATATCAAAGTCAACAGTCCATGTTGACCCAACTCGTCGAGTGCATCTACTGATTCGTCGAGTTCCTTCAGAACTCATAGAATTGTGAAAAACTCGAGTTAACTCACCGAGTCTTCAACACAACTCGTCGAGTTTGTACAATGTCTAGAAGATCTTAGAAACCCTGAGCCAACTCGTCAATTTTTCCTGTCTGAACTCAATCAACCACTTTTAAGCAAGTCTAAAGTCCCAAACTATAAATCTGGTCCCATAGGGTTAAGATACCATGTAAAGTTGCTAACTTTACATCCATGCAAGGCATCAAGGGGCTAAAACACTCAAGTAAAGCTTATTATGGGACTTAGGGCATGAAAGATGGCTAAGACTTGATAAAGTTGGCAACTGTAGGTCCATGGAGGCCATGAGATGTCCAGATATGAAACCATAGCCTCATAACATGATCAACTCCAAGAATTGTCCCAAAATAAGCTAATAATGTCCATAACTTCTAAAAGAAGAGATCTAACAAAAGGATGATCAAGATGTCGACTTTATACCTCCAAATGGCCGCAACACTGAAAATCTTGGATCTAAAGCTTCTCTCTTCAGCTATGCACCACTAACTTCAACTCCTTCAAGAAAAACACTAAAGAACACTCTATAAACTCTCATATACTCAAAATGGAAGATGAGTCATGATTTAGGTTTTTTCTTGACCGAGGGGATGATGAGGGAGGCTAACAATGAGAGTTAAGGCCTTTAAATAGGGTACAAACCCTAAAAACTTAGGTTTTCGTGTTCAGACTTCAACTCTTCGAGTTGGGGCCTCCTAATTTTTCAAATAGATCTTGAAATATGCACGACCATTAAACTCTACATGACGAGTTGAAGCCCTCTAACTCGTCGAGTTACCCTGAAAATATGAATATAAAAGGTTAAACTCATACCTGAAGATTGGAATGTTATAATTCTCCCCCACTTGAACTAGGCTTCGTCATCAAAGCTTGTTGTGATGATTTATAATTATGAATATGCATGTGGCATGTTTTGCTTAATGGTAATTTTAGTGTTCGGGTCTTACAATCATGTTATTAGAGCACTGGTTTAAGTAAAGTAAATACCACAGATTGGTATTAAGACTTAAACTGTTAGAAGTTCAATATATGAATGGATTCGTTGTCGGTATATAGATACAAACCATAGGAAAGGCTTAAGTGGGGTGTTAGGTAATGATAAATAAATATATTCTAATGTGCTATGTTACTCCAAATTTTCTAAGCAATGGTTGAGCAGGAAGGTAGTCATACACCAAATGTGGGTGGAGATCGTCATATTAATGAGGGAGATCCTCTAGTATCCTCTCGTGAGGAATGACTCTTGGATAAACATACTGGTTTTATTCGGCAGACTGTCGAAGAACACAAAAGTGATAGTGATAAGGGTAAAGAGAAAGTCACTGAAGAGTCTTCGAGAGAGAAAGCGAAACATACCTCATTCAAAACTTTCAAGAGTAGTGGCGCTACAAAGTTTTCAGGTGTCCTTGATCCTATTATTGTTCTTACCTAGATCCATAACACAGAAAAAGTATTTCCTCTCTCCTATGTTGTTAATGAAGATAAGGCTAACTATGCTTCTGTAATGCTCATTGGAAAAGCCTTAGTCTGGTGGGAATTGACATTTGAAGCTCTCAACGAGTATGACCAGGAAAATTTATCTTGGGAGATGTTCAAAACTTGTTTTCTAGGAAAATAGTATCCTCTAGACATGAGGAAAAGACTAGAGAAAGAGTTCCTCGAACTTAAGAACGGAGGAATGACAGTGACCGAATATGAAACTCAATTCAACCAAAGGGCATGGTTTGCTGCAAAGTATATCCCAACTGAAGATGATAAAAGTTAGTAATTCATGGAAGGATTACGGTTTGAAATTCATGATTTTGTAATCAACCGTGATATTTTATCATTTGACAAAGTTATTGAGCATGCTCGAAAGTGCGAGCATGACATAGACGTACGTGGTGCCACTCTTTCTTCCCCAAAGCATCCTCGTGTTGATCAAACTATTTATGTTTCCCCTATTCCATGGGCATGATCTGCTTGATTTGATCCTAGATGAAAGGTACAATCTCAGAGCCCCTTTCGTGGTCGCGGTCAGTCACAATATTTTTCTCTTCAGTCGCGAGCTCCACCATCGTGCCAGTAATGTGGAAAAAGCCACCAGGGTCAATGTAGGATAGGAAAAGGACCAATGATTTTCTATGGATTCAGAGAAATAGGTCACAGGAAGCCTGTTTGCATGATGAAGAATGTTACATGTTATGCTTGCGGTGTTACTGGCCATAGAAAACGTTTCTGCCCTAGTCTTACCAACTAAATGGCGTGAAGTTAAACTTCCGTTCAACAACCAAAAGGTACTTCAACCTAAAAGGAAGGGGTGCCAAAAGCTGAAGGTCGTGCATTCCAAATTACTACAGAGGAGGCACACAAGTACCCAAATGTTGTGATCGGTACATTTCTCATCAATTCCAGACCTACTCACATCTTATTTGATTCTAGTGCCTCAGATTCTTCTGTGCCTCGTGAATTTGCATGTTCTTTTCAAATTGCTTTATATGCACTCGCCCGACCGTTTCATGTAGATACTAGGGGAAGTGTATCAGTACTTGCTGATAAACTCTATAGAGATTGTGTCACAGAAATTGAAGGTGATAATTTTCTTGCCAACCTGATTCCTATCTCCTTGGACAACTTTGATATCATTCTCGGCATGGATTGGTAAGAACCGTGCAGAAATCTTGTGCTATGAAAAGATGGTACACATTCCCATCAAAGGAGAGGATCCTATTTATGTCTACGGTGAACAATGACTTAAAATCCTAAAAATTATATCTTTCCTAAAAGCTCGTAAATTTATGTCGAAAGGGTGTTCTACTTATCTGGCCTATATAATTGATGTCTCAAAAGAGGGAAAGAAAACTGTAAATTATGTTCCCGTTTTTAATGAATATTTAGATGTATTCCCTGATGATTTTTCTGGACTTCCCCCGGATAGGCAAGTACAATTATGAATTAACCTTATGCATGGTGTTGCTGTGATTGCAAAGACTCTGTATTGTCTTGCACCAGCTGAGATGAAGGAAATAATGATTCAACTGCAAGAATTACTTGACAAGGGCTATATCCGACTAAGTACCTTTCCTTGGGGGTGATCTAGTATTGTTTTTCAAGAAAATGATGGTTTGATGCAAATGTGTATTGATTACCGCGAGCTAAATAAGGAAACTATCAAAAACAAGTACCCACTACCTCACATAGACGACCTGGTTGATCAACTTCAGGGTGCTAGCTACTTCTCGAATATTGATTTGAGGTCTGGCTATCATCAGTTGAAAGTACATAAACATGATGTACCAAAGACTGCTTTCCGTACTCGATACGGGCATTTCGAATTCCTTGTTAGGCCATTTGGTTTGACAAATGCTCCTACTGTATTCATGGATATGATGAATCGGGTATGTCGTCCAATGCTAATTTGTCATCGTATTCATTGATGATATTCTAATTTATTCCAAGTCTGAAGCTGATCATGCCATTTATATTCGTGAAATGTTATAGCTTCTGGGAAAGGAGAAGCTATATGCTAAATTCTCAAAATGTGAATTCTGGCTTTGCCAAGTTCAATTTCTTGGCCATGTGATTTCTGGTGACAGTATAACCGTATATACTACCAAAATTGAAGTCATTCATAATTGGAAAACATGTCGTAACACTTCTGAAATTCACAGATTTTTGGGTCTCACAGGGTATTACCGGAGATTCATTACAGATTTTTGACACATAGCTGTACCTCTCACAAGTCTTACACAAGAAGAAGTAAAGTTTGAATGGGGTGAAGCCCAAGAAAAAACTTTCTCAAATTTAAAAGATCTTTTGAGTTATCCTTCAATCTTATCACTCCCATAAGGTGATAATGATTTTTCTGCATACATCGATGCTTCAAGGTTGGGACTCGGTTGTATGTTGATGCAACGTGGTAGAGTGATAACCTATGCCTCAAGGCAACTGAAATATTATGAAAAGAACTACCCCACTCATCCTCGAGCCCGCTGCAGTGGTATTTGCCCTAAAACTTTGGAGACATTATCTTTATGGTACAAAATGCCAATTGTTTACCGACCACAAAAGTCTTAAATATATATTTAGTCATCAAACTTTGAATATGAGACAACAACGGGCTATGAAGTTGATCAAAGATTATAACTGTAAAATCTTGTATCATCATGGAAAGGCCAATATAATTGCAGATGCACTTAGTAGAAAGGTTTATGATATTAATGTGTGTTATGTTATTACTAACACTACAACAAATTTCAATATTCTTAATGAGCTAGAAAAATGGCAAGTAGAGGCCTTAAAGGCAGAAAATGTGAAGAAAGAATGGATGGTACATTATTCTGAAAGTATTTAAGAATCGGCTATGGATTCCAAAGATTGGTGGATTGAGACAGAAGATTTTAGATGAAGCCCATATGTCTAAACTATCAATACATCCAGGTCCTAGTAAAATATACTATGATGTACGAGCTGATTGTTGGTGGCCCGGATTAAAGAGAGACATTAGAAGATACATGCGGGAATGTATCGTATGCTTACAAGTCAAAGCGGAGCACCAAAATCCATACAGAAGTCTAGAAGGTATTAGTGTCCCCGTGTGGAAATGGGAAGAGCTGCCCATGGATTTTATAACAAATTGCCAAAGACTGCAAGACAGAATGATAACATTTGGGTAATTGTCGACCGACTGACTAAGAGTGCACATTTTCTTGCCAGACGTAAATGTCGTACTCCATTATGTTGGTGTGATGTAGGGAAAAAAAATCCTTAGTGGGCCTCAAAATGATTCAATACATCACTGATAAGATTTAAATTGTATGAGAAATAATGAAAGCATCCAAGGATCAACAAAAGTCTTATGCAGAAAAGATGAGACGACCCATAGAACTCCAGGTAGGTGATTTTGTAATGCTGAAGGTTTCCCCATCGAAAGGAATTATAAGATTTAGGAAGAAAGGAAAATTGAGTCCTAGATTTGTTGGCCTTTTCAGAATCATCTAGAGAATGGGTAAGCAAGCATACCATTTGGAATTGTCTGAAAATCTGGCAGGTATTCATGATGTGTTTCATGTGAGTTATCTGCATAAATGTTTGAGCATATATGATGAAACGATTCCGTTATTCGAGGTGAAACTTGATTATAAATTAAGATATGTAGAAGACCCAGAAGAGATTGTAAAGGAGAGAGTGGTTGATTTGTGTAATAAAGAAGTGGTGTCAGTGCTTGTCAAGTGGAAACATAATCGAGTCCCAAATTATACGTGGGAAAATAAGAACGAGATAAGAGAAAAATATCCCCGCTTGTTTAAATCACCGTGATTTCGGGGACAAAATCCTCAAAATGAGGAGGTATTTGTAATATGCACTTTACTAACCTTGTTCAATTATCATGTTTCATATGCTTGTTAGTTTAAAAATGAATATTATTAGATATTATGTGGTTTTAAATGTTTAAAGTAGGTAGTTATAATGGAATAGAATTATAAGTGTTAAAACCACCATTTTTCGATATGGTTTTGAGTGTCGAGTACCAATGAAATAGTTTTATAAGATTTAAAGTTAAACAAAGTTTAGAATCATTTGGAAGGTATTGGAAGTGATGGGGAAATCTTATGTGATTCCGATCAAAAAGTCAACTATCAGAATTAATGAAAGTATAATGTCTAAGTTGGAAAGATGTAAAACTAATTTTATTGGAAGATCTTTTCTTGGATATTTTTATTGGAAGTTGTAAATTATCTCGTTAGAAACGTATAGGCGAAAACCTCATCAAAAATGAAGTTCGGAGCGAAAAGTTACGTAAATTTTAGTGTTTAGGGGTAAAACGGGTACCCAAACCGGGTCAAACCGGACCCAACTCGGGTGTTTACCCATTAAAACATTATTTTGGCTCATTTTTATGCCATTTTCAGTTCCTCACCAAACCTCTAGGAGATTTTCATCTACACGATCAATCTTTAACAAGTTTTGAAGATTAAATCAAGATTTTAGGTGTTCTTGAAGTATCAAGTCTAGTAATTAATGTATGAACTCTTAATTTTTGGATTAACCCTTGTAATTAGTGAGTTATTAAGAGATTAGGATTTGATAAAAGGGGGTTTACCACTGATTTCATGAAATTAAGCATAAGTTTGTGTTATTAACCTAGAATCTTAAATGGAAATCAAGTAACTACATGTAAACTTGAGAATTAATCATGGTTTAAGAGTAATTAGTGAAAATTAGTAATGAAACCCATGGTTTATAATTGAATTAGCATGGATTACTAAAATATTCAGTGTGATCATTGTAAAACAAGAACTTAGTGATATTGATCATGAGGTTTGATCATGTAAAGGGTAAAATGAAATCATAAAGGGTATAATTGTCCTATTTTTGTAAAAATCATGAAAATTTCTACAAAAATCGTATGGATATGTGCTATATATCCCTGAAAAGATGAGAATGTCTATTATGAATTTTGTTTTAAAATGAAAATCTAATTACGGACTTATGATGGGTGAAAATAGCTATATGTTCAGTGCAATAAGGCTAAATTTGGATGGCTTTGGGACATTTTGACAACTTTGGGAATCTGTGTTGTAAAATTCATAGTAAATTATAGAAAAATCAGAAAAATGTGAGGTCAGTGGCATTAGAAATACATAAGAGTCTATTTTGTTAAAATTTAGAATTTATTAGTTACTTGGAAATTTAAGAATGGTAAAACATATCTGCAAGTGATAGCTACACAAAGAACAAAAACTAAAATTTCTAAATTGAAAACAACATAACTTGAGATTAGTTGAGTAATTGCTTATGAAATTTGAAATATAAACACCAGGGGTATAATTGAAGGTTTTAGAGTCATGAGGATGGTTTAGTTACATTAGAATTCTGAATTCTACCGCAACAATCAGTTACAACACAGTGAGTTCAATATAGGGATAATTATATGTTATGTGTTATATGTGCAATGTGCTTTCTTGCATTATTGATCTAAGTGGTTATTACTTGATATTGATTTTGATGCCTTTGGCCATGTAGACATGACTCGTATCACTTTGTGCCTTTGGCCATGTAGAGCATGACTCATATCACTTTGGTATTGGCTTCGGGCTAGGTAGGACTGAAAGCCTGTATATTCTAGCAACATGATAAAAAGAAATTGTGTTTTATGTGCCTCTTGGGCTGGAATTTATGATGTTTATGATCCTAAATAATTGTGTCTCATTGATTGTAATCCCTTGAATCTAACCATTGATTGATTTGGAAAGCCCTTCATTTGATACACATATAAACCTTTGTTGTCCTTTGTTTCTTTTTGTTCCTGTTATATTGTTATGTATATAACATAGCGTTATGTTGTATCTATTTTTGAACTCACTAAGCGACGCCCACTTATCCTTTTCAGTGTTTAATTATTTCAATGATACGCATCTAGAGTAGACAGACTTTGTTGGAGGATTTAGAGTAGTTGATACTACTACGTTTGTACTTGGTATACATATATGTATATGGATTATAAATTTCTAGGTAGTTATGTATTTATACAACTAGTTATGAAACTTTTTAAAAAACCTTTTAGTTGGTTTGTATCCATACTTTTGTATTTAGGCCGCTAATGTGAATTATAATTGTGAATATGCATGTAACATGTTTGGCTTTATGGTAATTTTAGTGTTGGGATTTTACACATGATGATAACAATGGATGAGCATGATAATAGTTTGAATGATCATGATATTAGTTTGACATATCATGATGATAATTTATAAACACTATACTAATTTAGTGGTTTGTATTAATTACATATTTGAGGGGGTTTTTATTTTGCACTCCCTGCTGAAAAAATATATTTCGACCGACCCCGTTTAGCATTCTTCTCCAAGATTCTTAGCATCCTTGATTTTAAATCCACCTCATTGCAGATTTGAAAAAATTTGTCTGCAATATCAACCACAGACCGTTTTCGATGTTTTCGATGTTGCTTAAACCATTGATAACAACTCTCTTGGAATTCAATTTGATTAGGTATTTTTTCCGTGTTGGCAACTCCGTAACTACCACTTCAAAACCCGTGAGATCGCTCTGTAGTTCCAAGGGCTCTGAGAATGTGATTTGTGGTCATATATATATATATATATATATATATATATATATATATATATATATATATATATATATATATATATATATATATATATATATATATATATATATATATATATATATATATATATATACAGTTGTATCACCACAAGGACTGACTAGGGGGAAGTTATGTATGGGAGATAGGATGAAGTAACTTACCACACCCAGGATAAGTCGCCAATGCAAATTATGAGGACACCGAGTTTTTGCAGGATATGTACCATGTATTAAGTTAGTTATATCATAACCTGAAAGCTTTGCTGTAAAATCCTACAAAATTATATTTCATGCGTTCAAGTAAAATCAGCAAGGGGCGTTAATTTATAATTAGAAAAAATAGCTTAATGCTGAAATATGTTATTCATGAAAGGCATGTGATGTTCAAGTGGTAAAGACTTGCTTAGGATAACCTAAATTCCATGTATGACAGACATATATAATTAGATACAAGACACAAACAAGTTAATATATTACCATCTAGATTTTTTATGTATGGGATTCATTGTAAAGTGGAATCAATGAATTATACTAGATCATCAATTTTTAATGCGTATAGTGAAAGAGCTCAAGTGTACCTCATCCAACATCTTACATCTGTCAAGCTGTGATTAATAAACTGTTTCACTCATAAAAGGACCAACTTGATCTTGTTTCCTCACATATTTCACTTTTGCACATATTTTTTACTTCTTTTATACATATTTTTCTTTTTCGAATTCCATGTATAATGTATTGGTCATAAGCCGAAGTAAATATGACCAAATTCTCCACTAATTGGTCTATTTCTAAAGGTATCCTGTTACAAAAACTTGACAAAAGTATAATATAAGGCGGAGACAAGAATAAAAAATCCCCCTTTCCTTGTATTTTGTAAAATGGAAGTGTAGATCTTTCTGCAAAGTCTTGATTACCCCTTGCTCTATATCGCTTTTCATAGCAACACCAGCTTAGAGGTCCCACAGGACTGACCAAAGAGGCTAAGGTAACAACAAATCAAACAATCTGTAAAACATGTCTCCCTTGATAGAATCTCTTTCTTCTAGACGAAATTACCCTCAGTTCTAGAATGAACCAGATCAGCTGACAATTTTATATGTTTTAATTTGCATCTGTTGATCCAAACCAATCTAGACATTCAATCATGGATCGTATCTTCTTTCTCTCCAATATAGTTACTCGATGTAGCGAATTAATGCAGCGTGAATTCTCAACTTTTCAAGCAAAAATCTTGCTCTTATATTTGGGTTGTCCATTGAACTAGTTTGCATTATGTATACAATACATATATTCATTCAACAATGTAGGCAAATAAAATCGTTTTAACTATTGTTTATGGTATATAGCTCTCGGTAGCTGCTGTTGTGAATTCCTCACTCCGACAAAGTGGAATACAATGTTCATACTCCTTCAAGATTCTTAGCATCTTCGATTCTGAATGTACCTCATTGCAGATTCTGAAACATGATTGGGCAACATCAACCAAGGAGGTTTTTCCTTCGTGCATAAGTAAATCATCAATCTTTTGAAATTCCTCATCATCACATACTCGTTTCCCTGTTAGCAACTCTGCAAATACCACTGTAAAACCCGAGAGATTGCTTTGTAGCTGAGAGAGCTCTGCAAAAGTGAATTTTGTCAGACATATGTGATTGCATCACCACAAGCAAAAATACAACAGGGACTGACCCGGGGGGGGGGGGGGGGGGGGGGGGGGGTAAGGTGATGGAGACATGTTGAAGTACTAACTTACCAACCCAAGGAGCATACACTAGATCTTCAGGAGGATTGATACTTCGAGGATAGCGACCACGTGCTAACTTAGTAACATCATAACCTGAAAGCTTTGCTGTAAAATCCTGCAAATTTATATTCCATGAATTCAGATCAAACAAGAGAAGGGTGTTTAAATTAAAATGGAAAACTAGTTTAGTTGTGAAATATGTTAGTCATCAAGGGCAGGTAATAGTTTGCTCAAGATAACCTACAATTCCCAAGTTCAAATGGGTATTAATCAGATGGGTAGGATTTCTTTGGTGTTATAGGAAATTACTGATAAGTACATAAATCTTAGAAAATTACCACCTTAAACTCACTGATGAGCTGCTATAATTCTAAAAGGTGTTAAGAGGAACTACAAAAGGTTTCTAATCAAACATCGACTGCATTAGCTAAATGACACAATTAGACAATAATTTTATCATCAGGAGTTTTATATATGGTATGTTGGAGAAAACATTGAGACAAGAGGATTAAAGGAGAGTTTTGTTGTGCAAAAAACTAATTTTTTTAATCATAATCACAACAACTTACAAAGGGACATATAGACAGAAATATATACATAGGTAACCAATCAACCCCTACAAGTTGGTGGTTATTTTCTGGATTAACTAATATTAACTGCCATATTACCCACTTGAGTTAACTAACTTATAACCACCTTAACGACCATCCACTAATTAATAAATCCTAATTCTAGTTTAATAATTCAACACTCCCCCTTAAGCTAGACTTATACAGCATCAAACATAACCCTAACTTCTTAAAAATTTCAATCTTCAAATATTCTTTAATGCACGAAATATGCGTTGCTATGAAGAACACCATTCATCGTCACAAACATATTTTTTGTTTGCTGTCAATTGTTGCTACAGGTACCCTTTTTTTTTTTTACTACATAGTAGATGAAAACTTCAAACACCATACACTGAAAGTTGTCTGCACTAAGAACAAACGAACTTTCATCAATCTTACACATCATCTTTTACAGGAACATAGCCACATGCAAAACATCCAGTGAAAAATCATTTGTGTGCAATTTTTGTAAGGATTAGTTACATGAGATCATCATGAAACCGGAACCATCTGTGCTTTTGACATACAACACATATAATCCCACCCTCATCTTCTTCATTTTTTAAGTTTTGCATAACCACAGTCACAAACTTGTGGTTTCCACGCCATATGTGGATATCATCAAACTTTCCACCATGAAACCTCCTTGAATCAATCATGGTTTTTCTTTTTGATTAAAAAAATATCATCCATTTCTTTCTCCTCCTTGGTGAAGTCTTAAATTATTTCTCCATTTTTCAAAATTGAAACCAAGCCAAAAAACTGTTTTTTTTTTTTTTTTTTGGCTTTGATACCACTTTGTCGAGATTAGTCTCAAACTTCATCTTCTACAGGAACTTTATCTGTACTAAAGAAGATGATAACAAGGTTTTTTCACTAAGAACTAACAACCTTTCCTTAATCCTACAAAAATTATATAATGCACACACATATAGGTAACCATCTCAATCATCACCACTCAGACCATCTCCTCTTAAGACTTCAATGGATTGTTACATTATCATGCCATTAACTATACCTTTTAACCAACTAAACTCAAAACTCCATTAAACTCTTAAGAGTTCAATGGATTGCCACATCGCCATTTTAATTTTTTTTATAAATAATATTAAGATATATATATATATATATATATATATATATATATATATATATATAATAAAAAAAATATTAAATAACTTAATAAAGTAAATTATTGAATACAAAATAAAATGAAGTATAAATCAAAAAAATAATAATATATAGATTGTTTATTGCAAAAAAATATTAAACGTTACTTTCAATATAAGTTTTTATAGTAAATTGAAAAAGAAAAACAAAAAAAAAAGATTTTATAGTAAATTGAGAAAGAAAAACAAAAAGAAAATTATAGTAAACTGAGAAAGAAAAAAAAGAAAAAAAGAAAAGGAAATCGTATACGACCTTTGAATGGGGATTAAACCCCCCCATTCATTAAACCCATCGCACAATGGATCTTTTGTCCATTCAACTGCCACATAACCATCTTTTTGTCATTAAACTCTCCATTGAATCCTCAATGGGGATGGCCTCACGACCCTTCATGGATGGCGGTTGGTAATAACTAATTCCAACTGTTACAAAAACCATTAACAAAGCAAAATATAACATATAACTACTACATAAAAAGAATAGATCACTCTTTCCACACTCCCCTATTTGCCCATCTTCCGGCGACCACCTTTTGATGTACTTTCCAAAAAAATATTGTTATTGGCATCGTATTCATTTGTCTTATGATACCAACCCATCCCATACTAGGCTCATATCCGCAAAATCGAAGTGTAGAACTTCCTCACAAAAAGTGAGCTTGTAGGAGGAGGGAACACCTAGATTTATAAGGAACCAATAAAACTCACTTGGACGATGTGGGATTGTAACAATACCTCACACTTTGAAGAGTCAATGTCCTCGTTGGTTACTACTAGCACCCCCTTTTTGGTCCAAGCCACCACTCTGAGTCATTGTTGGTCGTGACGTGACTACGTAGGTCAAGGTTGCCACCCCTCTTTTCGACTCGAAGCCAACACTCCATAGGCCACCATTCCAAGTGTTGGAACCTTGAAAGATGAGGATGGCTTTGAAAGCAATTGATATAAATCCATCTCATACTAGGACCGTATAACGCCAAAAGCCCAACTGTAGAAGTTACTCCTAAAAGCCAACTTGTTGGAGGAGGGACACCGACTTATAAGCAACCTATCAAACTTTCATTTGGATGATGTGTGATCATAACATCTTCTTGTTACAAACACTAAGCATGTTGTCATATTTCCGCATTTCAAGTGGTTTCCTCCAACTTTCAATTGTTCATCACAATCTCATCTATTGATTCTAATTTTTCATCAAAAGCTTTCTCTTTCCTTCATATTCCAATCTAGATCCCAAAGCTTTAATGCCACTATGTTGGAGAAAACATTAAAGACAAAAAGATTATAGGAGAATTCCTTTGCACAAAAGTACACACACGCACAAGCATGCACATGCGCATACACACACACACAGTTGGTAGGGGTAGCTAGTGCTACCCCTCATTCTCTCCCAAAGTGTTCACAGCGAACTCAATTGTTCTCGTATAGAGGGATAAATTTAAATCCATTTAACAATTTGATAGCCACTAAACAGAATAAATAGCCCACTAATTAATTATAAAGTTCATTTAATAATTTAAAATCCATTTTTATTACTTTAGTTTAATTTATATGTTCAAATTGAAAACCTATATTTAGCTGATTATTCGTTCACTTGTTATGTTGTTGGTGAAATTAGGTTTAAATCTTTAATTGTAAATTTTAAATCTTTAATTGTGTTTGTAGTGAGATTTGCTAATTTGAAGGGCATTAAAGACCTTTCTCATTTGATGGTGGAAATGGGGAAACATCGTTCTTTTTCTTTTGTTTATAGGTTATTAAAGTTGACTTCGGTTTTGCCCGTCGCAACCAAAATCGTTGAAAGATATATGTTTTTTTTTTTTTTTTTTTTTTTTTTTTTTTTTTTTTTTTTTCGGAATGAAGCTCTTGAGGACCGACTTGCGTAAAAAAAGTTTCTGAAGATTTTCCGAACGTACTATTATTTATAGTGTATATATAAAAAAACCCTTATGGATTTTAAGATCGAACGAGTAATAGAGCGTTTATAGAAAATGGGTAAATGAAATGTCAGATATAAGACTTTTGTGCTAGTAATGAAACCCTAATTAAAAAAAATTACTTCACTATTTTCATTGGGAGTTTTTTTTTTGTGCCCCCTTGTATAAGTTACTGGTTCCTGCTTCAAGTTGGTGGTTATTTTCTGGATAACTAATATTAACTGCATAACGACAGTAACTACCATTCATTTATTCATAAATCCTAATTTGTCTAGTTTAATAATTGAACATGGGATTCACATGAAAACATGCTAAAATAAAATTTCCAATGCCTATAGTCAAAATAGCCAAGATGTACCTCATCCAGTAATATCATGTGTCTGTCAAGCCGAGACTCAAAGACATTAAATTGATATTGTGTCTTGTGCAAGAAAACAAGCCCTCGGGCAATTCCTACTGCTATTTTCACCTTTATAACCAATGGAAGTCGTGATACCACACCTACATCCCATCAAACATATGATAAATTGTAGTATTTTGAAAATTTTATTTATTCATGGAGTTATTTATGTTGCTTACCACTATTCAGGAGATCATTAAAGTTTCCTTTAGGCATGAATTCATACACAAGGAACAATTGTTTGCCTAGTTGGTCTTCGAAGCAATATCCTATGAGTTTTTCAAGGTTGGGGTGCTTAAATTCTTTCAAATGCAACTGCATTCAAAAGTGATCACGTGTCACAACTGTTATTCCATGAAAGCGATACATGCAATGGTACCACATAATTTGTATTTGAACAGAAGTTAATTTGGGTTTTCACGCCAATAAGATATAAAAATAGAGGGTAAAATACAAAAATACTTTACCCAGCATGCAGTTTTGTAGAAATCAATTCTCTTAACAGCAATAGCCAATCCGGTATTATCTTCTGTGGGGGAATATGTTTTTTTATCGATCCAACCTTTGTAAGCCTTCAGATACCTCTTGTCATCTCCCAAGTTCTCAGTAGCACGCATCAGGTCATAATACGTGAAACATTTAAGATCTGTAACCAACAATTCCCAAGGCTGAGGACGCATTTCACCCTGATTGTTGCCATCCTTGTTAGTTGAAGAGCCCCGATTCATGTTTACATGGCTCTTTGATAAACTTGTGCCACTTTGTTCTTGGGTAATGGATGAAAAAGGTCAAAAGCTAACATAGTTAGTAACAATTACCTACAACTACATGATTGAAAGTCAAAGATTTGCTATTATATCTATATATGGGAGATATCTATTGCATTCTTATATGACAAAGCAACATTGTTACATTTAGAGACAGGGAAGAGAGAAAGAAATTCATAACATTATCAACTTCTGCAAATGGAGTAATGTAAAATGCTATGGAGGAGCACAAAAGTTAGAATTATGTGTGGGTGTTATGGCATGTAATACTTTTACTTTTAAGAGTGTTAAATGGTGACAACTATGAAGTTGAAGACACGTATATACATATTGAACACTAATGAAAAGTTTCTGCATACATACCAGAGTTCTGTTTAGTTGCAGAAACAAGATACTTATGAATCTTCCAAGTGAATCCAGTTATGCTTGATGGTTCAGCTGAATTTTCATGTCTCTGTTGTAGTTCAAGTAAAGCCTGAAGTGAGACCACAACCTCAGCGATGGTTGGACGTTCCTTTAGAACACTAAGCAAACAACGGTATGCAATTTGTGCAAACCGTTTTAAACATTTGGGAAAAATTGTTCCCTTGATATTGGGATCAACCATTTGATCTAATTTGCGTTCTTTCACACACTTTTGAGCCCATCTTACCAAACTACATTCCTCCTCACCATTGCGTTCATCGACTGCAAGCCTCCCTGATAGCAATTCAAACAATACAACCCCAAATGCATACACATCTGTTTTCCTTGTCAGCTTTCTTGTATAGAAATACTCTGGATCCAGATACCCGAATGTGCCTTTAACACTTGCATCAAGAAAAGAAAATGATTGATTCGTTGGCCCGATTTTGGATAACCCGAAATCTGATATCATAGCATCCCAATTCTTATTCAAAAGAATGTTCGAGCTCTTCACATCACGATGTATCACTCCATGTTGAGTACCAACACCAGTGTGAAGGTAATCCAATCCACGTCCAGCTCCAATTGCTATATTCAGTCGTTGCACCCAATTCAATGGGGCATCAGCTTTGTGTAAATGATCGTATAGGGTTCCACGGGGCATATACTCATAAACAAGGATCATCTCATTGTTGTCATCACAAAAACCAATCAGAGACACCAAATGACAATGGCGCAACTTAGAAAGCATATGAATTTCGGCCCTAAACTCTGGTGCCCCTTGATTGGATTTAGAATCCAACCGTTTGATGGCGACAACATGACTAGTCTCTTGGATACAAATACTACCTTTGTAGACATTTCCGAATCCTCCTTGTCCAATGATCAGTTTATCATCAAAGTCTTTGGTTGCGGATTGAATCTCTGATAGAGTAAAGTGGAGACATGGTTGTACTGAAGGTAATAAGAGCAACTTATCACCCTCAGTGGACATTATCAAGGTCTGTATGTACTAAAGATTTTGTGAAATAGGAGCTGGGATCAGATATAAAGGACAATCTGTGATCACAAGGAGGAAATTACTTTGCAATAATCAGCATGGGTATTGGGTGCGACACTCTCAAGGAGTACTGGCCAAAAGGATGAAGAGCCAAGGAGGGAATAAAAAAGTCAACAGGATCATTGGGAGAACGAGGCGAAGGCGTAGTTGCCTATTGTAAATACAGAGCAAAGATTATTGACTTAAACGACAATTCCACTATCACTTAATTAGATTATGTTTTCCCCAACCACTTAGTAAACTCCACAGCAATCATCCATAACAACAAGAAGGCCGTCCATAAACGATCCCTTCCATAACCCCTGAAACCGTTAAATCATTGAATCCGTGAATTTCACCAACTTCATGACTTATAATAGCCTTAGCTTTAAAATTTGAAATCTAACCTCCATTTGCTGCGGTTGAAAACATAAGCCAAACATATTTTAAAAATGTCTGCTACTGAGCATAACAAGTGTGAAGGTAATGGCTGGCATGATATGAACAAAATGCAATCTATCCTTTTAGATAAAAGAAAAACAAAAAAGAGAGGCGATCTGGGAGTTTAAGTACCGCAGTATAACCTGCAGAACCCTGGGCTGCAAGGGGGAAGGAGACTTGGCTGACGCCGGGAGAGAACTCCGACTCCTATCTCGCCCTCTTTGGAATTTGGTTTGATGGATAAAAAACATTTAAAGATTGGGTGGCGTTAAAAAAAACCTGTGGATTTTAATTATATGGTTTACGTGAAAGATTAAACGTAATAATTAGTCTAATCAATTAGACAATTAGGTTCTCAATTAAAATTAAATATATTTTATTTATAACTTTTAATTTTATTATTTTATATATCTTATTTTCTTAATATTTATATTAATTATATACAAACAAATCTTCAAAAATAGTTCCTATATTTTCCAAAAAATCTGAGTTCAGGCCTTAACTTTTAAGGTCATCAAGGATGGTTCAAATAATTTCAAAACTCTAATAGATGATCCTTAACCTTAAATCTGTTAGTTTTTTACCATTAAGTCCATTTAGATGAGAGCAAAATGGTCTTTTCTATGGCACATAGACCATTTTTTAATATATATATATATATATATATATATATATATATATATGATTTAAAAAATAAAAAACTAATTCCCCTCCCCTTCCACCTTCTACCACATCCTCATCTTCACTCTACTTGACAACCCCCACCATCCGTCATTGGACTGCCGCCACCACAACCCCACCCCTTGTAGCCACCCTCTTTACTCACCTAATATTAGAAGACATGGGAGAGGGAGAACAAAAAGTAACAGAGTTGCATGGTTGAAAATTAGATCACGGTTTTCTCAACCAAGTATTGTTTGTGATTTTGCTTCTACCCATTGAACGATCGACGCTTTTACCAATGGATTTGTAATAAATAGGCCAATGGGAATTCAACAATAAATCCTTCAGTTTTCAGTATTTTATGGTATGCAAGATGTGTAATTTTACAACAAAACATGAAACAAGAAACATGAATAAATGGAAGTAATATAAATCCTCATAAAATGACCAAATATGTCACATTTGAAGTATCAAAGAACCCATTTTTACATTCAGAATTCCACAACAAAAGAAAGAGAAAAGAGATGAAATGAACTTAATTCAGCAGACACCAATTTAAGATCAAAGATTCGTCTCAGTTGATGTAATCTCACATCCCTTACACATAGTATGGCATGAAATAGCTATTGCAACAATACTGGTAATGATTAAACTGAAATGTGACTTCATTGGGCTTTGATTCTTTGGATTTAGGTTTCTTCTCCTCCACCAGACCAAGAGTCACTAGCTCTGTATATCCAACCCTTATCCTTAGCAAGGTCATCAGTTTCACAAAGTCAATTCGTTCTCCGATCAGAAAGAGCAATAAGGAGAGATGAATTGCAATTCAAGAATTTAAACAAATAGTTTGAATCCAAGAATTACTTCAATTAGTTTAAACCAAAATTGTAAACTTTACAATTATACATAATATAGGATCAAATAGACTTTCGAATAAAACACTCTACCCTAGGATCACAACCAAATGAGGAATAAGAAATAAGGCTGAATCAATCATTCTAGGGCTATAAGATCCTAACCGTATACAATTTTTTTTCTAAAACATACACAATTCAATCCATTGTATCCACTGATCTGAAAACCATTCTAGCATGTAATTATAAAAGTTCATACAATCAGACATATAAAGACATCTCTCTTATCATGAAATTTTGAGTAGATCGTTAGCCTTAATCTAACATGCAGTTCTCATAATCACATCACACATCATCATAAACATATATGGTATCCTGGGAATACTTACTTGAGCTCGGCTGATTGCATGCACCACACCCTTTCTTGTTTTAGAAAACTCTTTTCTCAAAAATGTATTCTTTTTTGAAAAACTTAATCAAATCCTCAGTTTGAGTTTAGACACACTTGTGAGTATGTCCAAATCCCTCAAATTAAGGTTCTGATACAAACTTGTAACGTCCTAAAAATAAGACCATAAAATTTCATTTTTAATCCAATAAAAACAGTGCTCCAAACATTATCCATAAAAGTTTAACAAAATAAGTGTATGAGTATTATTTCAAATCAGAGTAAGTTATTGTAACATCCTGTTTCTGATTGTTCGTGATTGGGGTTCGTGGGAATCGGGGGTTATGTCGAGTAAGTGATGACAGTTTGATGATTTGGCAAGATAAGTCCTTTAATTGAAATTGATGGCAGCGGAGTACGCTGGGCGTACATGTGTATACGCTTAGCCTACTCATGCGCGTGATATTTAAGCTGGGCCACCTAATACGCTAGGCGTACTAGGCACATAAGAAAACCCTAATTAAGAGGAGTGTCCCTATATAAAGAATGAGATGGCCTTAATCTTGGCCACCATCCTCATTCAACAAACCCCCCCTAAACTCTAATCCTCATTCTTGAGCTTGTGTGTGACCATTGTGAGCTTATAAGTGTTATTGTGGAATTTTTGGAGTGAAGAAGGAGCATGGAAGAGAATAGAGATGGAGTCTAGGCTTTGGAACTAACCTTTTCTGTGGTTGGAGCATCATTTGGAGGTATAAAGCTCAAAGCTTTCCCATCCTTTTTGTTTTGTGCATGATATGGTCCATTTTAGGGCTTTTGATCCCAAAGCTTGAGGCTTTATGAATTGTTGCACTCCAGAGCTCAATATTTGTCCTTTTAAGTGTTTCTAGTGGTGAGGATCCATAAAAATGAGGTCTTGAATGTGAGAATCAACCCATGCATGAGATTTGAGAATTTTGAGTTAGAGAGAATAAGAGTTTTATGTGTATGTGACCTTATTAGCCATGCAAAGGATTAAAGTCACTAACTTTATAGAGTAAGAGATGATAGGGAGTCCAGATCTGAGAAATGAGTTAAGGTCTTAATGGGTTAAGACCAAAAGAATGGACTAAAGGCAAACTGGACATACGCCCAGCGTAAGTTCCAATATGCTCCGCGTACTGGGTTGGAGTCCCCAATCTGTTTCATGCATGCGTAAGTACGTTGAGCGTACCAACAGAGAAATATTATAATTTTGCTTTGCGCCCTTGTGTTGGGCTTCCCATTTAGTTTTGAGAGTGGGCCTCGGGTAAGCCCATTTATTATTGGGCCTTGGTGGGCCCAATGGGTTTTAGGCTTTTTATGGGCTGGTTAGTGGTCTTCCTTTAGACCTAATGAGTAAGAGTCTGGACTTAGTTTCTAAATGGGTTGATTGTGGTTTTGGCTTAAAGTTAGAGGATGGTGCGTAACAACAGCGTTGTAGGGGCTATTCATCATCCGAGGTGAGTCTTCTCACTATACTTCACCTAGAGTGGTAGTTATGTGTGATTGGAGGGTCTTATGTGTTTACATTGAGTATTACCTTATCCTGCTTTATGTTGTATGCTATGCATTATGTCATTGTGATTTATGCTATGCGGAGCTTTATAGACCAGACCAGAGGGTCCAACGAACCGTGGGATCGGAGAGTCCCACTGAGACACATTAACCGGAGGGTCTTAAAAGAGATATAGCCTCAAGTAGCTGATGAGCCGTGAGTGTGGTATTTTGGGAAACTCACTAAGCTTTGTGCTTACTGTGTAATGTGTTTTGTGTTTCAATTTTTCTCAGAATCGCGGGAAGGCACCGGCTCGATTATACACACTAGAGAAGGAGTTTTGATTTGAGGATCCTAGATTATTATCATTATATATATATATATATATATATATATATATATATATATATATATATAGAGAGAGAGAGAGAGAGAGAGATAGAGATAGTGAGAGAGAGTTGTGTTTTGTAAATAAATTAAATGGAGTTTTCGTGAAACGTGATATGAGAATTATGTGTTTTTTTAAAAAAAAATTGTTTGACAATTTACGGTGTTTCAAGTTGGTATTAGAGCCTTGGTTTGAGGGATTCGGATGCACTTTCAGGTAAATTTGAACTCAAACTGAGGAATTGAGAAAGATTTTCAAAAGAAATGATTTTCTAAAACGAGCAAGAGTTTCTAAGAGGAAAAACGAGAAGGATCAGTTTGTACAATCAGCCAGGGCTCGAACGGTGATTTCCCAAAATACCCTTACTTGTTTTTGTTATGAGTTATTATTGAGATATTATTGATGCATGCTAGAAGATAGGCTAGGTATTTCATATCTTAGGGCTAGAGTTGCCTGATTTGTGATGCCTTGGCCTAGGAATTTTGCTATCGGTGATGTGCTTTGAGTATGTGCGGAGTAAGAGTATCCAACATGAATCTTTTAGAGAGAGAGGACTTTGAGTAGAGGAGTAATCTAGGAGAGATACCTAGATGAATAGTGGAGGAGCCTATTAAGAGAGTAGTTAGATACCCACTTAGGGTAGGGTTACTGGAGTTTGGTGACACCTCTTGAGCATGAGTAGAGAAAGTAGAGTTGTAACCTAGAGTGGTTTTTTGTGCTGGTGGAGGTTATTCGATGCTCGAATGCTTCTTGCTTCGTGCTTTGTGGAATTCTCGATGATGGGAGTCAGCTACTAAGTAAATATGACGATATTCAGGAGGTAGGTGGCTGGCATCATGAGAAATTCTTCATCAGTTGATGGTGGAGAAGTGTGAGAACCTAGGAAGAGCCTAGGAAAGTCACTGAGTCAAATGAGTACGCTAATAGAGGAGAGTATTCGCTGTAGGGCGAACGTGTGTAGCAGGATTGGTGATTGGGAAAGTTGAGCAACTACTTAGGAAATCTGGGACGATCCGTGTGGAAAGTATGGGTATATGTGGAAGGTAGTATCGGCCCGTACTACTGAAAGCAGAGGACCCATACTCAAAACCGGTCAAGTGCAGTTAGGGAACTGGTTATGGAGATCTACGGTGCGGACACTTGAGACCTGGGCTATTGGTGGATGAGGAAGGGTGTAATAGCTGAGATTTGCAGGTATAGGTATAGATTGTAATCTATACCCCAGAAGAGGGCAACATTTGGTTTGTCGACCAATTTTAGAGTCGGTATGAGTAGTTCCTTTGGGCAGTGATCAGTAGAGGGTGGAGCTTCGGATTTTTTCAACGTGTTTTCAGTCGTTGACAATTCCCTGTGTTTCAAGTTGTGAGTTGAAGTATTTCAAGGTTCAGAGTTGTGCGAGTGGAAGATCAGTGTACGTGACATGACATCATAAGGTTTTGTGATGGTGTACCGGGGTATCTGAGTATGACGCCCTAAAATTTTGAACTATTATGAGATTTGAGTTGCAAGCGGTGTATCGAGTGACTATTATTCCAGTGGGAACCCATCAGTTAATTGTCCCCAGACCGAGACGGTCTAAGGGTGTACCTGTGTTGAGATAAGTGTCTGGCTTACGAGAATTTGCATTAGGAGTGGTAGTGCATAAGTTGGGTGAGTGTAAGCACCTATCTATGTTTAACTACAGATCATGGTTTGGTGAACTCAGTATGGTGATGTGTGATGATGAGGTTATGGGGTGATAAGAAAGCAAGTGGATCCGGGTGGAAGTATTCGCTTGGGATTATCAGGAGAAACCATGGAGTGAGCCCATGGTGAGTCAGTGAGTGAGAGAGTGTTGTAAGACTACAAAGAGCTGTAGCAGCCTTGAGTCAACAAAAGAGAGTGTGGTGATACTGCAGGGAGCCGTAGTACATACTGATTAGAGAGAGTGTGTTGTGATACTACATGGATCTGTAGTAGTCACTGGACAGCAGGAGTGGGTTGTGATACTACGGGGAGCCGTGGTATTCATTAGGCAGTGACAGAGTATCGCAAGATTATGGGAGAGACTGTAGCACTCGGTAGACAATAAGAGTGAACATTGTTCTGCCGGGCGGGGGGGGGGGGGGGGGGCTGTAGTATTCACTAGTTGAAGTATTGCGCAGAGGAGTTCTTAGGCTTGGGTAGCCTTACCTTTTGAGTCTTTGGGAGCCTGGTTGCCGAACCAGGGGCGAGATGGGGGTCTCCGTGTGAGTTGGGAATTGATATACCCCAGGTTGAGTGGGGATTGTCATAATCGAAAGGAATCGGGGAGAATGTGTGTTCTTAAATTCGCGAATCTTGGGTCATGAGTTGAGTGCCAGATTGGAATTGAGTGGTTCTAAGTCTGCTGTTGAATCAGACTCTCGAGCTTGAGTCTGGATTCGTTCGTGTGTTGAGTAGGCGAGATGAGGTTTCAATTTTGTAGATGGGTTTCATTTTGACTGATATTGATCTTCATTTGATTTTTTAGACCGGAGTGGGTCAATTTCGTTGGTACGAGAATACTCGAGAGATGCATGGAACCAGTGGGTGGTAGATGACAAGGTAGGAATCGAGACGATTTCAGATGAGTTGTAGCATTCACTTGGGATAAAGCGAACTTTGTGACTTGTGTGTTGCGATGAGCCGAGATAGTTATCTTGAGAAGGAAGTCAATAAGATGTTTTGGTTTGCAATGAGTAACCTTTGGAGGTTCATCTATTGGATCGGGGAGTTGACTTAGTGCTCAGTATTAAAGGGGAAATCTGAGAGGAAGTTGGGGCTTATGTCTATGGGTATCAGAGGATACTCCAAAGTGAGTATAGTCTTTTCTTGTGTTTGAGGTCAGATTTTTGGGATTTATTCTTTCCGATAAGTTCTGATACTGGTTCAGGCGGTGGGTCCTTAGTGGGTTATTACCTTTCCGTTCCTCTAGAGTTCGACCATCATCGATTAGAGAATCATAGTTGGTAGAGTGTTCTTAGTGTCTGCTAATCGATGAGAGATTAACATGATATTTTGCGAGGGTGGTCTGGTAGGGAGACAAACCACTAGAGTTTTCTAGTTCAGAAAGAGTCAAATCGAATACCACGAAGGCAGATGGGGTTGTCCTTCTTCTTGGTTGGGAGTTCCTGTTGGGATCAGGTGTCTTTGGAAGAGATTGTTGTATGATAAGAGGTCCTTTCGGTGGTGCTTTTCGCGTTATCGGTTCGAACTATGTGTTGACAAGGAGCGATTTCGAGGGTGAAATCTAATTCAAGTGGGGGAGAATTATAACATCCTGTTTCTGATCGTCCGTGATTAGGTTTCGTGGGAATCGGGCGTTATGTCGAGGAAGCGATGACAATTTGATGATTTGGCAAGATAAGTCCTTTAATTGAAATTGATGGCAACAAAGTACACTAGGTGTACATGTGTGTACGCTTAGCGTACTCATGCGCATGATATTTAAGTTGAGCCACCTAGTACGTTGGGCATACCAGAGGGTATGCTGGGCGTGCTAGGCACAGAAGAAAACCCTAATTAATAGGAGTGTCCCTATATAAAGAATGAGATGGCCTCATTCCTGGACACCATCCTCATTCAACAAACCCTCACTAAACCCTAATCCTCGTTCTTGAGCTTGTATGTGACCATTGTGAGCTTATAAGTGTTATTGTGGAATTTTTGGAGTGAAGAAGGAGCATGAAAGAGAATAGAGATGCAGTAAAGGCATTGGATCTGAGCTTTTCTATGGTTAAAGCATCGTTTGGAGGTATAAAGCTCAAAGCATTCCCATCCTTTTTGTCTTGTGCATGATATGGTCCATTTTAGGGGTTTTGGTCCCAAAGCTTGAGGGTTTATGAATTGTTGCACTCTGTAGCTCAATATTTGTCCTTTTAAGTGTTTCTAGTGGTGAGGATCCATAAAAATGAGGTCTTGAACGTGAGAATCAACCCATGCATGAGATTTAAGCATTTTGAGTTAACAGAATAAGAGTTTTATGTG
The DNA here is from genome assembly GCF_052625555.1 of Lactuca saligna. Taxonomy (NCBI): domain Eukaryota; kingdom Viridiplantae; phylum Streptophyta; class Magnoliopsida; order Asterales; family Asteraceae; genus Lactuca; species Lactuca saligna. The sequence goes on from NC_136423.1 coordinate 50,065,899, forward strand.
TTTGTGACCTTATCAGCCATGCAAAGGCTTAAAGTCACTAACTTTATGGAGTAAGAGATGATAGGGAGTCCAGATCTGAGAAATGAGTTAAGGTCTTAACGGGTTAAGACCAAGAGAATGGACTAAAGCAAAATTGGACGTACGCCCAGTGTAAATTCCAGTACGCCCCACGTACTGGGTTGGAGTCCCCGATCAGTTTCATGCATGCATAAGTACACTGAGTGTACCAAGAGAGGTACACCCCGCATAACTTCACTGTGGCTTTTGGGCTGGATCTTATCATGGGTCGTGAGGGTTAGGCCTGAATCTTTGGGCTTGTGAATTAGGGACTATGAGCAGAGAAATATTATAATTTTGCCATGGGCCCTTGTGTTGGGCTTACCATTTAGTTTTGAGAGTGGGCCTCGGGTGAGCCCATTTATTATTGGGCCTTGGTGGGGCCAGTGGGTTTTAGGCTTTTAATGGGCTGGTTAGTGGTCTTCCTTTAGACGTAATGAGTGAGAGTTTGGACTTAGTTTCTAAATGGGTTAATTGTGGTTTTGGCTCAGAGTTAGAGGTCGGTGCGTAGCAGCAACGTTATAGGGGCTATTCATCATCCCTGGTGAGTCTTCTTACTATACTTTACCTAGAGTGGTACTTATGTGTGACCGGAGGGTCTTATGTGTTTACATTGAGTATTACCTTATCCTACTTTATTTTGTATGCTACGCATTATGTCTTTGTAATTTTTGCTATGTGAGACTTTACAGACTAGGTCAGAGGGTCCAACGAACCGTGGAACTGGAGGGTCCCGCTGCGACATATTGACTGGAGGGTCTTACAAGTGATATAGCCTCAAGTGGCTGATGAGAAGTGTGTCTGGTATTGTGGGAAACTCACTAAGCTTCGTGTTTATAGTGTAATGTGTTATGTGTTTCAGGTTTTCTCAGAATCGCGGGAAGGTACCGGCTCGAATGTACACACTAGAGAAGGAGTTATGATTTGAGGATCCTGGATTATTATATATATATATATATATATATATATATATATATATATATATATATATGGTTAGGTTATAATGTGGATTGTAACTATTGTGCAGATGTAAGGATCCTTTGTGGTCCAAGCATTTTTCCTAAATTAAATTATATTTAAAATGGAAATTAGCAGATTTCAAGGGATAATTGATTTTTTTAATTTTAAAAATTATGATTGTTTTTTAGTTAATTCAAGTCGAACATATTTTTTTTAATCATAAGCGATCTGATTCTGATAGAATTATATTCGGACAGAATACATATTCTGATTGAATGAAAATTTTGAAAAATTACAAAATTTTGAACCATGAGTTGAAGAATAATAACAAAAATTACATTAATTCTTATAGAATATGGGTACAATTACTATGAATTACATGTATTGTTAAACAATAAAACTAAAAAAACTTTCAAATCGGGAAAGAAAACATCAAAATCTAACAAAGTCACTAATCCCCTCTAAAAGAATAATGTTGCTTAGAATCACTTTCAATTTTGTGGTCCGTTCTTCAGGCTTCAACTCGAGCTCAATACAAGGAATCTCGAATCAAGTCGAGCTCGAGCTCGAGCCTCATATAATTTAAACGAGCCCGAGTCGAGCTTGGCCAGGCTCGGGCTCGGCTCGGCTCGTTTGCACCCCTAATCATACTGTAGGGTTTTGGCGATGAAAATTCAAGTAGGTGGAAGAAAATTTGTTCCTTCTCTCTGTATTAAGGGCATCTCGCAGAATCCTTGCATAAACCTTTAAGCTAATTGATTATTCGCGTTTCGATCTCCATAACTCGGACACCGAATTTCACCCACTATGATTCCCATATTTGTGAATCCGTTCTTTTGTATGGCCCAGACGAGGGTATCGTAGTTGGCATTGAACATATTTGTGTAGGTGGTGCCTTTGTCGTTTACCAAAGTTGTGTTTCCGTCGAAGAACGTGTATTACATTGTACAATTGGAGTTGATGTAGAGGTTTACGAAGGGGGTAGATGTTGACAATGAATGGAGTTCCATTTTCATTTAGGAATTTGGTGAGTTGGATCATCTAATCTTGTAGAATCCTTCATCACACGTCGATTGAACGAGACTGGAGGGATACTGTGAATGTGGATGAAAGAGGCAATAAGGTTTTAAACAAAGTAATAGCATAAATTAAAGGATGGATGCTTTAATTATTTATTTATTAAAATTAAATAATATTTGGCCCATATTAATCCCTACATCCACACAATATTTGTTAATCCACATTTGAACCTACATATATATATATATATATACAGTTGTGTTTTGTAAATAAATTAAATGGAGTTTTCGTGAAATGTGATATGAGAATTATGTGGTTTTAAAAGAGAATTGTGCTTGAAAATTTACGGTGTTACAGCTATAAAATGCGGAAACATCAAACATATGGTGCCTGCCCAGCAATTATCTAATGCTCCCTTGTTGAAAACCATAGTACCTAAAACAAAAACTGAAAACCGTAAGCACAAAGCTTAGTGAGTTTCCCTAACATACGACATACAAAGCAAACATACCGCCGAGCACATCTAGGTGCTCGGCCTACCCTACCGGACATATATGGGTGTCCAACCTATCCTGTCGAGCATATCTGGGTGCTTGACCTACCCTACTGGGTATATATGGGTGCCCGACATACCTTGCTGATCTTATCTGGGTGCCCGACCTACCCTCTAGTCTATTTCAACCGGTCACAGGGTCTATTTTACACCCTACCACTAACACATAGTAACATACATAAATCACAAATTCATGCAGTAATACGTGAACAATGACAATCACATAGACAGTCATCGTACTATGTTATAACTAATGGGCCGACCTTGGTGCCTTCGACCTGTAAATTCCAAGAAAGGAGACTCACGTTGACAGCTGAACCCGAGAATAAATCTCTGATCGCTGATCCACTATAATCCCTGTGCGATCAAATAACTAACACCCAATTAGCAATTGGGTTCCAAACCAAATCCAATAATCTAAATATAGGGTAAAAGGACCATTTTACCCCTCACCTAGTTTGGTCCAAAACTAAGGCCCAAACTCACAACGCAAAGGTCCACAAAATAATCATTCAAAGCCCACTTATGGCCAGATTTTCCAAATTGGGCTCAAACCCTAACATGGTCCTCACCCAAAAGGCCGTTAACTTATCCCCATTCCTAACACTTGTCCATAGCTAGCCCGAAAACGTCCTAAGAAATCCTATTCTGAACGATAGCCCCAAACCCGAAATAACACCGAAAGGCCCACTAAGTCCCAAATATCCAATTGGGCCCAAACTCATCATCGGCCTATCCTGAAAAGGCCCAACATCCATTAAGGCCCAAAAGATCCAATGGTCCACCCTGGTCCACTTCTGATCAAAGGTCAACTGCCCAAAAAGCCCATAAAACAAGAAAGGTGAAACACACCGAGTACGCCCTGCGTACTCAGCTGGTATGCCCAGTGTACACCCTTTGGGGCCAGTACGTGCAACACACCAGATGGATACGCTCAACGTACTCCCCAGAGCCCCAATCTCTTCCACTAAGAACTTAATCACTTAAGTTCTTTCCCCAAACTCTCATATTTGTTTCCCATAGATAACTTATTACGTAAAGTTAGCAACTTTACTTGCATACACAGCTTAATGGGACCCTAGAGCTCAAAAGAGCCCAATGAAAGGTTTTAATACATGCATGAGTCCATAAAAACCATAAAGATCACATTTGTATGCCTTTGGGATACCTAAAACGTCCAGATCCACAAAATCAAACCTTTGAAACAATTATAGCTCACAAGAACCACCAAATGAGGCTAAAATGACTAAGAACAAACCTAAAAGAAGATCTAACCAAGGAGTAAGGAAGATTAAAGATTTTTAACTGTAATAGATTGCAAAAGATGCTAAACTTCTGGATCTACATGTTCCTTTCCAGGTGGTGACTCTTCAACAAGTTCCAAGCTCTTCACAGTGCAAAAATACTCCAAGATCCTTCACAATGGTTAATAAGATCCAAGATACAGGCTAAGGGTCGATTTCTAGGGTTTAGGAGGCTTAGAGGGTAATAAAAGATGAGGTTCATGGAAGAAATGAGGTTTAAATAGGATCAAGGGTCAAAATTTAGGGTTTCATAGCTGAAAGGAGTACGCCCCGCGTACCCCTTGGTAGGCCCGATGTACTTGAAGACCACCCACGACTATTTTACTCTGTACCCCTACGTACATATCTAGTACGCCCGGCGTACTAGATGCCCCTCCAAAACACTCAATCTTCATTTGGCCATAACTCCTTTGTCCCATATTTGTTTCTAACGAACTTTATATCCACAAAAAGGTCACGAGAAGCTCTACGCTTCTAGCAACTCACCATTTCCTTAAAACTTCCTGAACAAAAATCCAAAATTCATAACGCCCGAACTAGCAAATTGCGATCATGCCCTTGGCTCTGAAACACCATTGAACACTCGGATCACTTAAGTTGTAGCACTTGCATCCATAAAGGGCCAAATCCTTTCTTATCCAAGGCCCTAAGCCACATGATAACTGATGACTGGGCCACAACCCCGAATAATGAAGTAATATGAAACCGAGTGTTACAATTCCAATGCAAAGTCTTTATAGTTATCTTTCTTTTATTTGAATATTTTGGTTTCTTATTTTTTTTCTTGGTTTTTTATGCAACTTGTATAAATACCCTTTGAGGTATCAGTTTTGTTTTAACAAGAATTTATAGAACCTCTTTTCAGTTTCTTTATAAATTGCTCTTCAATCTTTTTTTTTTTTCTGTCTCTTGATCAAAGAAGAAAACCAGATAACAAATTGATAACTAGAAAAAAAATGTGCATCTCCTGAAATGTTGTCTCATCTTTCATTTTTTACCACTTCTTGATACAAAAGAAGTCCAGATGGTAAATCAGGCTGAAGAGGACACTCACCGGTTGGTAAAAGATCAAGGAAGGCGGTTGGAGACGACCACTGTCTTCGGAAGAGAGAAATGGCGAGACCAGAGGAGACGAAGACAAAGATGACCGATCATGCAACGAGAGCTTGAACAACTCTTCTTAAACGTATATCCCTGTTAGGTTTGGCATTTTATTGCTCAACAATATATAATACACAAAGTTACAAAAAGGTCCCTACACTATGCAAAGATAATAAAAAGAGACTAAATAAACACATATTTAACACCAAAAGTGGATGGTTGATCGCCTCCTTGTCTTGCGTCCAACAGATTTACTTGATATAGCAATATTATGTAGTTTAAATTGTCAAATTGTAAAGCAAAAAAACATGTTTTCCAATTCATGAGGTCCACTTCGAGAGTTTGCGGTATATATGATACGGATATTCATGAAATGGAAGAATGTAGCTAGGCCAAAGCAAATACTCTTAGCTATAATTAAGTTTCTTACAATAAATAGCTATCACTAGCTGCTGCTGCGAATTTCACTTTCTGACATGCTCGAATATAGTGCTCGTACTCCTTCAAGATTCTTAGCATCTTCGATTATGAATTTACCTCATTGCAGATTTGAAAACATGATTCTGCAATATGAACCAAGGACTTTTTCCCATGTTGGATAAATATATTATCAATCATTTGGAATTCATCGTCATTAGAGATTTGCTTCCCTGTTAGCACCTCCGCAAATACAACTGTAAAACCTGAGAGATTGCACTGTAGCTGAGAGACCTCTGACAAAATGAAATTTTGTCAGACGTATGTAATTGGATCACCACAAGCAAAAGAACACAGACTGGGGGACAATACAGGAGATAAGTTAAAGTAACTTACCGACCCAAGGAGCATAGTCACAACTTTCTAAATGTTTAGAAGGTTGAATACTTCGTGGATAGTAACCATGTTCCAACTTAGTAAAATCATAGCCTGAAAGCTTTGCTGTAAGATCCTGCAAATTTATATTTTGTTCATTGACATAAAACAAAGCAAAAGGTGTTAAAATTAATTGGAAAATTAGCTTAGCAGTGAAATATGTTAGTCATCTATTGTAGGTAAGGGCTCGGCGGCTTTGCTACAGTAGTTGAGACTTGCTCAAGATAACCAAGAATTATAAGTTCAAATGGATATTTCCCAATGACAGGTAGGATTTCTTGGGTATTCGTGAAATTTTATATTAGGAAGATAAATCGTAGCGTATCACCATTTAAGTCGTTGGTAAGGTAGTATAGCTCTAAAAAGGGTTAGAGGAGGGATATAAAGAGTTTGCAAATTGAGGCATTGATTGTTATTAGCTAAAAGGGACAAATAAGAGAATATATTAGTGTTTGGATTGTTGTATAAGAAATTCACTGGAAAGCATACAAGATCATCTAATTCCAATATGTATGATGAAAAAAAACCCATACATTACCTCATCAAGCAATATATTACGTCTGTTAAGACTAGACCGACCGATCATTCTTTCATCTTGTGTCTTGTGCAAGAAAACAATCCCTCTAGCGATTCCTACAGCTATTTTCACCTTTTTAGCCAACGAAAGTCGCGCTGCAGCTCCTACAACTCATAAAAATTGAATTAAATTAGAAGTCTTTTCAATTTAATTTATGTATGGAGTTATTTATGCTACTTACCGTGATACAGGAGTTCATGAAAGTTTTCATTAAGCCTAAACTCATACACAAGGAACCCCTGTTTGTCTGATTGGCTTGACAAGCAATATCCTATGAGCTTTTCAAGATTGGGATGGCTGAATTCTTTAAAATTAGGCTGCATTTAAAAGTGATCACCTTTCACATATAAGAGATATATGTAATAGTACCAGTAAGATACAGTTATAAAGGGTAAAATACAAGATAGGGTACCGGCCATGCAGGTTTGTAAAAGTCAATTCTCTTAATTGCAACTGGCAATCCGGTTTTATCTTGTGAAAAGGAACATGTTGTTTCATCCATCCAGCATTTGTAAACCTTCAGATCCTTGCCATAATCAAGGAAGTTCGTAGCAAGAATCAATTCATGATAAGTGAAACATTTCAAATCTTTAACTAGAGATTCGCCATGCTGACTAGGCATTTCACTCTGACAGTTATCATTCTTGTTTGTTGAAGAGCGCTGATTTTCAATGGTCTTTGATGAATTTGTGCTAATTTGGTCTTGGAAAATGAACAAAAAATGTCAAAAGCCAAGAGAGTTAGAAACAATTTCCAAAAGGATTGGAGATGAAAAAAAAAGTTGGTGTATACCCATGGGAATCGTCATCAATTGCTTTCTTTATTTGACAAAAAAACATCGATCAACATAGACAAACGGAAGAATCATAAGGAATCCATAACGTTATCATTTTTACAAAATGGATTAGGGAGAGAAACTCCAGTAGAATTTTTAAACATGTGAAAAAGCATATGAAAGCCTAAATGTTGCATATAACTAGAAGATATATATTTGAAATTCCGAGAAAGCAAAAAAAAGGTTGCACAAGTTGAAGTTATAGGGTTACGTTCGGGCCAGTATTTGTTGAACACGACTCTTTTATATGGGAAACAACAAGACTTTTATTAAGACACTTAAGGAGAACTTACACTTTATGAGACTACTACACACTTTGCTTTCTTTGAGGCTTTCTTAGATGGTTTGGAGCAAATGAGCTCCATACCTATTTATAGGCCTCTTAGGAAGGTTCTAGATGCTAGCATACACTTACTACATACTAGATAACTCTAGAACTATCTAACATACTCTACATGCTTCCATATGTTTCTAGAACGTTCTACCATGTTCTGGAGAGGTCTAGGTTGCTCCAGTGTCTTCTAGAATGATCCATATCCTTCCAGGGTCTTCCATGTCGTTCTAGAGTATTCTAGACTCTTCCGGTATATTCCAGAGTCTTCCATAGTCTTCCATAATGTTCAAGAATCTTCTAGAGCATTCTAGAACGAGCTAAAGTCTTCTAAATAATATTTGTTTTATTGGGCTAGTGATGATCTTTAACACTCCCCCTCAACACTAGCCCTCATTCTTCATACCATGTTAAGCTCACAACGAAAACCTTCACATTTTCCAGTACTCAGCCCTTTGGTGAACAAGTCAGCTATTTGGTCGTCGGTCTTGATCTGTCGCATCTCAATTTCTTCCATCAAGACTTTCTCTCTGATAAAGTGATAATGGACTTCCACATGCTTTGTTCTAGCGTGAAATACTGGATTTTCTACCAGCCGAATTGCAGATTGGTTATCGCAGTGAAGTGGTACAGCATAGTCAACTTTTTGATGTAAGTCCTCCATTAGGAGTACCAACCATGTACTTTCTTGAGCTGCTACGGCCGCTGCTTTGTACTCCGCTTCCATGGTTGACAATGATACTGTTGGTTGTCTTTTACTACACCATGATATTGGTCCTGACCCAAGCTTGAACACATACCCAGTGGTTGATCTTCGGGTATCATGGTCTCCTGCATAGTCAGCATCACAATATCCAACCAACTTGCAGTCTTCTCCTCTTTTATACAAGAGACCATAGTCAATTGTACCTTTGACATATCTCAAGATCCGTCGAGCAGCATCCAAATGAGGTTTCTTCGGACTTTGCATGTATCGACTCATAACTCCAACAGCATAAGCAATGTCAGGCCGAGATAAAGTTAGGTAGATAAGACTACCTACTAGTTGTCGATACATCGTTCCATCATCCAACTCTTTTCCTTCATGAGCACATATCTTGGAATTTTGCTCTATTGGTGTTGATATTGGCTTACACTCCAACATGCCAAACTTTTGAAGTATATCTCTTGTATACTTTTGTTGGCAGAGGAACAACCCTTCCTTTGTACGATCAACTTCTAACCCCAAGAAGTGTTTAAGCTCCCCCAGCTCTTTCATTTGGAATCGCACCGATAGATTTTCTCTTGTTTGATGGATTTCTCTTTCGTCATCCCCGGTGATGATCAAGTCATCCACATAAACCAACACAATTGCCAACTTCCCTTCTTTTTCTTTGACGAACAGACTTGAGTCTGCATGTGCAACTGAATAACCACTTCGGGTAAGAAATTCAACAATCTTACCATACCAGGCTCTTGGTGCCTGCTTCAATCCATAAAGAGCTTTTCTCAACTTGCACACATGATTGGGATTAACTTCATCCTCAAATCCCTTTGGTTGGTTCATGTAGATCTCTCGGTCTAATTCTCCATGCAAGAAAGCATTCTTCACATCCATTTGCCATAATTTCCAGTCTTTACTAGCTGCAAGAGCTAACAACACCCGTACAGTAGTTATCTTCGCCACTGGACTAAATGTTTCATCATAGTCCAATCCATATTGTTGTGAGAACCCTCGAGCCACCAGACGAGCCTTGTATCTCTCAATTGATCCATCTGGGCGACACTTTATTTTATAAACCCACTTGCAGGAAATGGGTTTTAAATCTCTTGGTCTTGGTACTAGTTCCCAAGTTTGATTCTGCTCTAAGGCTGTAACTTCTTCTTCCATCGCCTTCTGCCAAGCTTTATTCTTAACTGCTTCTTCATATGTCTCCGGCTCTTTAACACCGTCTTCTAAAATGGCCGCATTAGCATACTTGGGATTAGGCTTTCGGATTCTTTCCGTCCTTCGAAGTTGTGGAGGTGGCGGCTCCCTTTCACTGGCATCACTTGTTTGAGTTACTTCTTGCTCAATGACATCAGTGTTGCTCGGATCTTCAGGTGTATCAACACTTGACCAAATATGTGCAGTTTGCTCCCCCATCATTTGTTTTAAAACTTCTTCAATATTTTCCGAGTCTGGTAGTACTTTCTTCTCTGAGGACCACCATGAAGATGCTTCATCGAACACTACATCTCTTGAAGTGTAGCATCTTCCACTTGTTGGATCACAACATCTCCACCCTTTTCTTTGATTGTCGTATCCAACAAATATACACCTGACTGCTTTCTTGTCAAACTTGCTACGTAAATGATTAGGCACAAATACGTAGCAAACGCAGCCAAATACTCGGAAGTAGCTAACAGTAGGTTTCATGTTCCATAGTGTCTCAAATGGTGAGATGAAACCTAACCTTGGTTGGGGAAGTTTATTGATCACATGGGCAGCAGTTTGCATTGCTTCAGCCCAAAATCTTCCTGGGACATTCTTCGCGTGTAGCATGCTTCGACAAATTTTTGCAAGATGTCGATTCTTTCTCTCAGCTACACCATTTTGTTGAGGTGTGTTGGCACATGTGAATTGATGACGTATACCACATTCTTTTAGACATCGATTGAATTCTTCTGAGGTGTATTCTCCTCCATTGTCTGAGCGTAGACACCGAATCTTCTTTCTCACTTCTCCTTCGACCGTTGTCTTGAATTCTAGAAACTTTGAGAATGTTTCAGATTTTTCTTTCATGAAGAAAACCCACACATATCTCGAATAATCATCAATGAATGTCACCATGTACCGCATCCCGCTAACTGATGTCTGCTTGACTGGACCGAACACATCTGAGTGAATTAACTCTAGTGGCTTCTTTGCTCTAAAATTTGACTCCTTGTATGGTAATTGATGAGCTTTGCCATACTGACATCCAACACAAACAACATCTGTTTTAACTTCAAGTTGAGGTAAGCCATTGAGCATGGATTTCTCCATTATTACCTTCAACTTGTGATAACCAACATGTCCCAGCCGTGCATGCCATAGATCTGTTGTCTCGTTCTTACGAGTCTTGTCTACATAGGCAGACTCTGCGGAGAGCACATAGACGGACTCCACTCTCCGTCCTTCCATCGTTGGCTTTTCTGATATTTTAAGATCTCGATAGACCTTCACATCTTGTGGGCCAAACAAGACGTAGTTTCCTGACGATGTTAGTTGCGATACCGACAACAAGTTCTTCATACGTGGCACGTGATAGACATTATGTAATGACACCATGTCAGATTTATTACCAGGCATGATTGTTGTTTTTCCAATCTGAGCAATTGGAAGTCGTGCATTGTTGGCTGTAAGTACCATGCGACTCCCTTTATAGTCCTTCACGTCTTGTAGTTTGTTCTGATCACCAGTCATGTGATTGGAGCATCCTGAATCAATGATCCAGTCATTCTCATAGTTGATACGCTCTCCCATCATTGCCATGAGTGCCAACTCGTTTTCTTCTATGGCACATAATGCCTCAGCATCCCATTCATCCTCTATTTCCTTTTTGGAAGTTACAACATTGCTTTCCACAGACTTTTTCTTTGACCAACAATCCTTGGACATGTGGCCCCACTTTCCACAGTTGTTGCAGTTGCCTTCAAACCTCCTCCCCCGAGAACTCTTATTGCCGGTCTTTTGAGATCTCCATGGTTGTGAGGTTCCTGGTTGACTCTTCCCTTTGTCAGCATTTTTGTATCCTTCTTTAGAAGGTGGCTTAAAATTCCTCCGACTTTTACTTGTGTAGAGTGCTTCTTCTTCACTCTTCAGCGTGATGCCTCCCATTTGCTTAGCCATAGCTTCTTGGCTGGCCAGCAAATTCTCAAACTCTACAAGTGATGGTTGAACGGGCCATCCTTGTACAGCAGTAATGAAGCTTCTATATTCTGGCCTGAGTCCATGGATGATGATCCTTTTCATTCGAGCTTTTGCAATGACGGATTGCGGATCTAGTTCAGTAATCTCCCGACATATCGACTTGACCTTGTGGAAATATTGAGCAATCGTCATGTCACGTTGTGAGATTGATAATAGCTCGTTCTCCAAAAGTTGTAGTCTCGTATCATTCTTCTTTGAGAAAAGCATCACAAACGTGTCCCAAGCTTCTTTCGGGGTGTTCTCATCCCGAATATGCTCCAACATCTCTTCTTCGATTGTGGTCTTCAAGGCAAACATTGCTTTGCCTGCTTTGATTTTCCATTTGATCAAAGCACCATTAACGTCTTCCTCTGGTGGCGTAGTTTCGCTTCCACCAACGACCTCCCATAGATCTTGTCCTTGTAAGTAGGACTTCATACATGTTTCCCACATTTTGTAGTTGTTGTTGTTGAGTTTCTTGATTCCTCCGACGACTTGGAGATCACCCATCGTGTTGGCAGTACCTCGGTAATACCAAACAAGCTAGTTTCGACACTAAACTTGCAGAGTCACAAACTACTCACGATACAACAAGAATCACTCGTTCTCACTATCAAGAAACCTTGCTCTGATACCAGATTGTTGAACACGACTCTTTTATATGGGAAACAACAAGACTTTTATTAAGACGCTTAAGGAGAACTTACACTTTGTGAGACTACTACACACTTTGCTTTCTTTGAGGCTTTCTTAGATGGTTTGGAGCAAATGAGCTCCATACCTATTTATAGGCCTCTTAGGAAGGTTCTAGATACTAGCATACACTTACTACATACTAGATAACTCTAGAACTATCTAACATACTCTACATGCTTCCATATGTTTCTAGAACGTTCTACCATGTTCTGGAGAGGTCTAGGTTGCTCCAGTGTCTTCTAGAATGATCCATATCCTTCCAGGGTCTTCCATGTCGTTCTAGAGTATTCTAGACTCTTCCGGTATATTCCAGAGTCTTCCATAGTCTTCCATAATGTTCTAGAATCTTCTAGAGCATTCTAGAACAAGCTAAAGTCTTCTAAATAATATTTGTTTTATTGGGCTAGTGATGATCTTTAAGAGTATTCTGTGATGTAATATTTCATCTACAAGAGAGTGCTAAATAGTTATGTCTGCTATAACATCTATGAATAAAAAAATGCACAAATAACACTAATGAAGGGTTTCACTATACCATCATTTTTTCTGGTTGCAGAAACAATATACTTATGAATCTTCAAAGTAAATCCAGTTATGCCTGATGGCTCAACAGGATTGTCATGTCTCTTTTGTATTTCCAGTATAGCTTGAAGTGATCCCACAATCTCAGCCATGGTAGGACGATTTTTAAGAACACTACACAAACAACGATATGCAATTTGTGCAAACCCTCTTAAACACTTGGGAAAAATCGTTCCCCTGATTTTAGAATCAACCATTTGATTTAATTTCCGATCTTTCACACATTTTTTAGCCCACCTTACCAAACTACAGTGCTGCTCACCCTTGCGTTCATCCACAGCAAGTCTCCCTGAGAGCAATTCGAATAATACAACCCCAAATGCATACACATCTGTTTTCCTTGTCAGTTTTCTGGTATAGAAATACTCTGGATCCAGATATCCGAATGTGCCTTTAACACTTGCATCAACAAAAGAAAATGATTGATTCGTTGGCCCGATTTTGGACAACCCAAAATCTGAAATCATAGCTGCCCACTTATCATCCAAAAGAATGTTTGAACTCTTCACATCACGATGTATAACTCCGTGTTGGGTGCCAACACCAGTGTGAAGGTAGTCCAATCCACGTCCAGCACCAATGGCTATCTTCAGTCGTTGCTCCCAATTTAATGAAGACTCAGTTTTGTGTAGATGATCGTATAAGGTTCCACGGCCCATATAGTCATAAATGAGGATCATCTCCCAACTATCATCACAATAACCAATCAAAGACACCAAATGACAGTGGCGCAAATTAGAAAGCATGTGAATTTCAGCCCTAAACTCAATTGCCCCCTGGTTAGACAAAGAATTCAACCGTTTGATGGCTACTGTTTTACTAGTTTCTTCAATATAAATACGGCCTTTGTAGACCTTTCCGAAACCTCCTTGTCCAATGATCAGTTTATCATCGAAGTCTTTGGTTGCGGATTGAATCTCTGCAAGAGAAAAGTGGCGACATGGTTGTGCTGAAGGTAATAAGAGCAACTTATCACCCTCGGCCGCTTCAGTGGACATTATCAAGGTCTGTATGTACTAAAGAATTTGTGAAATAGGAGTTGGGATCAGATATAAAGGACAATCTGTCATCATAAAGAGGAAATTACTTTGTAATAATCAGCACGGGTGGGGCACTCTCAAGGAGTGGCCAAATAGATGAAGAGCCAAGGAGGGAGAAAAAAGTCAACAGAATCATTGGGAAAGAGAAAGGCCTAGTTGCCTGTTGTAAATACAGAGGAAAGATTATTGACTAATACGAAAATTCCACTATCACTTAATTAAATTATGTTTTCTCCCAACCACTTAGTAAACTCCACACGAATCATCCATAACAACAAGAAGGCCGTCCATATACAATCCCTTCCAAAACCCCAGAAACCGTTAAATCATTGAATCCGTGAATTTCATCAACTTCGTGACTTAATAGCCTTAGCTTTAAAAATTGAAATCTAACCTCCATTTACTGTGGTTGAAATCGTAAGCCAAATTTTTTTTTTTTGAAATGTCTGCTACTGAGCATAACAACTGTAAATGTAATGGCTGGCATGATGTGAAGAAAATGCAATCTATCCTTTTAGTTAAAAGAAAAAAAAGGAAAAAAAGGCGATCTGGGAGTTTAAGTACTGCAGTATAGCCTGCAGAACCATTGGCTGGATGGGGGAAGGAGACTGGCTGACGCCAGGAGAGAACTCCTACTCCTATCTCCCCCTCTTTGGAATTTGGTTTAATGGCCAAAAAATAATTAAAGATTGGGTGGCGATAAAAATAACCCTTTGGATTTTTAATATATTGTTTTCGTGAAAGATTACACATAATAACTAAGTCTAATCACTTAGGTTCTCAATAAAAATTAAATATATTTTATTTATAACATTTAATTTTATTATTAATATATATCTTATTTTCTTAATATTTATATTAATTATAGACAAATCTTAAAAATGATTACTGTGTTTTCCAAAAAATTAAAGTTCAGGCCTTAACTTTTAAGGTTATCAACATCGGCCCACATGGTTTCAAAATTTTTAATGGATGGTTCTTAACGCTAACTCTATTAGCTTTTTACTCTTAAGTTCATTTAGATGAGGGCAAAATAGTCTTCTCTATGCAATAGACCATTTTTTGAATATATATATATATATAGAGAGAGAGAGAGAGAGAGAGAGAGAGAGAGGTAGGTTCAAATTTGGATGAACAAATATTGTGTGGATGTGGGGATTAATATGGACCAAGTATTATTTAATTTTAATAAATAATTAATTAAATTATTTACCCTTTAATTTAGACAAATTACTTTATTTAAAACCTTATTGTCTCTTCCATCGACACCCACAAAATCGTATCCCTCCTGCATCCATCGATGTTTGGCCCCAGACGACCTCACGCCACCACCATCTTTTCTCTTATCTCTTGTCATCAGTTGGAAACTGATGCAGCCTCTTTGTTCCATAGAAGAACTGACCGGTAACGATGTTTGTTTGTGGAGAATGATTGTTGAATGTGGAAGATGGACCACAGAGCGGGGAAGAGTCAAAGGGTGGTGCATCCAACAATCAAACCTCCATCGTATCTTCTCAGAACTTGGAGAGTTGAAGGAAAAGGCTGTTTCCCCACCATATCATCCTTCATATACGGCGAAGAGCTAAATTCTACTCATCCTGGTAACAATCATCATGGTAACAAGGTTTCTATAAATCTATTTAGGTTTAATATTCAATCAAATTGAAAGTGCTTGTTATTTTTTTAAAATCATAAATTAATCTTCTCAAATGCTTGTTATTCTTTACTATTTGTGTCAGACTATTTGCTTCCAAGTACCACCATCTTGAAAACAAGAACACCATCAACCTCCGATCTGTATAAAATTCATTGTTATCTTTCGGTTTTAGGGTTTTAAAGAATCGAGACTTTAATTGGTTTGTCAAATGGCTAGTTCATATTCATCATATGTTACAATTTTGAGGCTTTCTCAAGTAATTTTTAAGAACATCACAGTCTTGTGATTTTTGTCAATCTAACTATTGAATATAATTTATATTGGGTTTAGGTTTACTATAGATAATTTTACAATGTTCTTAATTTTACTTATTCTTAATTTTACAATAGAGATGCAATAACAAAATCATATTGGGTTTAGGTTTAGTATAGATAATTTTACAATATTTGTTCTCTTTTTGTTGTGTTTTCATGGATGATTCAATTACAAAATCATATAACTAAATCACCTAAACAAGCAAACTGCTAAACTCTTCTAATTTTCAATATGCAAAGTATTTGTATAAATGGACAATTGGTCCATGAGGCCACAAGTTGTATGTATTTATATTCTTAAACTTCATTATTTGTATGTGTTTTATTTTAGGACCACTCAGAATGTAGCAGAGTTGTTTGGAACAACAATGGTGGATGAAAATTAAGAGACAATTTCATGACAAATGAGATTCACTACACCAAATTGTCAAAATATAACATCATGAAACAAGAATGAAAATGAAGATTCTTTCATGAATGATGTTGTATTCTTATAGAATGGAGAATTTTTTCAAGAATGACTCACTATAAAGCTTGTATTCTAGTAGAATGTGGAAAATTTCAAAAAATAACATTGTATTTTTTTATATAATATGACAGTAAATATTGTTTTTTTTGGGACCTTCGATTATTCAATAATATTAATAATTGATGATTGTTCTTTAGGAATGTTGTTATTGTTCAACTCATGGTTCAAAGTTTTGTTATAATTCAAAATGTCCATTCAATCAGAATATATATTCCATTAGAATATGTATTATAAACTCTTGGTCCATATTCATTCTTACATCCACACAATACTTACCATCCACATTATAACCTAGCCATATATATATATATATATATATATATATATATATATATATATATATATATATATATATATATATATATATAGACTTTATTATTTTAAAAATTTAGAAATAATTCCCCCCCCCCCCCCCCCCCCCCGCGCGCGGCCCCTCCCACCCTTCTATCACATCCTCATCTTCACTCTACCTGACAACCACCACCATCTGTCATTGGATTGCCGCCACCATTTTCCACCACAACCCCCACCTCTTGTATCCACCATCTTCACTAGCATGATATTCCATGATATGGGGGAGGAAGAACAAAAAGTGACGAAGTTGCATGGTCGAGAATTAGATCACGGTTTTCTCCACCAAGTATTGTTTGTGATTTTGATTCTACGCATTGATTGATTGAAGCTTTTACCAATATATTTATTGGAAATAGGCCAATGGGAATTCAACAATAAATCCAATATTTTATGCTATGCAAGATGCGTAATTTAGCAAAAAAACATGAAACAAGAAACATGAATAAAGTTAAGTAATATAAATCCTCATAAAATGAACAAATATATCACATATGAGTATCAAACAACCCATTTTTACATGCAGAATTCCCTAACAAAAGAAATAGAAAAGAGATGAAATGGACTTAACTCAGCAGCCATAAATTTAAGCACAAAGATTCGCCTCAATTGATGAAATCTCACATCCCTTACACATAGTATGGCATGAAATAGCTATTACAGCAATACTGGTAAGGATTAAAATGAAATGTGGCCTCCTTGGGCTTTGATTCTTTAGCTTTAGGTTTCTTCTCTTCCACCAGACCAACACTCACTAGCTCTGTGTATCCAACTCTTATCATGTATCCAACTCTTATCATAGCAAGGTCTTAAGTTTCACAGAGTCAATTCATTCTCCAATCAGAAATAAAAATAAAGAGAGGTGAATTGCAATTATCTTTCAAGCATTTAAACAAACAATTTGAATCCAAGAATTACTTGAATTGGTTTAAACCAAAATCGTAAACTTTACAATTACCAGTTACATTAAGATTTAGGAGAAGTAATTCAAAAAAAAAACGATTTACATTAAACTCGAATTTCCCTCCAGTATAATTTAATGACAAACAACGAATGAAGAAAATCAGAGTAACCCCTGAAGAAATCAATCATATGTACCTGGATTCTAAGGTAATTATGTTTCTTTTTTTCTCCTTTTACCATGTTGATGGGAACAACTGAAATTGTAACAACCCGAAGTTGTCCATCGCCGAAATCCGTTCCGCGCGTAAAAATCCGCCTTTATCGATTCGTCCCTTTTCGTTTTTGAGCTAAGATATATAAACTATAAGTTTATTTTAATCTTGTAAGTGTTCAAATCCATTTAAAACTCATGAAAATGGCCCAAAATCATTAACTTGAAATTTCTAAATTCTATCCTGTCGAATTACGGAAACTTAATCGGGTGCGACCAAAAGACCCGTTTAATGCCGGTATCGGGTAGAATTCCACCGTGTCCAAGTTTTGGGACCATTTAAACGTGTTTAAACATTCATTTGAATCTTTTCTTCCTTTCTCTACTCTCTCTCTAACCTCTCTCCTAAATCCAAGTTTAAGGGTCCAAATCACAAGTTTAAGGTTTCTAATCACCAAGGTACCTTCCTTAACTCATTGTGTATCATATTTGACCTTCAAATTCGAGATTAAAGCATGAAATAGGACCTTGTATATGAGTTTACGGCCCTGGAAGGTGCCTAGGCCGTAAACAATAATTTAGAGGGTTTTTAAGCCCTTAAACCCTTCCAAGACACAAACAAGACTTAGATATGACTTCTAGAATATTGGTATTGGCCTTAGAACATCATAAACATAAATTTTGAGGAGTAAATGGGAGTTTATGGCCAAGACATATGCTTGGGCCGTAAATCCCTCAAACATGGGGAGTAAACACCTTTTAACATGTTAGAATGCCTTGAAACTTAACCAATAGCCTTGTGGTAAATCCTAGAACCATCTAAAAATAGTTTGGGGGCATTAAACATAAAAAAATACATTATACAAGAGTTTACGGCCATGGCTCATACTCTTGGGCCGTAAACTCCTAAATATGTGTCAAATGATGCCCTAAAATCACCCCAAGGCTTGGAAAACTTACTAGAATCACATGTGATTGTTCCTTGTACCTCAAAATAATTATTTTTGACCATAGCAGAGTTTACGGCCGTAAACTCCAAGTCCCATTAAATCATTCCAAGGCATTTTAGAAGTCCATTCCAACAATTCCCAAGTCCAATCAAGCCATTAGACACTCAAAATCACACCAACATGAGTTCACGGCCGTGAACTCATGTATGTATGTGTTTTGTGGTTGTAAACTCCCTTAAATGTTTACTCTTGTGGAGTAAACTCAAATTCCAAGTCCCTAGTGCCATTACACGTCCATAGATGTCACCCGGGTCACTCCAAACACTCGTTTTGAGGTGTTTTACCCCATTGGAGTGTAATGTTCCATCTAATTAGTGATTGTAAATCTAATTAGACATATTTGGACATTATTTCATTTTACATAGGGACATCGTGAGTAATCAGACCCCGGACCAACGTTTAGTGTCCGAAACCGTCGCATTTCCTAGTCCGGTGAGTTCATACCCCTACCATTTTCAAATGTTTTCAAATGGTTTTGAAACGTTTTCAGGGGGAATACAAGCAAAAGTACAAGGAAAATCTTGTACTTAAATGTATTTCAGTTCAAATGTTTTATTTCATGTATGTTTCTAATATTGAAAGTCGTGATAGCTAATGCTTCGAATTGCAGGTTAAACTGTTAGACTAAAACCAGATTTCATTGAAAAGTGTCTTGATCTATATTACTTTTATAAAGAAATCATACCAATCATAACTAAGATTAATACGAGTATAACTTAGTACAAATACGAATACGAATACGAAAGTAACCAATAGTATAGTGCGAATACGAATACGAATACAAAAGTAACCAATAGTATAGTCCGAATACGAATACGAATGTAACCAATAGTATAGTACGAATACGAATGTGAATACGAATACGAATGAAAATACGAATATAACTAAATGGATAGAACGAATACGAATACGAATAGAAATAGGACTACGAATATGAAATAACGCCTCTGGATGACACCAAGGCTTCGAATATATAGTCAGTGTACGCCTTGAATGTCACCAGAGTTCTGAATACGAAAGTATGCCTCTGGACCTCTACTGAGTTTCGAATACATCCGCCTCAGAATGTCGACAGAGATACGAAAATACAACTAATGTACTCTTTTGGAATCCACCAGAATAATCGAAAATATTGTAATGTACATTTCTGGTGAATCCAAATATACGAAAATACAACTAAGTTTCTAGAATTTAGACATACGAATGTAGGATAACTAAGAGTTTAGAATACTTAACTTATACTGCAAATATGGTAATCATTAGCACTTCGAAATCAAACCTAAGAACCAACCTCAGCACATAGGAAAATATGGGATTTTCCTAAGATAATATAACAACTAGTAACAAACTCAGAAATGATTATACAACTCAACACATAGGAAAATATGGGATTTTCCTTAGATAACATAACAACCAGTAACGAACTTAGAAACGAATAAAAAACTCAATACATAGGAAAATATGGGATTTTCCTGGATAGCACATCAATACATAAACGAATAACGTAATAAACGAATAACTAAAACTATTAGGAAAATATGGGATTTTCCTAGAATGACATAACAAACTGTTTTCGAAATTGTAACAAAGGATAACTAAACCGTTTTCATAAGAAAATATGGGATTTTCTTGAACAACAACTTTTGCAGAAAGCAAAGGAAACTTGTTCTTTTCAAAACTAAACCGCTTATGAACTCACCAGCTTTATGTTGATTTTCAAACTGCTTGTATTCTCAGGTCAGCGTTAGACAGGTACACCGCCACCTTTTGGAGAAGACGGAGCATTCCGAAGACTCGTCTTTGCTTTTGTTCATATGATATATGTATAAAACACTTGTATAACTTTTCTTTCAAACAGATGTAAACAATACTATGTAATGTAATGTTTTGTGATTACTGTTTTACTATGTGCATTGGATTTGATACTCAACGTGGAGTCAACCTCGGAAATGTTTCCGCCTTTGGTTTTCGAGGTGTGACAGAAATTTTACATTTTTCTCAAGGAGACAGAGATATAGGCCAAGACCCTTGACACAACCGTCAAGAATCTTTATAGTTTGAGAAAAGAGTAAATGTGCTACTTGGATTTAATGAAAGAGTAAATGTTCTGCACAGATTAATTTACGCTTCTATATCTAACATGAACCTAACTGAATCCTAACAAACTAAAGAAAGCAACAGCTAACTACTAACTAATTAACAAAAATTTAACAGAAATTAACTTTTCTTATGTTATAAGTCTAAAATGCCACCTCAAGATGGATAAGTAAAAATGTTGTGAAGGACCATCTTGGAAACTATAGGTTGCATTTTGAACCGTGGAAATTGTTTTTTTTAAATGTCAGCTAACTGAAAGTGCATCCAAATAGGGATCAATCAGACTGTTTTATCATTTATCTTGTCTCAAATAAAATGACAATCAATTTCTATATGTTTTGTGCGTTCATGAAAAGTTGGGTTGGTTGCCAATTTGATTGTCGAATCATTGTAATAGTATATCAAAGTAGAAGTACACGAAGGACAACCAAAATCATGAAGAAGTTTTCGAAGCTAGATAAGTTCACTAGTAACAGCAGCAAGCGCACGATACTCTGCTTCAGTGGAAAATTGAGAAACAATGGTTTGTTTCTTAGATTTCCACGAAATCAATGAATCTCCCCAGAAGACTCAAAAACCAGTGACAGAACGACGTGTATCAACACATCCTACCCGATCAGAAGCACTCAAGGCTTTAAGCTGTAATGAAGACCTTCTGGAGAAAAATAATCCTTGACTAGGATTAAGTTTAATGTACCATAAAAGATGATGTACAGCTTGTAAATGAGGTTGTCGAGGTGTAGTAACAAACTTACTTAATCGATGCACTGTGTATACAATGTCTGGACGATTTATTGTGAGTTATAAAAGATGTAATGTCTGGACAAGTTATTGCAAGGTATACTAACAAGGATAGAAACATGACTCCTTCAAAATTGGAGCTTTTTAACTTTGGATCTGTAGGATAATAGGTGGGTTTTGATGCCAAGAAACCAGTGTCTTCTAAAAGTTTAAGAGCATATCTTCACTGACAGATAGAAATTCTTGATATTGACCTTGTCACTTCAAGACCCAAAAACATTTTTAAATTCCCCAAGTCTTTGAGATTAGATTGTTGACTGAGACTGTGTTTCAAAGCATTAATACCTTCAATAAAAGATCCAGTAATAACGATGTCGTCTACATATGTAACACCATAAATTTTCAAACAATTTTTCTTTTCATTTTTAAATCATATAAATCTCATCAACATGTATCACAATATCCCCAAAATCTCAAATTATCAAAAACATATGTTTATAGTCGTTTGAATAAAATCCAGGATCCTCAGAAACATACCTCCATCTCGTGTGTACAATCAAGCCTGCACCAACCCGTGATCCTGAGAAGTACTTAAAACACATAACACATAACACGGTCAGCACGAAGCTTAGTGAGTCCCCAAACTACCATACACATCTCATTAGCCTCTCATGGCTTTATCTCGAATAAGACCCTTTGGTCAATGTGTCTCAGTGGAACCCTCCGGTCCCATAACTCGGGTGGACCCTCTGGTCCTATCTCAACAATGCACAAGATAACATCATAAATCACAAGACAAAATATGATATCACATGTCTCAATATAAGCACGAAAGATCAACATACACATAAGTCACAAAGATAGTATACACAATAACACATATCACATTTTAAACAAATAAGACCCTCCGGTCTACAATGTACTAAGACCCTTCGGTCAATAATATACTAAGACCCTCTGGTCTACAATGTACTAAGACCCTATGGTCAATAATGTACTAAAACCCTCCGGTCAATAATGTAATTAAGACACTCCGGTCAATAACACGAATAAGACCATTTAGTCACACATAAATTACCACATGGGTAAGTATAGTAAGAAGACTCACCTCAGACGGCGAACAAATCCTATAAGTGTTGTTGTTGTACTCCTGCCTCTAACACTAAGCCTAGCCCATAATTAACCCCGTTAGGATCTAAGACAAAACCTACACATATTAGGTCTAAATATGGTCCACCAACCCAACCCATAAATAACCCAAGCCTATTGGGCTCACCAAGGCTTAATACCAAATTGGTCCACAAAGGTCCACTAATGGCCTAACTATGGCCCAATTTTCCAAATTAGGCCCAAACCCTCATATAGGACTTACCCCAAAGCCATATAAATATTCTAGTCCACATGATTGTTCTTGGATGGCCCATCAATAGCCTAATCACCAAAGCCCAATAGAAAGGCCCAACTCAAGGCCCAATCAAAATTAGGGTTTTCACATAAAATGACAATTAGGGTTAAGTGTTTCTCACTTAACCTATTAAGGAATTAACCGATTAAGTCCATCACTCCACTAGGATATTCACACAAAGAAGTCGGACACAATTCACAATAACAATCTAACAGTCCAATCGTAGGTCCTAACAAAATCCAAACTAACAAACCAAAAATTAGGGTTTTCTAAATCCATAGTGGCAGTTTGCTGATTTTGGCTAAAGGGTTAGTATAAATTGGAATTGCAAGTACATCCCTTCAACTTTTGAAATACACCTTCAACTTTTCTTGACTCCATGTAGATGCCTAATCTAATCTCCTCCACATATCAACTTTTGTATTGTATCTGGTGCCAATGAAGCTAGATAAAGATCAATAACCCCAACACTAAAAGTTGCCTCAGATGCAACAGTAGAAATTGGAATTGCAAGTACATCCCTAGCCATCATGGAAAAAACACAATACTTTAATTTGTGCACATTCCACCACTCCAATGCATTAAATGATTGCATTACCACTCTTTCAAACATTTGTAAATACATTTAGCACTATCAAAACCAGTATGAGGAGGAGGAACATGCACAAAACTTAATACGCATTTTTGTAATCCGTATGAAAAGGTTGAGATACATATTTAATAATGAGAGATTAAAAATGAAAAAGTAAATATTAAATTTTTTAAAGTCGTTAAAATTCCAATTCTGATGAATGAAGTGTCCAGTAATCACCATATACTCAATTTTTTGATCTAAGGACTTCCAACAGTCGATTGTTAAACATATTTTCGAGGCAGCTATTGTAAGAGCTTTCAACTTCTTCTTCTCGTGCTCATATACCTTAGAACAGTCTAGCATAGTTGTAACTATGTATACTTTCTCAAACAATGGATTGGCAGTCTTCATCATCTTCACAAACATGTCTTTATCCACGGTTTTAAAAGGATGCTCAATACACAGTAACCAATTAGCTATGGCTTCCCTTATCTTGTTAGCATTATATTTTGCATTTGGACCCATCAATATTTGATGCTTACCAAATTTTGAATCCACATTAGTGTCACTTGGTGGAAAATTTAACAATTGTTGGTTTTTTTTTGTGTTCTTTATGAGGTAAGCAACTTCTTATGTGTCAAGCCATTGTGGATGTAGGACCTCATCCAACCTTAAATAATATTATTTTACAATGCTTACACTTTAGTTTTTGTATACCATCTTTAAGGGTAACTACAACAAAATCATTCCATACTTCTGATGTTTTCTACTGCTTCCGCTTCAACTGCACTTCATCTTCATCGGTTTCTGGATGTTCTTGTCTCACATTTTCATTTTAAGCGGATGTTTGTACATTTGAAGTGGTTGTCTGCTCATCACCATTGATCTGAGCACCGGTTTCACCCACTCCTTACATTGGACTTGATGTATTTAAAATCACACCATCATCTATAAATTATGTCAAAAACAAAGCTACTTAATCAAAAAAAAAAATCACAAGTTAAAAGTTGTGCGATTTTTCCAATGTTTGTGTAAAATGGAAATCAAAATTAAGTCACCTACAATCTTTATGTTAAATAGAATCCAATATTGTAATTTCATTAATTTGGTCACTTTTTGATCAACTAAAGATTATACCGTCAAGAGTAAAGAAGAGAAACACAACATACTTGGATATTGATTTGCAACATATTTTTGGAGGTTTGAATAGACATACTAAATAATAGACATATAGAACTAATCGGATAGTATAGTTGCTGTTTGGGAATCAAGATGATAAAACAACATGAAATCAACTAATCGAAAAATCGTACCTCGAGAGTGGAGAATGGATAGTTTTCCAGAGATGACCATCATCGGGAACCACTATAGAACGAGCTTCAATAGATGATAATGAAAAACGGAACCACGAGGCGGGAACCCTAACCGTTTTGCATGAAAGTGAATGTGAAAATTAAAAAACTGAAAAGAAGAAGGCGTAACTCTTATGTCGTAAGGAACTCTCGTATTTGATTTGTATTTTACATAAATGATAAATTAAAAATAGTATTTAGTTATTTACTTTCCGATATATAAACTATATAAAACTATATATTAAATTATAAGAAACTAAGATGTTGTTTGTTTTTTTGAAGCAAAAATTCATAAAGTTTGCGGACCACCTCTGCAACCCTCTGCAGTAGAAGATGTGGACCAAACGGCTGCAGACTGTAATAAAAAACGTATTTTTTTTAGTATCTGCATGTTGCTGCGTATATTAAAAAAAACAAAATAAATTGATTTTATAATTCGAAAATAGTTTTTTAATAACGAAAATTTAATTTTTATTATATTTCGGCAAAAATTTATGGTATTTCAGCAAAAATAATGATATTTTAACAAAAAAAAATTAAGATATTTTAGCAAAAAATAATGATATTTCTTCAACAAATTATTATTATTCAATATAAAAAAAATTCCACAAGAATAAACACAAAAAACGAAAAAAAAAGTGAAATAATATTTCAGCAATATATAATCAATCTTTTAGTAAGAAAAAACAAAGAAGAAAAGGTTGGAAGGGTTAAGAAGAGGCAAAACAAGTGTTATGCCAAGAAGAACACGTGCATAAGTTTTTTAATCCGAAGACTTCTGAAAAACAAACAGCTGTAAGATAAAAAAATGTTGCGCGTGTGATGCACCATGTAGCAATAAGAGGTCTGAAGATGTTTTTTTCAAACAACAAACAACACCTAAAATAGCGTGAAGCCATTATTAGACATCTATGTTGTATATAGGTCATAAACTAATTAATTAGTATTATTATATTGATATATAAAACAAAAATATATTCTCAAATAATAATGTATAGGCTAATGTATAATATAAAAATACAATTTTTAAAGATATACTTAGGCTCCGTTAGGCTCGTGGACCTATACGAGTTTGACAACAAACGCTCGGGCTCAACTCGTTTCATAAATGAACCTTCAAGGTGAGCTCGAGTCGAGCTATTATCGACTTGATCCCAAGTAGCTTGCTTGCTTACACCCCTACTAATCATCATCTTGTTGCTCATCAGCTGTATAATGGTAGAATCATAATTTGGGCGGGTCCATTGTTTTCTACTACCCGAGGCGAGATAAAAAAAAATTATGCCCTTATATGTGTACCGTATAATAACAAAAACATATAATCAAACAAATGTAGTAATTTCTAATATAAAAAATGCAGTAACTTTTATAATCAAACAAATAATACAAACAAAATATACAAAAAATCACCTAAAACGATGTCTTAGTGCATTTTTTGAAGCGAAAACATCTCCTATTTTTCAATAATCAATATTTTAAAAAAAATCACTTTCAATACTTAAAATTGCTAATCCATTCAATCTTTCTTGAGTCATGGTACTTCGTAGATACGATTTCAAAAGCTTCAATTTTGAATCTTTTCGCGGAAGCAACCGTAACCTGAACCGTCAATAATATCCTATATGCAACCAACACATTAGGGAACATATCCATTCTTCTTGCATACTCCATTATTTGAATAGATGTCCAAGGACTTTGACTTGTGTATGCTTCATCCGGCAACATTTTCTGCAAAAGTTTTAATTCAATGAATAAACCATCTCCATCAATATCATAATCTTCACCATTTTTCAAATTGGACTCAAGATTTAAACAACATTTCTTTAATTCATCATCAACTAAAGAAACTAATTTGAAACCATCAAACAAAAAACCAAATATCGATTCAAAATATTGCATTTGTTCAAATCTACTTTTCAATTGAACAAGAGTCATATCAACAAGAATAAAAAATAATCACTTTTAAATGCTTCTTGAGAAGATTGATGTTCTCTTTCGGTATTTAAGGCTGTTCACTATTTGGATAAAACCGAATTGTCCAATTGGACAATTTGGATCGGACTATTTGGTTCGGATATTCGGATTTTTGGATCGGTTTTCAACAAAACCGAATTATTATTTTGGATTTCGGATTGGTTTTGGTTTATAAACGAAGGACCAAATAAACAACTTATTTTCTATTTTTCATATGTATCTTTAACAATTTATAAATTTAATAAATTATTATTTTTAGTTATTATAAATTTTCATCGAATATACTACTTTAAAATTACTTCTTATCAAAAGTTTTTTGTCAATGAAATATTAACTATAATATATTTCCTTAGTATTTGTTCATAAATTATAATTTATAAAAAAAATAGTTTCTTTATAGATTTTGCTAATATTCAAGTTATATAGTTTCATAATGCTTTGCCTCTTGAAAACCGAATTGTAAAAACCGATCCAACCAAAATTGTAATTTGGTTGGATCGGATCAAATTTAAATTTAGTTTGGACTATTTGGATCAATGTTTTGAAAACCGAAATCTGTTCGGATTCACTTGATTGGATCGGATCAAGCCGATCCATTCAAACGAACACCCCTATCGGTATTTGGAATTTCATCAAAATGTTTTTTTCTATTTTTTTTTATTGCGTTTTTGAGGAAATTCGGGTTTAACTTTAACACTATTTGCTATTTCTTTTGCTTCACTAATAGCAAAGTCAAACCCACTTTCCCTATATGATTCAAAATAATTAATTAACCCCTCTAATTTTTTACAGCAACATCAAGAAGCATTTCTTTGGATTGTAACTTTTTGCTTATCAAATTAATTTTGTACAAAATATCATACCATATAACTAAACTTAAAATAAATTCAAAGCTAGAAAATTCATCATTTACAATCAGCATCTGTACACACTTGTCCATTATCACTTATTTTAGATAATTTTTTTAAAGCTTTTCTTATTTGATAAAATTGTGTTTTTATTGCTTTAACACATTCAATATGACTTTCCCAATGAGTAGCTGATAATGATTTGAGTGTTAGATCATCAATAAACTCAAGTAAAACACTCCATCTTTTTGTTGAATTAGAAAAAAACATTATAAAATCGTTTGACATGTACCAAAAAAAAGTTTTTGCCTTTTGGCAAGAATTTGTCATATCACGCAAAACTAAATTTAAACTATGACATCCACAAAACATATAAAAAGCTCTATTATTTATATCAAGCAATTGTTTTTGAACACTTTGGTGTTTACCTTTCATATTTGCCCCATTATCATACCCTTGAATACGAACATAATTAATATCCAAATCAAGAGATTTTAGAACATCTTGTAAAACATTAAAAAGACCTAGACCGTATGTATCTTCTACAATTAAAAACTCTAAAAAAACTCTTCAACTTTTAGTGCAACACTTTCCAAATCTACACATCTTATAATCAATGTCATTTGTTCTTGGTGACTAGCATCCAGAGCGCAATCAAGAATTATAGAAAAATATTCTTTTTGATTTTTTTAATAATTGCATATTTTACCTCGGATGCTAACATTTTA
Organism: Lactuca saligna; assembly: GCF_052625555.1. NCBI lineage: Eukaryota > Viridiplantae > Streptophyta > Magnoliopsida > Asterales > Asteraceae > Lactuca > Lactuca saligna. Next base: position 50,094,414 of record NC_136423.1, read on the forward strand.
ATTAATTCATTTTGAATTTTATGACTAAGATAATGATTATGTGTTTCTTTGTCTTGAATCATTCGAAAATGTTCTTTCATAACCGGATCTCACTCCGCAATTGATTCAATTACACTTAAAAATTGTCATTTGAGTTTTCATAATTTTTTTCATTTGTACCACGAAAAGCCAAGTTATTTTTTGCTAAACATTTTACAACAGAAATAATTATAACCATAACTTCTTTCCAATGTTCGGTATTTTTTTTTTTTTACCATTTCTTGAATTTCTTTCTCAATTGTTTCATTTTTATTTAACCTAATTCGCGTTTCATTCCAAGTTCTTAAATTATCCATATGATCGGAACTATTTTCATGTTTTAATGTTTCACTAAAATGCTTCCAATCTTTAATTCCTTCGGTTGCCAAACTACTTTTAGTTCAAACGGTTTTAAACAACTTACAACAAAAAGAAAAAACTTTATCAAGTTCTTTTGAATACACTAACCATTTTCTATCAAAAGAATCACCATTTCTTAATTTCCGAATAAAAAAATCAAATGAAAAATGTCTACCAAGTGAATCTTTTGGAAAAATTGTGTTGGCATCAACTTCTCTATTTGGCCTTTTTTCTATTAGTTAATCTTTCATTTTTTAATCTAAATCATCCCATACTTTAGGATTAAAAATATTAAAATCACTTGGTTTATCTTTATCAAAAAAATCATTTTCTTTCAAAATCATTGGAAATATCAACCGAATCATTGGAAATATCAACCAAATCATTGGAAGTACTAGGTGATTTATAACAAAATATTTATTCAAAGACCCTCTTAATTGATTAGCCTCTTCTATTTCTTTTCTTTTTCGTTTTCTATTTTGAGCACCCGATGGTTGTTTTTGAGGAAACATGTTTAAAAATCAGTAAATCTAGTTATAAAAGCTAAGCAAAGAAAAAAAAATCAATAAATCTAGTTATAAAGGCTAAGCAAAGAAAGATAAAAAATGACCAAAGTTTTCGTTTTTATTTCCCACTTTGAAGATGTCTATAATCAGAAAAATAAAACATAAAGTCAGAAATACAAATCCATTTTCAACAACTATTGACTAATAGCACTAGAATGAAATAAATATATACCTTTCAAGAGACTAAAATAAACAAAAATCAGCCTCCCAAGTCCTGTTTCACATCACAGAAACAAGAACAAACCTTTAGAAAAGTAATTCATAAATTTGTTTCATAAACAAACCATAGTAATCAGAAACTATACCTGAAGTAAACCATAAATCTCATATACCAAACAACAGAATTTGATGCTTGAATTTGTATCAGAAACAAAAGATGACTTTTTTTTTATTGTAATCCAACTGATGAAATCTAACAGGTAATAAAAAAATTTCCTGAATCCTAAAACAAACAGATGATTGAAGCAAGTTTAGAGGTGATAGATTGACGCAGCAGGTTTGATGTTCAAGCAAAAATTTAAAAAAAAAAATCACTTGAAGAAAAATAGAAAACTTACCCTAATCAATTGAAGAGCAGAAGATGAGAAAAGAATCAAAAACCGAGAAACCACATAGGTCTTTCGTTCCTACAAGTCTACAACAAATCACAATAATCAATTACTCATATTAAGAACAAAGAACGATGATTGATGGCATCAAGTTTATGTGTTTAGCAAAATCACAATCAATTGAAGAAAACTCACCCAAAAATCAAGCAAAATCACAATCAATTGAAGAAAACTTACCTAAAAATCGAGTGGATGAGAATAGAAATCGGCAATCAGGTCTCCATTCTCTAGGTTGTGTTTGATTTCTCCAATCTTCGGGTTGTGTTTGATGTCTTCGAACTCAGGTCTCAGTAATTAGAAATCAAGAATCAGAGATGAAGATCGATTGAATGTATCACAGTATCTGAATATCAGTTTTAGAGAACTAAGAAGATCGAATAAGAAATTAAGAGGAAGGAATGGGAATCGGCAAATCATACCACAGAATAAATACTTCATTCGATTTGAACATTCGTCGTCTCCTCGATCTCCCCACTGTCCGATTTTCAAAAAATTTAGCTTTTTCATTTGACGATTGACGATTGCGTTCTTAGTTCGCGCTCAACAATCGGATGCCCTAATGTTGTTGTTGCCGATTGTTGTTTATTTTGGAGAGTGGAGTAATTGGACTAAATTTTTGGGCCAAAATTACATATATAATATTAATTGCTTATAGAAAATATCCCCCAATTTTTTTGATGCCCTGGGCTTAAGCCCAACTTGTCCATGTAGTTTTTGTCCTTGGTTAATGATGTGATAGAAATGAGATTTAACTAAAATTGGGGAACATAAAGAACATCTTTATGAATTAGGTGATCATTCAATTGCAAATGACCCATTAAATGCATTTGAATAAGCATTTGATTTGTAAACCTTTTGAGCGTTGATAAAAAGATTTTCATCATTACAAATGTGTCTGGTAGCTTTAGTAGCTCTTGTAGCTCCAGAATATATGATACAAAAATTGGTTTATAATTTCCAGATGTGGAGTTCATAATGTAATGAGTACCTGCTTTGAAATGTTGTGTGGAGACAACATTGGAAGAAGCTAATTTTCCTGAAAACATGGTTATGAATTGTTTACACTGTTCATCAGTAAGTCCAGTTACAACATCAGCAAATTCAGAAACTGAATTGTTATTAAATTGATAAGCTAAAATGGAATTCACTCTTAAATTGTTTCCATTTGTGAACTTAAAACATGGTGGAAAAAACCATGCAACCTGTAACAGTGTTCTTGTGTATGCGCAGATTTCTTGCAATGACTACATTACACTTGAGCCTGCTTCAAAATTTTGTACTAATTGTCATTAATAGGTCTTGACCTATTTTAATCTCCATTTCTATCTCTTATATTGGAAACAACATTAAATTGAGATAAGTGAGTATTACTTCCTGATCTTTGTCTCTCTTTTTGAATGATTAAAGAAAAAATGTGATTAACATTTGGAATACTTTTCACTCATTGTCACAATCTTAACTTTAAGACTTGTTATTGGAACGAATTATGATTGACTTTTGATTTAACCATTTCTTCAATTCTTGATTCCTCTACTTAGACATGCAATTGTACTAAGACTCACTTAGAGGATCAATTAAGATATGGTTCTTAATCATAAAGACCTATCATAGAGCATAAAAGGTACTCTCCCTTCTTCTTAGAATGGAGAAACTTTTATCTTTCTGCCTACTTGATTCTTCTTATTCATTTTGCTATTGATTTAAACCTTTTTAATCAATTCCGAATTACACTTAATCTTATAAGTATAATCATATTTACTAAACCTTTAGCAAATCATGACGAATATCTTTTTTACTCTTATGGTGGACTTGATCAACACATAACTTTGTGTACTCGATCTCCTAGTCCTTCACTTGACACTTTGTCAACAAATTTGTCTAAATTCCAAATATGGAATTTCTCATTCATCATGCAACCAAGTTGTGTGATTCCAAATTTCAGTCCAATTGAAACTTTGGGCGATGAGAAACTCTCCTTATTTGGTAAATTCTTGACATTTCCATAACATAACTAAGAATCATATCCATTCGTTGTAGAAATATGCAAACAACAATTTTCATAACGATTTCATTGCATGGAAGTAAACAAATAAATAAGTCAAAATTTATTTTATTTATAAAAGCAGCGGAAAAACATTTGTCCTTACAATGCAAAATCTATTGAAAACTATGTAAAAGGAAAATTTCTATCATAACTATCTAAGCTCAAAATCCAATCTTCAAGTCCATGCGATCGAGATCCATCTCTTGTGATTAGATTCATCTTACTCTCTTATCAAGCTTCCTTTCTTTTCACCGATCCTGCAAAACATTCAAATGCAATCTTATCACATCATGTATTAAGAATCAATGAATAGGAACTTAACGGAGTTAGATAGTGGATTTTACCTGAAGCATAGTCATAATTTTGACTTTCCCATCTCTTAGATCTCTTAGGTAAATAGGGCAACTTCGTCTCTAATGCCCCTTCTCTTGGCAATAAAAGCAAATTGACTCTTTTGGAACAACACATGGAACTACTTCAGACATCGCCTTTCTCTTATGATCAAACTTTTCGATCATTGCATGTCTTTCATTGCCATTGTCTATATTCATAGAGGCCTTGAAGGTAGATTCGCCAATCAACTTTTCTTTTCTATTGCGCCAAACCATTGCTGATTCAGCAGCAATAAGCATATAGGTGAGATCAATAAGGGTCACGTTGTGGTTCATCATATAGTACTCTATTATGAACTCACTATACGAGTTAGGAAGTGACTGAAGAACCCAATCAACAGCCATCTCTTCACCGATAACGGATCCCATCATTCTTAACTTATCAATGTGTGACTTCATCCCTAAGACGTGTGCACACACCGACTTTCCTTCTTTATGTTTACTTGCCAAAAGGGCGTGCGTGACATTGAACCTTTCAATTTTACAATCTTGTGGGTTAGGGAGAATAATTGGAGGAGGAGGAGTAAGTGAAGCATGATTTCTTGTTCCTCGATCGAATCGTGGAATATCATCTTCATGTGGAATGCTTGTTCCACGGGATTTAGGAAGACCATAGTTGTCGAACTTTGACATCTACAAAATGGGAGAAACAAATTCAAGTTAGTTGATTGATTGATTGAGTCCTTAGTAAATCACCCAAATGAGATACTAAGGCTAGGACCCAACACAATATGCTACAACCTAGAAAAGGGATTCCGTAATCTAGTTGCAGAATATTTGAAGGTAAGTGAATGACGATTCACTAATTTCCACCATGAAAAACGAAAAAGAAATTTAAGTTTTAAATCTATGAAAACTCCTAGATCCCCTGAGCCCTCAGTACGAGCATGGCATGCCTATCGTGTCCTCACCTTGTATCTGGAATGCTCCCATACCCTCAGTATGAGTTTGGAATGCCAATTGGAGCCTCATCTCATATCTGGAATGCTCATGGGTTTGTTGGCTACAAAACAAAGCAGTACAACCTTAACCCAACACAATATGTCAATATATGTAACATATAAACAATAACATAGAACCAACGAATTAACACAGTTAATTATGCAGATTTACTAATTAGCCACAAACCAGCATAATATAATCCTAACAAGAATAAATAATCTTATGGGTGCCTTAGGCCCATGGTACAGTGAGAAGAAACTCACCTCACAGTCTGACGAATAGTTGAACAATACACTACTCTGAATATGCATTCTATAGGGCACCTAATTAGTAGATAGAGACCAAGGCTTAACTATGGTTCAAAATACCCAAAACACCCTTAAGTCAAACTTGGTCAACCCTGGTCAAATTGAAAGTCAATGGTCAAGCTCAACATGTTAACTCTTTCTACTCAACTGAGTACGCGGGGCGTACTCAACTCATATGATGGGCGTACTCAAGCTTTGATCGGAGTAGGGCGTTTGACCCTGTACGCGCGACATATGCTAGGTTACGCATGACATACAATCAAGATAGATATTTCCTCAATAAGAGCTTAATTCATTAAGCTCTCACGTCTCAATTTCAGATCCAAGGCCAAAATACCACTGAGTCATAAACTTTCCAACTTTACGACTTTGCATGCCCAATAAGTGCTTAATACAAAAAATCCCAACTTCTTAACACCTTAAGACCTTCTAGAGCATGCATGGAGAATAACTAAGCATCAAGACCACATTTTTATGACTCAAGACCCCTAATTAGGTTTGAAATGATGACTTATTCGACATGTCATGCTCAAGAATCATCATAGTTGTGACCAAAAATGCCCTAAATGAGAAATGGATAGATCTACAAGATAAGATGATTAAGAAAGGAGGTTTTTACCTCATGGAGGTTGCTAGCAAGGAGAGAATCCTAGATCTAAGTTGTTTCCGAGCTCCAATGTCTTCCCACCACCTTTTTCTTCTTCTTCATGAATATCACCAAAATACAAAGATGAGCTTAAGATGCACTCTTCTCACTTAGGGTTAACTAAACGGACGTTTTCTCAGGTGGAGGCTGATGTGGGAATGTGAAATGAGGAGATAATCATGATTATAAATGGACCAAACCCTAAAAATTAGGGTTTGGGGATCCTTCACGTATGCCCTGCATAGGCGGTGTACGCTTAGTGTATTAAGGTTCCCCCAGTACACCCAGCGTACACAACGTACGCATAGCATACTAACTCTTTGGCCAAAATCACCAAAATGCCACCACTACTAGAAAAACTACCTTTAATGACACGCAATGCATGTCATAAAAGTGACAGATCACATTAAATTGCATGTCAAGGAAGCTCATGTATAAAAGGAAGACGACACACATTTGTGTGTCGTAACCTTACAAAGCGCATTTATGACGTGCTCTTATGAAATACAATGTGTGTCAAGGAAGACCCTGTCATAAAGAAGATGCAACGCATTTGCATGTCGTAACCTTACGACTCGCATTGCATATCATTAAACCCCCTGTAATAAAAAAAAGACGACACACATTTTTGCGTGCCATAATTTTAAATGTTTTAAAAATTATATATTTTGATAGATTTAGTAATTTTAAAATTAAATAACACATTAGAAGTCTCATAATACAAAATAAAATACAATAAATGAGAAAGATAATTCATTGCATTGGTATGTCAAATACAAATAATCATTCCAATAGTAAGTAAATGTAATACATTGTTAATATTACATATTATTTGTATCGAAAAACAAAACATGTATATTTAAAAGGAACTCGTGAGTAATTTCTCCTTTGACAATCTCCATGGAGCTTTAAACCTTTCAACCTCACCACTTGAAGATGCGTCAACCAGTGTCAACTCTTTTTCTACAAGATTTTACCTAACTCATCCCACACATTCATGCCCAGATTATGATACTTGTGGCCATTGCATTCTAAAAAAACCTTGTCATTAAAAAGAATTGAGTTAAAGCTTAAATAAGTTAGAATGTTTGATGGAAGAGATAAAGGCTGTCGAGGGTCAACATTATGTTGATCAAGATCTGTTTACTTATACGGTTCTTTACAACCCGGACAAATCCCATCACTCATTTTCACAACACTAATGTAACAATCTCTACAAATACTGAAATAACATTCAAAATATTGAATAGGAATATGGGTCCCAAAATCATCATTATTTTCATTGAAAATGTATCAAGTAATAAAACTAGGTAAACCATTAAATAACCATCATGAGTCACCTCACTAGTATATTTTAATAGAGTTCCAAATAACAACAAAAAAATCTTCAAGTGCGGTATCATCATGGCAATCTACTAAAGAATGAATTTCATTAATGTCATCATATAATTTCTAGATATTAAATCAAAAAATCAATTAAAGCTCATTTCTAGTAATTAGTATTAGGAGTTCAAGAACTCATTCATGTACTACCATGTTACTTTATTGATAGAGAGAACTTAAACCTACCCAAATCAATTAGTGACAGTAGAAAGCATCCAAAAGTCCTTCCTTCTCACCTACCAAAATCAAAACTTGCCAAACATAAGTAACAAATTCAACTGATTTTCTTATTTTTTTTTAATTAAATGGTAATAAATACCGTAAATGGCTCCAAGTCATATCTATATAATGAATGCCCATGTTTAAATATTTTATGACATTCATGGTTTCGAGGTTCAACTACTTCCGTCTCCAACATTTTCCATCTTTCATAAAAAGGTTTGCGCATCAAATCCAAAATATAAAACACCACAAGATTAAAACTTAAAACCACAAAATTAAGGTTTCACATATTATAAAACTTTACCGCAATCACAGAAATTTGATTAATTGCCATCAAATCATAGTACAAATAACGTCTTTCTTGTTTGCGAGTGTCTGACATCATCTCCCCATCAAGCAATGTGAAGTGGTGAACCTTCTTAGCTAAATCCTTGTAAAAAAATCACATTTTTAAGTCACATCACAAACTCATTAAAATAAATAAATAATTATAATAATAACAAACTTGGTGTAAACATACTTCGTTATTCAGTTTCTTCGCAAACTTGGCTTGTTGTATCAATTTCGTAAGCAGAGTCATTATGTCGATCCAACAAGCTAGATCAGATGGGTGAATATTTGGAATCACGGAAGTTGGTTATGGGAAACATGTCAATGTGTTAAAAGTTGTACAAGAAAAATCTAAAAAGCAGGAGGAGCAACTTAACTCTCAGATTAGATCTCTTCTCATGGCTGCTGGAACTTCTCTTTTTGTAGCCAATAGAAGCTTGCAGGTAGTAATTCATCTTTTTCCTTTTTATTATTTTCACCGTTTTCCTCAAAATCAAAAAGGATTTCTCTCTTTTTTGGTCAACCAGGAAGCAAATAATTCACTGAATGGAGAAAAAGGGTATGTTTGTCTACAAAATTTGCAGAACTTGCTAAGAGTGAGGCAACAATTCATGGTGTCACAAATCACATTGCTTTATCCTGTGAAAGTTGTGAGTGGACATACCTGTGAACACGAACTTGAATTATTTTCCAGAAGTAGTAAATCAGGTAATGAAAATATGAAATGATTATTTATGTTTTTCACCTTTGATTAAGTTTGTTTCCGTTGAACTTATCAAAGTGCTTATTAGAGATGCAAACAATTTTACATATTTACCCTTACATTAACCTTACAACAAATCCTTGAAGGTTCTTTGTGACAAAGATTCCATCCTTCATTTTCTTAAAAAAAATAAATAATAATAAGTAGGAACACACCTTTATTGGAGATTAACATACACATGGTGATTGTATTCTTGTTTAATAATCGACTAATAATCACTTATAGGTGGGTTTGTAGAAGCAGATAAAGAAAAACATCTAGAACATAGAAGTAAAATGGAGAGTGAAAAATTGTGTCTATTCAAAATACTTATATTTAATGGGAGCAAAATATTTATCAGTTTGGGAAACAACAAAGTATGAGAGCCTATCGTTTCTTCTATTTCCAGATATCTTGGGCCTGTTACTTTCCCCTGCACCATCAAACACAAGATTGCTTTAGTATTTTGCTCCAAATCAGGGGAAATAAGAGCAAAGCAAATTAATCGAAGGTGACCTTAACAAGAGATCCAGACATTATCTGTTTTTTTTTTTCTTTCCTATTATTAGATAGATAAACTTTCACAAACCTCTATATAAAAAAACTAGACAAATCTCGAGAGTACTTCAAAAATTCTGAAGCGATAATCATTTTTATTTCGGTAGGGAGGAGTAGGTTCATGTCGGTACCAACCAGTATGATGTACCATATAGTGCAGTTCATTTTCGTTTCACCCAATTCAAAAACACATTTACATATCTAGATTCCAGAAATATTAGTTGTACATATTCAAATTTGAAACCCAATTTATAACATACAAATACATTAAGTTTATATTTTAAAAATAGGGACAAAATAGATTTTGAAAAAAAAAAAACAGATGAAGAGTAGAAGTGTAGAAATAGAATAGAAATTGATTATGAAATTTGAAATACTTAACAAGGTATTTATACATGTTCATGGCTTAAATGTGAAATTTGTTGTTGTAATGGATACCGTACCTTAATTAAATGTATTAAATTGAGAGATAAAACAATCATATATGCTAATAAATTAAAATTTTGTAAATAAATTAGTTGTTGATGACAAATTATACCCAGGATCCATATTGATAAGATCACATGGCTCGATATTAATTGCATAATTAGGACCAATCATCATATCACTTGTTTCCCTTTCATCACATGCTTTGTTGCGATGATCTCCACAAACCCACAAAAATTAATATGCCAAACCCTTAAAAGTTCAAGAGTACATCTCACAGCTTCAAATTCATAAAAAGGGACAAAAGGAATTCACATCCATACGAAAAATTTTGAGATTCACTTGAAGTCGTACAAAATTTTAAAACACCAAAAACCTAATGGATCGAATCTCTTAGGAATCAATAATATAATTCAAAAGCAAATAATATCAGGTAAATAATGTGATCTTTATCGATAACATCCAAGACCCATCAGAACCCAAGTAGAAAATATGATCACAATTCGAAAAAAAATATGAATCTTAAAACAACTAGATCAGATAAAGGGATTGCTTACCAGTGAACAACATGAATAATCTCCATCAATGATTGAACTCATTCAATCGATTTGAAAGCCAACCCTTTACCAAATCGATTGAAGACGTCATATTGAAGGGTGTTTATAACTAAAATCTATGAGATTGATAATTTTAGTAAGCTAAGTAAACAGATGATGGAGTGTTGACATAGGGAAATATGGATTCGAGCCCTAGAAGCTGAGAAGTAGACGCATCTATGTAACAAGGCTTAGGTCGCCGAAAAGGAGAAAAGCCCTAGTTCTTCCAAAGTATGGGAGGACGCATCCATGTAACAAGGCTTAGGTCGCCGAAAAGGAGAAGCGAGCAAGAGATCACTAGATGTGAGGTTACCGACATGGTAAGGTTGCCGGCAAGGTGAGTCGAGGTGGTCGGGTGAGATTGTCGATTGTTGTAGATGCAGAGAGCACCAAGAGCGTTAGTTCTTGAAAAAAAACCCCTAGATGGAATGGTCACTGTGATTTTGGGGAATTTAGTACATGCTCGATCCGTGTTCGAAAAAATTATAAGGCGGCATCGATCTACACGACATCGATTTAAGATAGCTGCCCTCCGTGTTTTAAATATTTTTTTGTTGGGCGCCAATCTTAGGGTACAAACAAATGCGTGTCCTCTATACTTCATATTTTGGAAAAATGACATTACGTTTAGGACACACAAGAAATGCGTATCGTAAATCAGTGCGTATCATTATTTGCATGTCATTAAAGGGTTTTTTCTAGTAGTGTACTATGGGTCGTTCTTGCAATCTTTCTCAGGTACAAGGGTCAAAATGCAATATTCCTTCATACATAGGGTTAAATTTGAAAATACCTCATCATCGGGATGTTACAATTTATCATACTATATATACATATTAAAGATAATGAATTTATTTCGACCAACGAAGTATGTTAGTTTGTCATTTACAAGAAATTTATTCCAATGCATAAATATGTATTGATTTTCTCAAATACATGTGGAATATTTTTATAAATGCACTTATAATATTTATTTAAAAATGCGTTATTAATATAATCTTATTTATTTAATAATATTTTCAATAGATTCATAGATAATTCAATTTTATTATATACAAACAATTTATTTTATTATAAATTTCTGATAACATAATTTATAATATTATTGTAATAAGAAAAATAGATTATTTGTTTATTGAAAGTAGAAATGTTTTTATTTGACAGTCTATCTAAGTTAAAACATATAAGAACGAAATACACTATTAATATATCTTTTCAGATAAAATATAAATATAGTAGGAGTTGAAACAGTATATAACTAATTTTTTAGTTTATTTTTAAGGTTAAAACTGGAGGTGGTTAAAGATGGTCTAAGATTATTAGAGTTCAAGTTGGCAATTAAGTTGATTGGATTCACCAATAATTGGTGGGGAATGGATCTCGTGAGTTGATATAGACGGCCTTCTTGTTGCTAGGGTTGATTCCGATGGAGTTTACGAAGTAATTAGGGGAAAACGTAATTTAATTAGTTGATAGTGGAATGTCCGATCAGGACAGAATAGAAAAAAACAGGACCACACACTATTCAGTCTTTTTCTGCTAATAATTATATCATCCAATCCCTCTTCTTTTATTATTTTGTCTCTTCATTCACACGATGCTCTTCCTTGAAGACTTCATGGATCCTGCATAATGTTGCTAAGTAATTTCCTCTATATGTTGACGTCTGGTTCTTTATATCTGATCCTATATTATAATATTATCACAAAAACTTTCTTATAGACCTAGGTAACTTGCCAAAGGTATGGCTGATAGATTGTTGTTATTAACTTCAGTACAATCAGGTCGCCAATTTTCTCTTGCAGAGATTCAATCCGCAACCAATGACTTCGATGATGAACTGGTCATTGGACACGGAGGGTTTGGGAAGGTGTACAAAGCTTGTATTTCTATCAAGAAACTAGTCATATTGTGGCCATCAAACGGTTGGATTCTAAATCCAATCAGGGGGCACCTGAGTTCAGGGCTGAAATCGAGATGCTTTCAAAGCTACGCCACTGTAACTTGGTGTCTCTCATTGGTTATTGTGATGATAACAATGAGATGATTTTAGTTTATGCGTATATGCCTAATGGAACCCTCTACCATCATCTACACAAAGCTGAGACTCCTTTAAATTGGATGCAAAGACTCCAGATAGCCATAGGTGCTGCCCGGGGGTTGGACTATCTTCACACAGGTTTTGGCACCCAACACGGAGTCATTCATCGTGATGTGAAGACTTCAAACATTCTTTTGGATAACAACTTGGAAGCTATGATTTCGGATTTTGGGCTGTCTAAAATAAGCCCAACCAACCAATCATCCTCATATATTGATGCAAGTGTTAAAGGCACATTCGGGTATCTAGATCCAGAGTATTTCTATACAAGAAAGCTGACAAGGAAAACAGATGTGTATGCATTTGGGGTTGTATTGTTTGAATTGCTATCAGGGAGGCTTCCTGTAGGTGAAGGCAATGCTGAGGAGCATATCAGTTTGGTAAGATGGGCTCAAAAGTTTGTGAAAGAAGGGAAATTTGATCAAATGGTTGATTCTACTATCCGGGGGAAAGTTTTTTCCAAATGTTTACGAAGGTTTGCAAAAATTGCATATCGTTGTTTGCTTAGTGTTCTAAAAGAACGACCTACTATGGCCGAGGTTGTGGTCACACTTCAGGATTTACTAGAACTACAGCGGAGACATGACAATTCTGCTGAGGCACCAGGCATAACAACATTCACTTGGAAGATTCATAAGTTTCTGGCTTCCACAACTAAACAAAACTCGGGTATACCCAAACTTCTCATTGATATTATATGTGCACGTTTGTGTTTGTAGTAGTAATCTTTGATAATAACTATTTTGCACTTGTATAGCTGAAATATGACATCTTAGAATACCCAAATATAACTTTAATTTGTTCATCAACATTTAGGTTCCTTTAAACTTAGTCGAACGATGCTGCTTTGTCAAATAAGAACACAATTAATGACTCCCATTGAAAGATATGGAAGCAAGTTTTATTTTTCACTTCTGACCTTGTAGGTAACTATTTGTAACTCTGTTACCATTTGACCTTTTTTTTCTGTTTTCTAAGACCGAAATGGCACAAGTTCATCAAAGAGCCTTGAAATGAACTTGAATCAATGCTCTTCAACTAACAAGGATGGCAGCGATCAGGTTGGAGTACCTTGTCAACATGAGGAATTAGTGGTCACAGATCTAAAACAGTTCCGATATTTGGATTTAAGACGTGCTACGAAGAACTTTCGAAATGACACAAACATGAAGGGTACGTGTCTCATGCAGGTTTACAAAGGTTGGATCAATGAAACAACATATTCCCCTTCTAAAGCTAATACCGGATTACCAATTTCAGTTAAGATAGTAGACCAGAGAATTTACCACCCAAATCTTGCATGGGTTAGCAATCTTGAAGATTACCCTTTCTATTTACTTCCTTTTGAATACGAATCATATTATATCATTTCATATACATGTTTCATTGAACTCAGCATCATTGTGAAATGTGATCACTTTTGAATGCAGTCTGAGTTGGATTTGGAAATGTTGAAAGAATTTCGTCATCCCAACCTTCAAAAGCTCATAGGATATTGCTTCAAAGACAAAATACTCCTCCTTGTGTATGAATTCATGCCTAAGGGAAACTTTGAGGATCTCCTATATACCGGCAAGTAACACAAATAAGTCCATGCATAACGCAAATCTAAAAATACTGCAAATTTAATTAATTTTTTTCATCAGTTGTAGGAACGCTATTTACACTTCCGTTGGTTGCAAAGGTGAAAATAGCAGTAGGAATTGCTCGGGGGATTGTTTTTTTGCACAAGTCACAAAATCTACTAGGGGGACGTGTTTTAGGTGAGTCTCGGCTTCACAGAGAGAAGATATTGCTGGATGAGGTATAGTTGAGCTCTTTCATTTTTCGCATTGGATATCCATGACCAATTATGTTTTGCTGTATTCCTTTATAATGAATCCCATACACAAAAAGTACATATGGGAATATGTTGTCTTATTTGTGTCTTATAGTTGATAACAATCGATGTTTTGATTAAATGTCTTGATTTGCAACGCATTTATATATAGGTGTGCTATTCATGGAACTTAGGAAAAGCTCTCTGAGTGATTACTTACCTTTCTTGAATTGAATAACATATTTCAGTGCTAAGCAATTCTCTCAATTAAACTTGAATACTCGTTTTCCTAGTTTTATCTCTCTCCATTTGATATAAATTTCAAGGTTGTCAATGTCCCCATCCTAATGGATCCTACCTTTTCAAAACAGGCCGGATCCTATTTGGATCGAGCTTGACAAGCCTAATCGTATTTGGATCGAGCTGGGCATAAGATCATATTTAATTAGGATCGTGGGATTGGGATCTGATCCGATTGTACCATATTATCAAAATCTGAATAGTCATTGTACCTGATATATTTACCTTCTACTTATTCTATTTATTTCACTTTTTTGAAATGTAAAGGACTAAAGGGTTAAGGTAAAAAATATACACAATTTTAAGCCACCAAAGACTCTAGTGACACCCTCAAAAAGCAAATGAAGAGTCAATAAGAACATTCTCAAGAACAGAATCACCAAACAACTCAAAAAATTCAAACTTTAGTCACAAGTTGTTTTGTACATGTCCTTGCTCATTTCTTGATCCTCATTTTGATATAAAACTCGATAATTCGTTATCTTGTTTAATTTCTTATAAAACTCAGCTTGTTTTGTACATTTCCATGTTCTGTATCCTTTATGTATTTCTGTGTTCTGATTTCTTCCTACTGTCACCATCTCCACATGAGTAATTAATGTACATAGATTATGATTCCATGGATATATTTGACTATTGATATGATCTTAGGATTTGGATCTGATCTTACAATCACGATCTTCAAAATCCAAAAGGAATCCTACTCGGAACCGATCTTGACAAACGTTATAAATTTGCAGGATTTCACCGTAAAGCTTGCAAATTATGATGTTACTAAGCTAGTGTATGGTGACTATGCTTGTACAATAACATCTTATGGATTTCATAGTGGCAAAAATTATCCAGGGTTTAGTAAGTTACTTTAACATATCTCCTATACATACCTTCCCTCTTTGGCTTAAAATCTCATCTTTTTTACCAGTTTTTGCTAAAAGTCAAAAATATCTCAAATTTTCAGAAAATTTCGAATGTTTTTGTCTTTGTTTAATTTTTTTTGTGTATGATGGACCCCGTTGATTTTCGTTCTAGCTCCGTAACGGCCCGTCCATATATTGTGTTCTGATTGTGGTTATGCAATTTCGTACATCTGAACAACGAATATTTTTTCAGAGCGCGGTGAACCACAAAGCCATTTCTTGGGCTTTACAATGGCATTCATAGAGGTGATAACAGGGAAAAGAATCTCTAATGGAACAGAATTCCAAAAGATGGATGATTTGTTTATGAAATATGGAAAAATGTCTTTGGTTCATATTGCCCGATCATGTTTTGACATCTGCAATGAGGTGGATTCAGATCAAATATGCTAAAAATCTTGGAGCAATATATTCCACAGAACAAGGAGTTCGCAAAAGAACTTTTAAGAGCCCGTTATTGTGATAACTGGCGTTAGCCGGAAAATTCGTAAGTATCTTGTTGTCATGACTAAGCAAAACGCTGGTTTACACAAACCTTTCATTAGTGTTATATGTGCATATTTCTGTCTTCATATATAGTTATACCAGATAATAATCAACTATTTACCACAGCTAAAACTAATACTTCATAGGGAACCAGACATAGCTCTAATTGGGCACATGGCGGAGTCAGGACCAAAGTAAAGGGGTATCCCAATTTTATATTTAGGGTAATCCAAAAAAAAAATTTGGGGTACTTGGCTTTCCCCGGTTCCGTTTCGGTTTTAAATCCAAACCTTAATTGAATCCTTAGTTAACCTCAAGTCTTCTTATATAAACATGAAGTTGAAGTATATTTTGTTACTTGAATCTATATGAGATTCAAAGTAGACATCAAATGAAGTATGAGGATAGCAGGCTTATATAATAGACAAAAATGTTTGAGTTTACATATGTTTGGCGATATCAGATAGAATAGCTAGGAAAATTAAAAAAAAATAGACAAGGATATGTAAGTAGAATGAATTGAACCTGAGAGCTTTACTTCAATAAACCAACACTTTAACCGGTAATACTACTATTTGTTTTGTGTTATAACTAAAGGGATGCGTATATATACATTATATCAAAAAAATTAAAAGATTCGTAAACAAAAATTACACTACCGAAATTTTTTTGAGGGGTATCTCAGGCTACCCCGGGATCCCCTTGGATCCGCCTATGATTGGGCATTTTTTGGTTTCTATTTTCTAAATTAAAAAATATGTGTTTTCTAGTTATGTTCAACAATGTTTAGGTTTCTATATAATAATGTTATGGATTTCTTGTCTTTTTCCTGTATCTAAGTCAAGCGATGTTGCATTGTTAAATAAGAATGAAATTTTTATATCCCATGTATAGACATAGGATCAATTTTCTTTTTCACTTCCAATCCTGTGGGTAATTTTTTTTGTTGACTCTGTTTGCTTTTGACTTTTTTTTTACGTTCCCTTTTTAAGGCCAGAATGGCACAAGTACATGAATGAGCTCTGGTGAAATGCATGGTAAGCATGGGAAATCGATCATTACACATCTCAAGTGTTTCACATATGATGAACTCAGACAATATTCTACATTCGAAGAACTTTCGAAATGACAAATGCAATGCGGAAGTTTATAGAGGATGTATGTGTTCTGAAGCTAATAGGATTTGCCAATTGCATTTAAGAGACATGACTACTAAAAACATGCAAACCAAGTAAAGTATCAGTTGTATAAGCATGACCTAGGGTCACACTTTTTCAGAAACATCCATGCCACACTTTCGATTATTTGAGTGGCTAAAGTTCACTAGTGAAAATATCGCCTAGTCTTAGCCACAAGTTATTTACAATACATGTGACAATTTTATATTTTTCGAAAGCCTTTGCCTCGGTTTTTTGATGAAAAAAACTTGACAATTACGAGCCCCGGTCGAAAAGTATGGCCAAATGTGAAGAAATGCCATGGTATTTGTTTGATTTTTGGAATATGATTGTCATTGTTTTGTCTAAATCATAGACGTAAATTACCCACATGAATGTGATGTGGCTACACTACAAGAAAAATCATTTTTAGTGACAACCTGGTCACTAACAACATCGTTTACTCACCACATATTAAGTAGTTACTAAATTTGTCATGCTAAAAATCTTGTGACCAATTCTATGATGGTTGTCACGCACCGATCATTAAACCATATAATATATATATATATATATATATATATATATATATATATATATATATATATATATATATAATATCATACAAGCATTAGTGACTAAAATTAACTGTCACTGCATTAGAGGTCTGTGTGACCAAAAATAATGGTCACTGTGTTGGAAGCTTAGTGACCATAACTAGTGATCACTATGTACTATTTGTTATTAAAACACGCCTAAACGTCACATGGGAACACTATGACAACAAATTGGTGGTCACTAATTAACAAAATGAAAGAAAAGTAAGGACCATAAAGTGGTGATCACAAGTAATCATTGTTTTGAAAACGGGATTGAACCAGCAAGTTCAAACGGGAACCGGTGAGGAATCTAGTTTAATTAATCTCAAAAACCACCTATTATGAGAACCAGGAAAAACCGCCAGTTAAGTAAAAACCTGTCAAAACCGTTGTGTTTCAACCAGTCAATACCGGATTAAAAATTTTAAATTGCTAAAAATCTTTGGCCATCTCATGTAGAAATGCAAATTTAAGTCACTATGAGCCACATTTGTTTTGTAGTGAGCCCATTTCCAGTCATAGCGTGGAAGCCGTTTAAATAATAAAGGTGCAGACCCATATTTTCTTCACTTGGTCGATGTGGGATTAGAATGCTTTTCATTCTTCCTTCACTATTTATTACTTCTACTATTATAGAACTTTTCTTTCTCTTTTCAATTTTTGAGTCAATCATTCTTTATCAAAAAAAACTTAAAATATCTAAATTCATAACATAACATTGTGAATGTTAAATAGATTTTTCGGATTCACCGTGTGAATTTAGATTCACATTGTGAATTTGATGAAAAAAAATCGAATTTCATATCATTGGAAAAATGATAAAAAGTTATAAATTTATGTATTTTTTTTTCTTTTTAATAAAAAATTAGTTCTAAATGTTGAAGAAAAGATTGGTTCCTTGGTTAATTATGGTTTTCTATTGAAACTCACCATATATATATATATATATATATATATATATATATATATATATATATATATATATATATATATATATATAGATACTGTTTTTCCGGTTTTTAAGACCGATCCAACCGGTTAACCAGATGAACCATTGACCCAATAAGACAGCTAGTTCGATTTTCGATCCGATTTTCAAAACATTGCAACCAATAAGCTCAATCTAAATATCTTAAATATATTTATTGTATTTTGGTAGTAGATGTAAAAGAAAATGAAAGGAAATTTATTTTTTGGTATAGGACCAAATGAGGAAAAAGTTACAAAGCTTAAGGGTTATTTGTGGTTAGTTATATTAAATTAAAAAATAAAAGAAAAGTAAAAAGAACGCAACCCTTGTCTGGAGATATTCACGCCTGACAATTCTCGACACGACACGAAATAAACGGGTTTGGGTCGATTTTTTCAACCCGTCAACCCGCAAACTCTTTTATTAAACAGATCATATATGAGTTTCTTAAAAAATATACGGGTTGACCCGCCAACACGTTAAGAATTTTAATAAAAAAAAATTATATATTTTTTATTAAAACATAACAGTTTATACACTAGGATAGGATGTCATTGACCCTTTAACCTGTGCAACACATTTTTCGTCTGGCTTTTGTATTAATGTTTTAGTTTGAACATGTTTTAATGAATATTTTTAATTTTCAATTGGATGTTTAAGACTTAAGTGTCTAAAATTTGGATATTTTTGTAGCAATAGTTTATTCATGTTTAATTATCAATTTTATTTATGGAATCTAACCCACGAACCCAAATCTAACCCACGAACCTGCTAACCCATATAAATAAGTGGGTTGACCGGTCATATATAGGTTTATGTTCCAAACATGCTAACCCGCGACCCGTCAACCTGTATAGTTAAATGGATCATGTTCAGGTTGATGTATTTTGACCCGACAACCCGCAACCGGCCAATCCGAACACGACAGGATTTTGTCGGGCCAATATTCACGTCGGGGAGAGGCAAAAACACACCATGTGTGTAGTAGTAGATTAGAAAGAACGAGAGGTAGTTAGAAAATAGAGGATTCGTGTGATCGTCTGTGTATTGTGTATTCAATCGCCAATCACAAACGCAAGGAAAAGGGAGGTCGAGACTGATGAGAGAGAAACAGAGAGATATCAAGGAGGGAAGCTGAAGGCTAATGCTAATTGGAGGTAGTGACGGTGTCCAGCCTTAGTCAGCCTCCTAAACGTTCTAATTTGCTTAACTCATGAGGTAATTACAAACCTTAGTTCTACCGATATTTCATTTCAATTGAATGATTCTACTTTATCATATTTTTTTTTACTTCAGATTTTTTGTATACCGAGAGAAAACTTAGGTACATTGGTGGTGAAACATGGATTTTGAGTGTCCCAAGAGACATTACATTCAAAGAACTTATGGCAAGGATGAAAGAATTGTTAAAAGGGTCGACATTTTTAAAATATAAACAACCTGATGAAGATCTTGATGCTCAGGTTTAAATAGTGAATGATGATGATGTGAAAAATATGATGGAGGAATATGAAAAGTTAAGTTCATGGGATGGATTTACTAGGCTTTTGACTTTTTTTCTGTCCCTTTTTTAAGGCCAGAGTGGCACAAGTACATGAAAGATCTCTGGTGAAATGCCTTGTAAGCATGGGTAATTGGTCATTACACATCTCAAGTGTTTCACATATGATGAACTCAGACAATATTCTACATATGAAGAACTTTCTAAATGACAAATGTTTGAGTGACAAGCGTGATGCGGAAGTTTACAGAGGCTGTATAGCAGTTAAGAACTATTTTGTATAAGACGATAGGTACACATATGGTTACATACCCCCATTATTTATGTGTCTAAATCATAGACCTAAATTAGCCACATGAATATGATGTGGCTACACTACAAGAAAAATCCTTTTTTAGTGATGACCTGGTCGCTAACAACATCATTTAGTCACACCACATATTAAGTTGTCACTAAAATTTGGTATTGTTAAAAAATTTATGACCAATTCTATGATGGTTGTCCCTCATTGATCACTAAACCATATAATAAAAGTTAAAAATATATTTTCTAATATCATACAAGCAGTAACTAAAATTAATTGTCATTGCATTAGAGACCCGGTGACCAAAAATAATGGTCAATGTATTGGAAACTTAGTGACCAAAACTAGTGGTCATTATGTGTTGTTTGTTATTAAAACACGCCTAAACGTCACATGGGAACACTATCACTACTACAAATAGGCAAATAAGACTCGTTTAATAGGACCCGGTTTCGGAAAAAACCGGGTTATATTATGCAAAAACCGCGTCTGATACAGGAGAGAACCATATGACCCGGCTGGAAGAAAAAAACGGGTTTCATTTCAGAATCAAATATGCTAAAAATCTTGGAGCAATATATTCCACAGCACAAGGAATTCGCAACAGAACTATTCAGAGCCTGTTATTGTGATGACTGGCTTCACCCAGAAAATTCGTAAGTATCTTGTTGCCATGACTAAGCAAAACGCTGGTTTACACAAACCTTTCATTAGTGTTATATGTGCATATTTCTGTCTTCACATATAGTTATACCAGATAATTGGACAACCTCTTTTTTGGTTTCTAAATTAACTAATCAGTTTTTGTGACAAACCTATAGTAACGAAAAGTGACGACCAAAATTTTGGTCGCTTAATCATTTAGTGACAAATCCTTATATTGTTAGTGACCATATCGTTTTCGTCACTAACTGGCATTTTTTTGTAGTGGCTATGGCCATCAAACGGCTGGATTCTATGTCTAACTAGCTGGGGCAACCTAGTTTAGGGCTGAAATTCATATGCTTTCTAAGTTGAGCATAATATTCATTCATTTGATGTTGCTGATTGGTTTTTGTGATGATAACAAGGAGATGATCCTTGTTTATGATTATATACCCCATGGAACCTTGTACCATCATCTACATAAAATTGATACTCCTTTGATTTGGGTACAACCACTTAAGATAGCCACCGTGCTGGACATGGATTGCCTGCATACTATTGTTGCTGCTCAACATGGAGTGATACATTGCGATGTTAAGAGCTCAAACATTCTTTTGGATGATAATTGGGCAGCAATGATATTAGATTTTGGGTTGTCCAAAATCAGCCCAACCAATCAGTGTCAGGAGGTAGCAATCAGGTAAACGAATACCAATTTTTACCAACAGTGTTGCCTTCACAATATTTGCAATATCATATGACATATCATTATTTGCAGTTGTTACCTCATTTTTAATGTTTTTGTCAATCCTCACTGCATGTTTTGCTGAACAAGACTTTCTCTTCAAGTTACGTACAAAGTTGATAATTGGTTTAACCACCTTATTCATTTCAACGACAACTATGATATTAGCTTTTGGCGCAACTTTGTTCCCGGTATTATTCTTATTCCCATAGTTGTGTTGACCTACCTACCAATTACTCCGTTTGTGACCTTGCGGTTCCCTTTCATCCTAGACTTAATGAGTGCCACATATGGTCGTAGTATTTTTGGTGATAAAAGAAATGAATACAATTGGGATATAGATTTATTGATTTGATTATAAATTTGGAGATTAAAGATTAGAATGATAATGTAAGTTGTGGAATGCATTGTAATATTAGGCTAAATTCATGGAAAATAATCTAGTTATCTCATCATTATGCACCGAAAAGTATATTTTCTTCTTAAGCTTTAATGTTGCTGATATATGTTTTCTACCTTATTTTATCTCCCAATAGTGGCAATGATATCGGTAACCATCAGTTTTTGCTTCGGATCAGATTCTCCCATGTTGTGGGTTGTTCGGTCTTATAAACCCTCACGATTAATATGTTGTTTTTTTCTCATTTTCCATCATTTCTCTCTATTCCGATTGTTAAGTGGGAAAATAAAAATTAGATTAAAAGTTGATTTATAATCTTTAGAGTTGATTTCTAACTTTACATTAATTTACAACCTACACCTTTGCCATGAAGTAACTTAACCCTGTAGTAACTCCCAGCTCTCTCTACAATTTTCATAGTAGTCCCCTCTCAAAAATAGCAATGTACTTTATAAAATATATTGTGTAACCTTTTTAATACTTCTCCTCAAACATGATAGTAATCATTTAATTCTTCACTAAGCAACAATTCCTAGAAATGTGGGTTTTCGCTAAGGTAGCAATGAACTTTGATTTCCTTTATCAAAAATCTCAGTCTCCTAGGATCTTCACTCAATAAACAATCAAACTAGCATATGAAATAATAAAAGTTATTAGAAAATTAAGTTATTTCACAATAAATATTTTAATTAAAACCATGGTATTATTATATGATTGTAGTTTTTTTTCGGATATTAAAATTTATATTTCATTATTAATCTTGGGTTAAAACACATCGATACTTACACCTTGGTATTTAACTTTTGTTTTATTCAATCCATGTACTACATATGTCTAACAACTGGTGACAAATAGAAAAATATATTGTATCATTTTTAGAGAGCATACGAAAGAAAAATAAATATTATAAGAAAATAGCAAGTGACAAAAGGATTTTTTTTTTATTAAGATAGAAAAGTTGAGCCTAATTAAGGAATCTATCCGGTGTTATGGCTGAAAATTAATAAAGCACAAATAAAAACTTTTGCAAGAAATAGCAGGTGAAGCATTCTACTTACAATCTTTTCAACCATGCCATTGTAATTCCAAACGTTTTCTTATTAAGACATTGTACTTTGGAAAACCCAATTATAACATTCTACATATTGTTGAGATTTGAGAGTTAATAAATAAAAAAATGCTTTAAAAGTGTCAGTAGACATATAACCCATTTCAAAGACAAATGATAGCGATTTTTACACAAAAAACACAATTAAATAAAACTGAACATAAAAAGTCAATTATGTTAACAAAACTCAACAGAAGCAAATATCAATGTTTAAAAAAACTAACATCAAATGTTTTGCTAGTTTCCTTTATCTTTATATATTTCTACACCTTTTTTTTAGAAAGGGCTGTTCAATTTGGATTCTACTGTAGGGTTTTCCACACCAAGCCAAAAGTAAATTCATTTTTTGTATCTTCATCGACCTTCATCTTAAGTAAATAGCAGGGAAAAAAAAAGAAATAAATTCAAATCCCTTAAAATAAAGTAAAAATTTATACTTAGCTTCATGTAACTGTGATCAAACCTGCAAGCTGGAAAATAAAAAAGATTAATTATTAATTATCATTTCTTTATCATTAAAAAAAGATGTAACCTTTGTGATGCTATGCCTTTAACCTTCATTGAGAAGATATCTCAAAAGAAGGCTGTCAGTCTAATTAGTGATGAGGAATTTAAAAACCCATATGGTGTTTACAATATTACCTCACAAATGGAGACTTGATTTTCAAGTGGAGACAATCTCAATGGTCGATCCACATATAAAAACATGCACTGTTGACTTCCAACAAATCAAACAACACACAACTTCTTCTTGTCCATTGCTAAGATGGATACAAAAGGAATAGCTACTCCTTGGGAGTAGATCAAGTGTATTTCTTATTCTTTTTCAAATGACTAATAAACACCCTTTTTATTTATGATAGTTATGAAATTTTCATAAAAACATTTATTATCAATAAATAAAATCTCCAACCCATAATACTAATTTTAATTAACAATAAGCTTTTAATTAATAAATGTTTCATTAATTTGTAAACAAATAACCAGTATTTGATCCAATTTAAAAAATAAATAAATAAATAATAATAACGCTTTATTCTCAATTCATTTCTTTATTTTTCTTTTGTAATAAAACAGAGGTTCATGGTACTTTTAGGATATTTGATAAATATAGATTTCATAGTGGAATCGTTTGGTTAACTTTTGTAATTAAAATTCTTTGCTTAAAACGTTATTATAATATATGAGAATTACTTCAGGGGGAGGCAATCTTAAAGTGGATTTTGTGGGCACCACAAATTAAATCCATTTTTCTATATAAGACATGTAAGAGGAGTACGTAACTAATCTGGATTAAAAGAAAAAAAAGATACAAAGATGGAAAGCTCAAGCTGTAATCCACATGTCACACTCGAAGTTAGAGAAGAATACCCATACCCATCACACGTTTATACCCCCAGTTTTGTTACCTTGAAGTTGAGTGGAAGGGATGAGTATGGTATTTGGAAAACACAGATACTATGTCTATTAGAGAGTCATGGTATGCTTGGTTTCATTGATGGAACACTCATAAGCCCCCAAACCAGTAATAATGTTTCTGTGAAGGAGAAGGTGGGTGACCATGAAACTCATCACAGGCTGTGGAGAAGATCAGATGCCCTTGTGAAGGGTGTTGAACACGACTCTTTGTATGGGAAACAACAAGACTTTTATTAAGACACTTAAGAAGACCTTACACTTTGTGAGACTACTACACACTTTGCTTTCTTTGAGGCTTTCTTGGATACTTAGATGTTGGATTGATTTGGAGCAAATGAGCTCCACACCTATTTATAGGTGTTTCCACCTCCTTATAGGAAGTTTCTAGATCTACATACATTCATGACTATTCTAGAACTATCTACCATATTCTATATCAATTATAAGCTTTTATATGTTTCTAGAATGCTCTATAATGTCCTAGATAAGTATAGACCTTCTTGTGCCTTCCATAGTGTTCTAGAATGTTCCATAGCCTCCTAGGATCTTCCATCTCGTTCTAGAGAATTCTAGAATCTTCTAGCATCTTCTAGACTTCTCCATAGTATTCCATAATGTTCTAGAATCTTCCAGATCATTCTAGAACATGCTAACTTCTTCTAGACAATGACAACATTCTATCGGGCTAGTGATGACCTTCAACACTCCCCCTCAGCACTAGCCCCCATTCTTCGTATCATGTTGAGCTGACATCTAAATCTTCACTTTTTCCTTTACTCAGCCCTTTGGTGAATAATTCTGCTATTTGTTTATCAGTCTTGATCTGTCGCATATTGACTTCTTCCTTGAGAACTTTTTCTCTTCCACATGCTTGGTTTTTTCTTACTTGTTGCAGTCGTTGCTTCGTGTATTGTTTTCGTAGTTGACAACAACATTCGTGGTTGCATTTTCTAGCAGCATAATATTGTTCCTGACTTTGTTGAACTATCTTGTGTAGTTTCTTATGCCTCCCTTTGAGAAACTTGTAAGCATGTGAGTTGTCCCTTTTACAAGCCTTGGAAAATTCCCACAATATTAACATGTTATGACGTGATCCCTTATTGATCTGCTCATCTCGTTTAGATGTTGCTCTGTTGAGAAATTCTACTTTGCTCTTACGAATTAATGTGTTTTTCTTCTTTTTCGCCTTATCCAGTTTCTCCATCACATGTTCCATTTTTCGTCTAAGATGAGACTTTTTATGCAACTCTGGTGATGTCATGTTATTATTCTCCTTTGGAGTATCCATCTTCGAATGAACGTCTTCCTCCTTCAAGGTTGTCATAAACTTTGTCTCGCTCTTCTTGATACCTTTGTCGAGTTTCATAGTTGATAGCATTCGGGATCCAATCATATTTCTCTTCAAGGGTACAATGTGAATTATTGAACCCTTAGTGATACGCATGGTATCATCTCTCTCAAATGACCAGGGTCGTACGTTGTCTAGGAAATCCATTCCCAATACCATACGATAGTCATCCATATGCACCACTGTCAAGTCTATGGTGCGTTCCCATTCTGCTATCTTAAGAGGTACTCCATATGCAACACCAATGATAGGCTTGGATAAAGAGTTGATGACTTTCAACCGACCTGGATTTTTGGTGTATTTGATGCCCAACTTCTTAGCTTCATCTTTAGCAAGGAAATTATGGGATGCACCTGTATCTACCAAAGCCTTGGTGAATCCTCCATTTACCCTAGCATCCACGAACATTAGCCTTCCTCGTTTAGTCTTATTCTCTTCTATAGCACATAGTGCCTCAGCATCCCATTCATCCTCTACTTCCTTTTTGGAAGTTACTACATTGCTTTCCACAAACTTTTTCTTTGACCAACAATCCTTGGACATGTGGCCCCACTTTTCACAATTGTTGCAGTTGCCTTCGAACCTCCTCCCCCGAGAACTCTTATTGTCGGTCTTTTGAGATCTCCATGGTTGTGAGGTTCCTTCCTGACTCTTCCCTTTGTCAGCATTTTTGTATCCTTCTTTAGAAGGTAGCTTGAAATTCCTTCGACTTTTACTTGTGTAGAGTGCTTCTTCTTCACTCTTCAGCGTGATGCCTCCCATTTGCTTAGCCATAGCTTCTTGGCTGGCCAACAAATTCTCAAACTCTACAAGTGATGGTTGAGCGGGCCATCCTTGTACAGCAGTAACAAAGCTTCTATATTCCGGCCTCAGTCCATGGATAATGATTCTCTTCATTCGAGCTTCTGCAATGACGGATTGTGGATCTAGTTCAGTAATCTCCCGACATATCGACTTGACCTTGTGGAAATATTGAGCAATCGTCATGTCACGTTGTGAGATTGATAATAGATCGTTCTCCAAAAGTTGTAGTCTCGTATCATTCTTCTTTGAGAAAAGTGTCACAAACGTGTCCCAAGCTTCTTTCGGGGTGTTCTCATCCCGAATATGCTCCAACATCTCTTCTTCAATTGTGGTCTTCAAGGCAAACATTGCTTTGCCTGCTTTGATTTTCCATTTGCGTAAAGCACCATTAACGTCTTCCTCTGGTGGCGTAGTTTCGCTTCCACCAACGACCTCCCATAGATCTTGTCCTTGTAAGTAGGACTTCATACATGTTTCCCACGTTTTGTAGTTGTTGTTGTTGAGTTTCTTGATTCCTCCGATGACTTGGAGATCACCCATCGTGTTGGCAGTACCTCGGTAATACCAAACAAGCTAGTTTTGATACTAAACTTGCAGAGTCACAAACTACTCACGATACAACGAGAATCACTCCTTCTCACTATCAAGAAACCTTGCTCTGATACCAGATTGTTGAACACGACTCTTTGTATGGGAAACAACAAGACTTTTATTAAGACACTTAAGAAGACCTTACACTTTGTGAGACTACTACACACTTTGCTTTCTTTGAGGCTTTCTTGGATACTTAGATGTTGGATTGATTTGGAGCAAATGAGCTCCACACCTATTTATAGGTGTTTCCACCTCCTTATAGGAAGTTTCTAGATCTACATACATTCATGACTATTCTAGAACTATCTACCATATTCTATATCAATTATAAGCTTTTATATGTTTCTAGAATGCTCTATAATGTCCTAGATAAGTATAGACCTTCTTGTGCCTTCCATAGTGTTCTAGAATGTTCCATAGCCTCCTAGGATCTTCCATCTCGTTCTAGAGAATTCTAGAATCTTCTGGCATCTTCTAGACTTCTCCATAGTATTCCATAATGTTCTAGAATCTTCCAGATCATTCTAGAACATGCTAACTTCTTCTAGACAATGACAACATTCTATCGGGCTAGTGAGTGGGTGACCATGAAACTCATCACAGGCTGTGGAGAAGATCAGATGCCCTTGTGAAGGGTTGGATTATTGGTTCTCTCTCCAAACAAACACTCATGTATGTTGCAGAGCGGCTCAAAGAAAAGCTCGATCAAGAGAGAATTGCAACTGATTTCAGTGCAAAAGATGTATGGGATGAACTGCAGGCCATGTATGCTCCTGCTGTTGTTCCACCAGAATTGCCTGCAGTCGTTTTAGGTACAATATTCCCTATATATAGTCTTACAAAAGGAGCATAAAGACACTAATAAAAAAACAAATTCTACCTAAAGACTAGGTAAGTAGATGACTTCTTCAATACCCAATGTTGCACATCAATATGAATCAGTCAAATCCCATTATCCCAACTTTTGTTTATTTGACCTTTAATTAAAATAAACCTAAATAAACTATTAACTTATTAAACTATGTGACAATCAAACTGATTAACCCAACAATTTTCCTTCCTTCTTTGACATCGGTAATGTTTAGATTAGATTAGAGGACATATTTTCAATCTTGTAGTTTATCACCTCCATAACAAATTTATGCAAATTTAGATACACAAGTAGATCGATATAGAGAAGAGGCTCACCGAGAGTTGTATAAGGTTATTTTAGATCGAGAATGGAGTTCGGTTGAAGAAATGTTGGTGGGAAGACATATTACAGTTATAGACAAAATCACCAATAATGGCAACACAGCACTCCATGTAGCAATCAGTACTTCCAAGAAGCTCGAATTACTGGAGAAAATGTTGAGACTCACACCGGAGAACACACAACTAATGAATGTGCGTAATTCAGATGGAAGCACACTACTCCATGTTGCTGCTATCATTGGCAACACTGAAGCCGCTAAGATCCTGGTTGAAAGAAACCCAGATTTGTTGTTGGCCACAGACAACGTGGGTCACACACCACTCGCCATAGCTCTATCCAACATGCATACCGAGACAGCTCGTCATCTGTTGAAACACATCAATACTGAGGAGGTGAAGGATGCTCTTTTTTCAGGCACAAGTGGTGATGAGCTTTTAGTTACTGTTATTTCTTCTAAAGATTTTCGTAAGTGTCTATTGGATTCAAGTTCCAGTATTAATCATGAAACCAACCACTTAATTCATCTGGCTATCTTTGGAATACATGTAGGATTGGCAAATGATCTGGTGGAGCATTACAGGGTATTGCATAGTGATGCTGTGCTGATGGCTATAGCTCAAAATTTCCCAAGCGAACTTAATATGTTGGAATGTATAGGTTTGTTGATTCTTAATTACATATCTTGATTTTACAAGTTTCTTTACCTTGTCAATTAACTATAAGGTCTCTGTTGCACCAATTTTTATCTTAAAGGGGATGGTATAGTAGCTGACACAGTAAATTGGTGGATGGTGACCAGTTTAGTTTCTATTGGAAGATCTCCTCCATCGGCTTCCTGGGCGTTAATAATAATTATCCTACCCTTTTGTGGTAGGTCATGAGTTGATACTTCTTTCCACTACTAATGTATTAGTTCCACATTTCGCAACGGCTATAAATTCTAACAAACGTTCTATCACATAATGCAGGACTTTGTTTGATTTTTAGGTTTTTCCTGAAAATCCTACAGATAATAGGTAAAATGACTAAACAATTATTATCATTGATAACCAAAAAGAATAAGAGAAAGAAAAAGGGATATTTCTTTGTTTGAGATGTTCATTCGCGTCATTGTTGCAGTATGGCGATTCGTTAAAAAGAGAGTTGTAATTCATGGTGATGCTATGACACTATTAGAGGATGCAAATAATTTGGCAAAGGAAAAGAAACACTCCAGCTCTTACCATCACTATTACAAAAATCCGATTTTTGAGGCGACAAGACAAAATTCATATGAGGTTGTACGTGGTATTGTGCATTTATTTCCCAATGCAATTTTGAGTGTGAATGAGGATGGTCACAGCATTATTCAATATGTTGTGATAAATCGCTCAGAAAAGGTTTACAACTTAATTTATCAAATGAGCGAACATAAGATATATATATATATATATATATATATATATATATATATATATATATATATATATATATATATAGAACAATAAAAGACTATTCGGGAGATAACCTTTTGCATTTAGCTGCAAGATTGGCACCTTCCAACAAATTGAATCTTATATCAGGGGCAGCTTTACAAATACAACATGAACTGCTTTGGTTTAAGGTAGGAACCTCTAATCGTTTAAATTCAAATTTTACTGCATACGTAGACTTTTAATGTGAAAAATGGTTATTAAGCATTATTCATATTGTAATCTTTTAGGAAGTTGATGGATTTGTGTGTCCCCTAAGGCATCATTCAAAAGAACTCTAGCGGCAAAACACCACAAATGGTATTTACTCGAGAACACAAAGACTTGGTGATTGAGGGAGAGAAATGGATGAAGTCAACTGTAGAGTCTTACACAATTACAGCTGCATTAATCATCACAATTGCGTTTGCAGCAGCAATTACAGTGCCAGGAGATAGCAATCAGGACAAAGGAATACCAATTTTTACAAACAACACTGCCTTCACAATATTTGCAATATCAGATGCTATATCACTATTTTCAGCTGTTACATCATTGTTAATGTTTTTGTCAATCCTCACTGCACGTTTTGCTGAACAAGACTTTCTCTTCAAGTTACTTACAAAGTTAATTGATAATTGGTTTAACCACCTTGTTCATCTTAACGACAGCTATGATAGTAGCTTTTGGTGCAATGTTGTACTTGGTATTTGGCCAAACAAATTCATGGATTCTTATTCCCATAGATGTGTTAACCTGCCTACCAATTACTTCATTTGTGACCTTGCAGTTCCCTCTTGTCCTAGACTTGATGAGTGCCACATATGGTCGGAGTATTTTTGGTGATAAAAGAAATGTATACAATTGGGATACAAATTTATTGATTTGATTATAAATTTGGAAATTAAAGATTAGAATGATAATGAAGTTGTGGAATGCATTGTATATTAGGATAAATTCATGGAAAATAATCTAGTTATCTCATCATTATGCATCGAAAAATATATTTTCTTCTTAAGCTTTAATGTTGCTAGTATATGTTTTCTACCTTATTTTATCTCCCAATAGTAGCAATGATATCAGCAACCATCAGTTTTTGCTTCGGATCTGATTCTTCCATGTTGCGGGTTATCCAGTCTTATAAACCTCTTGATCAATGTGTTGTTTTTTCTCACGATCAAAGTGGGAAAACAAAAAATTAGATTAAAAGTTGATTTATAATCTTTATAATTGATTTCTAACTTTACATTGATTTACATCCTACACCTTTTTGCCATGAAGTAACTTAACCCTTTAGTAACTCTCGGATCTCTCTATAATATTCATAGTAGTCCCCTCTCAAAAATAGCAATGTACTTTATAAAATATATTGTGTAACCTTTTTAATACTTCTCCTCAAACATGATAGTAATCATGTAATTTTTCCCTAAACAACAATTCCCAGAAATGTGGTTTTTCGCTAAAATCGCAATGAACTTTGATTTCCTTTATCAAAAATTCTCGGTCTCCTAGGATCTTCAGTCAATAAACAATCCAAGTAGCATATGAAATAATAAAAGCTATTAGAAAACTAAGTTATTTCACAATAAATATTTTAATTAAAACAATGGTATTACTATATGATTGTAGTTTTTTTTCGGATATTAAAATTTATATTTCATTAATCTTGACTTAAAACACATTGATACTTACACGATGATATTTAACTTTTGTTTTAATCAATCCATATACTACACAAGTCTCACAATTGGTGACAAATAAAAAAAGATGTTGTGTCATTTTTAGAGAGCATATGAAAGAAAAATAAATATTATAAGAAAATGACAAGTGGTAAAAAGATTTTTATTTATTAAGATAGAAAAGATGAGCTTAATTAACGAATCTATCCATATACCAAACAATACAGGTCTGACTAGTTTGAGAGAAAATTTGGGCCTAGACCCATAAGATTTAATGTGTGTCCGGTGTTATGGCTGAAACTAATACATCAAAAATTAAAAATAAAAATTAAAAATTAAAAATCTTTGCAAGTAGTAGGTGAAGCATTCTGCTTACAATCTTTTCAATCATGCCATTGTAATTCCAAACGTTTTCTTATTAAGGCATTGTACTTTGGAAAACCCAATTATAACATCCTACGTATTGTTGAGATTTGAGAGTTAATGAATAAAAAATGCTTTAAAAGTATCGGTGGACATATAACCCATTTTAAAGACAAATGATAGCAATCTTTACACAAAAAACGCAATTAAATGAAACTTGAACATAAAAAATCAATTATGTTAACAAAAGTCAACAGAAGCAAATATCAAAGTTTAAAAAAACTAATAACATCAAATGTTTTGCTAGTTTCCTTTATCTTTGTATATTTCTACACGTTTTTTTTTGAAAGGGTTGTTCAATTTGGATTCTACTGTATGGTCATACCAAGCCAAAAGTAAAGTCATGTTTTGTATCTTCATCGACCTTCATCGTAAGTAAATAACAGGAAAAAAAATAATAAACTCAAATCCCTAAAATAAAGTAAAAATTTATACTAAGCTTCATGTAACTGTGATCTAACCTGCAAGGTGGAAAACAAAAAAGATTAATGTAACGCCCCGATTCTCAAGTATTAATTTATGGTTTTAATTTTCATAATTCAAGGTCTACTCGACAAGTTGGATGTCTGACTCGTCGAGTAGCAGCGGGTTGGGCCACGTGTTTAAGTGTCCTACTCCTCGAGTCCAAGATAGGATTCGACGAGTAGGATTTGGAGGATGAAACCCTAATTTTCAGGGTTTTACACACTATTTAAGGGATCATAAACCTCCTTCAGCCCCCTTGCACCCCCTTGAGAGTCCAACAAACCCTAATCCGTGTGTGTGCTTCGTTCTAGTGTGTTTTAAGTTTTGGAAGGTGGATCCTTGTATGAAGAGCTTGGAGAGCAAATGGCTAGAAGCAAGGAATGTGTGGGGATCTGATATCTACCCCAGTTAGTATCTTTTGGAAAGTATCAAGTTGTTACCTTGACCTCATTTCATTCTAGATCCCATTTGGTTAAAGATTAGGGCATTTCTAGCAAATTATGAAGCTATTCTTGGGTGTGACCTCATATCTGAAGTTGTAACTTCAGATCTGAACTCTCTTTGGTCTCTAAGTCCATAAAGCTCTCAACTTTGGCAAGTATGAACCCCTCCTTAAGTGTAAAACTCCATCGCAAGCTTGGTTTTGTCATTATAAGACTTTAGAGCCTTACATACACGTAAAGTTTGCAACTTTACGTGATAAACATGCCTTGGGAAGCTAGATCTGCAATATGGAACCTTAAGATGGCTTAATAAGCATATGTTTGGATATGGACCGAAGGGACTCGGCGAGTTGGATGGTCAACTCGGCGAGTCCGATGAAGATTGTCGTGGACTCGACGAGTCAGCTAAGGTTTTCCTGACTTTGGATACGCATGCACTCAGTAAGTTATAGGGAAACTCGATGAGTCAGTGGTAGGATTTCACGACTACTCGATTTCTAGAAGGACTCGACGAGTTGGTGACTGCACTCGACGAGTCCGGTCAACATGGACTGTTGACCTTGACCATTGACTTTGACTTTGACCAGGGGTTGACGAGTTGACTTCTGGGGGCATTTTGGGAAAATTGGAAACTTATGAATATGGTTCTATGGTGAATAGAGGTGGTGAAGCTTGTAGCGGTGATCCTAGAGTTTAAGCTTAATCTTTCAAGTCGACAGTAGAGAGGTGAGTTCTCGTCACTATATCAGCAGGGTCTAAGGCACCAATGCCAGCCCTTATCGGATTTTCATCCGGGTTTATTGCATGATATTTTTATTGATTTACATCTTGATAGTTTGATATGTTAGAGATCGGTTAGATTCGTATCCTGGTTATAGGATGGTTACTATGTTAGTGATCGGTTAGATCAGTATCTTGGTTATAGGATGGTTGCCATAATTAGGGATTTGTTAGGTATGCATGTTTAATTGTTTATATGTATGTGCACATGTTTGTTGGTTTGGGGGGAAAGGGTTGAGGTAGGTCTTGCTGTGTGTAGTAGACCAAGACACCCTAGGCGAACCGGGTAGACTACAGGCCCGGGTCGAGCAAATCTAGTTAGATTGAAGACCCAACGAGCGGTCCGGATGGGCTGAAGGCCCCGAGGAGGGTGGTCCAGACGTGTTGAGGGCTAGGAGAGCGGTCTAGATAGACCGAGGACTAGGATTCGGTCCAGTCAGAATGATGGCTCATTATGCATGTTATTCCGTAATTGTTGATATAATATGATTATGGTTATATGAGTTTGGTATTTTGGGGGTAACTCACTAAGCCTTCGAGCTTACAGTTTCAGTTTATTGTTTCAGCGGGTGACCGCGAGAATTCAAATGCGTGACCATACACTTCCTCAATTGATGATCATGATTTCTGGGAACTCTGATGTTTACACTATTTTGAAAACAAATTGTAATAACTGAATGGGTTTAAATGATTTAAAAGTTTTAAATTGGCTCGAATTTTATGGATGTTACAAGTTGGTATCAGAGCTTTGGTTTGAGTGACTTGGAGAAAACACTCGTATGTATCCAGTCTTAAACTGAGGAAAAGATTTTAAAACGATTTCTTAAAATGTTTTCAAAATAATAGAGGAATATGCAAGTCTATGATCAGTCGGAGCTCGCGGATAGATCCCAAAATTCTTTGCGGATTATTTGGTTATTTGATATGTTAGAACAACATGCTAGTACTAGGCTTGGCATCTTCAGGAATTGCATGATAGAATTGCCTGATTGTATGATGCCTAATATCCTAGGGTTTTCCTTATATGAAATTGACATCATTAATGTAGTTGCTTAGTGTATGCATCGCAGTCGTACATAATTAAGATCTTATAGCCTGAGAATATTTGGTTTGGCTTTATTTCATGTTCTTGTCTGATTAAGGGCTTAGGGTAGGACCAGGTATTCAAAAGTCTATAGGGTCCAGAGTTATGTATGGTTAGCATACACAAGTTCTGCAAGGTTGGTGGAAGTTTCATGGATGGATGGGTTGTTTGGGATGAGTCCGCCAGTTACGAGATATTTAGCATTCCTCTAAGAGTGAGGATTGAGCACTCGCTATGATTATGTATATTGATAGGTCATTGTGATGATACTTGAGACAAATATGGGTAGGTGTGGAAGGTAGTATAGGCTCGTACTACTGAAAGTACAGGACCCATACGCGTAGCAAGGAAGTTACAACCCCTAGGGTTTTGGGTTGGGAGTTGGTCCCCTGCCATTATATGGATTATCAGAGATATTTCTGGTGCCTTACCAGAATGGTGGTTACGAGACGTCTTGAGACTGGATCCAGGTTAGGATCGGGAGCTGGCGGCCAGGATGGGCCAGCATATTTAGAGTATCGTGTTAGTGAGATCACCCAGGAGGAGGTGATCAAGATTGTCCGGGGATAGTTTTCGAAGATGTTCGGGTCTATTAAGACCTCCCTGGTTGAGTATTTATATGAGCGTTATGCAACCCTTGGTGAGGCGGCTACCCCAACAGCTACATCAACTGTAACAATGGTAGGGTAGGAGCTGGTCGAGCTTTCCAGTATCGGGACTTGTTCGGGTACATATTCTGATGAGCAGAGGGTTGCAGTTATCTAAGATCAGGGAGATGATCTATAATCATTATATTCCGCGGGTTGAGCGGGGGAGGATAGCACATGAGTTTCTAGATTTGAGTCTCGGGGGTTTACTCGAGGCCGGAATGTGAGTTGCAGGGAGTCCGGAAAGGAGTGATGATTATGTTCAGCTGGGGTTTTGCAGTTGGAAGTGGAATGGTTGATTGATGGATTGGATTGTTGTTTTATAGGGAAAGGATTGTGCCCTTTCAGTTTTTCGAGCTCGAAGGAGTGAGCAGGCTTGTAACCCAGGATCAGGTTGTATTCCAGCTCGAGGTCAGTTGGTTACAGGGGTTGACAACATTAATTCAACGCCGGTGAACGCGGGTGGGTCAACCTGGCATAAGTAGTTGTGAGGTCTAGTTTTCCTTAGATCTCTTGTACTAGGCATTAAGGATTGATTATGCGACCTATTGCACTTTTGGGATTGTAGACTATGTCTTGGGAGTAGTTTGTAGCCCGGTTTGGGGCAGAGATTGTTTCAGCTATTGTAGTTCAATTGTGGTTGTTTGATCTAGTAAGTGAATCAGGGTGCGGACCCTGAAGAGAATGATTCCTAGAGCCAGAGAGTGGGAAACTTGTTTGGAACACCTTTGGAAAAAAGAAGTATTAGGTGGGAGGTCTACGGATAGGGTCCCATAGAAGGGCTATTCAACATTTTCAGGATTCAGTGGTTTTAGCAACTGTTAGTGACTGACAGACTAAAGTGCCAAGGGAAGTAGCTCGTCATCGAGGTGTTAGTTGGAGCATGCATCTTATGGTCTTCAGGAATTGAGTGTGAGGTCATTCAAGCATTAGTGACTATCGGTTTCACTGGGATTCAGGAAGTGTTCATCTATCCCTTAGAAGTGTGTGATCAATTGGGATTGGCTAATGATGGAGCACTAGTGGGAAAGAGTTGGTTGTTGTAACGCCCGCAGATCCGGGCTAGTCAATTTAGAGGCAATAGGGGTCAAAAATGACTTTTCAACAAAAGATTATTTAGAATGAATAGTCTTAACCAAGTTTTAGAATATGTCATAAGGTTTCTGTACATATAAAAAATGCCAAAATCCGAGTTATAACGAAGAAGTTATGGCCCGCCGAAGTTTTACGGCAAAACCGGCACGGCACCGGAAGACGTAAATAGTGAATTTACGATAGAAGACTTTTTAGCCTTAGCAATCTAAACAAAATTCGTAAAATATGTTAAACTAAGAGCGTCGATAAAAAGAACGCCCAAATCTGACTTCGTATGAGGAAGTTATGATTTTTCTAAGATTCGGCTTAGCAGTGTACAGCCCGAAACTCGAATTTCAGTTCGAGTGGTTTTTGGCTTACGTGAAATAAATGAGAGTTGAAGATCTCATTAATAGGAACTCAACGGTAAAAAGACAGACGAAAACGGAGTCCGTATGAAGGAGTTACGAATTCTTCGCGGTCATTTAACAGTCTAAACGCCTCGTACTATTAAATTTAAGATCGGTCGAGAATTAGCCGACGGAGTCAAAATGAAAGTTGTAGATATTATTTTTACCTACGCGTGGATATAAATAACGTCAAAAACAGACGTCGTATGTGAAAATTATGGATTTTAGAAGTCAGAAGTGTGTTGTGCGAAAATGGGTGATGTGGCACAATCTTGGCCATTGCTTTCTCCCCAAGTCTTGCCACTAGATGGTGACATGTGGCACCAAGTTCATCCATTTTCACCCTATAAATACCACATCTCCCACCCTCATTTTCTTCACACCTTTCCCATTCTTTCTTCTCTTTACTCTCTCTCTCTCTCTCTCTAGAACCTCTCTCTAGCCCCGAAATCCCCCGAAAAGCCTAGGGAACCTCCCTAGCACGAGGCGGAAGCCCCAGAGTGCTCGACGGCTCCGAGAAGAAGAGCTTTTCGGCTCGGAAACGCTGCTCCAAGCAAAGCCTGGTTTTCTATAAAACCCGTTGTTTCGTCGAAGGAAATTATTTTAAAGTAAACGAAGCGATGTCCGAGTACCGAGTCACCACCTTCTCAGGTGAGTGCATAGTCCCTTTCATGAACATGATTTTAATACAAGTATTGATTGAAGTATTAATTATATGTTTATGTGCGAGTTAATTGATGTTGCTTGAAATTCGTGTTAAAGAACATACCTGATTATATTTGATAATTTAGGATAAAGAGTAGACCTAAATTAAATATGAGGAATATTGGGTAGTATATTCTTACGAGTTCAAGTGAGTTAAACTCAGAGAATAGAAGTTAGTATATGTCACTTATCCGGGAGTATAGATTAGACATAGTCAATGTCCCTAGTCCGAGAATATGGATTAGGCATAATCATTCGTCGTTAATCCGAGAGTATGGATTAGCTATTGTCCCTAGTCCGAGAGTATGGATTAGGCATAATCATTCATCTTTAATCCGAGAGTATGGATTAGTCATTCGTCCCTAGTCCGAGAGTATGGATTTGGTAAATTCGTTCATTTCTGATCCGAGAGTATGGAGTAGGTAAAACTACTAATCTTAGGTCCGAGAGTATGGATAGCCTCGTTGCGAGGATCGACAGGGTGAGATAAGAGTTGTTTATATATATGTATGGTGAAATTGTATATTTTGTGAATTTTAAACTATATATATGGTATAACATTGTGGGATTGAAATCCCTATGTGCTCACCAGGTTTCCCAACCTGACCCACTCAGTTTATTTATATCACAGGTGTTGATATGAAGTGACATTACACTGAGAGATTTAAAGAGATGTAGACCACTAGTGTGAATAATTGTAAGTTCTGTTTATGCTTATGTTCCTATATTAACGATGACATCCCAAACGTTTTAAAATGAAATAAATACGTTTCTTCGAAAATGTTTTAATAACGTATTTACCATGTTTTTCTGGGAACAAATTCCGCAACCTTTTTATAAAATGAAGTACTCTGATTTTTATAAAGCATAAACAAAATCGGTCTTTTCTGGCCGTGATTTTGGGGATGTCACAGTTGGTATCAGAGCATTAGTTTAAGCGAATTAGGAATATGGATTTATTTCTAGACTTAAACTTAGAATGCTAAGCGATGATTGGGAGGTGTGAGCACTAGCTTATTTTAGGAATTATGCCTAAAATGCTTTTATGTGCTAAATACTTGTGCTTGATATGCTGTTAGTTGTTCGGATCTATGGTCTGTTGCCGACCGGATCTGGAAACCGTATGTGTTTAGGATTCT
This sequence comes from Lactuca saligna, assembly GCF_052625555.1. Classification (NCBI taxonomy): domain Eukaryota; kingdom Viridiplantae; phylum Streptophyta; class Magnoliopsida; order Asterales; family Asteraceae; genus Lactuca; species Lactuca saligna. The sequence continues at coordinate 50,133,267 of NC_136423.1, forward strand.
AAACGTACGACTACGATATTAGAACTAGCATATTGATGTGTGTGAAACAAACTAGTTTTAATCCTACTAACTTAAACGCAAAGACAAACACACGAAAGGCAGTGTACCTATCGATTAGCAGTTTAGTTCAGGTAAGTAGGGTATCGAACACAGGGAACGGTAAACAATTAAAATATATGCTAATATTATCTAAATAAAACAAGTAATAGAAAGGAGGTTTTCTCTAGTTTTGCAAGACTAGAAACTTAAACAATTAACTAAAACTTAAACTAAGAAACTAAGAGCTAAGCAAATAAAAATCAACTAAATTCAATAATAAAGAGGACTTCTGTTTAGGTTCGACTCATTTGTTCCCATGGATGATTTTATGGTAAATATATCGGATTAATTCTTCATTGGTTACCGACTAAAGTGATTAGATTCACATTCGCTATAGCTAATCCTTAGAAAACAGATTAATTCAAGCAATGGCCAGTTGTCTAAATTAATGAATTTCCTAGTTTGTTGATTTGGGTTTAGAAAGACTTGTAATTAGCTAATCAAATTGGTGATTCAATTAACCTCTTGTTGATGGTGTATCACACAAGCTCACACATTAACTTACCTATCTTCAAGTTAATTCTAGTTTCACATTCGTTATTCCTAGACATACAACTATGTGGTCACGTAAATCATATGAAATTAGCAACTAAGAGATGTTCATACAACTAAATTACTGATTTATTAACAGAAGAATAGTTATTGTTAACACATAAGGTTCTTTAACAAGCTTAATAAAACATAATCACCAATTAAAATTAATCCTAATCAAATAATCAATCCATGTTCACAAATTCATCTACCTAAATAGAAGTTATGAGTTTTTAGCTCATCATTACAATGGAAACAAGCACAAAAACGAAATCAATTGATAAAAACATAGTTCAAACAAGAGATTAGGTAAGAGTAAACTTGATTTTGACTTGATTCTCCTTAAAATTGAATGTAGGGTTGATTCCCTTGCTTCCCACGCTCCAACAGCACCTTTAGTCGACAATTGGCCTCCAAGGGTTTATCTCTCTGCTAGGGTATCGATCTGAAAGTCCCTTTATATAGATTTTCACAAAACAGGGGCTACTCGGCGAGTCCATTGACCTACTTGGCGAGTCCATCACTTAAAACCCGTGTACGGCAAGTCAGCGCGTCCAGAATCGCGAAACTTCAGACCAACTCGGCGAGTAAATCGACCCTACTCGCCGAGTACGTTTGGAATCAGCATTTTCTCAAAACACGAAAGTCGTCCGAAATTGTGTCTAGTTTTCAGAACATTTTGAATCTCATCAATCGAAGTTACGGTTCATGAGATATGGCCAAAACACTGACGAGGGGTCAAGCTGTCCAGCAACATCCTTCTTTCTTCAAAATCCAAGATCCATGCGTCCAATCGCTAGTTCCGCTTCATTTTCCTTTCGAGCATGTATTTATTGCTGAAAAATGAAATTCTAAACTAATTAAGCACCTTTTGTTCATTAAATGAGACAAAAACAACATAAAGTATTAAGATAATGCATGAATTTTATAACTAAATACGCCCATATCAAAATACCCCACACTTGACTTTTGCTTGCCCCCAAGCAAAACTGAATTTTAATACACTAATATTACATAAGACAATCCCAATCAAACCCAGCCATTATGCCAAGACCGCAACGCATGCATTTGTGTCTAAAATGTTCCTAATAACCCCCCATACTCCAAATACTCACAATCCTCATAAACATTCGCCCGCTTTTTCCGAACAATGCTCATTTTATGCATCCCTCCGAATCCATCCTCAGAAAACCTCTTAACCTTAAGGTATTTTTGGTTGAGCAACCCAAGCATACATAATCTAGATAATTACAATTTATGATACCACATTGGAGCTCTTTGGAATTCTTCACTTCTTTGACATTTGATCTTTAATTTCTTTGAATTCACCACCTTGTTGTTTGATTTTTGGTATCTTCAACTTTTTAATTTCTTCGGAATTTTCGATCTTCTAATTTCATACTTAACTTTGATGCTCCAAAAACTCTTCAAACTTTTTCTTGTAATTCTCTCTCTCTTTTTAACATGTAACTTACTTTTTTTTCACTCAAAACCCTACATGCTTAAGCAGGGGCGCTCAACTTCAACCTTTATTGGTTAACGATAATAATTTTCCTGGATACATTTCTGGTACACGATGCTAAACCTATTGCATCCTTCAAACTAAGCGAGGTCGTGTTTTTGTCCCATGATTTCACTAGAATAAGGAAGCCACAAATGCACTAGAACGTATATAGGCTCAACTAAACATTTGGGTTTTCATGCAATCATCAAATATAATACTAGCATGATCCCTAATTGCTTTACCAAAATTTTCTAAATTAATCCTAGAAAATTTTATGCAAAACTTTAAAAATTAACTAGTGTAACCAACCAACCCCCTACCCCACACTTAATTTATGCAATGTCCCCATTGCATATCATGCATGATAAAGAACAATAAAAATAAAGAGAGAATTGGAACAAACTCCCCTGGGATAGTAGTGGCGAGGTTGATATCTATTCTCTTCATCTCCATCTTCAATTGACTTTATACATGGGAACAGCTCATCCATGTCTTGGGTGTCAAAATCTCGTGTGGTACAGTCTTTACAAAAGCTCCGAACATAAGGGAAAAACTCTTAGAAATGCTCGGAAAATGATCTTCAAAGAATAGAACCAATGCGCATATCAAATGTCATCAAATCTTCAGCTCAAAATTAAGAAGAATGAGTGACTCATCGAGTAAGTATGTAGACTCGCCGAGTTGAAGCGTAAATGGCAGAAGAATCGTGAATTTTCACATGGACCCGACGAGTCCATAAGATGCACTCGGCGAGTAGACCGCTGTGTGACAAAAATTTTATTCTGCCCAAGTCCGTTTCTGATGTATGGGGGTTATATAAACTAATAATTTCCCTCATTTTTCTTTAGGTAACAAACACTACATAACCCTTCTATCAATTGGACTCATAGCTTAACTCAAAACTTCGTTTCCTCTCTCGCCTAGACTCGATTTCTCGCTTCATCAGCCTTGACTCTAGACCCTCACATGCATCCTTACACTCAAACTGAAAAGATCAAAAACAAAAACCAAGTAATTAAAAAAACATTAAAATAAAAAAAATCCTAAATTATCCTTAAACACTAGAAGTTTAGAAAGAAAAAGAAAAGAAAACTCTAATGACGGGTTGCCTCCCGCAAGCGCTTCTTTTTGTGCGAGTCTTTAGCTGGACTCTCAACTTAATAAACTTCTAATAAATTCGATGCCCATCCATCCATTGCATTAAATATTTTCTTTGGTGGACCAATTTGTAAAATTTGGCTCTTTACTTCTAAAATTGGCCAAACAAGCTCGAATTCATGAAACCCAACAATCTTGACAAAGGTTGGAACCGGTTAGATACTAATCAAAAACGGATCGTGCCTCAGAACTTTCTCCAAAGTTGGAGTCGTCACCCCACGCTTCGAAACACAAAATGTAAATATAGGGGGGCATGTCGTGGTAATAGTCAAACCACAGCTTGGTTCCTGCAATTCAGCTTGTTCTTGTTCTTCATCTGACCCTTCTGCTAGCAATCTTTCCAGCTCCTCTAAGTCTCTTTCTGGATTAAATTCTTCATCTTGTAACTTTAGCTATTGTGACTCAAATTGTTCTTGTGTGTTGGGCAAGATGTTATCTAACCATCTATCAAATTTCTTCAAATCTTCATCCCATCCACACTCCTCATCTTCTTGCTCAATTTCCTGTACTACTTCCTCAAGAAAAGCATCAAAAGCATCGAGATTTGGAAAATACATAATAAATAAAAAATAAAAATAAACTATTAAACTAAATAAAAAAATTAATCAACAAATAAAATAAAAAAATGATAACAATTAGCAAATAAAATTAACTATTTAGAACCGTTCCCCGGCAACGGCGCCAAAAACTTGATGTGTGTGAAACAAACTAGTTTTAATCCTACTAACTTAAACGCAAAGACAAACACACGAAAGGCAGTGTACCTATCGATTAGCAGTTTAGTTCAGGTAAGTAGGGTATCGAACACAGGGAACGGTAAACAATTAAAATAGATGCTAATATTATCTAAATAAAACAAGTAATAGAAAGGAGGTTTTCTCTAGTTTTGCAAGACTAGAAACTTAAACAATTAACTAAAACTTAAACTAAGAAACTAAGAGCTAAGCAAATAAAAATCAACTAAATTCAATAATAAAGAGGACTTCTGTTTAGGTTCGACTCATTTGTTCCCATGGATGATTTTATGGTAAATATATCGGATTAATTCTTCATTGGTTACCGACTAAAGTGATTAGATTCACATTCGCTATAGCTAATCCTTAGAAAACAGATTAATTCAAGCAATGGCCAGTTGTCTAAATTAATGAATTTCCTAGTTTGTTGATTTGGGTTTAGAAAGACTTGTAATTAGCTAATCAAATTGGTGATTCAATTAACCTCTTGTTGATGGTGTATCACACAAGCTCACACATTAACTTACCTATCTTCAAGTTAATTCTAGTTTCACATTCGTTATTCCTAGACATACAACTATGTGGTCACGTAAATCATATGAAATTAGCAACTAAGAGATGTTCATACAACTAAATTACTGATTTATTAACAGAAGAATAGTTATTGTTAACACATAAGGTTCTTTAACAAGCTTAATAAAACATAATCACCAATTAAAATTAATCCTAATCAAATAATCAATCCATGTTCACAAATTCATCTACCTAAATAGAAGTTATGAGTTTTTAGCTCATCATTACAATGGAAACAAGCACAAAAACGAAATCAATTGATAAAAACATAGTTCAAACAAGAGATTAGGTAAGAGTAAACTTGATTTTGACTTGATTCTCCTTAAAATTGAATGTAGGGTTGATTCCCTTGCTTCTCACGCTCCAACAGCACCTTTAGTCGACAATTGGCCTCCAAGGGTTTATCTCTCTGCTAGGGTATCGATCTGAAAGTCCCTTTATATAGATTTTCACAAAACAGGGGCTACTCGGCGAGTCCATCACTTAAAACCCGTGTACGGCAAGTCAGCGCGTCCAGAATCGCGAAACTTCAGACCAACTCGGCGAGTAAATCGACCCTACTCGCCGAGTACGTTTGGAATCAGCATTTTCTCAAAACACGAAAGTCGTCCGAAATTGTGTCTAGTTTTCAGAACATTTTGAATCTCATCAATCGAAGTTACGGTTCATGAGATATGGCCAAAACACTGACGAGGGGTCAAGCTGTCCAGCAACATCCTTCTTTCTTCAAAATCCAAGATCCATGCGTCCAATCGCTAGTTCCGCTTCATTTTCCTTTCGAGCATGTATTTATTGCTAAAAAATGAAATTCTAAACTAATTAAGCACCTTTTGTTCATTAAATGAGACAAAAACAACATAAAGTATTAAGATAATGCATGAATTTTATAACTAAATACGCCCATATCACATATAAACGTTTCGGAGTGATAAGGATGATTTAACCGTCAATCCTAAGTAAAGATCTAGATTCACCTTATTCGGTGTATAGATCAAAATGGCAAGAACCCGTAGCGGAAACATGAATGCAAATGGGAACAGAAACCAACCCCTAGTGATTGAGCAAATACCGGTGATGGAAGCCACCGCTGAGCCAGTCACAATGGCCGGAGTGCAAGCGATGATCCAAGCGATGTTGGATCATCAAATGGAGGAAAGTAGACGTTTGCTCCAGCAAAATAGTGAGGAAGCCACTATTCAGATCGAACAGCCCGAGTTAAACGAAAGGGCATACTGAGGAAGGAAACTACAGTGGGACTGTTGGTCAATTCAACCCACCAATAGTTCGACAAAACAACCAAGATGACGAGGTCGAGAGGAATGGATGCAAGTACAAGGATTTTCTGACTTGAAAGCCATCGACTTTCACTGGAAAGGAGGATCCGATCGGGGTCATGGATTGGATCTCGGAGATGGAGTTAGCCTTCATGACATGCGGTTGTAGAGGGAAGCTACAGACCACATTTGCAGTGCGTCAGTTTCTAGGAGGCGTTGTACGTTGGTGGAATACCTTGGGGAAGACTCTGAGCCCTAATGAGCCTCTGCAACTGACATGGGCAGAATTTCTGGTGCAATTCAAACGAAAGTACTGCTCAACTCAAAACCTGCTTGAGCTAGAGAACCAGTTTCTAACCCTAAAGAAGGGAAGCATGTCAATCGATGAATACACCAACAACTTCACAGAGAAGATGGAGTTCGCCTTGCGTCTTGTTCCGGATGAGCTGAAGAAAATCGACAAGTACGCAAAAGGACTTCCATGGGAGTATGTGGTGCCAGTGCGTCAAGCACCTACTCTAGAGGCAGCTATCTGGGCTGCCAAGTCTGTCGAAGATATGATCAAGGGAAGAGCCTCCAGCAAGATGGAGGTTGGCGAGAAGAGAAAGTTTGAAGGATCTTCAAGGTCCAGCAAGAAGAGAAAATTCTCGAAGTTTGAAGAAGGAATGCAATGGTGTGACAAGTGTAGAAAGAAGCACATCGGGAAATGCTCTAAATATACGACATGCTTTAAATGTGGGAAGACTGGTCATTACGCTAGCGAATGCACAACCAAGAGAGAAGTCTGCTTTAAGTGTGGAGAAGAAGGACACTTCAAACAAGACTGCCCAAAGAGAGAACGGGCTACAAAGCCAAATGTGCCACCAAAGCCAAAGGCGAGAGCATTTCAAATGATCCTTGACGAAGCAGATGACAATGCGAGGGTTCAAGAGTGAAGGCTTGACATCCGAGGATTGAGTTATGGAGTAATCGTGTAGATAGTACCTCATGATGTAGCCCATTAGAGGCATAGTCTAGGGTGAACTTGAACACCTATGTAACAGTTTCAAGAAATAATATAAAACCTTTGTTTTGTTATCTGATGTGTTAAGTTGTTGTATGGTTTTCTTGTATGGTGACTTGGAAAAACTGCGGGATAATACTTGGGACGAGTATGAGTAGGTGTGAATGGTAGTAGAGGCCTATACTACCGGAAGCACAGGACTCACACTTGGATCAGGGAAAGTCACAAGGTTACAAAGAAGCCAGTAATTGATTTCGTTTTATTCAAGTATGCCGTTAACATTGTTTCGGTAATGACTAAGAAGATTGTTGTTATCCCGACCCTAGTGGTCATATCACCTTGAGTCCGACTACGATGAGTAGGTTACGTGGTTCAGAGAACCAAGTTTAATATAGCGTCCGACTTAAACCAAACCATTAAAAATCAAAGCGATCAATAGAAGTATCGCGCTCATTGGTAGCTAGAAATGCTACATGTTAAAGTATGATTATATCACATTAGAACATGAAGGAAGGCTTAGTCTGTTTTAGAATTTAAGAGACCTGAGTCTAAACGTACATCACATGATGATAGGTCATAATTTGGAGTCTAATATGAGGTAGAGAGCAGGTGCATGATCAAGTACTGCTTACAGTCAATAAGTCTAAGAGATAGACTTGAAGGAATAAAGAAGTTATAATTATTACCTAGGATGAAGAGATGACGTATGGAGTCATTATACGATCCTTGTTTCGTTGATGATTCCGGGACGTAATCATCCTAAGGGGGAGATAATTGTAACGCCCGCAGATCCGAGCTAGTCAATTTAGAGGCAATACGGGTCAAAAATGACTTTTCGACAAAAGATTATTTAGAATGAATAGTCTAAACCAAGTTTTAGAATATGTCACAAGGTTTCCGTACATATAAAAAACGCCAATATCCGAGTTATAACGAAGAAGTTATGGCCCGCCGAAGTTTTACGGCAAAACCGGCACGACACCGGAAGACGTAAATAGTGAATTTATGATAGAAGACTTTTTAGCCTTAGCAATCTAAACAAAAGTCGTAGAATATGTTAAAATAAGAGCGTCGATAAAAAGAACGCCCAAATCTGACTTCGTATGAGGAAGTTATGATTTTTCTAAGATTCGGCTTAGCAGTGTACAGCCCGAAACTCGAATTTTAGTTCGAGCGGTTTTTGGCTTACGTAAAATAAATGAGAGTTGAAGATCTCATTAATAGGAACTCAACGGTAAAAAGACAGACGAAAACGGAGTCCGTATGAAGGAGTTACGAATTCTTCGCGGTCATTTAACAGTCTAAACGCCTCGTACTGTTAAATTTAAGATCGGTCGAGAATTAGCCGATGGAGTCAAACTGAAAGTTGTAGATATTATTTTTACCTACGCGTGGATATAAAGAACGTCAAAAACGGAGGTCGTATGTGAAAGTTACGGATTTTAGAAGTCGGAAGTGTGTTGTGCGAAAATGGGTGATGTGGCACAATCTTGGCCATTGCTTTCTCCCCAAGTCTTGCCACTAGATGGTGACATGTGGCACCAAGTTCAGCCATTTTCACCCTATAAATACCACCTCTCCCACCCTCATTTTCTTCACACCTTTCCCATTCTTTCTTCTCTTTACTCTCTCTCTAGAACCTCTCTCTAGCCCCGAAATCCCCCGAAAAGCCTAGGGAACCTCCCTAGCACCAGGCGGAAGCCCCGGAGTGCTCGACGGCTCCGAGAAGAAGAGCTTTTCGGCTCGGAAACGCTGCTCCAAGCAAAGCCTGGTTTTCTATAAAACCCGTTGTTTCGTCGAAGGGAATTATTTTAAAGTAAACGAAGCGATGTCCGAGTACCGAGTCACCACCTTCTCAGGTGAGTGCATAGTCCCTTTCATGAACATGATTTTAATACAAGTATTGATTGAAGTATTAATTATATGTTTATGTGCGAGTTAATTGATGTTGCTTGAAATTCGTGTTAAAGAACATACCTGATTATATTTGATAATTTAGGATAAAGAGTAGACCTAAATTAAATATGAGGAATATTGGGTAGTATATTCTTACGAGTTCAAGTGAGTTAAACTCAGAGAATAGAAGTTAGTATATGTCACTTATCCGGGAGTATGGATTAGACATAGTCAATGTCCCTAGTCCGAGAATATGGATTAGGCATAATCATTCGTCGTTAATCCGAGAGTATGGATTAGCTATTTTCCCTAGTCCGAGAGTATGGATTAGGCATAATCATTCATCTTTAATCCGAGAGTATGGATTAGTCATTCGTCCCTAGTCCGAGAGTATGGATTTGGTAAATTCGTTCATTTCTGATCCGAGAGTATGGAGTAGGTAAAACGACTAATCTTAGGTCCGAGAGTATGGATAGCCTCGTTGCGAGGATCGACAGGGTGGGATAAGAGTTGTTTATATATATGTATGGTGAAATTGTATATTTTGTGAATTTTAAACTATATATATGGTATAACATTGTGGGATTGAAATCCCTATGTGCTCACCAGGTTTCCCAACCTGACCCACTCAGTTTATTTATATCACAGGTGTTGATATGAAGTGACATTACGCTGAGAGATTTAAAGAGATGTAGACCACTAGTATGAATAATTGTAAGTTCTGTTTATGCTTATGTTCCTGTATTAACGATGACATCCCAAACGTTTTAAAATGAAATAAATACGTTTCTTCGAAAATGTTTTAATAACGTATTTACCATGTTTTTCTGGGAACAAATTCCGCAACCTTTTTATAAAATGAAGTACTCTGATTTTTATAAAGCATAAACAAAATCGGTCTTTTCTGACCGTGATTTTGGGGATGTCACAGTTGTCATCGGATCAATCGTTGGGAAGTGAGAAGGATTGGGAATCCTCCAATTTTCATGTATTATGAAGGCCTATTCAAATCTAAGTGGGGGAGAGTTACCCCGGGATGTGAAAGCGGGAGAGGTTTTGAAACGGGGATAAGTTTCACAACCCGACAGGGAGAATGGGGGCCCTAGCGGCTGCTTGGTTTGCGGGTTGTGTTGATTGGGGGTTCGGTAAGACACCCCAACATAAGAAACACGTCTTCTAGGTGCTTGATAGAAGAATATGGGGAACCAGGTTGGATTTCAAGAATTGAGTTCAGTTCGCGTATTCGGTTGAGGATGTGCTCGACTCTGAGGGTTTTTGGATTGTTAGATAGAGGGTTTTATTAGTTGCTAGGGCTCGGCAGTACATTCAGCACGGGTGTGCGGGTTGTTTAGCGTATGTGGTAGAGACGCGGGTCGGGGAACAGACCACATATTTCTGAGAGGGTGGACGATCGACTTAAGGCCTAGGATTAGGCCGAAGGCTTGGAGAACGGTCCAGACAGGCTGAAGGACCAGAGAGGTGGTCCAGACATGCTGGAGATTCTAAGAGTGGTCCAGTCAGTGGTCCAGATAGACTGAAGGCCTGGTGAGGCAGTCCAGTCATGTTGAAGACTCTGTATGTGTTTGTAGATCTATGTGTGGGTATTAAGTATGCTACTATGCTATAGCAATCAGCAGCTCTGTCCCCAAGTATTTATCATGCTGCTGGAGTAGGCGGAAGACTCCAGTGTATTTTTGGGTTGATCGGAAGTTGTTATTAGAGATCGGATGGAGTACAGAGGATCTTGGTGATCTCATCAGTTTGGAGTGCCTCAAAGGATTAATCTTCTTGGATCGGGTAATACTCCAGTTAGGGACTGGGAAGTAGATCTGAATAGGTATTTGTTAGCCTTAGGAAGGCTTGGGATTAGAATATCTTGTCATTCAGGTTTTGGGAACCGGGTTAGATCTTTCGCATGATCGTCTATGGCATTTGGATAGGGTTGTGGCGGTCCTACTTTACGCAATAGGCCAAGATACCCGGTGCGGGCCGACTAAAAGTCATAGGTACAGAGGCTCAAGGGAGCGGTAGGTTGAGGTAGTAGGCCAACAAACCCTGAGAATTTCAACTCGATAGTTGAATTGATTAGACAAGTTGGTATTCCAACCCGAAGGGGTGATATGGGTTAGATATGAGTGTCGTACTGGTTGGCCGGTAGTGGTAGGTATGTTGATGATGGTTTGAGATATTATGATGTGTATTAGGTTGGTTTCATTTGTGAAAGAGCCATAACGTGTTTGAAGTGAGGAGAAGATGGATCACTAAAGACCAGATAGGAGGTGAGGCCGACGTGGGTCAGGTAACGTTCATTATGTTAGCAAAAGTTGATGACAGGGTTGTTGGGTTTTGAGCATTTTAACACTCCTAAGTGTACATGCAACCCTAAATACCTTGGATTTATGTTTTCTCTATTATACATGCAAATAAGATCTTTCCAAGGCTGTAATCCTAACTAGCATATTATGAAGTTCTTATACTACAAAGTACTAGTTAGATAACATACCTTTTGATGTAGCTTGATGTCTTCAAGCTTTAAGAGCTTAGCCCCAATAGTGTGGAAGCCTCAAGTGGAATCACAAATCACTAAAACACCTTGGAAGACTTTAGAGAATATGAATACTTGGTTCTCTTTAGTGAAATCGGCTAGCCCTTCTTAGTGTACCCACACTAGTGCCAATTTCACCAACCAAGGACATCTTTATATAGTATGGAGACTAGGGTTAAACCCATGGTTGAAAGACCCCAACTTTCGTATTTTTGAAAGACCCAAACTTTCGTACTTCACAATATCATTACTCCAAAACATGTTTTTTGCATATTTATAAAAGCAATATTTTACATTGATAAAAAAAAGGGAATTACAAACTATTGGATACAAACCTTCTATTAGAAAGTGTTATATATATATATATATATATATATATATATATATATATATATATATATATATATATATATATATATTACATAACTACCCAGGATATTGTAATTTATACAAACATAAAAAGTAGTACAAAAGTACTATTACAAACTATTCTACATCTTTCAATAGTATGTAAACATACTAGTTATTTATCACCTGCAATTGTTAAACATTGATAGGGTAAGCGGTGATGCTTAGTGAGTTCAAAAATAGATACAATATAATGTTATGCCATATATATACTTCAATGTGGCAAATCAAAGAGGAACAACAAGATGTATGTGAGATCATGTGACAAGCGTTCATATCAATCAAAGACATTATTCAAAGATATTCTTTTCAATTTTTGATATACATCAATAAAGCTTTGGCCCAAATGGCATAGATGACATGCAATTTCTGATTAACCTCATGTTAGATTTCAGGCTTATAGTCCTGTCTAACCATTTGCCAATGCCATAGAATAGAAGTCATTCTCTTACGGAGACATGCTCTACATGGTCAGAGGCTACGTACCAGTACCAATATGAATCTAAGTCCTTTCACTGATCACATGGTCAAAGGTATTACAATTGCTATAAATATAGCGAATAACACGAGAAAATAACTCAGAATGATAATACTGAAAAGCTCATAGCACATATAACACATAACATACAATTGTTCCTATATATTGAACTCACCTTAAGTTAACCGGGGGTTAAAATAGTAATTTGGACAACACTTTGGCTTTAAATATGTCTTTCTATGTTGAAAATCGGGAGCTTGATTGAAAACCGGGATCTGCGAAGGTAGGGCTTCAAAACCGAAAAGATAAAATTTTCAGGCTTCTCGGGGGTCTAGGAACGTGTTTCAGGTGCTAAAATTGATTTCGGGGCTTCGGGGAAAGTCAAAATGAAGAAAATATGGAAAGAGGGGCTAAAAGTGGCAAATTTTCAAAGTTAGTCGGAAGATCTCGCAGGTCCTCTTTATATAGGGCTGAGGTTCGGAGTTGGCTTAAGCAACGAAGGGTTCGGTGGCAGCAACAGCGAGGTGCAGGTGGCAAGAAGGGGAGGCTCGGATGCGAGGGTCGGATACGAAGCTGGTAGGCGAGGCGTGTCTCGCTCCTGCTGGACCTCGGCTTCGGCGAATCAGGGAAGAACACACGTCGGTCTCGGAAGCAAGCAGCGAAGCAGCTCGGTCTGGGCCACGTCTCCGGTGACGCAGCTGCTTCGTGCGAGGTGACGTGGCCGGTACTATTCATGCGAAATTTTTCGATTTTCGGGCCCCGAACTTCTAAAATCCATAACTTTCGCATACGAGCTCCGCTTTTTACGTTATTTATATGCAGGCGTAGCTAAAATTACACTCTACAACTTTCGTTTAGACTTTGTCGGCTAATTTTGATTTTATTTTTAATATTATTATTTTTAATAGATTGGGACAGGAAAATCCGTTAAAAATTCATAACTTCTTCATCTGACATCCGTTTTTGTCAGACTTTTTACCGTTGTACTAAATATGACGAGACCTTCGATTCTTGTTTAGGATGTATCGATAAAATATCGCTCGATCTAAAATTCGAGTTTTTAGCTGTCTACTGCTAAGTTGAAACTTTGAAAAATCATAACTTCCTCATACGAAGTCAGATTTTGGCGTTTTTTTATCGAATTTCTCGGTTTAACGAATATTACGACTTTCATTTAGATTACTAAGGCTAAAAAGTAGTTTATCAAAAACTCACTTTTTACGTCATTCGGCGTCGTGCCGGTTTTGTCGCGGATCTTCAGTTAGTCATAACTTCTTCGTTATAACTCGGATTTTGATGAGGTTTTTGCCTACAAGTTTCTAACGAGATTCTCTACAACATCTAATAATAAAATTTTACTTATTTAAAATTTTATATTTTCGCTAAATTTCACTATTTGGCTTTTAATTGGAATCTCATAAGAGTTCCAATATTTTGTGAGTGATTCTAAATATAGTTTTACTTCATTTCTAGTAAAAATCATCTGTTAGAACTTAACACTCAATTTACATAATATTTCACAATTTTATTCATTACAAAATACTATTTCAAAACGTGTATGTTACATGATGGTGAAGAAGACAATGGAATTACTTTTGAAGCAACTGAAATTTGATGACTTTGTCGATAAATATTAAATACCCAACAGATATTTCCAATGGATCATTTCAAGTTGTGTTGACTTTGTTGAATCCTGCCCTTACTTTCAACCAACATGTTGACTAATAACATTACATGCCAAAACAAAGAAATATTATGTTCTAAAAACTATTTACTTGAACTAAAGTTTGTTATACAAAAAGTGGTAAACAGATCCTACCTTCTGTTTTAATATTGAATAGCAAAGACCAATGAATTCCTTGTAAATAAGATTGATGTTTGGAAAGTAACACATACATATATAAACAAAATAAAACTCGATTCCTAACTTAATCTTCCAAATTCAGCTAAAAGTTGCCCAATTCGTGAGTAGCAATACTAACGACAACAAATTTAGCTTCCTACAAACATATATTACCAAAATTATCCTTTTTACTATTGGTTCAATTTTTAATCGGCCACTGGAATTTGAGCATGTCGAATAGAAATTATTTTGTATTGAAGATAACCAATAAAACATATACACAATCATTCAACCTACAAAAATTTAGGAAGAAACACACTGAAATTAAAAGTCAAAAGTCAAAAGTCAAAATTTAATACATGGTACATCAAAACAAAAAGATTAAGAAATAATTGCAACATCATTTTGTATTTGTGATTAAAACAGAAAAACTTAGTTGAATATAATTTGGCTTCTATATAAGGTCGAAAATTATCATTGGACTTTCATCGAACACGTGGGGTGTGTTTGGCAAAAATAGTTGTTAGCTGGAAACGGGTAGCAGGTAGCAGGTAGCTGGTAGCGTGTAGTGGGTAGCTGGTAGCAGAAAGTTGTAGTTTTTATTTGTTATATGAGTGTTTGACAAAAGTAGCTGTAGTTTTTGAAATATATAAAATTACATAAAAGGAAAATTGATTATATATATATATATATATATATATATATATATATATATATATATATATATATATATATATATATATATATATATATATATATATATATATATATATATATATATATATATATATATATATATATATATATATATATAGAATCAAGATCAAATAAGAAGGAAATTTTTGGTAGGAAGGTAAGAAGTTTTTTTTCTACATATTTTTTTCGCGAACAAATAAAATGAATCATTAGATGATTCATTTGTAAGATAATTCACAAGAAAAAATTCTCAAAAAAACATCTCGATGATTCATTTATACAATGATTTTGTTGTTATTTACTAAAATTATCATAAAAATGAGTTTTTTCTTAATTTACTTAAAAATGAATCATAAAGATGTTTTTTTGGGAATTTTTTCTTATGAATCATCTTACAAATGAATCATCTAGTGATTCATTTATTTTGTTCGTCAAAAAAATATGTAGAAAAAAAACTTCTTACCTTCCTACCAAAAAAAATTTCTTACCGGATATATATATATATATATATATATATATATATATATATATATATATATATATATATATATATATATATATATATATATATATATATATATATATATAAGGGTAATTGTAGAAATTGATTTCAAAAACTCGGTAGTGTTTTGTTAAATGCTACATGAAGTAGTTTTTAGATTTGAAACGTTTTGTTAAATTAAATGCTAAACGCTCATACTGTCAAACGAAGCTTTTTGTTTAAACTATACCATTTTGTCAAAAACTAAAACTAGAAGATTTCAAACGCTTCCAAAAGATCCGTGTCAAACACCTCCATGGTTTGCATTCAATTGGATTACTCCCCGATTGCAATCTAATCCAAGAATTGGTTATTATCCGAGATTTGTGTTTAATATTCAAGAGTTGTAAGATTTTGTTTGTAGTAGCGATAATCAAAAGAGTAAAGGGGTGTTTGGTATAATTTTTTAAAGAGTAAATTACACGAATAGTCCCTATGGTTTGGGGTAATTTGCACGTTTGGTCCCTAACTTATTTTTTTAACTCGGAAGGTCCCTACTGTTTATTTTTGTTACACGCTTGGTCCCTACTATTTGTTTTTGTTACGCGCTTGGCCCCTATCTTACCTAAAAAGACTATTATTTAAATAGGAAAAAATGATATAGTAGGTAAGGTAAGGTGAGGGGGTGGATTTTGGGGTGTGTTTATTTAATATAAATTAAAAAATCAAGGCCAAAATTGTCTTTTTAGGTAACATAGGGACCAAACACGTAACAAAAACAAACAATAGGAACCTTTCGAGTTAAAAAAAGAAGTTAGGGACCAAATACATAAATTATACTAAACCATAGGGACCGTTTGTGAATTTACTCTTTTTTAAACTAAAAAGTTCTTTTAAAAAAATGGCTTTTTTTTCAAAAAATAGTTTTAAAATGTGTTTGTAAATGTGTTTGTCTAAACTTTTGATGGGTAAAGTGAAAAAAAAAACAAAAATTGCTAAAAGTCACAATTCATGACTTCTTAACCTCCTCATTTTTATTCTTCTCAAAAAACTAATTTAAAAAATCTTTTGAACTTACCAAACAACTTTTTAAATTTTTAACTTTTTGAAAAAACCAAAAATTTTAAAAATCATTAAAAAAGAAAAGTCAAACACGCTTTAGTATAACCACAGGCAAACTAAACACAAAATTAAGGGCCCTTTTTATTGTTTAGGCCCCAGACACAAAATATGTTTCAACAGCTTGTCTTTTTTGCAAGCCAGGACCAAATATGTAATTCGTTTATTTAAAAATAAAATAAAATTTTATCATTATAGATACTCATGTTTTGTAAGTATAAGTTCCGTTGGTTTTATACGCTGTCGTTCTATAAGTACCAGTTACGTTAATATATCAAGAGTGCAGCTGGGAAATAGCATATTTCCATATATTAAATATAATATATTTAAATAATATTTAGTATAAAGACAATACCGACCTTAGCTCAGTTGGTAGAGCGGAGGACTGTAGTTGTTTGCTGATATCCTTAGGTCGCTGGTTCGAATCCGGCAGGTCGGATTAGTATTTTAATTTTAGTTGTTTTTTGGAAAAAATTTCTTCACGACATTCTCTATGTTTCAAATATATTTTAAAAAGAGTATTCTTTTCTATTCTTATTTCATGTTTTGATTGTAAGTAAACCATTAGACGCATCTTCAACCATCATTTTGTCAAATAACCTTTTACATAAATAATGTTTTATTGTAAAAAATTTGAAATTTCTGTATATTGGCTAAACAACCTTCATTTTGTCAAATAACGCTTAATGAGTTAATGAAACTTTATGTAGTTTCCCACCTCTCATCGTAGCCAAATTACTAGCCACTCAATTTGAGTAAAAAATAATAGATATATATATATATATATATATATATATATATATATATATATATATATATATATATATATATATATATATATATATATATATATATATTAACAATTCTTAAACATGGTTTCTCAAATAATGGATAAATATTTTAGACAGGCAAAACTTGTTGTTGGTTTGTTTGTTTTTAAGCTCGATGTTAACTCTAATGATAGTAGCCTACAAGCAAAAAAAGATGATCATCATTCAAGTTTTTTGCATCTATGTGTGGTTCTATTCTTGTCTTTTTGTTATATAGGTTCACGTGATGGATAGATATATGTGGATCATAAATGAAATCAATTGTATATGGGCTGGGTTTTTTTTTATCGACTTGGGCCATGAGGCGATAGCAGGGTTGTTAATTCAAACGTCAATGAATTAAGAGTTTCAAAGACAATTTACATTATAAATTTTCCTCCTACTATGGGACTGCTATGGGGAATTGAGAATTATGGAACACGGGCGAGATATATGCTGGGGAGGAACACAAGGAGAGTCTAGGGGTGTGCAAAAAACCCGCGAAACCGAGCCGATCCGGCAAATCCGAAACCGCAACCGTAAAAACCGTATACTTACGGGTCGGTTTCGGTTTGGATGTTTAGATAATCGTGGATATCCGAACCGAACCGTTATATATATATATATATATATATATATATATATATATATATATATATATATATATATATATATATAAGAGAGAGAGAGAGAATTATGTTCAAATGAGAACAATATCCTCTTTGAGAACATTTGAGAACATATTTCAAAAAGCGCCTAACTTTTAATGAAGTCACATAAATCATTTCTTTTTTAGATGAAAACAACTGGAGCATCTTTCACTGTATATCATAGCAGCACCACCACCTACGCCTCACCACCACTTTGTTGATGCCTTCAACAATCACCCGCACTAGCATACACCCTAATCTTCTCCGATAAGCATCGGTGAGAACGCCACCATCTACCCTAATCTCCACCGCATAGGTTAGAAGCTAGAAGCTACTGATAAGATATGAACAAAGTTATAACGATGAAATTCATGGGGTATTTAGTAATTAAACGAAGGTTGAAGCAGTGTTGTAAAACTTGCCGAATTGACCGATTACTCCTCCGAGTACTCGCTACTCCCCCCCCCCCCCTCTTGCCGAGGCGAGTTACATAATCCCGAGTACTCCTCGATCGGCCCCTTACGAACCAAGTAATGTAGTGAAATTCGGTCAACTCGGTGATTAATATGTATAATATACTTAATGATTTATTATTTAACACACACACACACATGTGATTATTACTACATATATTTTAAATTTTCAGTAATTATTTGCGAAGTGAGACCATTATGTGTTTTTCATTTTTTGTGTATTCACATGTATCCAATTTTGTTATATATTCAATCAACTTATGATTTTATCTTATAATTTTGACATATATAATTTCCCTAAATATATTTCTATAAAAATTTCCAAATCCGAGTACTCCCGAGTGCTCGCTACTCGGTAGTCGGCCGAACATGTACTGAGTAACGAGTTCTACAACCTTGGGCTGAAGTGTTTGTTATCGATTGTGTTGAAACTAACTGAGCAGTCAGATATTTTATTTTTTACTTCTGATGGTGACGCTGATGTGTGTTTTACAACATTGCTACTGATCCTTCGGTAATCTGTTCTCTAGAGCTTATCCAGATCAATCCAGCTTCGTATAACACCATTTTGACAGGTAACCATTCTTCAATTCTCGTGAATTAAGGCCTGCTGACTTGTAATTCAAACCGGTGGGGGACAGGGTTTAGTAACGACACTGATGCTAAATTCTGATCCCCTATTTTCTAGCAAAATTGTACAAATCCTCTATGACCTTGATGGGAACATGAAATTTAGAATACGAACTGACTGTGGATGCAAAGCTTGATTATCTACTTTGGCTTCGCTTTGCTGAAATTGATTTGGCTTCACTCATTTCTTTTGTACAAGCCAATGAACACATTATAATGTTATGTAATAACCCATTCCATTCCTTTATCATTTTATTCCATGGAACCAAATATAATGTATACTTATGTTCTTTAATATTGTATCTTTTCATATGATTTTTTTTATCCTCATATCTATTTCATTACTAAGCACTACTTACTATTGAATCGACAACTCCAAAATAAATCTTGTCCACACAAATCAAAGCATGATAACAGGGTTTAATCACATGTGATTGTTTTGGAATGGCATTTAATCACAACTGATTATATACATATAATCAGGTGTGATTAAATACATGAAACCAAGTATTGAATCAAATTTGATTAAAATGGGGAGTGGGTAGTGGTGGGTGTTGGGTTGTGAGTAGCGGTAGTGGGTGGGTGGTAGGTATTGGGTTTAATCACATGTGATTATATGTATTTAATCATATGTGATTTATTTGGAAAAGATTTGTTTTAACGTTCTTGATTCAATAGTCCTTCTCATGTATATAATCATGTGTGATTTTATGCATCTAGTCACACGTGATTCAATAATATTCTCATATAATAATCACATGTGAATTATCCGGACAAAAAAGAATTTTTATATATAAATCATATGTGATTATATACATATAATCACATCTGATTATATACATATAATCACATGTGATTATATACATGGAACAACTATTGCATCAAAAATATGAAAAAAAAAAAAAAATTTCCACATTTATCATACGTGAATAAATACATATAATTAGATATGATTAAATATCTGAGAAAATTTATTGAATGGAATATGAGAAAATGAATCTTTTCATTGGACACATATAATCACATATGATTAAGTACACAAGCACAACTATTGAATCAAGAACGCAAAAACGAAAACATGTCTATACTTGGTTGCAAATAGTAGGTGGTGGAGGTATGGTGGAGATAGGTGGTGGAGGGTGGTTATATGATTTATTTGATTAAATATATATAATCACATATGATTTATGTTATTATATGTATTTAAATACATGAGAACAACTATTGAATCAAATATGATTTATGTGGACAAGATTATTATCACGTTCTCGATTCAGTAATTATTCTTTGTCAACTTTAATCATATGTGATTAAATACATCTAATCATATGTGATCATTGTATCTAATCACATATGATTTATATGGAAAAAAGAATCTTGTCTATATAATTCATATGTGATTAGATACATATAATCATATGTGGTTATATAGAAGAGAACAACCATTGAATCAAAAAAGCAAAAGCAATATTGAATTGAGAACATGAATTTGAATCTTATTTACATAAATCATATGTGATTAGATACATATAATCACATGTGATTAAATACACGAGAACAACTACTGAATCGAGAACACAAAAATGAATATTGTCCACATAAATCATATGCGATTAGATACATATAATAACATGTGATTATGTGTATCTAATCACATATGATTTATGTGGCTAAGATTCATTTCCACGTTCTTGATTCAATAATTGTTTTTTTCCACTTTAATCATATGTGATTAAATACATTTAATCGGATATGATTAAATGTTTCTAATCACATATGATTTTATTTGGAAAAAACAAATCTTGTCTGCATAAATCATATGTGATTAGATACATACAATCACATGTGAATATATACACGATAACAAATATTAAACCAAGAACACGAAAACAAATCTTTATCCAAATTAATCATATGTGATTAAGTACATGTGCACAACTATTGAATCGAGAAGGCAAAAATGAATCTTGTCCACCTCAAATGATATGTGATTATATACATATAATCACATATGATTTATGTGGACAAGATTCATTATCATGTTCTCGATTTAATTATTGTTTTTTCTCAACTTTAGTC
The DNA here is from genome assembly GCF_052625555.1 of Lactuca saligna. Taxonomy (NCBI): domain Eukaryota; kingdom Viridiplantae; phylum Streptophyta; class Magnoliopsida; order Asterales; family Asteraceae; genus Lactuca; species Lactuca saligna. Next base: position 50,154,250 of record NC_136423.1, read on the forward strand.
ATATGTGATTAAATATATCTAATCACATATGATTATATGTATCTAATCACATATGATTTATATGGACAAAAAAGAATATTGTCCATGTAAATCATATGTGATTAGATACATATAATCACATGTGATTATATACACAAGAGCAAATATTGAATCATATGTGATTAAATACATATAATCATATATTAATAAATACATGAGAAAAAATATTGAATAGAAAATACGAAAACGAATCTTTTCCATATAAATCATATGTGATTAGATACATATAATCAAATATGATTATATGTATTTAATCACATGTGATTTACGTGATTAAATATATATAGGCGTATATGATTTATGTGATTTTATCCATTAAACACATATGGTGTTAGTAGTTGTAGGTAATGGTGGTGGAGATAGGTGTTGGGTAATGGTGATGGTGGTGGTTGGTAAGGGTGGTGGTGGTGGGTAGTTGTTCTTTGTCAAATTTATATGGACATAAATCATTTTTATGTTCTCGATTGAATATTTTTTTCTCATGTATTTAATCACATGTAATTATATGTATTTAATCCGATATGATTTATGTGTATAAAATTTGTTTTCACGTTCTCGATTTAATAGTTGTTCTTTGTCTATATTAATCATATATGATTAAATACATATAATTACATGTGATTAAATATATTGGAACAATTATTGAATTGATGCAAGAATAAATCTTTTCCATAAGAATCATGTGATTAAATAAATATTCACATGTGATTAAATACACAAGAACAACTATTGAATCAACACGTGAAAACAAATATTGTCCATGTAAATCATATATGATTAAATACATATAATTAAATGTCATTTAATACATGATGCCAATTATTAAATCGAAAAAATGAAAATAAATATGTCGCATGTAAATAATAAGTTATAAAATACATATAATCACGTGTAATTATATGTATATAATCACATATGATTTATGTAGACAATATTCATTTTTGCGTTCTCGATTCACTAGTTTTTCACGTGTATTTAATCACATGTGATTATATGTATTTAATAACATATAAATTATATATGATTCGATACATATAATCACATGATTCGATACATATAATCACATATGATTATATACACGAGAAAAACCAATGAATCACAAACACAATAACAAATCTTTGTCTACATTAATCATATGTGATTAAGTATTATATAATTAGGTATGATTAAATACATGAGAAAAATTATTGAATGAAGAATATGAAAACGAATCTTGTCTATATATATATATATATATATATATATATATATATATATATATATATATATATCATATGTGATCTGATACATATAATCATATGTGATTATATGTATTTAATCACATGTAATTTATGTGACTAAATACATATAATCACATATTATTAATATGATTATATGAGTTTAATTGCATATGGTGGTGGCGGTTGTAGTATTGGGTGGTGGTGGTGGTGATGGAGATGGGTAGTGATGGGGCTGTATAGTGGTGGTGGAGGTGGGGTGGGTGGTGGTGATGAGTGGTAGGTGATGGTGGTCGTGGTTCGTGGGGTGATAACTTGTTAGGTGGTGATGGTTGATGAATGAAGGTAGGTGGTAATGGTGGTGAAGGGTGGTATGGGTGGTTTGTGGGTGATGGTTATACGGTTGGTGGGTGGTAGGTGGTGGTGTTGTTGATGGGTGGGTGGTGGCGGTGGTGGTGGTGGTGATAGGTAGTGGTGGCGTGTGGTGATGTATGGTGGTGGTTGGTGGTAACAGGTGGTGGTTTTTGTAGGTGGGGGTGGGGGTGACGGCAACGGGTGGTGATGATGGGTGGTGATGATGGTAGGTGGCGATGGTAGTGGCGGGTGATGGGCGGTGGTGGTGGGTGGTGCTTGTGGTGGGTGGGTAGTGATGGGTGGTGGTGGCGGGTGGTGGTGATGGATTGTGGAGGTGGGTAGTGGTGGCGGGTGTTGGTGGTTAGGTGGTGATGGTGGTGGCGGGTGGTGGTTGGTGGTGATTTGTGGTGGTGGTGGTAGTGGGTGGTGGTTGTGGTGGTGGTTAGTGATGGGTGGTAGGTGGTGGTGGTGGGTGGTGTTGCTTGGATGGCGAGTGATGTTAGTTAGTGGAGTTTTTTAATTGTTTGTAACTATTTTTTGATTTATACGAATATTATTTTATAATTTTAATTAAAAAAATTGTGTGGTCTAAATTTGTTTTCAAATATTCTTGCGATAAGAAATGTTCTCGATTGAACGTTCCTGTGTGTGTGTGTGTCTATATATATATATATATATATATATATATATATATATATATATATATATATATATATATATATATATATATATATATATATATATATATATATGGAAAACTACAATAAAGTCCCTACATATTGGCCTCATAATTGATTTAGTCCCTATATATTTTTTTTATTCAATTAAGTCCCAAATACCGGTAATCGTATTCAATTTAATCCTTTGACCCGGTCAACAGGTCATCCAACTTTCAAAAATTACATTTTTGGCCCAGATTTCAAAATTTATTACAAATTTGGTCCAAAATTTACACTTTTGGCCCGGATTTTAATTTTTTTTTTACAAATTTGGTCCAAACTTTAACTTTTTTGCCCAAATTTTAGAATTTTATTATGAATTCATCCTAATTTTAGTTTTTTTGCAACTTTTTTTTTTCAAAAAATTGTTTCTAATATGTTTTTTCTTTATAAAATCATATTTATACCAAAAAAATGTATTTTCACATAAAAATCTTATATTTTCTATATAAAACTTTTTTTAAAAAGTTTTTTGTATATGAAATATCTAGTTATAAAAATATGTATTTATTTAGTATATAAATATATATAAATTTGTTTTTATAAAAAAATGTATACACACCTATCACCTTTATATATATATATATATATATATATATATATATATATATATATATATATATATATATATATATATATATATATAAAAAGTTAATTTTATCTGATGTCCATTTTCATGTTTCAAATTAATACATTGTAAATTGCAAATATAACCCTGATGCCTACAAGTTACTTTTTAATAACACTACTCATGAGATTTTTTTTTTTTTTTTTTTTTTTTTTTTTCTAATTTATATGAGTTTTTGATTTTAGGAATAAAATGGATGAAATGGACTTTGTAGTTTTGACGGATGCTTATTTTTTTATAGGTAGCAGGTACATGTGAACCGAACCGTGGTTACCCGCCTTCATACGGTTCGGTTCGGTTCGGGTTTTTTAGTAATACGGTTCGGATTTGGTTAGTGAACGTAAGGTAACCGCCTCATGGTCACAGTTCACAATTTTATTAGTATCTGAGCCGAACCACCCCGTGAACACCAATGGGCTAAAACCAAGTAGATTCATATTGTATTGGAAAAAAAACTAATTATAATAATAGATCATTTTAGAGTCTTGGAAAAAAAACTAATTCTAATAATAGATCTTTTTAGAGTCTTCAGATTTTAAATGTAGGAAAGACAATAACAAGAGTTGATTTTTGCACCTCATTTTAATAAAACTCAATGTGTTCATATTAGTAAACTATCATCAACTACTAATTTATCAAGAAGTTAAGTTTTACATGGATTTAGCGGGTAAACGAGCAACAAGTTGTACCGCAACCTCTTTTTTGGATAAAAAACTATTTTTTTTTAAAACGTCTATAGATCTTTTGGTCAAAACATTCCAATGCATGACCGTTAGACTCTACTGAGGAGCTCCACAACATCTGGCGCAAGGAAACCAAAAGTATCAAATACAAAAGATGTAAATGTGTGTTGATTTTCTATGCACGCTTTCTCATGCTTTGCCACTTTGAATGATGCAACTTTTAAAGCAGCTTGCCCCATAGTGAAAAACCTCACTCCCCAAGCCTACAAGATGGGAAACCCCTGTTAGATCTACACATGCATTCTTCCGTCCGGCTTATCTAAAAACTAAAACATCAGCTGGTCATTGATCTTCCTTCCAACGGGCCAGTAAGAACGTTCACAGGAGCCTCTTTATTAGGAGAAACCTCGGCGCACCTAAATATGTCGAAAAGAACATCCCTAACCAGATTGTGGTGGTACTTGAAACTCGGGAGCTCTATAAAACGAATTGCATGCTCCTCAAAGGAGTCCAAGCATGTCTTGTGACAAACAGGGCATGTCTCATCAACCAGAATGTAATGCCGTGTTCTGAATCATTAGCTAATGCGGAGTGGTGACCTGCAGACCAAGTATCATCAGGCTTAGGGCCTTTGGGGAAAAGAGATTTAGACCCATTTGGGTGTGGTTAATGTAACTTAGATGATCCGGGTGTTCGGTTTGTGTTTTGGAGATAAAGGGTATATCGGTAAAGTCTCAGTTCGGACTTTTATGGAAATTGGATTTTATTTCGGGAAGTTTTAAGGAATGTATGAGTTGATAGAAGTGTAGAGCTTCTCGTTACCTTTTCGTGGATATAACGATCGTCAAAATAGAAGTTAGAATGAATAAGTTATGTCCGTTTGAAGTTTGGTCAGTTTTGGGTTTTGCTGAATACGTTGGTGATATGTGCATTTTATGGACCTATTTGGCATGTTTATTTTCGTCCTTTCATAACATTCTACTTCATAATTCTTGCATTTAGTTAATTATTAGGGATATTGCATATTTCTTTACGAATGTCGGATCTTCACTATTTTTGATTTATTTTAAAGGCATTATGGAGCGTGGAGCTTGGATGCATGGAGCATGAAGAGAAGATGAACCAGTCATGCAATGGAAGAGAACAAGAAGACGAAACCCGAGTCATTGTGCATTATCATCATAGCAAAGGACTACATTTGAAGCACGGTTCATGTCACACCGACATGGGTCGGGTTTGTCTTTTCTCATCTTATATTTAGAGCAACATGAATCATGGTGAAGCTAGACTGAAGATGGAGCCAATGGTGAAAACTTACTTGATTTTTGCAAAAAGCATGGGCCATGCCAAAAACACATGGTCAAGACAAATGGCCATGCCAAAAACACATGGGCAAAGGCATGACCATGCCAAAAACGCATGGCCTTATGGCATGCACGTGAACTTTAATTAAAACAGGAGATGTCGCCATTTAGAAGGGAGACGGTTTATGGAGCAACTAGGGGTGATCTTGGGCAATTTTGGGAGATTTCTTGGAGCTTTTGAGAAGACCTAATCATTGCAAACATTTTTGATTTCATTTTTGTAAGCATTAAACATTCCAATTCCATCTTTATTCTTGTTTGATTTCTTAGCCATGTGTGGCTAAGAAACCCTAGTTTCTAGTTCTTGTTCAAAACATGTTGATTGCTTGACTTGAAGCATATGATTTGATGTTTTATTTTTGATTCTATTCTAGTGATTATGTTCTTGTTTAAACTAGAATCCTTAAATTTGATTTGTTTTTGATTGACCACTTTCATCAATTGAATTTTTGTGTAGTTAATTAACTTTTAGTGCACCTACTCGTTCTATAAAGTTAATGATTGGTAACAAACAATAGGTTTTCTTATTGTAGAACATTTATCACATGCTTTCACACTTTTGAGCGTATGAGAAGAAATGAACATTGTTGGGAAGCTTGTACAAAACTTAATGCATTTTTTCAATACAATCTAAGAGCGTGTTTAGGTTGAATTAGTAAAGCTAGGTCTAGCCAAAGAGCGTGTTTTGGTTAGAAAATTTGGCAAGCGAGAGGTATTAGAGCATGTTAATACCTTTCAGTACCAACTTAGAATAGTAATCACAAATTACATCAACTCACAATCAGGTTAAATGACTACATTGAGAACTAGAACCGGAAGCACTTTTACAACTTGTTTACAAATCTATTTCATATTTTGCATGTTCCAAAGTTGATTGTTATTTTCATTATTTGACTTTCACAAACAAAACCCCCCCATTTGTGACCAAAGTACCTTGCATAAAGAGGTATATACTTTTGTCCCATGTCTCTGCATTTCGACCCTGCTTGTCTTGTAGTCCTTTTTAGTGCATTAAAGCAGTGTATTTGGAGTCTATTGTATCCCTTAATTTTTGGGTTTGACACGCCTAACAGTTGGGCGTACAGAGGAGCATATGCGGGACATACTGAGGCACCCTGAGTACGCTGGGCGTACTAGAAGTACGCTTGGCGTATGGAATCAGTGCCCAAAACCTATTTTTGTGGTTTGAGCCCTATTTAAGCTCCTTAAGTCCCCCAAACCCACTTTATTCTTAGCCTCCACCCCTCTAACACCCTTTCCATGAAACCCTAACCCTAGTTGAGCCTTGTATGCTAAAAGAATGTGTTTTTGAGTGCTTTGGAGTATGCATGGTGCACCTTGGAGAAGAAGGAACTTCTTGGAGAAGTGTTGGTTGCATTGGAGCTTGTAGATCCAAACTTTGTTCACCTTGATCTATCTTATAGGGATATAAAGTTTGCATCTTGATGATGCATTTGTTATATCTAACTAGTTTTGGATGTTATGAGCTTTTGGTCATTTTAGTGCATAAAGTTTAGATCTTGAAAGTTTGTGACCTTGTCTTGGATAAAGTTGGAAAATTTATCCATCTAAACATCATTTTTATTCAAATATGAAAGACGGAGACTTGTACTTAATGGATTAAGTTGAAAAAGATGAACTTTTTGGTCCCTTTGAGACTTAAGACTAAATCTTGTTTGTTGGGACCATTCTTATGGATAAAGTTGGAAACTTTACCCATTATAAAGCTATTATGAACTATAAAAATGTGATCTTGGCCCTTATATCCCTTTCATGCAAGAGTTGTGATATCTTCTTAGGTTAAGAAATTCGGGTTTTGGACATTAAGCACTTTATAGGTATGCAAAGTCATAAAGTTGGAAACTTTATGACTTAGGACATCATTTTGGGCTTGGATATGAGTTTTGGATGTAAGAACTTAATGGAATAAGCTCTTAATGGAGTTTGGGACTGGCTGTATACGTTGGGCATACCTGGTGGTACGATGCACGCACGTGGTCAGCGCCACACTTTTAGTCAACATCAAAGTACGTTGGATGTACTCTCTTGGTACGTAGGGCATACTCCGTTGGGAATAGATATTGACTTTTAGACCTTGACCATTTGACTTTGAGTTTGACCAATTTTGACCAAGTTGGACCTTGAGGGTATTTTGGGTATTTTAGGGAGTTTGATTGTGTTTGGTATTTTGGTTGGAGTAGGTGTTAGTTTGAAACTTGGGATTCGGAGTTAGGACCTCATCTGCTTTTGTATGGTTTGCGAGGTGAGTTTTCCTCAATGTACTTGCGGGTCGAAGGCACCAAGGTTAGCTCTTTGGATTTGATATCCTCATTGTATGCTATTATGCTGTAGTGATCTGTTAGATCGTTATCATGGTATTTAGGATGTTGCTATGCTTAGTGATCTGTAGATTTGCCCGATAGTCTGTTGACTAGTTATATGTTGGTCAGTGGTTGAGGCTTTACTGCTATGTGCGTGAGCCAACAGGCCGGGGGCATACCAACCCGATGGTTGAATGGGCCCGAGGGTATTCCATCTCGAGGATGACAGGACCCATTGTATATTGGCATTCCAACCCGTTGGTTTATTGGGCCTGGGTATTCCAACCCGATGGTTAATTGGACTCATAGTGTATTGGCATTCCAACCCAATGGTTGATTGGGCCTGGGGTATTCGAAGTCGATGGTTGATTGGGCCTGGCATGATTGTATGGTATATGATGATACTGGGCTGCTTGTGCATAAGTCAATAGGTATGGGGTATTCCAACCCAATGGTTGATTGGAGCCGACATGTTTGGTATTCCTACCCGATGGTTGATTAGACCAATGTGATTAGGATACGAGGATATTTCATCTCAAGGATGACTGGGCCCATTGAAGACATGCCTGGTATTCCAGCCCGAGGCTGATTGAGCCAGGCATGAGTGGTTGAGCATGCTTGTTTGTATTGTTATATGTTTTTGTTTTAGTACTTTGGAGGAACTCACTAAGCTTCGTGCTTACAGTTTCATTTTTATTGTTTCAGGTGCTTCAGAGGATCGTATCAAGGCGAAGACGTGACTATACACATCCTTGATTTTACAACTGAGGCAGTGATTTTAATTCATGTCTTGGAGACAATGGTTTTGAAAACACTTTTATTAGTAAAGGGTTGTTTTGAAAAGTTTAAATTTATTGAAATTTTTGGGATGTTACAAGTTGGTATCAAAGCTTTGGGACGTTACATGTTTTGGAAATGATGGTTTTGTAAATACTTTTATTTTCCTTGTATGTATCTCCTTTCAAGAAAATTTGTAAAAACTCCATTATAAAACAGTTTAATCGAGAATATTAACGGATTACCACATGTGAAGAAGGAGCATGAAGCTTAGGTTTTGAGAGTTTGTGCTTTAGATGAGAGTATTAAACAAAAAATACTTATTGTAAACTCGTCCAATGTCTATTTCCGCCATGTCTTCTAGAATCCTCCGCCGCACCATTGTTGCCATTAGGAAATCTTGATTGAAATCGAGTAGGTTAGGGTTTTCTACATGATTTAGTTGAGAGAAGTAGTATGTGTAACGTTAACGAGAAAGATGATCGGGAAGATATAAGAAAAATTTGACATATCCATTTAGGCGCCATGTGTAAAAGGAAGAATATACCCTTAGTGTGTCAGGCATGTGATATACTTAACGGAGAAGAGTGACAGAAAACGTCAATTGGGACCAGACGCGTAATAAAGTGAAACCTTGAGGACAGTACAAGTTCAAAAAAAGTTAGGACTAAACACACAATTTTATCTAAACCACGGGAATTATTTCACTAATTTACTCTAAAACGTTTGACAAATTTTATCGACTGTTTACTAATTTTCATGAAATAAACACCTATTTAAGGGATTAATCAAGGAAATGTTGCTAAACTTTTTAAAAAATCATGACTCCTCTCCAAGATATCTCAAATCATATTTATTTCATAAATAAAAAGTCTTTATTACTTTTTTTCACTCGTTTCTATTTATTTCGAATTTATTGGAAACAAATACACCTAAAATCATAAAAATTGTTTTACTCTTTAAAAAAAATTTCTACCAATTTTCCCAGTTATGATAAACTATAAAACAATTTCCCAAAAAGCTTGATGATTTTTAGAATTTGTTTACTATTTTTCGTTGATGTTTGGTTATTTGAAGAGATTTAAAGAAGGAAAAATAGTTAAACTTCTCTAAAATTTAAGAAAGCTTACCATGTGATTTTAACTTATTGTGTTACCAAGAACAAAAAGTTTGGTGAATTTTCCTTACTGTTTACCATATATTTCGATTTTTATGTCAATTAATGCACATAAATTATAAAATCGAGTTATGATATTTACAAATAACATTTAATATTTTTCATAGCTTCTAGTCACTGTATAATAATGTCACGAAAATTCTAAGAAATTTTCATGATTATTTACTATTTTCCAAGATTTTATTGTTATTTAAGAAATTAAAATGGTGAAAAATAGTTAGACAAATCAAAAATTCAAGAAAAGTTATCCTGAGGTCTTTCACATCAGTTAAAACTATTTTTAATTATAAATAATTATTACTTACTAAATTTCAAATGTCTTAGCCCGAATTTTCTGGCGTTACAGAACCAAAGGAAGAACAAAAATTGTTTAGAAGATAATAATTGTAGGTCTCCTATATTGATTATAAGAGATGGATTAAATTGTTTAGCAAGTGATTAGTAGTATCCTATCACTGGGTCTTGCTAATCTAGTATGTAGAATATGAAGTAACAAAGAATAATATCATGAATAAGGAGACCGATCATGGGAGGGATTTCAAATGAGTATTTTAAGAATTTAGTTATAATATACTGTAATGATAATGTTTTAATTTTTAAATATATGAAATAAGATTAAATTAAGTATTTTCGTATATATGTAAGTTTATAGGTTTTATAAGGATATACATGTAATTTGAAGTTTTTAGAAGGATATAGACATAATTACGAAAGTTTATAATATTAGTGGGCGTCTGGGAGTGCTTTTTAAAATGACGTATTAACTTACTAGTTGTGAGATCCATGTATTACATGAGTTTACTTAAAAAAAATAAACATATATGAAAATCAAAAAAATTGAATTTATAATAAAAAAAAAAGAAAATTATTTAATATATTAAAATCGAAGTATTTATATATCTTTTAAGTTTATACAAATAAGTTAAATAAATAAACAATTAAAATAATTGGTTCAATAATTTTAAGGAAAGTTGAATTATGTAACACTCCAAATCAGCTATTACTTTTGAAGACCTTGCAATTTTAAATGTTGCATAATAAATCCCCTTAAGTACGTTGGGTGTACTTCATGGGTATGCTTAGCATACCATGCATGGATGATTGTGGAGGGCCAGCACGTACGCTGGGCGTACCAAAGAGTTCGTGGGGCGTACGTGAGGGATGTTCAAACCTTAATTTTCGGACTTAATACATATATTAGCATCCTTATCTCATTTGAGCTTCCCCCTAATCATCCTCCTTCAACTTCTGACGTCCTTAAAAACCCTAAAATCATTAGAGAGTGTGTTTTGAGCTTAAGGAGTGTATTTATGGCCATTTTAGTGTCCATTCAAGATGAAGGAGTTGCTAAGTATGCTTGGAGTGGCATTGGGCTTTAAGAATTTGCATCTAGTTCACCTTGAAGAACTTTTGGAGGTATAAAGCTTTGATCTTTCCATTTTATTCATTAGATCTAGCTAGGGTTTTCTAGTTGGTCCCTTTTGTTAGTTTTGGACCTCCTCTTGAGAGTTGAGAAACTCCAGAGGCTGAAATGGTTAGATCTGAGCCTTGTGAGCATGCTAGATGCATAAAGGTGCTAGCTTGCGGAGTATCTAGATTCCATGCATGAGTTTGAAGCCTTATATGAAGTCCTAATGTGAAGAGTAAAGTTTTTAAGTCCCATATAGCATGCAAGGGCATAAAGTTGCCAACTTTATGCCAAAGGACGTCTTAATGAGCTTATACCTAATATTAGACGTTAGAACATCGAGTATTAAGCACTTAATGGAAGAAAGTGCTTAATTTGTTTGTACTTCGGGCATAAGTTAGAGTATGTCATGCGTACAACTTATAGACTCAGTACGATGCACGTTCCAGGGCGGTACGCAAGGCTTACGCACCTTAGATGGGCTTGGACTTGTTTTGGGCTTGTAAGCTTTTGGGCCTCAATTAGTAATTTGGCCTGGTCACGTTTGGAGTTAGTAGGTTAGCTTATCTGTTTTGGGCCATGGATACTATGGTTGGGCTTTATTGGGCCATGGAGCCCATTAATGATTTTGGATATGGAGTTTGGGCCCATTAGCAAAGGAAGACTTTTTGGGCCATTGTGAAAGGACTTGGGGTTTAGGTTCTTCAATTGGATTGTGTCTAGTCCTAACCTTGGGTAATGATATTATTGTTTAGCACGGGTGGTTATGGACTGTTAGGAGAGCAGCTTTCAGGTTCGTCAGATAGAGGTGAGTCTCCTCAGCATACGAATGGGTCTAAGGCACCAAGGCCGACCTATTTTGTGATATGTAGTACACTCGTTGTTGTAGAGATATGTGGTATGATAGTTAGTTATGCGTAGTGTTATGCTATATATATATGATATTTGCAGGGAAGACCATGGTAGGAGCCCATGGCACTTGGATGTAAGACCATATGGGGGAGCTCATGGCTTTTCAAGTAAAGACCATGGGAGGAGCGCATGTTACTTGGATGTAAGACCATGTGGGGGATCCCATGTCTTTCCAGTTAAAGACCATGGGCGGAGCCCATGGCACTTAGGTGTAAGTCTATGTGGGGGAGCCCATGGCATCCTGGAGAAAGACCTTGGGAGGATCCCACAACATCCTTATATGTTTTTATGCATGGCTTATGTGGTATATGTAGCTTTTATAGCTAATATGATATGTATTTATGTAGATTATGTGTGGGGTATGATCTGGGGAACTCACTAAGCATTAGCTTACAGTTTGTTGATTTGTTTCAGGTACATCCGAGCCTAAGGGCAAGGGCAAGGCTTGATGGCACGGCATGCACTCTCCGAAACTTGTTTTCATGGGAAACTCTGATGTTTTGAATAAAATGTTAATGTTATGAATTTGAAAACAATGGTTAATGTTACTTTACATTTTATGGGAATGTTTGGCTAATTAAAAATGAAAATTTTATTGGAAAATTTTGGGTCGTTACTATTTGGTATCAGAGCCTTGGTTTGAGGGATTTAGGCACACCCTCGGGTATATCGGGACTCGAATGGTAAAATTATTTTAAAATAAATAAATAAAAGTTAAAATTTTTAAAGATTGGAAAAGAGGAGAGTGCAACGCACATGATCGGCCGAGCCAAGTAAGTAGTTCCCCCAATATGTTAGCTATGTTATACTAATATTTGAGCTATGATAATCGTATGGATCTTGCTATGTGTATGCTTTAAAAATTATATACGATTAGGAGCTTATAGCCTTAAAATGTTTGATTTGGCCTTATTTCCTGTTCCTTGTTTGGTTGTGGTAATTAATTTGCATGCATGAAGGCAACCTGTTATGAATTGTATGATTGATGTGGGTAGAGCAAATCTTAGGGTCACCTAGGTTTTGAGATATGCGATAGTCTGTGGGATATGATTTATTTTGGGATGAATTAGACTTATCAGGTAGAGCCTTGGGGAAGGTACATGTAGGTGTGGAATGTAGTACTGAGCCCGTACTACTGAAAGCACAGGACCTGTACCCGGACCAATGTTAGACCTGGAAGCTCTAAGGAGGACCGGTGTGGGAGGATCCCCTCTATAGACATCCTGATCATTATGTTTTATTGTATTGCAGTATAGTATGGTGATGACATGACATGGAGCTGGGGGATCAGGTTTGGGATCTGGATCTGGATCTGGATCACACGATGGTACCGAACCCATCGACGAGAGGTTGCGTGAGCTCATCGCAACCAAGGTTATGAAAGGCATCCTCGATGCTACCCTAGTTATCTTTGGGAAAGTCAAGGAGGGTATGATGGAGATCATGGAAGAGAGGCTCACGTCATTCAAAGTTGATATTGTTGCGGGCCAGGTCGGGGACCGAAATCCCTCATCCCGGGAGTTCAAGGTGTGTGGGCACTGGAGTTTTTTGGGGTCAGGGACCCATTGTTAGCCGATGCTGAGTGGCAGACATAAAAAACGCCCAACGCACGAGATCATGCCCTGATGCGGCGTAGGTGGGGTTTGCTTCATGTATGCTGAGTGATCGGTCCCGGGATTGGTGGGGAGAGGTGACTAGACAGGTGGGAGTATCCGGTGTGGCTGAGATGACATGGGTCGAGTTTGTTAGGCAGTTTGACTTGGATTTTGCACCACCTATTGAGGTGCAACAACTTGTGAGGGAGTTTCATGACCTTCAGCAGATCACCGAGACTGTGGCGGAGATCACCGCCAAGTTTCAGGAACGAGCACTGTTGATCCCACAATATGCTACAGACGATGATATGAGGTGGACGAAGTATCATTCCATCCTGAGGGATGATATCTGGGAGTTTGTGAGCTTTACAGGGTGCAAAACCCTGAATGAGATGGTGGAGAAGGCATGTGAGTGGGAAATGAAGTTGGACTTCCGCACAAAGCGGAAGCTGGAGCAGGCACAAACATTAGTAGGTCAGGCTAAAAAGCCAAAGACCTTAGATTCTTCTAGCAAAGGCCAGCAGGGCTGTGGCCAGTGTGTCAAGTGCGGTAAACCGCACAGTAGGGCTTGCCGGATAGCGGGCTCAGGATGTTATACGTGTGGACAGCAGGGTCACTTGAGCAGGGATTGTCCCAAGAAGGGCTTGATTTGTTTTCACTACAACTTGGCCGGCCACAAGTGGGTCGATTGTCCGAGGTTGCAGGGAGGGGGAGGAGCAGTGGCGACGCCTGCGCTCGCCATGATGAGGATTATTGATGGCCACCCTACTTAGGCGGATGCTCCAGCGGTGAAGAGCCATATATATATCAGTTGACTATCGAGGAGGCTCGGGCAGTGCCAACCGTTGTGGTTGGTACGTATTTTATTCTCTTGCTCTATATTTATTTGCATTGCTTATGTTTGTATTGCGCTTATGTATAGGGGCCTTTTTGGTCAATGGTATGTCGGTTCACGTTCTATTCGACTCAGGGGCTACCCGATCGTTTGTATCTGTTACACTTAGCAAGAAGTTTTGTGATGCGCTGGGGACTTTGGTTTCCCCACTTGAGGTTAAGATTATGGATAACCTGTCACACCCAGGCCGTCGGCGGAAACACCGGGCAGTGTAACGTCATTTCTCGTATCATAGTAATCAACTTCCTAAAAACACATGCAATTTAAAATACATCAACATAAAGTTGGTGAGTTCACAGGTTTTGACTCCATATAAAGATAATACATTTTCCAAGTTCAAAAGTATAGTTTTGAAAGTATTATTTTGAGTTTCCTACGTTTAGTATATATATCCTAGGTATAATGGTTTACTTACCAAATGAGTATATACCCATAAGTCTCATATATTATAAATATAAATGTTTGTAATTCCATACAAACTAAGTTGCTACGTATAAATCTTATTTCAATTCTATACGAGTAAAACCGCTACGTATAAATCTATTTCAATTCTATATGAGTAAGTAGGATAGGTATAGTGGTCTACTTAATATACAAGTAATATACCTACTAGATCCTTATACTTAGAGTATAAGTCTTTGGGAAACTTATACTTAACATTCATACTTGTATGTCGACAAAGTATAATGCTTCTAAAGTTGTTCTACCATGAGTCTGTAGCTACGACTGTATGACTTAGTTTTATACCTCTTATTATTATTACAAGGATCACACATTGTTGTAGTGCAAGGATTACACCTTGCGGTAGTACAAGGATCACACCTTGTGGTAGTACAAGGATCACACCTTGCGGTAGTACAAGGACTACACCTTGAGGTAGTACAAGGATCACACCTTGTGGTAGTACAAGGATTACACCTTGAGGTAGTACAAGGATCACACATTATGGTAGTACAAGGATTACACCTTGAGGTAGTACAAGGGTTACACATTGCGGTAGTACAAGGATTATACCTTGCAGTAGTTTCCGCACGTTTCATCGACGCCAGAATAATAACAAATGAAAGGATAGTTCATCACTCGCTTTTGGTTGAATGTAGCTAACAGTCACAAGTGGGGTGGTCAACCCGTATACTAATTATACACGACTTCCTCGCTCACATGGGGATTAACGAATACAGGTCAGAGGACTTTCACTAAGATCCCCAATCTTAGATGATGAATACAGTAGCTCAGGTAGACTTTGACGACGTTCTATAGTTCTAACAACAAAAGCATTTTCGTGTCTAAAACCCTAAGTTACTAGACTATGCATTTAAACATTACTCTTAATTTGATAACATTTAGGCTATATAACAACTATAACTTGAAGTAAAAACCAGGTTTTATCTTGACCTAAAACCAATAATAACAAATATAACGTTTCTAGTTTTATCTTGACATAAAACTATCAAAAACAATACAAATTTTTTGATGGGTTTTATACAAACAATCCTATGTGTGCATGCAACCCTAGAATTGGATCTATGTTTTCACTATTAGTTACACAACATTATGAACACATAATAAAACCCTAATGAGTCATACTATTTTCGAAATTCACCAAGAAGATTAGAATACATACCTTTTGTTGTTATACAGTAATAACAACTCAAATGCTCCTTGTAATGGCTTTAGAAGGCTTAGAGGCACAAGTGTGACTCCTCTAATGGCTCACAAACACCAAGAGCAAGAGGATGAAGAATGATAAGAGAGGAGGCACCCAAAAATGTGTGGAAACCCTAAGGAAACTCTTAGCCACGTTTTTGGTGCTCTAGGGATCCTTAAATGGTGAGGCTATTAGGGTTATCTAACAAGGAAACCCTAATTTGAGTGCTTAGGCCCTAAGCAACCCAATGACTCCCTTCTTAGATGCCTTGGACGATTTCTAATGGGTTTTCCCATAGAATTCGTCCATCCCTCTAATATGGAGTCATTAGCCCAATATTCAACTATCATACAATTGACAGTTCTAGTCCCTTAAGTTTAATTAATGTCTTTTAGCCACAAAATTAATTCTTAATTAATTATTGACTAATATTAATTAACCAATATGATTTCTCCTTTAATATATCACTCTCATAATATATTAATAAATCATAATTAATTATCTATCTCCATAATTCATCCTATTAATTTGCTTTGGTGAAGGCAACCCAAAAGTACCATGCACCATCCGGTCAAGTACATAACAAAATAGTTATGAACTTCGACACTAATCCAACAGTTTCCCACTTGGATAAGTCTAATAACTATTATGCATATGACTTCAGATCCTGATCCGTAATCATAGCTTTCAAAAGCCGCTATCAACTATGATGTTATCAGATATACGTCCTTTAGATAAGAGATCATATATTCCTCCATTCTAGATATCATATAGAATGAGACATGGATTTAAATCATTCTCTCTATCTATGTGTTGTTTCCCGATTTCCGATTTACGACGACTGACAACATACTACAATTGAACACATCAAATCAGTCCCGGCTTGGCCAAGCGCTTAAGTGTCATCACTAAATCATCGAGGGGCCCACAAATGTCACTTTCATCCCACTTTGGATAAAAGGAATGAATAAAATTTGATTCAATGCTTGCTTGCACTCGCTCACCGAATCACACACAACAATATCTTTTATGACACCAAGTTACTCGTGCGTTTACATATTATCAATGTGTAACCGACTCGCAAGATACAACTCACACATCTCAGTTTCAAGAATATAAGATATTATCGTCTCACCAATCACTCGTGATAAAATCCATGAAGTGATCCAAGTGAGCGTGGGTTTAATCTAATGCTCAAAATCATATTAATAAGCACTGGTGAACGTTGCAGCAAATCCTTGCTATGTCTAATACACTTTAGACAATCTACAAACCAATTCATGACAGTCTTCATTCATACTTACTTCCAACATATGAACGACTGTGGTCCGTTCGAATAATTCGATTATTCTGAAATAATTAATCATTCAGGAAGTCAAAACATGCAAAGTGAAACACAAGAATAATACTAATCCCATACGGCCCCAAACTCTGGGTATAAATAAAACATTTTATTTAATCACCATATTGATTACTCATTATTTGTTGTTTCGGCTAATCAACTTCTTTCTTGAATTATTACTACACTTGTCCCATGCTCTTAGAATGCACACAATGTTCACCTATGGTCCTTACTTTGTGAAATAGATCAAATGAACACATTTCCAATCATACTCATTTCACAACTCCCAATACCTATCACAAGTGTAAGAATATCAAATTCTTGTTACTTATGCTAGATTCTAACATTTTATGCAATGACTCTTTTGTAAAGTCATAACTCAAAATCATCAAGACTTGGCTAATTTCTATAAGAAACAATTTTATAGATATGATGTCTCAAGGTACATTCCTTTGAACATCCTTTCTTGCATAAACGTTTCTAATCTAGATATAGATTCTCAATATCCAACTCCCAATATGGAAACATTTCCATATTTGCCAGATGACAACTCATTCTTAATAGAATCTTATCTATTCATAATAATGTCAATATGGTCCATCCAATACCATACTTCCAACTACTCACAAGCGACCAATCCTCAGCGAGCTTTGGATCGTCCTTTGATAGTTGTTTAATTATCTTAGTCAAAACCGATTCTTGTCCTTTTCCCTCTAAATGCGCTAGACATTTGGAAAATTTTAGAATGGTCAAATATTATAGCACTTGCAATCGATCCTATACCCGAAGTGTATGGGACACGATGCATAATGTCTTACATAAAGATACGATACTTTGTCACGTTCTCACAATTCGAACTATGAAGAGGGATGCCATAATCATAATCGAAATTTTGAGAACGCACTATGTATCCTTGACTAAATTTATTAACATTCCACAACCTAAGCCTTTAGATTTGAAATGGAGCATAATATTCTCTCCCTTAATTATAGCAAGACAACTTTTCAACCCTTGCGACTTTGCAAAGTATAACTCTTGTTTTCTATAATTAATATTTGCTAACTTGCAATACTTGCCATAATAATCATAGAAGCACAACTTTTATGCTCCCACTATCATGATGATTATTATCATATAAGCATAACTCTTATGCTCCCACTAGCTTTGACATGTATTCAGAAAACAACTTAACTTCCAGAAAAACAATACCTATTGAATTTCTTAAGTTCATATTTCTAATACCTAATGCTTTGATAATCCTTTATCTAAGCTTATACACCTTTGCCTTAGATAGCTCATATGTGTGTCTAAACAATTTTGACTAATTGCCAAATCTAACAATTCGAATCATGGAAAGGGATACCATAACTATAATCGAATTTAAGAATGTAATTTTCACAATCACTATCTTCTTAAAATCTCTCTTAGTGAAAGCATTTCCTCACAGTCATTTTTCATGAAGGAGGGAATCTTTTGACACTTAGATTTTAATGGTGTATGTGTTCCTATCCATGCGAATTTGACAAAACCAAAGTTTGCGACAAATCCAAACTCATATGGACCGAACTCTTAATCTTGATTTCTTTCCTTATGGTAACACGAGTGCCCACCATGTCTTCCAAGCAGTTAAGAAGCTCACCCTTTCCTATCAATGTACTTTTCATTGATCAAGGTCCTTTCCTTTTATGCATTCAAATGAGAACTCATATAACTCACATGCATAATTAAATCAATTGGAATGGCACAAAAACAAAATAACGTCAACATGATAGGTTATAAACCTCAAGTCGTGTGCTAGTGATGATCGATAAGGTTTATTCTTGATTTGTTCTTGAAACCTTTCAAGACCTTTAAGACTCCCACTGAATCCTTGACATATAAGATTCTCTTGTCAATAGACATTTCTCGACAAACAAATATTCAAGAGTTAGTGTAGCTTTTATCAAGACAAAACACTTCACAAAATTGGTCCTAGTTGGTCTTTGTCTTCTCCAAGACATCACAACTTTCCACATTTGGTGAATGTTATAAACCTTATTAAGACTTGTCACTCAATGTCACAATCTTAATTCTAAGACTTGTTTTTGGAACGAAGTATGATTGACTTTGTGATTTAACCATTTCTTCAATTCTTGATTCCTCTTCTTAGACATACAATTGTACTAAGACTCACTTAGAGAATAAATTGAGATATGGTTATTAATCGTTAAGACCGATCATAAAACATAATAAAAGGTACTTTCCCTTCTTCTTAGAATAGAGAAACTTTTATCTTTCTGCCTACTTGATTCTTCTTATTCTTTCTGCTATTGATTTAAACTCTTTCAATCAATTCAGTATCACACTTAATCTTATAAGTATAATCATATTTACTAAACCTTTAGTAAATCATGACAAATATCTTTATTATTCTTGTGGTGGACTTGATCAACACACAACTTTGTGTACTCGATCTCCTAGTCCTTCACTTGACACTTTGTCAACGAATTAGTCTAATTTCCAAATATGAAATTTCTCATTCATCATGCAACCAAGTTGCATGATTCCAAGTTTCTGTCCAATTGAAACTTAATTGGGTGATGAGAAACTCTCCCTATTTGGTAAATTCTCGACATTTTCGCATAATTAAGAATCAAATCCATTATTGCTAATAATAGAAACATTCAAAATATCAATTTTTCATACACGCCATCGCAAGGATAAATAAATAATATAAAATCAAAATTTTATTTTATTGCGGAAAAAATTTGTCCTTACAATGCAATTCATTGAAAAACTATGCTGATACATATTTCTTAGCACTCTTATTCTAACTCTAAGTAGTAACTCAAGAATCTAATCTTCAAGTAATGCGATCGAAATCCATTTCTTCACGATTAGATTCCGCTCACTTCTTCCCTTAAGCTTCCTCTCTTTTCTTCGATTCTACAAAACATCAAATGTAATCTTATCACATCATGTATGTAACGACCCGTTCCCGGTATGTTGATTTATTGGTAATTAGAGTGAGTTTTACAAGAGGGACTCGGCGAGTTCATGGCCTGACTCGCCGAGTAGGGTCGCGTCTGCGGGCACGCGTGAGCCGGGGACTCGACGAGTCCATAATATGGACTCGGCGAGTCCATCCGTCTGGGTGAAACCCTAAATCCCCGGGTTGCCCACTATTTATACCACCTTATAGCCCCCATCCTCGCCTCCCTCACCCTGAGAACGCAGTGTTAGAACCCTAAACCTCCCTTGAAGAGCTTATATGTGTTTTGGTGCCATTTTGTGAAGGTGTGAAGAAGGAGAAGAAGAAAGAAGCAAGGAGAAGTGTTGTAGTGCAAAGATCCAAGGCCAAATAAGAGTTAATTGAGGTATTTTCGGAGTTCCATCTTGTTATATGCTTTTAACTTCCATTAGAGCTCTCCTAAGAGCTAGTTGATGCTTGTTCCAAGCCTTTCACTTGCATGAACATCTTATTAAGTCGAAATATCTATGGATCTGAATGTTGGGGTGTTGTAGAGCCCAGATCTACTGTCTTTTTGGAGTTACATTGCATGTTAACCATAGATCTACCCATTTTATGCATCTTTTAGCCTTATTTCCCTTATTCATGAGGTTGTACACGTAAAGTTGGAAACTTTACGTGGTAAAACAGCTTATTGGACTCAGATCTATCAATTGTATGCATTGGATTCAAACAAAATCAAGTAAAAATCAGTTGCATGGCGGCAACTCGGCGAGTCGGAAGAACGACTCGACGAGTTGGGTCGCGAGTCCCGAGTCCTTCAGTTTTATCAGTGTCGAGTGGACGAGGTGAGTTAGGGAGTGGACTCAGCGAGTTGAGAGTAGACTCAGTGATGGAGGGACTGGGCAAGTTTGTTCATACAACTCGGCGAGTCCAAGGCAATCTTCTTGGGATCAAGAACAACTCGTCGAGTCTGTTCTTCCGACTCGGCGAGTCGGATGAAGATTGTCTGAGTTCTTGGATCCAGAGGGTACTCGTCGAGTCGATGCCACACTCGACGAGTAGCAGCGTGAAGATGTGAGAGGTGAGACCAGGACTCGGCGAGTTGGGTAGCCCAACTCGGAGAGTCAGCCCAAAGAGAGTTGACTTTGACCAAGGGTAAAAGAGTCATTTTACCCCCAAGTGCAGTGTTAGTATTTGATTGAGTGTGTTTATGGACTTGTAGCCGAGGAGATTCAGGAGCAGCAGCCGTTAGCTTCCCGAGCCGCACACTCATCAGTTAGCTTACGAGGTGAGTTTCCTTCCAGTAGGGACGGGTCTAAGGCCACAATGCTGGCCCGTCCAGTTAGCAGTAGTTTCCGGACTTCGGTCCGATGTAGTAGTTAGTATGTTTGATGCCTTCGTGGTTCAGACAGGATTTATGCGCTATGTGTTATGTGTTATATGTTATGTGTTCCGGGCTACGGCCCGATGCAATATGCAGTATATTTGTTCATGCTAGATGATATGCTATGCTATGCTCAGTCAGTTCCGGACTTCGGTCCGATGCAGGGGACACGGTCTCAGTCAGTTCCGGACTTCGGTCCGATGCAGTCAGTTCCGGACTTCGGTCCGATGCAGTTAGTTCCGGACTTTGGTCCGATGCAGTTAGTTCCGGACTTTGGTCCGATGCAGGGGACAAGGTCCCAGTCAGTTCCGAACTTCGATCCGATGCAGTTTCCGGGCTTCGGCCCGATGCAGTGGGCAAGGCCCAATATGTGTTTATATGTTATTGTATGATATGTGGTATTTTGGGGGAGCTCACTAAGCTTCGTGCTTACAGTTTCAGTTTTGGTTTCAGGTACTTCCGCAAGCAAAGGGAAGAGCTCGGGGTGACAGCATCGCACACACTACAGCACAGCTTTTGTCCTGGGGATATCTTTTTGATATTTTGGAATTGATGTAGTATGATACAATCTTCCGCACAGTATTTTATTATGTTTTAGGGATACATCGCGTATGTTTTACGATATGACACTTATATTATGGTTTTGATTATATTGAAAAACGAAAATTTTTGGGTCGTATTTTTGGGTCGTTTCAATGTATTAAGAATCTGGAATAGGAACTTAAAAGAGTTAGTTAATGGATTTTACCTAAATTAGAGCCATACGTTTTGACTCTCCCATCTCTTAGATCTCTTAGGTAAATAGGGTAGCTTTGTCTCCAATGCCCCTTCTCTTGGCAATAAAAGCAAATGGATTCCTTTGGAATGGCACATGGAAGTCTCTCAGAATCTACCTCTTCTGGATCTCTAATGTCACCATTTTCAATATCCATTGAAGTTTTGGGAGTTTGATTTACCAGAAAAATTTTCTCGACCAGCTCGCCAAATCATTTCTGATTCAGCAGCTATAAGCAAATAGGTCAAATCAATGAGGGTTACGTCATGATCCGTCATATAGTACTCTCTTATGAACTCACTATATGATTCAGGAAGCGACTGAAGAACCCAGTCAACAGCCAACTTACTTGAAATCTCGACACCCAACATCCTTAACCTTTCAATGTGTGACTTCATCTCTAAGATGTGTACACACACATGTTTTCCATGTTTACTTGCCAAAAGGGCTTGAGTGAGCTTGAACTTTTCAAGCCTTCGAACTTGTGGGTTATGGAGAATAATTGGAGGAGGCGAAGGAAGTGAAGCATGATCTCTTGTTCCTCGATCGAATCGTGGAATATCATCTTCATGTGGAAAGCTTATTCCACGGGATTTGGGAATACCATAGTTGTCATACTTTGACATCTACAAAACGGGAGAAACTGAATTCAAGTTAGTTAATTGATTGAGTCCTTAATAAATAACCCAAATGAGATATTAAGGCTAGGACCCAACACAATACGCTACAACCTAGAAAAGGGATGCCGTAATCTAGTTGCAGAATATTTGAAGGTAGGTAAATGATGATTTACCAATTTCCACCATGAAAACGAAAAAGAATTTTAAGTTTTAAATCTATGAAAACTCCTAGATCCTTTGAGATTCATTGAACTTTTCAATGGCATGTTTAAATATCAATATGCCCCTCTAGTTTGTGACTGGGATACCGAGGATCACCAAGCGGGTGTGAATAACCATGAAAACTTACATGGTGCCACCACATGTTACACTCACCTATTCGATGTGTCGGTTAACCACACACGCTCCACCGAACTATGACAAACATCGAGTCACCCTTTGCTACCTTTGCTTAGAACCATTTAGTGTGCCGGTTAACCACACACGCTCCACTAACGTCTTCACAAGGGCACAAAGTGTAATTTCATGAAATTGCATCAATTCACTTTTTCCTAAAGTAACTAAGATTCGGAATTTTGTAAAAATTTTAGTTACTTTATACTGCATTATACTTTTATTGGAAAGGGTTTGCCCTATCCTACCCGTTCGGCTAACGACCCTCCACCAATCAAGGAAGCAGTGGCTAAGAGTGGATACCCATTAAATGACCATTTTATAGGCCATAACCTTATACCCCCCTTATAGATCGGCTTCGTGAATGAGGCCTACTAACGGTAAGACTAGCATTTTGGTTATACATATATAATATTAAACTTTTAATGTTGTAAATAGTATAAGGGTGTATTTTACACTTTTAAAATACTAGGTGGTTTAAATTATACTTTTAATTAACCAAAATCATTATGGATTTATTAACTCTCTTTTATTTATACACTTAATTAATTTAATAAAACCATAAGGGTTTAATTTGAACTTTTCAAAATTAGGGTTTTGGAATTTAGACTTTCAAAATTAAATTTTAATCAACAATTTAAATTCCAAAACTTGAGGGCAAGTTTTGAAACTTTTCAAAACAATTAGGTTTTAATTTCACTTAAAATTTTCGAATTTAAGACATTTAAATTAAAATTTTAAATATTAAAACTCTTGATTTAATAATTATATTGAATTAGACTATTAATATTAATTATTAAATCATAAGGGAGTATCTAAATCATGAGGATAATTACCATTTATACATTTAAGATATCCTAATCTCATAAACATCTACATAGATTTCGAAAATAAGGGATGAGATATCCCAAAATCTTTAATTACCATATTTAACTATTAAATGATAATTACAAGATATGGGATAATCCAAATCCCTAAAATTTAGGATCTAACCATGGGGAAGGAGGTAATTTTGAAATCCAAGGGTTTGATAACCCTAGATTTCAAAATCTTGGAGGCTAAGGAAAGGGTTTGGGAAACCCTAGCAAAAAATCGCCAATTAGGGTTTTGCAACCATAATTGCGAAAATTACCTAGCCTTCAGGGTTCATTAGCTATAAACCCTAATATGTCAAGTTCATACATTTGAATAAAAGCTAATTGAAAACAAAAACCATTGGCTCTGATACCACTGATGGGTTTTATACAAACAATCCTATGTGTGCATACAACCCTAGAATTGGATCTATGTTTTCACTATTAGTTACACAACGTTATGAACACATAATAAAACCCTAATGAGTCATACTATTTTCGAAATTCACCAAGAAGATTAGAATACATACATTTTGTTGTTATATAGTAATAAAAACTCAAATGCTCCTTGTAATGGATTTAGAAAGCTTAGAGACACAAGTGTCACTCCTCTAATGGCTCACAAACACCAAGATCAAGAGGATGAAGAATGATAAGAGAGGAGGCACCCAAAAACGTGTGGAAACCCTAAGGAAACTCTTAGCCACGTTTTTGGTGCTCTAGGGATCCTTAAATGGTGAGGCTATTAGGGTTATCTAACAAGGAAACCCTAATTTGAGTGCTTAGGCCCTAAGCAACCCAATGACTCCCTTCTTAGATGCCTTGGACGATTTCTAATGGGTTTTCCCATAGAATTCGTCCATCCCTCTAATATGGATTCATTAGCCCAATATTCAACTATCATACAATTGACAGTTCTAGTCCCTTAAGTTTAATTAATATCTTTTAGCCACAAAATTAATTCTTAATTAATTACTGACTAATATTAATTAACCAATATGATTTCTCCTTTAATATATTATTCTCATAATATATTAATAAATCATAATTAATTATCTCTCTCCATAATTCATACTATCAAGTTGCTTTGGTGAAGGCAACCCAAAAGGACCATGCACCATCGGGTCAAGTACATAACAAATAGTTATGAACTTAGACACTAATCCAACAATTTTATCTTGACATAAAACTAACAATAACAATACCAAGTTTTATCTTGACATAAAACTAACAATAAAAACATATAACATATCCAGTTTAATCTTGACATAAAACTATCAATAACAATACCAAGTTTTATCTTGACATAATACTAACAATAACAACATATAACATATCCAGTTTTATCTTGACATAAAACTATTAATAGCAACATACTATATAACTTAACATTTAGAACTTTCGAATATTACTTCGGTATTATATCTCACACAACATATATGTAGAATCCTAAGTATAACTCAAGATCTACATTAGTAAATTAACATACTGATAAATTAATAATAGTTGTATGTATTCAAAATGTTATATTTAGAATAATCATATTTCGATTATCATAACTATATACTATCATATAGACATAATAATAACATATATACAATGACTAGCATGCGTTTTACCCAAAATATTAGAAAGTTGGGCCGTGAAACTCACCTTAGCAACGTGATTTTATGTAATCTATGTAGAAACGGTCAGCTGTACAAGGTCGTCGAGGCTCGGGAAGCGAAACAGCTTCAACAAACGAGAGAGAGAGAGAGAGAGAGAGAGAGAGAGAGAGAGAGAAAAGAAATGGTGTACTAAGACTTGGGGTCGAAATGGCTATTTATAGTAAGATTTTATGACACTCACGTCGTGAGTGTCATAAGGCTCACGTCGTGAGTCTGCCTGACTCACTCCGTAGACTTGCCATTTGCGTCCCTAGCTTCGGAAGGTGGACATGAGTCCTCACGTCGTGAGTGTCATAAATCTCACGTTGTGAATTTGGATCCTATCCTCTCGCAGCTTCTAGATTCCAAATGATGATAGAATGACTCCTCACGTCGTGAGTGTCGTAAAACTCACGTCGTGAATTAGCTAGTTTAGGGTTTTTGAAAGCTGAATCTTCGAAATGCCATAACTTAGGCATACGAACTCCATTTTTGACGTTCTTTATATGCATGCGTAGGTATTTATGAGTACTACAACTCTATTTTAGACTTAAATAGCTAATTCTAAGTATATTTTAAATTCCTATTATTATAGAGATTTATAGTGTTGGGTTTATTATAACTTCTTCATGCGAAGTCAGATTCAGATGTTCTCTATATTTTTGGAATCGTATGGACGTATACTTTGAGTTTTATCATAAAGAAAGTTCATATTTGTATTACATTTTATCATGAACTACATAACATTCTTACCACATTACATAATCACCTTACATGATTGGCATAATCACATGTGAATATTATTGACCTAATTTTGACGGGTGTTACATTCTCCCCCCGTTAGAATAATTTCATCTCGAAATTTATCTTGTGTACGAGGAATTGTTAATTAGTTGGGGAAAATTCTGTGGATATTGCTTAGCACTTGATGTAACTTAAGTTGATATGCGACAGAACCAATTCTTGCTAGAATTTCAATAGGTTCTATATATCGCGGGTTTAGATTGCCTCGTTTCTTGAATCAAATCATGCCTTTCCAAGGAGAGACCTTCAATATTACTTTATCTCCAACTTGGAATTATAAAGGCTTACGTCTTACGGCAGCATAACTCTTTTTAAGATCACGTGCAGCCTCTAATCGATCCTTAATTTGCACGATCTTTTGGGTTTGTCTTGTGGATTATTTTTGGTCCAGTACGTAAGGTATCACCTGTACGTTCTCTGGCCATCTGCATGTCTCCAACTTCTACCCAACACACTGGGGAATGGCATTTTCGTCTATAAAGAGCCTCAAACGGTGCAACCTTGATGCTGGTGTGATGACTATTGTTGTAGGAAAACTCAATTAATGGCAAATGAGTATCCCATGCATTTCCAAAGTCTATCACACAGGCTCGGAGCATATCTTCTAAAGTATGAATGGTTCTGTAACGCCCGCAAATCCGGGCTAGTCAAATTAGAGATAATAGGAGTCAAAAAGGACTTTTCGACAAAAGATTATTTAGAATAAATAATCTTAACCAAGTTGTAGTATATGTCACGAGGTTTCCGTGCATATAAAGAACGCCGAAATCCGAGTTATAACGAAGAAGTTATGACATGTTAAAGTTTCGCAACGGAACCGGTACGATACCGGAAAGCGTAAATAATGAATTTACGATAGAGCGAGAATTAGCCTTAGCAATCTAAATGAAAATCGTAGAATATGTTAGAATAAGAACATTGATAAAAAGAACGCCCAAATCTGACTTCGTATGAAGAAGTTATGATTTTTCGAAGTTTCGGACTAGCAGAATACAACCCGGAATTCGAATATTAGATCGAGCGGGTTTTAGCCGACACGGCCTGAACGAGAATCGAAGATCTTGTTGAGAGTAGCATAACAAGAAAAAGATGGGCAAAAACGGATGTCGGATGAAGAAGTTACGAGGATTTAACGGATCAATCGTGTCCCGGCCCATTAATAATATAAAATTTAAAATCGAGCCAAAATTAGCCAATGAAGTCTAAACGAAAGTTGTAGAGTACGTTCCCACCTTCGCGTGGATATAAAGAACGTCAAAAATGGAGCTCGTATGCGAAAGTTACGAATTTTTGAAGTTTGAACTCGAAAATGCGAAGCTGATGCGAAATTCGGGTGACGTGGCGCGATCAGAGCCGTCACTTGCGGCCCACGGTCTCGCTTGGATAAGCGACACGTCGCTCCTCGCTACGCCCAGCGTCCGGCTTCGTGCGCCCCGCGTCCGTTCGCTCTCGGTCCAGAAGGCGCCACGACGCCTCGTCCTACGCCCCGCGTACGAGGTCCGGGTACGCCCCGCGTACCTTCGCTTCCCCTCCGTCCGGTGCGAGACAGCTGGCTGCGAGCTGGCACCCTTATCCGAGAGAACGCGTCGCGTAGCTTCTGAACGCCCTGCGTACCGCCGAGGCCTCGCGGCTATAAAAGGAGGCCGAGGCTGCCTCATTTTTCACACCAAAATCTCATTCTTTCTCTCACTACTTTCTCTCTCTACAACCCCAAACCATCCCTAAGCCCTAGTTGAACCCCTAGCACCCTAAGGAAGCCCCGAGGCTCCCGAAGTCCCGAGAAAAAGGAGTTTTTCGGTTTCGAAACGTTGCTCCAATTAAGTCCCGGTTTTCGATAAAATTCGCTGTAAGTATGCTACGCTTACGCAATTTTTAATATAGCTTTCAAATAATTATAGGAATGTTATTAGGTCCTTAAAATAATTATTTGGGCTATTATTATGAGTTATATTGAGCATCATTAACGCTTAATAATAGTCAGACTAATTAATTTATCGCGGTTATCATTAAACTAAACCCTAGTGATATCGATACTAGGTTTTATCGAAGGAATAACATTTTAAGAGTATCGAAGCGCTGTCCGAGTGCTGAGTCACCACCTAATCAGGTGAGTGCATATTCACTTTCAACTTACACATAGATATGAAGTATTTAATATAAATTACGTGCTATGTGTGCATATTATCTGAATACTTGCTATCTATGCTGGATGAACGTTTTATACATGTTTTCAAAGATTTAAACTGTATATGTATTTTATATCTACAAAATGTGTTGGGTAAAACATGGGTAGATGTAATAGTTGCTGTGTGATAAATAAAATGATGAGAGGCCTCGTTATAGATGTTATTGATGATCCAGTCATCTAGCGGAGTATAGATGACGACCACAGACTATTCTAGACAGTCCAGTGGAACACTAGCAGGCTCGCAACCTGTAGGTGTTTATTTGAACTGTGTGTTTATTCGAACTGTGTGTTCATTCGAACTGTGTGAACTGTGTGCTCACCAGATATACTCCACCCCAATGATAGTCCTTTGGCTAGGTCCCTTGTGCTAGATGTTTTAGGGACGTAATGTGAGGATAACGGGAATGGGTAATTGGGTTGGTTGTTTGATGTTTAACAATAATAATTATATTATTGTGGGTTGAAAACCCTATGTACTCACCAGGTTTCCCAACCTGACCCACTCAGTTTATTTATATCACAGGTGTTGATACGAAGTCACTTTACACTGAGAGATTTAAAGAGATGTAGATCACTAGTGTAAATAAATGTAAGTTCTGTTTATGCTTATGTTTCTGTATTAACAATGACATCCCAAACGTTTTGAAATGAATAAAATACGTTTCTCCGAAAATGTTTTAATAACATATTTATCATGTTTTTCTGGGAACAAATTCCGCAACATTTTTATAAAATGAAGTACTTTGATTTTCATAAAGCATAAACAAAATCGGTCTTTTCTGGCCGTGATTTTGGGGATGTCACAGTTGGTATCAGAGCATTAGTTTAAGCGAACTAGGAATATGGATTTATTTCTAGACTTAAACTTAGAATGCTAGGCGATGATTGTGAGGTGTGAGCACTAGCTTATTTTAGGAATGATGCCTAAATTGCTTTTATGTGCTAAATGATTAGTTATGCTATAGTTTGATCGGATCTATGGTCTATTGCCGACCGGATCTGGAAACCTTATGTGTTTAGGATTCTAAACGTACGACTACGATACTAGAACTAGCATATAAACGTTTCGGAGTGATAAGGATGATTTAACCGTCAATCCTAAGTAAAGAGCTAGATTCACCTTATTCGGTGTATAGATCAAGATGGCAAGAACCCGCAGCGGGAACGCGAATGCAAATAGGAATAGAAACCGACCCCCAGTGATCGAGCAGATACCAGTTATGGTAGCCGCTGCTGAGCCAATAATGATGGCCGGAGTGCAAGCGATGATCCAGGTAATGTTGGATCGTCAAATGGAGGAAACAAGGCGTTTACTTCAACAAGCTCGAGAGGAACTTACGATGCCTATTGAGCAGCCCGAGCTGAATGACGGGCAGTCTGAGGAAGGGAATGACAGCAGGACCGTTGGTCAAGCTGATCCGCCAGTGATTAGAAGGAACAATCAAGATGACGAGGTCGAGAGGAATGGATGCAAGTACAAGGATTTTCTGACTTGCAAGCCATCGACTTTCACTGGAAAGGAGGATCCGATCGGGGTCATGGATTGGATCTCGGAGATGGAGTTAGCCTTCATGACATGCGGTTGCAGAGGGAAGCTACAGACCACATTTGCAGTACGTCAGTTTCGAGGAGGCGCTGTACGCTGGTGGAATACCTTGGGGAAGACTTTGAGCCCTAATGAGCCCCTGCAACTGACATGGGCAGAATTTCTGGTGCAATTCAAACGAAAATACTGCTCAGCTCAAAACCTGCTTGAGCTAGAGAACCAGTTTTTAACCCTGAAGAAGGGAAGCATGTCAATCGATGAATACACGAACAACTTCACGGAAAAGATGGAGTTTGCCTTGCGTCTTGTTCCGGATGAGCTGACGAAAATCGACAAGTACGCAAAGGGACTTCCATGGGAGTATGCGGTGCCAGTGCGTCAGGCACCTACTCTGGAGGCAGCTATCTGGGCTGCCAAGTCGGTCAAAGATATGATCAAGGGAAGAGCCTCCAGCAAGATGGAGGTTGGCGAGAAGAGAAAGTTTGAAGGATCTTCAAGGTCCAGCGAGAAGAGAAAATTCTCGAAGTTTGAAGAAGGAACGCAATGGTGTGACAAGTGTAGAAAGAAGCACATTGGGAAATGCTCTAATTATACGACATGCTTTAAATGCGGGAAGACTGGTCATTACGCCAACGAATGCACAAACAAGAGAGAAGTCTGCTTTAAGTGTGGAGAAGAAGGACACTTCAAACAAGACTACCCAAAGAGAGAAGGGGCTACAAAGCCAAATGTGCCACCAAAGCCAAAGGCGAGAGCATTTCAAATGATCCTTGACGAAGCAAATGACAATGCAAGGGTTCAAGAGTGAAGGCTTGACATCCGAGGATCAAGTTATGGAATGATCGTGTAGATAGTACCTCACGATGTAGCCCGTTAGAGGCATAGTCTAGGGTGAACTTGAACACCTATGTAACAGTTTCAAGAAATAATATAAAACCTTTGTTTTGTTATCTGATGTGTTAATTTGTTGTATGGTTTTCTTGTATGGTGACTTGGAGAAACTGCGGGACAATACTTGGGACGAGTATGAGTAGGTGTGAATGGTAGTAGAGGCCTATACTACCGGAAGCACAGGACTCACACTTGGATCAGGGAAAGTCACAAGGTTACCAAGAAGCTAGTAATTGATTTCGTTTTATTCTAGTGTGTTGTTACCATTGTTTCGGTAATGACTAAGAAGATTGTTGTTATCCCGACCCTAGTGGTCATATTACATTGAGTCCGACTACGATGAGTAGGCTACGTGGTTCAGAGAACCAAGTTTGACGTAGCGTCCGATTTAAACCAAACAATTGAAATCAAAGCGATCAATAGTAATATCACGCTCGTTGTTAAAGAAGTTGGTAGCTAGAAATGCCTAATGTTAAAGTGTGATTATATCACATTAGAACATGAAGGAAGGCATAGTCTGTTTTAGAATATAAGAGGCCTAAGTCTAAGTGTTGCAACATACGATGAGAGGTCATTAGAATATGACACATCGGTCCATTGTATCAATAAAAGAACTTATCTTAAGTTCGTATCCAGTGAGGATCGAGATTGTGACTTGAAGGTCATAATTTGGAGTCTAACGTAAGATAGAGAGCGTATACAAGATCGAGCACCGCCTGTAGCCAAGAAATCTAAGGGTTAGATAGACGTTCGAAGAAACATCGAAGTTATGACTTAGGATGAATAGATAACAAATGGAGTCATCATGTGAGCCCTTTTCTTTGATGATTCCGTGACGTAATCATCCTAAGGGGGAGATAATTGTAACGCCCGCAAATCCGGGCTAGTCAAATTAGAGATAATAGGAGTCAAAAAGGACTTTTCGACAAAAGATTAATTAGAATAAATAATATTAATCAAGTTGTAGTATATGTCACGAGGTTTCCGTGCATATAAAGAACGCCGAAATCCGAGTTATAACGAAGAAGTTATGACCCGTTAAAGTTTCGCAACGGAACCGGTACGATACCGGAAAGCGTAAATAATGAATTTACGATAGAGCGAGAATTATCCTTAGCAATCTAAACGAAAGTCGTAGAATATGTTAGAATAAGAACATCGATAAAAAGAACGCCCAAATCTGACTTCGTATGAAGAAGTTATGATTTTTCGAAGTTTCGGACTAGCAGAATACAACCCGAAATTCGAATATTAGATCGAGCGGGTTTTAGCCGACACGGCCTGAACGAGAATCGAAGATCTTGTTGAGAGTAGCGTAACGAGAAAAAGATGGGCAAAAACGGATGTCGGATGAAGAAGTTACGAGGATTTAACGGATCAATCGTGTCCCGGCCCATTAATAATATAAAATTTAAAATCGAGCCAAAATTAGCCAACGAAGCCTAAAAGAAAGTTGTAGAGTATGTTCCCACCTTCGTGTGGATATAAAGAACGTCAAAAACGGAGCTCGTATGCGAAAGTTACGAATTTTTGAAGTTTGAACTCGAAAATGCGAAGCTGATGCGAAATTCGGGTGATGTGGCGCGATCAGAGCCGTCGCTTGCGGCCCACGGTCTCGCTCGGATAAGCGACACGTCGCTCCTCGCTACGCCCAGCATCCGGCTTCGTGTGCCCCGCGTCCGTTCGCTCTCGGTCCAGAAGGCGCCACGACGCCTCGTCCTACGCCCCGCGTACGAGGTCCGGGTACACCCCGCGTACCTTCGCTTCCCCTCCGTCCGGTGCGAGACAGCTGGCTGCGAGCTGGCACCCTTATCCGAGAGAACGCGCCGCGTAGCTGCTGAACGCCCTGCGTACCGCCGAGGCCTCGTGGCTATAAAAGGAGGCCGAGGCTGCCTCATTTTTCACACCAAAATCTCATTCTTTCTCTCACTACTTTCTCTCTCTACAACCCCAAACCATCCCTAAGCCCTAGTTGAACCCCTAGCACCCTAAGGAAGCCCCGAGGCTCCCGGAGTCCCGAGAAAATGGACTTTTTCGGTTTCGAAACGTTGCTCCAATTAAGTCTCGGTTTTCGATAAAATTCGCTGTAAGTATGCTACGCTTACGCAATTTTTAATATAGCTTTCAAATAATTATAGGAATGTTATTAGGTCCTTAAAATAATTATTTGGGCTATTATTATGAGTTATATTGAGCATTATTAACGCTTAATAATAGTCAGACTAATTAATTTATCGCGGTTATCATTAAACTAAACCCTAGTGATATCGATACTAGGTTTTATCGAAGGAATAACATTTTAAGAGTATCGAAGCGCTGTCCGAGTGCTGAGTCACCACCTAATCAGGTGAGTGCATATTCACTTTCAACTTACACATAGATATGAAGTATTTAATATAAATTACGTGCTATGTGTGCATATTATCTGAATACTTGCTATCTATGCTGGATGAACGTTTTATACATGTTTTCAAAGATTTAAACTGTATATGTATTTTATATCTACAAAATGTGTTGGGTAAAACATGGGTAGATGTAATAGTTGCTGTGTGATAAATAAAATGATGAGAGGCCTCGTTATAGATGTTATTGATGATCCAGTCATCTAGCGGAGTATAGATGACGACCACGGACTATTCTAGACAGTCCAGTGGAACACTAGCAGGCTCGCAACCTGTAGGTGTTTATTTGAACTGTGTGTTTATTCGAACTGTGTGTTCATTCGAACTGTGTGAACTGTGTGCTCACCAGATATACTCCACCCCAATGATAGTCCTTTGGCTAGGTCCCTTGTGCTAGATGTTTTAGGGACGTAATGTGAGGATAACGGGAATGGGTAATTGGGTTGGTTGTTTGATGTTTAACAATAATAATTATATTATTGTGGGTTGAAAACCCTATGTACTCACCAGGTTTCCCAACCTGACCCACTCAGTTTATTTATATCACAGGTGTTGATACGAAGTCACTTTACACTGAGAGATTTAAAGAGATGTAGATCACTAGTGTAAATAAATGTAAGTTCTGTTTATGCTTATGTTTCTGTATTAACAATGACATCCCAAACGTTTTGAAATGAATAAAATACGTTTCTCCGAAAATGTTTTAATAACGTATTTATCATGTTTTTCTGGGAACAAATTCCGCAACATTTTTATAAAATGAAGTACTCTGATTTTCATAAAGCATAAACAAAATCGGTCTTTTCTGGCCGTGATTTTGGGGATGTCACAGGTTCTCTCACTCTGACCATCAGTCTGTGGATGCTAAGCTGTACTTATATCTAGACATGTTCATAAGGATTTTTGTAAAGATTGCCAAAATCGTGAAGTGATTTTACTATCTCGGTCAGAAATAATAGAATTTGGAACTCCATGCAATCTGACAATTTCCTTAAGATAAATTCTTGTCAGCTTCTCCATATTGTCGTTCTCCTTAATTGGCAAGAAATGGGCGGACTTAGTCAATCTATCGACTATTACCCAAATAGTGTCAAACCCATTAGGAGTTTTAGGTAACTTAGAGATGAAGTCTGTTGATATCTGCTCCCATTTCCATTTAGGTATTTCTGGTTGTTGAAGTAAACCTGAAGGCTTTTGATGTTCTGCCTTTACTCTAGAACAAGTCAAACATTTTCTCACATAAGTAGCAATTTCAGCCTTCATGTTTGGCCACCAATAATTTACTTTTAAATCTAAGTATATTTTGCCAGAGCCTAGATGTACGGAATACCTAGACTTTTGGGCTTCTTCTAAGACCAAGTCGCTGACTCCACCGAACTTAGGCATCCAAATTCGGTTCATAAAGTGACTTGTTCCGTCATCTTTTTGTATAAGGTGCTTTTCTATTCCTCGCAAAGCTTTGTTCTTGATGTTTTCTTCTTTTAGAGCCTTAAGTTGAGCTTCTCTAATTTGTTCGGTAAAGTTAGAATGGATAGTTATAGTTAATGCTCATACCTGATGGGGTTTAATATATTCTTTCCGGCTCAAGGCATCTGCTACCACATTTGCATTTCTGGGATGATAACGAATCTCACATTCGTAGTCATTCAACAATTCGACCCATCTTCGTTGTCTCATATTAAGGTCTTTTTGGTCAAAGATGTGCTGGAGACTCTTGCGGTCGGTAAAAATAGTACACTTAGTACTGTATAATGTCTCCAGATTTCTAGTGCAAAAGTTACAGCTCCCAATTCAAGATCATGGGTAGTGTAATTACTCTCATGCACCTTAAGTTGTCGTGATGCGTATGCAATAACCTTTCCTCTTTGTATCAACACACATCCTAATCCTTGATTTGATGCGTCGTAGTATACGATGAAATCTTCTATCCCATCTAGAAGGGATAGGATTGGTGCACTACACAACATTTTCTTCTGTTTCTGAAAAGCAGCTTCTTGTTTGTCTTCCCAGTTGAACTTTGTATCCTTCTGGGTTAGTGTTGTAAGTGGCTTGGCTATTTTTTTTAGAAATTCTCTATGAATTTACGGTAATAGCCAGCAAGTCCTAGGAATTGACGCACTTCTCTTGGCATTTTCGATGCTTCCTAATTCTTAATTACTTCAATCTTGGAGGGTTGGACATGAATCCCTTTGTTGCTAACTACATGTTCTAAAAATTTGTACTTCTCTAATCCAAAATTCACATTCGGTGAATTTGGCGTACAACTTTTCTTTTCTTAGTAATTCCAAGATTATTTGCAAGTGTTGATCGTGTTCTTCCTTGGTTCGTGAATATATCAATATATCATTGATAACACTATCACGAATTTATCCAAGTACGGTTTGCAAACACTATTAATGAGGTCCTTGAACATTGTTGGAGCGTTGGTCAATACAAAGGCATAACTAAGAACTCTTAATGACCATACCAAGTCCTAAATGTTGTTTTCGGAACATCATATTCTCGTACTCCAAGTTGATGGTATCTTGATCTGAGATCTATTAATCTTCTAGAATCTTCATGTGTTTTAGTCTATCAAACACCATATCCAATTTTAGTTGTGCATCAGTCTAACCATAATTAAAAATAGGTGATCAGTCTACGTTTAGTTGTGGTTCGGCCCATGTACAATAAAACTCGACTAAGTAGTTTGACCTAAAACATTACGTTGAATTCTTATCGAGCATTTGGGTTTTCTATATTTTTGGTTTATACATGTGTTCTCATCGTGGGACTGAGTTTATACGTAACTCTATATCCTGTTTGTTGTATTCACGAGTATTATTAATTATTGTTTGTTACTTCAGGTCTAGCTGATAAGGCACCGGCCAGTCAGGACAGTCGGAGGGCAGGATCATTTTACCATATAGCCGTTCTGAAATCCAGCAACCCAAGCAACATGTCTATCCTATCACCGCTCCCGTAAGTAGTCCTTCAGTAGTAGAATTTAATAATACTTTTATTTGTAGGTTAAGGGATATACCTAAACCTAACAGAGTAATCCCTAAACTATAGTTGGGCTTTCCTAAGAAAGTACTAATTCACTATAGTTAATAGCTCTGATATCAATCTATCACACCCCAGCCGTCAGTGGAAACACCGGGCAGTGTAACGTCATTTCTCGTATCATAGTTATCAACTTCCTGAAAACACATGCAATTTAAAATACGTCAACATAAAGTTGGTGAGTTCACAAGTTTTGACTCCATATAAAATTAATACATTTTCCAAGTTCAAAAGTATAGTTTCGAAAGTATTATTTTGAGTTTCCAACGTTTAGTATATATATCCTAGGTATAATGGTTTACTTACCAAATAAGTATATACCTATAAGTCTAATATATTATAAATATAAATGTTTGTAATTTCATACAAACTAAGTTGCTACGTATAAATCTTATTTCAATTCTATACGAGTAAAACCGCTACGTATAAATCTATTTCAATTCTTTACGAATAAGTAGTATAGGTATAGTGGTCTACTTAATATAAAAGTAATATA
Organism: Lactuca saligna; assembly: GCF_052625555.1. Taxonomy (NCBI): domain Eukaryota; kingdom Viridiplantae; phylum Streptophyta; class Magnoliopsida; order Asterales; family Asteraceae; genus Lactuca; species Lactuca saligna. The sequence continues at coordinate 50,191,326 of NC_136423.1, forward strand.
CCTACTAGATTCTTATACTTAGAGTATAAGTCTTTGGGAAACTTATACTTAACATTCATACTTGTATATCGACAAAGTATAATGCTTCTAAAGTTGTTCTACCATGAGTTTGTAGTTGCGACTGTATGACATAGTTTTATACCTCTTATTATTATTACAAGGATCAAACATTGTTGTAGTGCAAGGATTACACCTTGTGGTAGTACAAGGATCACACCTTGTGGTAGTACAAGGATTACACCTTGAGGTAGTAAAAGGATCACACCTTGTGGTAGTACGAGGATTACACCTTGAGGTAGTACAAGGATCACACCTTGCGGTAGTACAAGGATCACACCTTGAGGTAGTACAAGAGTTACACATTGCGGTAGTACAAGGATTACACCTTGCAGTAGTTTCCGCACGTTTCATCAATGCTGTAATAATAAAAAATAAAAGGATACTTCATCATTCGCTTTTGGTTGACTGTAGCTAACAGTCACAAGTGGGGTGGTCAACCAGTATACTAATTATACACGACTTCCTCGCTCACACGGGATTAACGAATACAGGTCAGAGGACTTTCACTAAGATCCCCAATCTTAGATGATGAATACAGTATCTCAGGTAGACTTTGACAACGTTCTATAGTTCTAACAACAAAAGCATTTTCGTGTCTAAAACCCTAAGTTACTAGAATACGCATTTAAACATTACTCCTAATTTCATAACATTTAGGTAGTATAACAACTATAACTTGAAGTAAAAACCAGGTTTTATCTCGACCTAAAACCAATAATAACAACATATAACGTTTCTAGTTTTATCTTGACATAAAACTATCAATAACAATACCAAGTTTTATCTTGACATAAAACTAACAATAACAATACCAAGTTTTATCTTGACATAAAACTAACAATAACAACATATAACATATCCAGTTTTATCTTGACATAAAAGTATTAATAGCAACATACTATATAACTTAACATTTAGAACTTTCGAATATGACTTCGATATTATATCTCACACAGCATATATGTAGAATCCTAAGTATAACTCAAGATCTACATTAGTAAATTAACATACTGATAAATTAATAATAGTTGTATGTACTCAAAATGTTATATTTAGAATAATCATATTTCGATTATCATAATTATATACTATCATATAGACATAATAATAACATATATACAATGACTAGAATGCGTTTGCCCCCGAAATATTAGAAAGTGGGGCTGTGAAACTCACCTTGGCAACGTGTTTTTATGTAATCTAAGAAGAAACGGTCAGCGGTATGAGGTCGTCGGGGCTCGGGAAGCGAAACGGCTTCAACAAACAAGAGAGAGAGAGAGAGAGAGAGAGAGAGAGAGAGAAAAGAATTGGTGTACTAAGCCTTAGGGTTGAAATGGCTATTTATAGTAAGGTTTTATGACACTCACGTCGTGAGTGTCATAAGGCTCACGTCGTGAGTCTGCCTGATTCACTCCGTAGACTTGTGATTTGCGTCCCTAGCTTTGGAAGGTGGCCATGACTCCTCACGTCGTGAGTGTCATAAAGCTCACGTCATGAATTTGGATCGTATCCTCTCGCAGCTTGTAGATTCCGAATTATAACAGAATGACTCGTCACGTCATGAGTGTCATAAAACTCACGTCATGAATTAGCTAGTTTAGGGTTTTTGAAAGCTGAATCTTCGGAATGCCATAACTTTTGCATACAAACTCCGTTTTTGACGTTCTTTATATGAACATGTAGGTAATTACGAGTAATACAACTCTCTTTTAGACATAAATAGCTAATTCTAAGTCTATTTTAAATTCCTCTTATTATAGAGATTTATAGTCTTTGGTTTATCATAACTTCTTCATGCGAAGTCAGATTCAGATGTTCTCTATATTTTTGGAATCGTATAGACGTATACTTTGAGTTGTATCATAAAGAAAGTTCATATTTGTATTACAGTTTATCATGAACTACATAACATTCTTACCACATTACATAATCACATTACATGATTAGCATAATCATATGTGATTGTTATTGAGCTAATTTTGACGGGTGTTACATGACCACACTGTTAGTGCTGTGAGGGTGTACCGAGACTGTGTCCTGAATGTGCTTGGAGAGGGGTTTCGTGTTGATCTAGTTCCGATACCATTGCGAGGGCTAAAGTTGATTGTCGGGATGGACTGGTTGGGGGCCAACGAGGCCATGATTAATTATGAGCGCCAGTTGGTGAGGGTTCGAACCCTAAGTGGGGGAGAACTGGTTATTTATGGTGAGAGGGCATCGTAGGGGCCAACCCTCTGTTAAACTGTGACAGCTAGGAGATTTTTGTAGCAGGGTTGTAAGAGATTTCTAGCATATATCTCGGATATGAGGGTCGAGACCACGACGGATGTAGTCAGTGTGTCGGTTATATAGGAGTTTCAGGATGTCTTTCCCGAGGAGTTACCGGGAGTGCCTCTGGAGAGGCAAGTGGAGTTTCACAATGATTTGGTGCTGGGTGCCACTCAGATAGCGAAGGCAACGTACCGGTTAGGTCTGCCCAAGATACACGAGCTATCTATGCAGCTTCAGGAGCTGCTAGACCGAGGGTTTATCCGTCCCAACAGTTCCCTGTGGGGAGCTCCGATCCTATTCGTGAAAAAGAAGGATGGATCACATAGGATGTGTATTGATTATCGAGAGATGAACAAGCTAACGGTGAAAAACCGTTATCCGTTACCGAGGATCGATGATTTATTCGATCAGCTACAGGGTGCGTCTTGGTTTTCTAAGATTGATCTTCGGTCAGGGTATCACCAGATGAGGATTCGGGAGGAGGATATACCAAAGATAGCTTCCAGGACTCAGTATGGGCACTATGAGTTTGTGGTGATGCCATTTAGGCTCACCAATGCCCCAACAACGTTCATAGATCTCATGAACAGAGTGTATAGACCGATACTGGATCGGGCGGTGATTGTTTTTATTGATGATATCCTGGTCTATTCTAAGACCAAGGAGCAGCGTGAGCAGCATCTGAGGGAGGCGTTAGAGACAATAAGGGTAGAGATACTTTATGCCATGTTCTCCAAGTGTGATTTCTGGCCGCGAGAGGTGCAATTTTTGGGGCACATCATCAACCAGGAGGGTATTTTGGTGGATCCAACCAAGGTTGAGGTAGTGATGAAGTGGGAAGTACTAAAGAATGTATTCGAGATCCGTAGCTTCTTGGGTTTAGTGGGCTATTACCTGAGATTCATCCAGGATTTCTCCAAGATCGTCGTGCTATTAACCCGCTTGACCAAGAAGAATATGACATTTTGATTGGCCCCAGATCAGCAGTTGGCTTTTGAGACCCTGAGAAAAAAGTTATGTGAGGCTCCGATTCTAGTACTACCTGAGGGGTTGGACGACTTGGTAGTGTACTGCGATGCATTGATCTCATCGTTAGGTGCGGTACTGATGCAGAGGGGGCATGTGATAGCTTATGTATTGAGGCAATTGAAGCCTCATGAGGTGAATTACCCCACCCACGACCTAGAATTGAGGGTAGTGGTGTTTTCCATCAAGATTTGGTGGCACTACTTGTATGGGCTACGGTACACTATTTATACTGATCATAAGAGTCTGAAGTATTTGATGGATCAGCAGAACCTCAACATGCAACAAAGGAGGTGGTTGGATGTGTTGAATGACTATGATTGTGAGATCTTATACCATCTAGGGAAGGCCAACATGGTGGCCGATGCTTTGAGCCACAAGACAGTGGGTTCCCCGATTGGGAACATTTGTTTGAGGATGACGGTGGTCTCTCCATTGTTGGATATGATCAAAGAGGCTCAGGGCGAGGGTGTAAAGAAGGATTGGAAGATAGAGTGGATTCAAGGTTAGTATCCCTTCTTTGTTCGGGGTATTCGAGGTCTTCTAACATAGTGTGGCTGGGTGTGGGTACCGGTAACTAGAGTAGTGAGACAAAAGATATTGGAGGAGGCACACAAGTCCAAGTTCTCTATACACATGGGGGCTACAAAAATGTAGAGAGACTTGAGACTGGGTTATTGGTGGCCCTGCATAACGTAGGAGATCGCTTGGTTCGTAGAGCGGTGCTTGACCTGCAGGAAGGTCAAGGCCGAACATCAGCGGCCATATGGCAAGGTTCATCCGCTACCCATTCCCATGTGGAAGTGGGAAGAGATTACTATGGACTTCATCACGATGCTGCCAAGAACAACAAGGGGTGTGGACGCCATATGGGTGATTGTGGACAGATAGACGAAGAGTGCCCACTTTATTCCGATCTCCGAGAGTATATCCGTTGAGAAGTTGGCATATATTTATGTGCGAGAGGTGGTGGCTAGACACGGGGTGCCAGTGTTGGTAGTGTCGGACAGAGATATTCGATTTACATCTAGATTCTGGAAGAAGATCCATGAGGAACTGGGCACTCAGTTACATTTCAGCACGATGTACCATCCCCAGACAGATGCCAAACTGAGAGGACGATCTAGACACTTGAGGATATGTTTCGAGCATGCATGTCAGATTTTGGAGGGAGTTAGGATACATACCTCCCATTAGCAGAGTTTTCATACAACAAAATTTACCATGCCAGTATCCAACGACCCTTGTTTGAAATGTTGTTTGATAGGAGATGTAGGACCCCGTTTTGTTGGGGTGCGGTTGGACACGAGGTCATAGGGAGCACTGAGGTAGTGCTCAAGACCACCGTGCTGATTCAGAAGGTGTGTGACCGGCTGCGAGTCGCACAGAGCCATCAGAAAATGTATGCTGACCGGCGGCGATCGGATCTTGAGTTCCAGGTGGGGGACCTCGTGTTACTAAAGGTGTTGCCATGGAAGGGAGTCATAGGGTTTTGGAAGAGAGGCAAGTTGGGACCCTAATATATTGGACTATTTAGAATTTAAGCCTGGGTAGGCAAGGTGGCCTATCGTTTGGATCTATCGAATGAACTTAGATAGATAAACAAAACCTTCCATGTGTCTCAGCTTCGAAAGTGTGTCACAGACGAGGCTGCGGTCGTGTCTCTGGATGACATTCAGGTGGACGAGAGCATGAACTAAATTTATAGGCTCATTGCGATTTTGGATAGGAAGACCAAGGTTCTTCAGACAACTCAACTCCTCTGACAGCTCCAATCGGTAAGCCACTTTGCCCACACGGGCCAAATCTTAGAAAGGACCAATAAACCTGGGGCTCAGCTTGCCTCACTTTTTGAAGTGGATAACACCTTTCCAGGGTGACACCTTCAAAAGCACCAAATCCCCCACCTGGAGCTCTAGCTCAGAGCATCGTCGATCCGCATAAATCTTCTAGCAACTTTGAGCCGTCAACAATCTCTGTCTAACTTGTTGTATAAGATCGGTCGAAGAGATCAACAATCCTTGGCAATGGATAACGATTTTTCACCGTCAGCTTGTTGAACTCCCGGTAATCGATGCACATCCGGTGTGAACCATTCTTCTACATGACCAAAAGGATCGGTGCTCCCTATGAAGAGTCGCTCGGCCGAATAAATCCTTTTCCTAACAGATCTTGAAGATGAGAGGATAAATCCTACATCTCAGGAGATGCAAGGTGGTACGATTCCTTGGCAATTGGTGTCGCACCCGGAATCAGATCGATCCAAAACTCTACCTGCCTTGCAGGAGGCACACCCGGTAACTCCTCATAAAAACATCGGGAACTCACGTACCACAGGATCATCATAAATGGAAGTCGATCCCTTTTCCTCAATCCGATTATCCACTAAATATGACAAATAACCCATTCACCCATGCTACAAACTCTATCTCGGCCTGGCGGCAGAACATAAAGCTAATTTCGATCTAGTACCCTCACCGTAGATAGTTAGCACTCCCACACTAAGGTCTCGAACCGTCACCATCTAACGCTCACAGTCGATCAGAGCCCCAAACCGGCTTAACCAATCCATACTCACGATCACACAGACATCTCCCATCGCAATAGGTATAAGATCTATCGGATAACCAACATCGAAGATCTCTAACACACAACCCCGATAGATATCAGTAGCGGACACCAGACGCTCATCAGGTATAGAGACTCTCAAGGCCCGACTCAAAGTCGCTCGTGTAATGCTAAAATGGTAACAAAAAGATGATAACACAAAAGGTCGACTTGCACCCGACTCAAACAACACAAGAGCAAGTACAAAATTCCCAAGAAAAGTACCTAAACAATCAATAATATAAGCAACATAAAAAAATAATCAGAATAATAGAGAACACATACTAGCCAGGATGTTTGGAGCTGCTTGGGCCTCTTCTACTGTCAACTGAAATGCTCTCCCTCAAGCCCTCGATGCCTCGGCTTTCCCTTCCGGCCATTAGTAATACACAGAGTCGCGGGGGACGGAGTCAGAACCGCCCTAGATGCAAGCTGAGGAAACTCGACCCTCATATGACATGTATGGTTGTAATTGAAAGAAAATTGAAATACATTGGGGAAATCCCTAACCAAAGCGCCTCATTTCCACATAGGTAGCAAGCCATCCCTAACCAACATGGTACCTCATGTGCCTTTCGTACTTTCGTAAGTGTGTCCCTTCTGGCCTCTAACTCTCTGGTCAGTGGACTTAGGTCGCTTAGTCGACGGTTGCGACTGTACTGGCCTCCTATCTCTCTTATAGGCCTGCCTTTCCTCCCTAGTCTGGGTCCCCAACTCAATCTCCCTCCTCCTGACATTGGTCTGCAGCTCAACCAATGTCCGATATGTAGTGTTTGTTACAAAATCATGAATATCCCTCCTCATGATACTCGGATACCGACTCAGACATGCCTACTCAGAAGACACGTGCTCAGGGAAAAACAAGGACCTCTCATGAAACATCCGGGTGATCTCAATCACCATCTTTGTCTTCTGCTTGAGAGATAATAAATCTTGGCCCAACCTCTCTCTCTCTCTATGTATTATATATATATATATATATATATATATATATATATATATATATATATATATATATATATATATATATATATATATCAACCACTGGAACAAACTCATCTCTGAACAGCTTGGTAAACCACTCCCAGGTCACCGTAGAACTCTCAGCAATAGTATAATCAGCTGCCACAAACTTCCACCAATCCCTCGCTCCCAAACGAAGCAGGTTCAGCGCGAAATGAACCCTCAGATTCTCCAGACATGAGAAAGTGTAAAAACATCCCTCAACATCATAGATCCATCTCATAGCAGCAATCGGATCCTAGGTCCCATCAAAATCGGGGTGCCTTCGTGGTTTTGAACTCTTGGTACCATAACGAATCACCCCCTGCATTCTCGCAGCAGCAAGAGCTGTTGTGGCTATGGCAGCAATAGCCTCAATGATGGCAGCATAACGCTCATTAAAATTCTCAATCAGTGTGTTCTTGGTAGACCGAAACATCTCTGGAATATCATCTCTGATTGATGCGGCCACCTTAACTGCAACAATCATGTGGATCACATCATCACTAGCACCCGACCTCCCGGGGTCGCTGGAGCCTGAACCTCGAGAAACCACCATACTAAGGTCTCATTTGATAGTTTTTGTCAGGGAAAGTGCTGTCTGGTAAAGTGTTGTCTGGGAAAGTTTTCTAATAGGGAAAGAAATCATGCTGTTTGATTGTACATCTGATTGAATGTGCTGAATGATGAAAAAAGTAATAATTCAATAAAAAATAAATTAAAAAAAGGTATTTAAAAAAATTAATAATCCAATAAAGAAATAAAGAGGCGGGGTTTGGTGTATAATTGTCTTTCCAGCCCATTCAGCCAGAAAGATATGATTTTGGGCTTTCTGGGAAAGACATATCTTACCGGGAAAGACCCCTTCTTTTGTGCAAATCAAACAGTCTTTCCGGTTTAGTCAGCCAAAAAGATCTGTTTGGACCTGGAAAGATGCGTATCAAACGGGGCCTAAAACACATAAGAAAACCATCAGATATCTGGTTAAAGCACATATATCATCACCCACACACTCCAACAAGTTCCTAAGTTCCTTAAGATTCCTTCTTGAGTCGCGTACGCATCCGGTGCTACGGGCCCAATACTACCTTCCACAGTAACCCGTATTTATCTCAAGTCATCATCTCAAGACCCTAAGTCAAAAGGACTCTATTTGCTTAGATCAGTTATAGACTCACTCTATTGGTTCCTTAGAACCACGACTAAGCAACTAAACACTAACTCTAGACTGCTCCCCCAACATTGCTTCACTTCACAAGATCTCCGTTGTCCTCGCCATATGCTTCGCACATGCCAATTGTACACAATATGAGACTCAAAAGACATTTGAATAAATTATTCTACTTCAAATCCAAAACTAAACAAGGAACAAGAAGAAAGGCTAAATCAGGCACTTTAAGGCTATAAAATCCTAACTATGTACAATTATATAGCACACACAAAGCAAATAGCAATGACTGATTCAGTCTCATAAGAATGAACTCCTAGGCTAAAGGCATCACAAATCAGGTAACACTATCACACCATTCCTGCAGGATCCTTAAACTACCGCTAGATAGCACACAATTCTATCATCTCATAAAATATCAACTCTACACTACTCACATTATAAGTTAAGGTATTTTGGGAAACTACAACTCGAGCTCTAGTTGATTGTACACACTGCTTCACTTGGTTTTTCTCCTGTAAAAATCTTCATTTCTTTGTTAAGTTTTTATAAAATTCTTCAGATCCATATTTTGAGTTTGGAATTACCCTGAAGTTCATCCAAATCCCTCAAACCAGGGCTCTAATACCAAATTGTAACACCTCAAATTTTAAACCAAATTATTCATTTTTAATTTACAAAAATAAAGTTTCACAGCCCCAGTCATCAAAACATAAGTGTCTAAAATAAACATCATCATAAAATATCAGGCTATCTTAAACTATCCTAATAATAAATCTCCCAGCGAGTGTGTACAACTAGACCTTTGCCTTCCCGCAATCCTCAGAAGTACTTGAACCACATAAATCAACAACTATAAGCATGAAGCTTAGTGAGTTCCCAAGATACCACAGATAACACATCATAAAATAAACAACTGGAGGTTATCAGAAACCCTTGGGACTATCAGCAGTCCCGGTGGGAAACAACATGCCCTATGGGTTATTAGCAACCCTAGAAACTACCAACATTCTCAATCACACATAAGCAACATAATATAACATAATATTAGACGAAGCTAGTCATCAAAAATATAGTTATTCTGCCACACATGTAAGAATAAATGAGGAGACTTACCTGATATTGATGACAAGTAAATCTCAAACTCGAACTACGGAAATTAGACTCTACCTAATCAACGAAATAATTAACCTTAACTCATAATTAAGGTCCATAACTCAACTCGCGATTCCAATCCTAGAACTAAGTTCCTTCAGGGAAAAGAAGACCATTTTGCCCTTCTCATGGACCAAAATCCTAAATCTTGACCAAAGGATAAAAGTCAACGAAAGTCAACTGCCTTCTCGCAGGGTGTAGCCAGGAGGACGCCAATGCGTACGTTGAGCGTACTCTCTCTTACACAGTGCGTACCACTCAATCAGCGACAATCGGGGAATGCAATGGCCATGCAGGGTGTATCCAGGACTACACCAATCGTACTCTACATGATCCAACTTCACCAACTTTTATGTCTTAATCTGTTAAGACACCTATTCCAACTTCAGATCTGACCATCCTAGGGTGTCCTAATCCATGAAGTCATCGACTTTAAGCCTTTTCATGGCTAGAAAGGACCCATGGCAACAAACTTTAACTTCCATCACACTCTAAGTCACTTTACTCATGCATGGGCCATAGGAAATGATCAAGCAACCATTTTTATGAATCTACAACTCCTAAAATGCATGAAATGACAACCAATATTCTATGTAGTGCTCCAAACTCATAAAGGTCCAAACTTTAGGACAAGATGCTCATAAAAATCGTCCATGGAGATCAAAAGGGAAACTTATTAAGGTATAAAATTTAAACCTGAAAAAGATGTACAATGAGGAATGGTTTTTGGATCTACAAGCTTGCAAGCAACAACTCCTTCTTCTAGCCTCCTTTTTCAACATATGCACCAAAACCACTTAATAAGCTCCCAACTCTCATAAAAAAATCTTAGACTAGAGATTAAGGTTTTAGAGGGAATGGTGGCTGATAAGGAAAATCCAAGGGACGCATAAGGTGGTTTAAATAGGGAGCAACCCTTAAAAAATAGGGTTTAAGGACTGGGCTAGTACGCCCGACATACCACACGTACGCCCAACATACTAGCAGGACACCTGTGATCCCGCATCACACGAGTACGTTGCATATACCCTCAAGTACGCCCAACGTACAGCTAAAACGTGAAAAATTTACCACAAGGGACCAATTATGCAATTTTGATAAAATTAAGAGCTGAAATTACAATACATGATAATCGAAAGTACCAATAAGACAGTTTTGCCCTTATTATTTTTGTTAGAATTATTTTTTATTTAATTGTTGTTTAGAAAAAACTATTTAATAAAAAAATCCATGTGATCCACCACCAAAACCCACTCCTTTTACGTCCCTCACTCTTGGATGTTTGATCTAGTCCCTCACTCTTCTTCACTATTGGCTGCCTCACTCCTACCTCCTTCTTCCCCACCGCAATTGGCCTCATCCTTTAACATCGAGCTGCATCTCCTTCCTCCCTTTCTACTACCTCTCATTTTCTTGCTTAGATATGAAAGATGAAGCATCAATGAAGGGGTCCCCCATTACCGGACCATCGAACTCCCTTAAATCCCCAGACCAGCGATTGTTCCTAAAGTCACCATTATGAAATCAAAACCCTAGATCGTGGTGTCCGACGACAATGTTGCAGAAAAGATTTGTCCGCTTATTATCGTCAGCTAGTGAAAGACCACCATCACCGTCACTACTTTAGTCCTTATCCACTATCACCATATCCTAAAACCCTTCACGATCATCATCAATTTGGAGAAAGAAAAAGAAAATGAGAGAAGAAAGTAACCAGAGGCGTCTAGGGTTCGGTGGTTGGAGCATTGTTGCATTGGGAGAAAGAAAAGAGAATAAGGTCTGAATGACAGATGGTCCGGTAATGGTGGATTCCGTCGATTAGGTTCATCTGGTTCCAGAGGTGGTTAGGGTTCATCTGGTTCCAGCTTCTCTCTACTCCCTTCATTTGTAACATCCCGAATTTCAGAAGTATGATTTAAGAGTTTAAAGTGTAATTTTGAAGAATGGTCTCGACGAGTAGGTACACTTACTCACCGAGTTGGAGCGGGTTTGGATCGCGAATTAAGTGACCAACTCGCCGAGTTGGAAGCTGGACTTGACGAGTTGGTGCTGGGATGAGAAAAACCTTAATCTTAGGGTTTGCACCCTATTTAAAGGACTTAATGTCCTCCCCTCAGCTCCTTTAGCCCCCTTTGAGATCCAGTAAACCCTCGCTCATGTGTATATGGCCATTAGAGGGAGATTGAAGCTTTGAGAGGTGTTCTAGTGGAAGAAAATTGAAGATCAAAAGGATTTGCATCAAGAAAGTAGTGTAGATCCAAAATCTATTATAGTTTTGGGCACATCTTGGAGGTAATGAGCTATTACATTTCCTTTGTTGCTTCTACATTTATTCTTGAATGAGATTTGGGGTCATTTTGGTATGATTGAGATCTACTTCGGGTTTGGAGTCCAGATCTGAGGTTTCTACTTCAGATCTAGACTTGTATTGGTCCAGAAAGTCATAAAGCATCAGTTATTGAATTGTTGGTGAAGCCCTTTTTGTCTAAAACCCTAGTCCTAGTTTGTTTTGGTCTTATATCTCTTTGGTTTCACGTAAAATTTGCAACTTTATATGAGGGATAGATTGTAGAAGGTTGGATCTATGGATTGGAGCCTCAGTATGGCTCGAAAAGTCTCTGAATGGATTGAGAACTGGAGAGACTCGGCGAGTCACATGGGTGTACTCGATGAGTTGTATGAACACGTGCATGGACTCGGCGAGTCAGGTCGCAGAACCCCAACCTCTTTTGGAACCAGGAAGATTGACTTTGACTGAGGACTTTGACCTTGACGAAGTGTTGACCAGTTTGACTTCCAAGGGTACTTTGGTAATATTGGTATTTATGGAATTAGTTCTTTGGTAGTGTTCAGTGGCGGCGATTGCATCGGAGGTCGGAGCAGCTTGGTCTTATCTTTTCAGTTAGCAATTTCAGGTGAGTTATCCTCACTATATCAATAGGGTCTAAGGCACCAAGGCAGGCCCTTTTAGTTGTTATCTTGGTTACACTATGCTACATGTGGTCATGATCTGTTAGATTGGTATCAAAATAGACAGTATGTTGTTATGCTCATGTGATCCGTTAGGATTAGTATGTTAGTGACCTGGTTAGGTCGATGCCTTGGTCATGAGAGATTGCTATGATCGATGATCTGTGAGATAGTTATATTTGATATTTGTACTTGTACTATTGATGTGCTTATTGATCTGTTAGATCGGCATCCTGGTAATTGGGACAGTATTATGTCAATGACCTGGTTTAGGTTGGTATCCTGGTATATAGGATGATGCTATGTTAGTGACCTGGTTTAGGTCGGTATCCTGGTATATAGGATGATGCTATGTTAGTGACCGGTTGGATCGATATCCTGGTAAGGATGATGCTATGCTTTATGATCTGTTAGATCGATTTGTTTGCCTATGGACTGTTATGTGATTTCCTGTTATATGTACACATGGTTATTTGCTTGATGTTTGGGTTGAGGCGAACCTGCTTTGTGCTGAAGGCCAACATACCCTATGAGCGGTCTGGATAGATTGTAGGCATGTATGGCGTTCGAGTCATACCGAAGGCTCAGATAGATCCAGATAGACTGAAGGCTCGGTGCGGACGGTCCAGTCATACTGTAAACTCAGAAAGTGGACCAGGTGAATTGAAGGCCTGTTGAGGGCGGACCAGTCACGCTGCAGACTTGATAGGCATGGTTGTTCTGTATTGTGATACAATATGTTATGATTATGGTTATATGTGGTTGGTATTTTGGGGGTAACTCACTAAGCTTTCAGGCTTACAATTCAGTGTATTGTTTCAGGTACTTCAGGAGATTATGGCAAGGCGAAGGCGTGACCGTACCGCTCCTCATGTTTTATGATTCATGTGATATGGTTCTGGGGGATACTCTGATGTTTAAACTATTTTGAAAATAAGATGTATGAACTTAATGGTTTTTGAATGAAATAAAATGTTTTAAATTGGCTCGAATTTTTGGTCGTTACATCATTTTCTCATCTCTCATCTACTAACGAAACTAAATGCGGAATTTTTTTTCTGAGATTTTGTTTGGATTTGATGGCATAAGGTTTGCAATCTAGAACATTGAATTCATCGCTTGGGTTGTAATTTGTGTTTCATCAAATTCTATGTGATGTTTTGTGATTTCTATTTCATCAGATTTTATTGTTTTCAATTTAGTTTCTTAAGATATAAATTTTGGTTGTGTTTTTTTTTCACAAAATTGATTAGTAATTATGAGTTTGGTTATGGATCTTGCTAGAAACACCAAGGAGGTAAGCAAGCGGGAAGGCGACGTTTTGGTCGGAGGAAGATGAAACAAAGTTATGGGTTGTTCGTCGAAGAAAACGAAGTTGTAGGTTGTTTACCGGAGAAGAAGGGGATGAGGGGTGGGATGGGTAAAGTAGTAATGGGATGGTGGGACCCATCAGATTTTCATATTTAATTAATACTCTCTTCACATTTAATTAATATACGTTAAAATAATTCATAATTTATATATATATATATATAAAGGAAATCAGTAAGGGAAAATCAGTCTTTTTAGATTATGGACCAAACGTGCAACAAAAATATAAATAAAGGATGGTACGAGTTAAAAGAAATTGTTAGGGACCAAACACACAGATTACGTATGGAACATCCGTGTAATCTACCCATTTGACTAATTTGAAACAAACGTGTAGTTAATCGCACGATAACAACAACCCAAAGTCACCGAACACCTCTAATCCACCAGAGATGTTTACTTTGATGCCATTATAATTCCCTTTTTCTAACAACCTCTCATCTTACTAATTTCAATGGCGTCCGATTCATTTGTTGCTTCTCTGCGAAATCATACCAGCTGCCATGACGTTTTTTTAAGCTTTAGAGGTGAAGATACCCGTAATTCATTTACAGATATACGTAGCTTTAGAGCGAGCAGGAGTTCGCACTTTTAGGGATAATGATAATATCGATAGAGGTCAAGAACTGAAGCCGGAAATCGATAAAGTAATCAAAGAATCCAGGGCTTCTATCGTTGTATTGTCACAGAAGTATGCGAATTCCAGATGGTGCCTTGACAAGCTGTTGTTGATCCTTGAGCAAAGGCTGAGCATTAATCAAATGTTGGGTAATCTTGATGGGTTAAGTTGTTCATGGGTACGGATTCGAATAGGTCGCTCCAGTTTCCTTATCCACAAGTTGAATAATCAGGACAATTGGTCTAATGAAAGACCTGGTTTGGTGGAGCTTCAATAAATGTGGACTTAGTAGTCCTATATTTGTGGTTTTAACTGATAGTTCTCCTTTTCATAGCATGTTTATTATTATAAATAGAGTAGGGTTTATCTTCTAGGGTGTAGGATGTGTATGTATGTATTTTCTGTTTTCATGAATGAGTAATACACAGAAAATTGTCCTATCTTCAGATTGCATGTTCCTTCTTTTACTGTGAGTATTAGTGCATGTTTGATCTTGTGTAGAGAATGTTCCAACAATTGGTATCAGAGCACCTAGGTTCACACCTGGTTCTCAACAAGAAAGAGAGGATGAAATCAAGAAGTTTGGTGATAGGAGGATCAATTGATCTGTAGCAAGAAAGTAAGCAGTAAGCATGAAGAAAAGCTGTACAACAACAAATTAGAAGGAAAGAAAGAAAGAAAGAAAGAAAGAAAGAAAGAAATAATGAAAGAAAGAAAGAAAGCAAGAAAGATAGAAAGATAGAAAAAAAAAAGAAAGAAGAAAGAAGAAAGAAGAAAGAAGAAAGATAGAAAGAAAGAAAGAAAGAAGAAAGAAGAAAGAATGAAAGCAAGCAGCAAGTCTGATCATGTTTGTTAATCAGAGGAAAGATGCATCAGCAGTTTTTTGTTGTTTGTTAGTAGGTAAGAAAGAAGAAGCAGGTAGCAAATGACAAGCAGGAGAGGGCCGGTTGCAAGCAAGATAGCAAGCATGTAGTCTGTAGCACGTAGCAGACAAGAAAGAAAGAAAGCAAGAAAGCAAGCAGTAAGGGTGATCAAAAGAGTGAATGAACGCAACTAAGCAAGTAGCAGGTTGGTTACTCGTGTTGATCAGAAGAAAGTAGCAGGAGTAGAAGGGTGTTGTATGTTAGCAAGAAAGAAAGAAGAAGCATGCAACAGGAGCAAGAACCGACTTTGTTGTGTTGAAGAAACGGGTCAAGAAGCATCAAGATTACGGGGGTGAATGTTGGGTAATCTTGATGGGTTAAGTTGTTCATGGGTACGGATTCGAATGGGTCGCTCTAGTTTCCTTATCCACAAGTTGAATAATTAGGACTTGTTCTAATGAAAGATCGGGTTTGGTGAAGCTTCAATAAACGTGGACTTAGTAGTCCTATCTTTGTGGTTTTAACTGATAGTTCTCCTTTTTCATAGCATGTTTATTGTTATAAATAGAGTTGGATTTATCTTCTAGGGTGTAGGACATGTATGTATGTATATTTTGTTTTCATGAATGAGTAATACACAAAAAATTGTCCTATCTTCAGATTGCATGTTCCTTCTTTTACTGTGAGTATTAGTGCATATTTGATCTTGTGTAGAGAATGTTCCAACAATTCGTATCAGAGCACCCAGGTTCACACCCGGTTCTCAGCAAGAAAGAGAGGATGAAATCAAGAAGTTTGGTGATAGGAGGATCAACTGATTTGTAGCAAGAAAGTAAACAATAAGCATGAAGAAAGGCTGCACAGCAGCAAATTAGAAGGAATGAAAGAAAGAAGGAAAGAAAGAAAGAAGAAAGAAAGAAAGAAAGAAAGAAAGAAGAAAGATAGAAAGAAAAAAGAAAAAAGAAAGAAGAAAGAAGAAAGATAGAAAGAAAGAAAGAAAGAAGAAAGAAGAAAGAATGAAAGCAAGCAACAAGTTCGATCATGTTTGTTAATCAGAGGAAAGATGCATCAGCAGTTTTTTGTTGTTTGTTAGTAGGTAAGAAAGAAGAAGCAGGTAGCAAATGACAAGCAGGAGAGGGCCGGTTGCAAGCAAGATAGCAAGCATGTAGTCTGTAGCACGTAGCAGACAAGAAAGAAAGAAAGCAAGAAAGCAAGCAGTAAGGGTGATCAAAAGAATGAATGAACGCAACTAAGCAAGTAGCAGGTTGGTTACTCATGTTGATCAGAAGAAAGTAGCAGGAGTAGAAGGGTGTTGTATGTTATCAAGAAAGAAAGAAGAAGCATGCAACAAGAGCAAGAACCAACTTTGTTGTGTTGAAAAAATGGGTCAAGAAGCATCAAGATTATGGGGGTGAATGTTGGGTAATCTTGATGGGTTAAGTTGTTCATGGGTACGGATTCGAATGGGTCGCTCCAATTTCCTTATCCACAAGTTGAATAATCAGGAGTTGTTCTAATGAAAGACCTGGTTTGGTGGAGCTTGAATAAACGTGGACTTAGTAGTCCTATCTTTGTGGTTTTAACTGATATTTCTCCTTTTTCATAGCATGTTTATTATTATAAATAGAGTAGGGTTTATCTTCTAGGGTGTAGGACGTGTATGTATGTATTTTCTATTTTTATGAATGAGTAATAAACAATAAATTGTCCTATCTTCAGATTGCATGTTCCTTCTTTTACTGTGAGTATTAGTGCATGTTTGATTTTTTGTAGAGAATGTTCCAACAATTTTGTTTTACCTGCGTTCTACCATGTCGATCCCTCAGATGTCAGGAACCAAAGACAAAGTTTTGCCATTAATGTAGGCAAAAGAGCAGAAGGGTCAATATGGACCGAGTTTAATGTCAATCGATGGAAGACAGCTCTTACGGAGGTTGCTAATTTGACTGGCATGGTTGTTTCCGGGTATGCTTTCTCTATTCAAGATTACTGTTAAATCCTTTGGAAACTCTTTTTGATTAATTCACTGAGATTGTTAAAATATGATAAGGAGTCGTAATATGTGCCTAGGAAATGATAGAATTCAGGTATGCTTCTTAAAAACATCAGGTCATGGAATTTTCTTTTGCTCATATTGTGCTTTGAAATTATGCAAAGTGCAGAACCAGCTGATGATGAGAGGCTTACTGTGTCTATTTACTATAGAACTCTAACTCTCTAAGGGGTGGGTTTAGTTTTGCAAAAATACTTCGTTTTCTTTATCCCTTGTCTCTATACGTAATTAAATTTTCTACATAATGAAGATTGCAAGTTTACTTGATCGGATAAATAGATTTTCGGTTATGTATTAGACATTATGTTGTTCTCCTCCTTACATATGAATGGTTTACAACAAATGTACAATATACACATATTCACGTATTACGGATGTATATATATGATGTGAAATAGTGAGTGAGAAGTGAAGCTAAAATTAAAACAGACAACATAACAAGTCTTGGGGTTTGGCTTTGGCCCTACATGTATTGGTTGTTTCTAGTTGGCCTTGTCATTATTGAAAACTTAATTCAATCGGATTGCATATATCCGTACACCTCAGTTAACATATTTAGCGGGTTGATAATGGTTGCAGGGAGAATATTAAATTTGCTGGAGCATTTGAATTCCATCCACTATAACTGAAGAAAGCTAAAGTGTTTATGAAGATTAAATGCCATGCTCTGAATGTGTTTCTTTTCTTTTTCTATTATTGCAGGTCTGAAACA
This sequence comes from Lactuca saligna, assembly GCF_052625555.1. Taxonomy (NCBI): domain Eukaryota; kingdom Viridiplantae; phylum Streptophyta; class Magnoliopsida; order Asterales; family Asteraceae; genus Lactuca; species Lactuca saligna. The sequence continues at coordinate 50,209,203 of NC_136423.1, forward strand.
AATTTTATCTCAGAGATTGTTTGTACAATCAAGTCTGAACTAGATTTGAAACTAGTTAGTACTCCCTGCTCTTCTAGTTGGAATGGGCACTCGAGCTAAATCTATAAACTCATGGTTGGAAAATGAGCAATCTGGTGATAACATTCTAGCAATCTTTGGCATGGGAGGTAGTGCCAAGACGAATCTGGACAAATTCATTTACAACTCGAAGAAACAAAAATTTGGAAGCAGCAGTTACCTTGAAGAGATTGGAAAGCACTCTAAACAGTCTGATGTTTGCTTGGACTACTAAAACAACTTCTCAAAGACATTTTAGGGGAAAAGAGGGCAAGAATATCAAGTGTTTCTGAGGGTACAAGGAAGGTTGAGGAAGCCTTACAAGTGAAAAGGGTTCTTATTGTTATTGATGACATTGATGATCATGACCAATTAGATGCTCTACTTGGAACATGGGTTTCTCATACCCAAAGCAAGATCATAATAACAACTAGGCTTTTAGATATACGTGCATGGTTCAGGTCCATATCTTGGGAGTGTGAGGTGCAAAAATCTGAATTGTTGAATGATGAGGAATCATTACAGCTTCTGATTTGGGATGCATTTGGATCCAAAATTCGTATGGAAGGTTTCAAGGATCTCGGCATACAGGTAGCACAATATTGTGGTGGAAATCCACTAGCTCTTAAAGTATTAGGTTCTTCTCTGTTTTTTGATGCTGAAGAGTCAAGGTCAAAAAATAGCATGACAGAGGTTTGGAGAAGTACATTGAATTCACTGAATTCATTGAAAGGAGATCTTGATTGTAAAATCCAAGATATACTACAAAAGAGCTTTGACTCATTACCTTATGCTAGTAACAAAGAGTTGTTTCTGCATATTGCTTTCTTCTTTGTTGGTGAATATGAGGGTTATGTGGTAAAGATTATGGAGAATGACTGGCATGCAAAAGCTAGGATCAGGACCCTCATTAATAGATGCCTTCTTACTGTCTCACCAAGTAAAAAACTAATGATGCATCAATTGCTTCAAGAGATGGCAAGAAACATAGTCCTTCAAGAGTCCAAAGATCCTGCAGCACGTAGTAGAGTCTTGCAAAATGATGAATCTTATCGTTTGTTGACAAAAGGAGAGGTACTAACTACTAAGATGCTTCTTAATTATGTGTATCTTTAAACTTTCTTTCCCGTTCACATGAACCTCCTATGTTAACTTGCCTTCTCTTATTTTATATCTTTCCCCATTAGGGTTCAAAAACAATTGAAGGTCTATCACTTGACATGCAAAAGCTCAAAGAAGGGATGATGTCAAATGTAAGCCAAAGATGTGAATAAGTGTGGTACTTGTATTTAAGTGCATGTTATATCATACATGAGGTACATGTACTAGTTATTAATTTAATACTAAATTTACACCATTAACCCTTGATACAACTTCAATTACAAAAATGGACAAACTGAAATTGCTCAAGCTAGAATATGTGAAACTCAAGGGGTCTTACAAGAATTTTCCAGAATTAAGATGGTTTTATTGGAGTTATTGTCAATTAAAATAAATACCATCCGACTTATTGAGTAGCAACTTGGTGGCTATAGATATGAGCTATGGATAGTCGGAGAACTTTGAACCGCCCATGGTAGGAATTTGATGTCTTGTTTGTCACTTCATCTTTTTGGTTGCGTTTGGTTTTGCAAAAGTGTTCTCAATTTTCTTGGAAATTTTAAAAAAAGTAGTAGAAATTTCATTTTCAGTTTTTATTGGAAAAATTATAAAACGTGTTTGGTTAAAACTGTTGAGTTTTCATTTTCCGTTTTAGAAAATTAGAAATCGTGTTTGGTTGTGTTTTTTCTATTAGTTTTCGATTTCCACGTTTTGCTATTTTAAATTGTTTTTGAAATTCTTTTTAAGTTATTTTAAATAGGGTTAGGGGTGGGTTGGGTGTGTGGGGCAAGTAAGGTTAGGGTGAGGTGGGGTAGGTAGCATGGATAGGGTGGGGTGGGTTGGGCGTGCTGGTATAGGGTGGGTATGGCGGTAGGTACAAGTAAGTGTGGGTGGGGGTGGTTGTGGGGTAGGTAGGCGGGGTGGGCTGGGTGAGTAGGGCATGTGGGGATGGGGTGGATGTGGATGCAATGTATGGAGTGTGGGTCGGGTTGGGTGTTTGTGTGTATTTTATATTTTAGAAAACTTGTTTTAAATGGAAAAGTGTGGAAAACAATGATTATCAGCTTTCCAAGTTCTCTGTAATTTTGGAAAACTAAAAATTTTCTTTTCGTGGAAAAATTTTAGAAAAATTATCAAAGTAAACACTTTTTTAAAAGTTTCACTTTTCTGGAAAAGTAGAGAATTTTTTACAACCAAAGCACTATCGTAGCTTCCCAACTTTCTTACGGTTTATGTGTTAACGTACGATGAAACAATCTTTGTATTCTTGGAATAGGTTCTTAATTCAATGAAGATCCTAAATCTTAAAGGGTCGTTCGATCTTGTCAGTATCCACCATCTTTCCAGACTTCCTAATCTTGAGACTTTGATTCTCTCGCACTGTATCAATCTCAGTTTGACTCATGTTTGTGAAATCATCGGAGGTCTTAAGAAGCTTTCTCTATTGGACTTTGGATGGTGTAATCATCTTGGGAAGGTTGCATCAAATAAGTATGAAGATCAACCGTTGGTCCCCTATCCAGACTCGTTAAAGATTCTGTTTCTTAATGACTGGAACATTGATGGAATAGATGATGATCCATTGTTTTTAATTGAAGAGCTGCCCTTCTTTTACAATCACATGAATTTGGTTAGTAATTCGTTAATGCTCCTGACCAATTACACTTATTATGAAATGCTTCGGGTATTCGATGTGAGTGGTTGTCGAAATATAAAGTCCCTCCTATGTCTCCCAAGTCCGCTAGAAGAGTTGGATACATCTTGCTGTTTTGAACTGGAGAAAATAACATTCGAATAAGCTCGGTTCAGACTGCGGAAATTTGAATATCAAGGTTGTGACAACTTATGTGAAATTCAAGGCTATTTCAAATTGGTGCCATTAGCAAAGCTTGATGAAGTAGATTTGGGACATTTGAAATGGATCAAAACATATCAGAATACTAAGGTGAACCTCACAGGTGATGTCTTTAGAAACTTTTGGTAGACACAGGTACCTCTCTCTCTCTCTCTCTCCCTCCCTCTCTCCCTCCCTCGCTCCCTCCCTCCCTCCCTCCCTCTCTCTGAATAAGCACTCCCTCCCTCCCTCCCTCCCTCTCTCTGAATAAGCACAAAAAAGAACACATCTTTGTACTACCAGGAAACTGATTAATATATGCATAATTTGATATTTCTGCAATTTGTTTGAGCAGGTGCTGTATGAATATGGTATAATGAGCACATACCTTCAAGGCATAAAGGCTCAAAGCTTGCCAACGTCTGAGTATAAGTCATCGTCCGCGTTCTTATCCTTTCGTGTGCCTTCTTGTCCCGAGAAATGCAGGATCCGAGGATTAAACATAACCACCTCATACAGAATATCAGCCAGAACACACAGGGATGAGCATACAAGGGCTTTGTTCACGAAAGTCAGCAATACAAGCAAGGGCCTTACTTGAATGTATAACCCTGCCATCTATGACATTTCGGGAATTGAAGAAGATGTAATGTGGTTAAGCTATTGGCCCATTGGGAACATATAAGATGCCGGTGATGACATCAATGTGTCCATCATTGTGGGGGATGGATTTATGGTAAGCAGGTGTGGTGTCAGCCTTGATTTCATAGATGATGGTGAAGAAGAGCTAAAATACAACAAAAATTACAAGAAAGAGGAAGAAGTAATTGGAGGAGATCTATCTGAATTTGAGCTGACTACAGGAGCCTACTATCTTTGTCGTCGCGATTACTTCAAGTCAACCACTCCTGATTGGTTAAATATATTATTTGGTGATACCATTTCACATAAAGGTAAGTTCCTCTTTGAGCTGATGCTTTCATCAAGATTAAGCAGCAAATACTGATGCATTCTTATATCACACTATCATAGACTTAGAAGGATGGAGAAAATCTCTTCAGAGATATATGGAGCGGTTTTCTTTCAGAGACAACCCTTATTCCGATTAGTTATAAGTATGAACATTTAATCATTCTTTTTGGCGTAAAATACCAATATTTGTTTGTAAATTTAAATAAATTTAATGCTTAAATCCCTTAACCCAACCTAACCTAATCCGAATGAATATATGCTTTGTTTGTTATTAGAATAAATTACATGTGGAGCATTCCTTAATGTGTAACTGCCCGCCATCAGCTTGTTTTTTTTTCTTCATAATTCCTCATCCTTTAATCTTAGTTGTTGTCCAGCCTTTCCTCATCTATGATCAGAGTGAATGGTAGACACTATTTTTATGGGGAAATTGACATTTAGATATTTTTTTACACGATTGACCATTAAACTTGTTAAAAGTGTTCACATGTTATCATTTAACAAGTTTAACGGTCAATTGTGTATAAAAAAAGTTGCCTAGACGTGAACAAAACAAAAAGGTAATTACCATCTAAATTATTATTTTTTTCCAATTTATCTAATGTTTAATATGGATTTTATTTTTCATATTTTTTGTATTATTTTAAAAGCATCAATAAATATTGATCGTTCATCCTATTTTATAGCCTTTTGATCTGACAAAGCAGTTTTCTACTAACTTGTTTTTAGCAAAAACTTACTATTATAAATATTAATTAATCATGGATCGATTCTAAAAGTTTCTTAGGAGCCTTAGGCAAAGCATATAAGCTATCTTGTTTTATTTTATAATCATTTTTCTAAAAGTAGTCGTAGATAACTTTTTAAAAAACCATATTTCTAAAAGTGGTGTTGGTAACTTTTTAAACTTTTACATTCAATCTTTGTTTTGATGTTAGACTAGATGTTACGATGAGAAATGAATAGAAACATGGATAGAAAAATATGGGAATATAGAAAAAAAAAAAAAAAAAAAAAAAGAGAAAATAAGGATAATGAATAGAAACAAGGAATGAAGGAGGAAGAAGGGTTGACGAAGGGTTGACAAAACATTAAGCCAATGTCCAAGGATGAACGAAATCTCTACGGTCCTATTTATAATCTTGGATCCCTTCCTAAGTTTTGTACTACTTCCCATGTGGGATTGGAGCATAACCACGAAATTTAACTCATTTCTCATGTGGGATGGAGTGATTTCATCAAACTCTAATTTCATAAGGGTTTTCGAACATTCCTGATTAACCAACTATTGATTAATAAATATTCAATCCTTTGATTAATTAAACTGTTAATTAATTCCTAAAATATATTTCCATTTAGTTTCTAATTAATTATTAACCATAATAAATAATAAATCAATTTTTCCTTTATTTATTCCACTTAATTTGGGTCTTGAGGACAACCCAAAAGGATCCTATTATTATTAGAAATATTACAAATAGTTAATGAACTTTGTTACTATTCCAACAGGAACTCCCCCTCTCCATTCTTATCATTCTCTCTTTCTTTCATGTTTGAAAAACTATGATCTTAGATTGTTGGGCAAACGCCACATATACATGCATAAAAGCACACACATACACCTCACAAAAAACGAACTTGAAAAAATATATGATTTCATGACATTGTGATTTGCTATGGATTTTAGTTTGCACACTTAGGAGTGTAGTAATCGACTTTTATTGTGCTTCCATGATGACAAACACACCCACTTGCAACTCCCTTCTCCCATCCTTTCTTTCTCTGAACCTTTCATTCTTTCTTTCACTCCTTGTTGTGCCATCCTCACTACAAGAAATTTGAGCATTAGCGGCGACGCACACCTTTAGCGACGACAAACATTTTTCGCGTTACTTGTCACCATGAAAGGTGTGTGTCACCGCTAATGCTCACACGTCATTGATCCGTATCAATAGCTAAGATGAAATCATAGTCGGTGATTTAGTCCTAATCCAATGACAAGAAATCCACATTGTCTCAAACCTTTAGCGGCGATGTTCTTACTAGCGACATCATCTCTGCAGGTACCTGAAAAAAATATCGCCAAAGATTCCCTCCAATGTTGTCGCCGCTATTACACCTCCCGTCGCCGCAATTGCTTGTCGTCGCCGCTTATGCTCGTCACCGATAATACTCTTACTTTTTTCCTAGTTATGTCTTGCGTTCCATTTTCCTTTCCAACTCAAATTGATGCGATTGCGATGATATTTAACATATTTTGAAGCTTCCATCGGCATCCAAGACACCGACGACCCAAACATCATCACTGACGACTTACCTTATCACTGGTGACGTTCTACAATGACGATTCCACCCCATTTCCGATGACAAGTAGTTGCAGTGAGTTTTTTCATTTTTTTTTTCTCTTTGCTTTTCGATTTCTCCTCTCCCCCATTGAATGTGCATGTTTTTTTTTAAGTAATTTTGACATCTTGGAGTTTGCTTCCTAGAATTTGAAGATCCCACCGCCACCACCACTTTGTCGCCGGAAATTGCTATCACAACCACCACTAAAAAGGTATATATATATATATATATATATATATATATATATATATATATATATATATACCTTTTTAATGGTGGTATATTCTTATTCTAATCTACCACTTCTAATAAAAGAGTCTAAATTTGTCCATGAGTCATTTTCTTATAGTTTTTAGTTTTTTTCTAATATTCTATAAAAATGACACATCTGATTTTATATGATTTTCTTTTTATATTCAAAAACAAAATATGATTTTTAGAATGCATGTAATCTCGAGTTAACAAATAAATAAAATTTGAATTACCAACTAGATCAAAATCTTAATCCCAGATTAATTGGATTGATTGTAATCCATAAAAAATAGTCATTTGATATTTATTTACATGATTGTAATCCCTTAATTTTGATTTCAGAGCTACGATGATGATCTACACCTTCTCTTTAATCTCCTCTCAAGTTTGTGACTGGGATGCCAAGGATCACAAACAAGGTGTGAATAACCATGCAAATATACTTGGTACCCTTAATATTTATCACTTAATCGATGTGCCAGTTAACCACACGCGCTCCACCGATTCTATGCAAATATACTTGGTACCCTTAATATTCACATTTTTCTAAAGTAACTAAGATTGGGAATTTATAAAAAGTTTAGTTACTTTATATTTATCATTATACTTATAATGAAGGGAGAATTATAGTCCTTGTCCTATCCGTTCGGCTAACGACCCTCCACCAGTTAAGGAAGCGGTGGGTGAGAGTGGACACCCATTAAACTGCTATTTTATAGACAGTAACCTTATACCTCCTTATAGACCTGCTTTACTAACGGTAAGACTGACTTTGTTCTTACACACACACACACACACACACACACACACACACATATATATATATATATATATATATATGTGTGTGTGATAAATTTTTATGAGAACACCTAAAAGGTTGAGAACGCGAGAACAGGTATATTCATTTGTGATTCCATGTATTCATTTGTGGAAAAATGATAAATTTTTATGTATAATCAACATGAATATGTTTTTCCTCTTCAATTGAAATTAAAGGGGTAAAATTTATCACTTCTCCACAAATTAATACATGGAATCACAAATAAATATACTTTGTTCTCGCGTTCTCAACCTTTTTGGTGTTCTCATTTGATCCTACTCCTATATATATATATATATATATATATATATATATATATATATATATATATATATATATATATATATATATATATATATATATATATATATATAACTATTAACTATTAACTATTAATATTATAATAGTATAAGGGTTGAATTTTAACTTTTAAAATTCTATAAGTTTGGAATTAATGTGTGTATGAGACTTTACAAATTCAAAAACTTGAGAGAAAGTTTTGAACAATTCAAAAACTTTTGGATTTTCATAATTTATGAGTTTAATTAAGGTTTTAAAAACTTTAATGAAGAGACTCTTGAACATCCATAACTTGAGGACAAGTTATGGAGTCCATAAAACTATTTATGAGAAAGACTATTCAATTATGTAACCTATGAGTTTTTAATAGATCTTTAAAAGAAACGACTTTTAGTAATCCATGACTTGAGGAAAAATTATGGACTCCATTAAAAAACATTTAGATCAAGAATTAACTAACAAACAATTTGCAAATAATTACTATATTCTACTAAAACTCATAAGTGTATGAACAATCATATCAACAATTTCAATAATCATATAAACACATATAAAACTTGAAATTTTGATAATAACCTTGAAATTGGTTTACCATAATCATTACTACATCAAAAACAGGTTTTATAAGTCGAAAACAGTTTAAGATAATGATTCTAGAGAAATTCCAGCACCAAAACTCGCAAACCTGCACCCAGGCCTGCTAACTCGTCAAGTGCATGAACTGACTTGGCGAGTTGGTTGAATATATTCATGGACTCGTCGAGTTCCATGAGGGACTCGGCGAGTCAGCTGGGAAGTGTGCAGAAATTCGATATTTTTCAGCAATTTGCATCAAGTATAAAGAAAACAAGCCTAGTCTCTGATACCACTGATGGGTTTTGAGCATTCTAACACTCATATGGTGTACATGCAACCCTATAAATCTTGGATCTATTTTTTTCTCTATTATACATGCAAATATTCAATATTCCAAGGTTTCATCCTAACTAGCATAATATGAAGCAACTATACTACAAAAGCCTAGATAGATAACATACCTTTTGATGGAGCTTGAAGTCTTGAACTTTAAGGGCTTAGCCCCAATAGTGTGTAAGCCTCAAATGGAATCACAAATCACTAAAAACACCTTGGAAAACTTAAGAGAATAGTAAGCACACTAGAAATTATCCCACTCTTGTTTACTCACACACTAGTTCCATTTCATGTGCCAAGGACCCCTTCATGTAAACCCTAATACTCATGATCTTTCATTTCCATAAGATCCATGGGTTAAAGCACCATGGACTATCTATGGACTTTCCATGCAAGCGTAGCCCATTCTAAATAAGCATTGGCCCACTCTATATAAATATAAGAGTCCATATTTAATTAGTTACCTTTTGATCACTAAATTAATTCCAAGTTAATTATAGATCAATATTAATTAAATAATATGATTTCATATTAATATATTAGAACTTATAATATATTAATATAAATCATAAACATACTAATCTCAAAAGACTATCCATACAAATTGTTCCGTTGAAGTGCAACCCAAATGGACCATGCTACTTTCAGGTCGAATACATACCAATAATAGTTATGGGCTTAGATATCTAATCCAACACAAATAACACTGAGAATGGAAATTTCCAGTATCACAACTATGAGGGTTTATCATATTTCATCAATGGGATCTAAAAGATCCATGAATCAAAACCAAGAGAGATCTAAGCTATTAAGCACCAAGTTTAAGACTTTATACCTCAGAAAGTCGCCAAAGGTAGGTGAGATTCCAGATCCAATGCTTCGCCTCAAGCTAAATGGCCTTCAATTTCTTCCAAGTCCTTCACCAAGCACAAAAACACACAAAATCCACTCAAAACCACAAGTTTCCCAATAAGGAGCTCACAATAAGGGGCTGCTCAAGGGTCTTTATGGTCTTTAAATAGGGGGCAAAACCCTGAAAATTAGGATTTCATCCACAGCCGCCAACTTGTCGAGTTGAGGCATCCTAACTCGTCGAGTTGGTTCATTAAACCACGCGAACCAAGTCCCTTTCAACACGACGAGTTGAGGCACTACAACTCGTCAAGTTCTATAAGAAAAATCAACATTTTGAGAAATAATTCTTACCAGGAACCCAGTGTTACAATGTGGTTGCAAGTTTTTTCCCTTTTTTATTAGCTCCAACAAAGTGGTATCACTGCCTATGGTTTCAGATTCAATAGGTTGTAGCAACCACGTTCATGTTTGATTCATGATTGTGATCGAGTTGAAAAGATCTTGGTAATTTTGTTTTCGATAGCCTTAAATATAAGAGGTTTTTAAGAAGTTAAAGATATGCACCATATAGAGGATGTTGATCATTATGTGTTTACTGATCCGGATCAAAATTTTCTGAACAACGGTTGTTTATATTAACATTTTCGAAATTGTTTTTTGATAATTTGTTAACTAAATTTTTGGTGATTTTTGAACTAATTTTTTTATGATCATATTGGATCATTTTTCGAACAAAGTCTTTTATAGGTTCGAAACTTATCAAAAACCCCAAACATGTTCTACTTGTTCTTTTTACCGACCAACTTTTTTTAAAATAGTTCTTCACATTTGCAAACTTGTTCATCATTTTTTATTTTTATTTTTATTTTTATTTTTATTTTTATTTTTTTATTTTTTTGCAAAATGGGTACTATTTAATGACAAACTCAAGCCTTAACTAGTGGACTGCAAAAGGGAATTTCGAAAATTAACTACATCTAAAAACTTTTTTTTTCCAAAATTGGTAGTCATTTGAGGAACTTCCAAGATAAGTAGTCTTTATTTAATACTAGGTGAATGTTCGCACGTTGCACAGTAGAATAATTATGTACTTTAATATGGTTATATATATTATCATAAAAATAAATAGTTAACATTCTTTTTGAGCATATGGTTAGTTAAAAAGTTATAATTTTAAAACAAATAAGATAGTAACATAATGCAATTAATAAAATTATTACATTATAATTGATATGGTTTAATTTAGTGTGAATAGGTTGTACATAAAGGTTCTATGTAACTAAATAGAATGTATATTTACTAATAAATAATGCAAAAATTAAATATGGGTTCTCATTTGTGGCCGCATGCATTTAGTTTCTTAAGTAAACCCTACATGTTTGAAAATTATTGAAATATGATTAGAGAACTTACTTATTGCCTGCAATGTTTTGTAATTTAAGATATCTAATTTTCACATTTTTTCATTGTAGACTTTGTAGAACTTCTGAATTTCTGCCATTAAATCTCTATGCTCGAATTTCTCATTGATTTTTAAAGGTTTTAAATCTTATTTCATTCTTGGAGTTTCATATCCTTCAATAATTGTGTGTACACCTCCTGTTCTTGCATTCTTTGGTATGATTAGAGCAAATATAATTTTGGAAACCTATCTAAAATGCAAAGGTTTTAATATTATATCTTGAGAATTTAACTTCGGTAGAAAATATCGCCTTCACCGGCTCATGTTTGTAAGACTTGGATTCATTTCTAGGGTATAATATCTACTTTAGTTCATCCCCAACCTATATTATCCTATCACACATGCCATATATTCATAATCCGTTTAGAGAATTTGAAATTGTACAAACTAAAGGAGAGGAAGTTATGAAATTAGTGATATAAAGAGATTTAATTACCATGCAACAGGAGTAAACTAAAGGAGCAGACTCTATGAAATGAATGATATAAAAGGATTTAATTACCATGCAGGAGCATGTTTTGTTTCATCATTCTTGCCAAATTTTCATCTATGAAATGAATGATATAAAAGGATTTAATTACCATGCAGGAGCATGTTTTGTTTCATCATTCTTGCCAAATTTTCATCAGAGTTGAGAAGATATTTATTAGTACGTAGGAACAAAACCAATTGTTCCTTTATGCCATGCTCTAAATCACCATTTATAGTTCCATTTGTAGCTTCAAAATTTCAGTTATATAAAGTGTGTGATGTGTGATTAAATAATTTGAAAGTGAAAAAGTTTGGGGGTTTCAAATGAATGAGGTGTTTGGAAAATTATGGGGGGGGGGGGGGGGGGGGTTAAATGCATGAGGTGATTGGAAAAATATGTCATTTATAGTTATAGTATGATAGTATGATATAGACATATAGATGTAAAGCGTATGATTATAGAGACATCTTTTTATCTTAAATAGTAATTTAATTTTTTTTGTACCATAAATATTACTATAATTATGTAGAACATATGATAATAGTGACTTATTTTATAAGGTTAGAACTTAAAATTGTATTACATACAGGGTTATAAAACTTGGCTAATACAACCAAATACTCAACATGTTACATAAAATCGACCTCTAATGAAAGTGAATTTGCCTAACTCAGCTAAAAGACACTTGGGTATTAATCAAACTCGATCCAAATCTAAAAAAATCTCGTACAAAATCATTTTCAAAATTCTAAAACTTAATTGGTCACTTTTAAACAAAGACAATCTGACCAAAGAATACCATCAAAGTCCTACAAAGGTAAATGCAAGGAAGATCTCATGGCTTAGTCCCTTTGAAATATTTCACAACATTTCATATTTATAGAGAAATATACATTCTCTTGTTCCAATAAATTCATTATGTTCAATAAAATATTAAATAATAAAAATAAAACGACATCCCAACAATTTACTGTTTAATAGTTCTGTTTTTCAGTAATCTCGTAAGTTGCTATAAAAAAAGTAAGTTTTATTGAATAACTTTTTATTAAATCATAAAATCATAAATTCAGTTAGGTACTTAATATAAAAAAGTTTGTATATATGTATTTTCATGATTAAAATCATTATAAAATGAACTCATTTATAAAATATAATCAAGTATATATTTCGTGCTTTTGAATCGAAGTGATTTTTCACATAATTATAATTTTATGTTTAGGTAGATTTTTTTTATATTTATATAACATTATGTAACTTATTTATAACATTATTAGAAATTTTTGAATAATCATGAGAGTTTTAAATGTATGTGGTAAAAGGAAAATCTTTCCTTTATCGGTCCAAATTGATCCTGCTTCGATTCAACTCAATATACCCAACTACATAACTTTTTTTCTACCGAAACACGATTTGAACAAAAAAAAAATCCGATTCAAAACCATTTTAGAAATTCTAAAACTTAACTTAACACTTGCCAATATAGATAATTCACCAAATAATACCCACAAAATCTTATAAAGGTATGCATAAAGAAGTTCTCATGATTTGGTCTCACAACCTTTTCTATTTATAGAAGACAAAACGTTCTCTTGTTTACTCTCACCATCGATGTGGGATGAAGATTATGGATGAGCATGGGACGGAACCGGTACCGACTTGTCTCGTTCCCAATTTCCCGAATACCGAATTTGATCGAAAGTTAATCCCGAGTACCGAACCGAATTAACATCACCAATACCGGTACCGGAAATGATACTAGTACTCGGTACTAGTACAGGTACTGATGGTACTGATTCCCGAATTTCATGTATTCGGAGTACCAAGTACCGTCCCGTATTTTTAAATTCGGTACGGTTCGGTACCGGTTCCAATACGGGATAAGGATTTGGGACAAACTGCTCATCCCTAATGAAGATATTGTAATAAAATATTTTTTCTTGTTTATAGAACATTATTTAACTAATTTATAATATTATTGTAAAGAAATTGAAAAATCATCGGAGTTTCAAATTAATACGGTGAAAGGAAAAATATTTCTATTATAAATATCTATAGATATTGTTATCAAATATGATTATTGGTGTGAATATCACTTTTATAATTACTTTGCTTAGGACATCTTCTCCATCCCCACTCTAAATTTCATTTACTATTCCATTTCTATCTAATGTAATATATTTTGGTGTAAATAAATAGGATTATTGGACATATAAATGATACTATTCATTTTCACAAAAAATATAACTCTATTTCTATCTAATGTAATATATTTTGATATAAATAAATAGGATTACTGGACATATAAATGATACTAATCATGTTCACAATAAATATAACAACCTTTCATATGCCAATTTTAGCCCCTTTCATTTTAATTAGGTTTTATGTATGTCTAGTTTATTTTAGTTTACTAGTTATAATTAAAGTGTAATAGTTAATTTTTGTAATATCTTGTTCTATATAAAATGATATTAACTAATCACAAAAATACAATTTAGTCTTCATATATTGAATCTATATAAAAGTCTGTTATAATTTTAATTTTTTATTTAATAAATGTTGTTTCAATAAAATCATAACTAAATCGAATTATTATATAAAGATAGTTTATTTTTTATAATTTTGTGATAATATAACAACAATCTTTTATCTATTTTCAATCCTTTTTCTTAGAACTCCTATCACGTTAAATTGATTGAACATTATAATTGTTTTAATGTAAGGAGAAAAAAAATGGTCATATAGTCCCATTCACAAACTTTATTCGGTGTAGAAAGATAACAAAGAAACAAACCTCAATGTATTAAGACAAATATCATTTTACCGATTCCGCCACCCCATATATATGACTTAATGGAGAGAAAAAAATAATAATAAATAATTCTATAAAGATGTATGTATTATTCACTTATATCATCAATCTTCTATAAATTCTATAACCAGATTGGAACCAATTCCCCACCCATGTATCCCGTAACTAACTATTGCAAGCATACAAAGTAAAATGTGGGAGATGTACAAATACAATAGAATAAGGAGCAACAATTATCGGCTCCGAATAATTCATAAACAAAGGCTTCAATGAAGGTATTTCATCCGAGGAATTTACCCTCAATTCTTTTCCATTCAACATCATTACTTTACTGTGCAAATTTCCATCTTTTGGTGTCAAATGATATTCTTCTCGTGTCCTTATTCTTGTCTTATGCATCTTTGCATGTGTTGATTTTGAACGAGTATGCTTCGTTTTATGATCATGATGAGCATGAGACCTGCGTTTGTGTAGCCTCCAAGTACTGTTAACTGATAGCTTTACATCAACAATAGTGCTATTGTCTAAATTCATTAGAAGGATCACTATCCCCTTCTGCAATACGGATCAAATTGTCATAATTCTAATAAGCTATATACAAATACTTCTTTTGACTTAATACAAAAAGAATAATTTAATATTGAAGTCTGGGAAATGAGGTTTTCACTATTAAATCATTGTATATTCATAAATCTACTGAACTACAGCATTGTACGTATATATATATTTTTTTCACATTAAAGACATTGCATTTTGGAAAAAAAAACAAAAAATCCAATTATAGCATTGAAAATTTCTTTGTATCTAATGACATTGCGATTTTTATTTGAACACTTTTATGTTTTCCTTCCATTTCCCAGTTTCTCAAATATTTTTTAAACTTCATTTATCCACACATCAATTCATTAAAAAATAAATAAATAAAGGCTTACTGATTCTTTGGCACAATGTGAATAAGCACGTATCTTCTTTGTCCCGACAAATCTTGTAGATAAAACCTTTCTCCCCGTTAATCGATGCCAAAGAAGTGCACTAGAAAAAAAAAAAAACGAATCCCGTTATAATTGTGACCTTTTAAAGTGTTTGACTTTAAAAGTCAAAGTTAAATATTTGTTATGATTTATGAACCTGTAGTAGTCTGGATTTGGCTCAAAGGTAGTGGTATTAAGTAAGCCATAGTTTCCTCCTATCAAACTTTGTCTGCAATATGTTTTTGTATCATAAACAGATGACATCCCCAGCTGATCCAAGTACCTAATATTATGAGAAAAGATAAATAGTCGTACGTTATTCATTAATAGTATGTTTTACCTTATGCATTTATACTTGTACAAATTAGCTTACCAGAAACTGAACACAAATGCGTTCGTAACAAGATCTTGACCACTATTATAAGCTCCACCAGCCTCACTAACCCAAGCAGCTGCTGAACTTTTGGAAGTATTGAGAGTCGATTCAAGTTGCTTGAACGTATCATGCGCGTTGTCAAGATAAGACGGATCAAGAATCTTTGCAGTTAGGTTTTTATCGACCCCTGCAAGAATCATGGCATAAAAATCTGAACTTTTGTGATCCGGATCCCTAACCCATACACCCTAAACCCTAATTTCAGTTTGAGCTATCCGAACTAATGTTTGCAAATGCAAATCTCACAATCTTCAAGTAGCACAAGAGTAGCCGTTGCAAAAATAGTCAAAATAGTTAAGAGTTCTAATTAGAGTAAATTACAAAAATGGTCTCTATGGTTTGGGTAATTTGCGAGCTTGATCCATAACTTATTTTTTTATTTCCGAAGGTCCCTATTGTTTGTTTTTATTAGGGATTAAACATGCAAATTACCTTAACCATATGGACTATTGGTGTAATCACTGTGGATTTAGACTGGGCATTGGGCTCTTACACCTGTCATCTATAGTTTGCCAACCCCAAAACCTTAACTGCAAATCTTAATTTAGTTCGACTTCCGATAGTCGTATGTTTATATAAATAGTCAAAGCTTCAAGTCTTAACCGGTTTAATGCAGATTATAGTTGGTTGTCGACATTGGCCTTTTATTTTAGCCATCTAGTTGAAGTAGGCCAACTCAGGTGTGCACAACAAAAATATTTTGTTTAAGAATTTGAAAGATACCGGGGCCGAGATTGTAAATGTGGTGAGAGATCACGTTGAGTGTCTTGGATGTATCGGCTAGGAAATCCTCGAACCATTTTGGATCATAAAATCCCCCGGGTGCAATGATAAGTGGCTTCGGTTTTATACCCTTGTAAATACGGTTCACGATGTTGCTAAGGGTTATTGTGTCATTTGCATATTGAGATGATGATATACTTGTTCCAATGCCATTTCCACTCAACTCATTCCCTACAAGTTGAACACGTTACAAAAAACCACAACCCAACCAAATAATAAAATAAAACATAACAAGAAACCGAGCTGGACCATATCTTAATATGATCTTGATGTCTTTTTTATTATATTTTTTTAAATGGCTAACTCTTACACCCTCAAATGTACTCATAAATCTACATCTTAGTGCTAAGGGAAACTTAACCTTCAACGTAAATATTGGCTGTGAGATACCTTTTCAAGAACTACTGATACAGTTAGGCCACAAAACCTTTGGTTCATTTGTTTTTTTTATTATCATATTGTGGAGTTCAATAAATATATTGTTCATGCTTTGATGTATCTTCAAAATATATTCACTTACTTGATTGCTATTTGTCTTGTTTTGAAAGAAAAACACAACCAAACAAAATTGTATTCTTTAAGGTTAGAAACCAAATAATTTTTGTTTGGTTTTAATTTTAGTCAAAGAGTTGAACTAAACCGAACTGAACCATACTCATCCCTAATTTGTTACTGCTAGTGTTTTCACATACCGAGCTCCCAACCATTGATTGTGTAGTTCTTTTGAACCGTGTAGTGTATTAGCGCTTCGGCATTGGTCGAGTCCCAAGCTCCTATCGTGGAACCGTTGGTTAGCACCTTTTTACCTGTGAGAGCATTTAGTCCAAAAGTATACACGGCCCTGAATGTAAAAGACAATTATAACCCTGAAAACATGAAAACTTAAAAAACAAAACTGTTTTATTTTTTTGAATTTGATTACCCTGTCTCTTGTAAGAATCTATTAAGTTCATCCCATCTGGATAGAGGCAAACATCCTTGCGTGAAACCAAATAATGCTGTGGTGTTCTTGATGAAGGGTTTGCAGGGTTCATGGTGATTTTTGGTTTGGTAGATAACATCATCTTGCAAAGTGCCTCCTAATCTGATCTTTAAAGGAGAAAAGGCTACATAGTTTTTAAAGAAACGCAATTAATTTTATACAATATTAATTATAATTAATGCGATGTTATCCAATTCATTAACTATGCATTTTTCTAATTAACCATTTAATTTAACAAACTTAGTATTTAGGTAGATGTTAAATAAAGTGGTAAAAATGATACCTTGTTAGAGAAAAAAATAATGGTGAAAAAATATAAGTGTGTTGCATTTATTTTTGCAATCAACTGTAAAAAAACTATAAAGAGTAAAGAAAACTTGTTGGTCTTTTCACCTTTAATGGCATTCTTCAAGATTTTGTTGTGAAGATCCTGCATATAATTATAGAAAAGAACAGCTTCAGAGATTTGAATTTATATATATATATATATATATATATATATATATATATATATATATATATATATATATATATATATATATATATATATATATATATATATATATCCAAAGACATATGTAAGTTGACAAGTTCGTCCTTGTTAGAATGGTGTTATATATGTTCATTTTTCTACTTTAACGAATATTATGATTAGATTTATTTTTTTAAAGAACAGATGGTTAGATTCTTTAGAGACGTAAGGCCTAACTTTTTTGATGACATCAAGTAAACCCACAATCAACATCTCCTTTTATTTCAAAGACAAAATGAAAACGTTAGCATAGGTAACAATGACACTCTCACATCAAGCAAATTGTAATCAATAGTGACGCATTTTTACTTTATTTTCAGTTTAACTAGTGGACTAAAGATTTTAAAGAAGACAGATATAGTTTGTGTAGGACTTTTTCACAAACAGTCCATAACTTTCCCATTTCCACAAAATAACCTTATTTTTTTTAAAGGCGGGCCACCATAATGTTGAATCTGAACCATGAAATTGAACTCAACTCCATTTAAAGGTCTTTTGACTTTTAATCCCATACACATCATTCATGATTGAATTTTCTAGATATGGTCTTTTGACTATTTTTTAATCTAAACAATTATCGACCTATTACAAAACAAGCAGGCATCGGTCTATCGGAATGGTGTGTGTCATCCTCAATGAAATTGGGTGTTCAAGTCAGACATAGGTTGAATTATGAATAGAATATAAGTAAATGAGATTTACAGTTTTAAAAAAACACTTATTTTGTTTCATTTTGTTAGTCGAAATAAAAAGGATCAATACCATAAACTTTTATGACAACTAATTAATAATATTTAAAAAAATGGTCACTTTATCCATTGAATTGTAGGATATGATAAACGGGTATTGAATCATACTATGTTATCTAATATCTATTAGCTTATGTGATATCAATAATGATATAATTATCCCGTTTAAATCCATTACAATCATGTTATCTAATAAAAGTTTATTTGACTATTGACTAACGACTACAATTTGAAAATAAGCCACGCAAACATTTATTTTCAAATTGTACTCGATAAGCTAATGGATGAAAAGATGAATACCACATTGAGGAGAGAGGCATGATCCCAGCTGCAAGTACCATAATCACACTTCTCAGGTGGCCACCAATCCATTGTTGCACATACAAAATCATTATCTGTCTCTGCAATCCTACTTTTACCATCAATCACCACTCGCCCATTCTCACCTTTTGAATCCACACAAATGAACAAGAAGAACGCCAAAAAACACACACCCATGTCAACTAACAAAGAACCCATCTCCAAAACCTTCTTTAATGGCTATCTTTCTGTTCTGGGAACCTGTGCAGTTGACAGCTGGACGTTGAAAAAAGTACCAAAAAGATGAAGTTTTCAGAGTTCTTTTTCTTTCGGTTATACATGAAAAGGTGGGATGAAGGAGAAAGTTGATCTTGAATGGATACCCATTCAAGATTTCATACTTGGATTGTGGGTTTTGAGTTTTGGTAATTGAGGCGGGTTTTAAAGACGGGGTGAGGTGGCGATTGGTGGGGGCCATGCGGTGTGTTTGTTCTTTGCTTATGGGAAGTGTAAAAAGATTGCTGAATATAGGGGAAACCGATGATGTGTTGTGTAGGGCTTCTATTTCTAGTGAATTGTGTCTGGGATACAAACCGGTAACAATAGGTGAACATAGAAAGTAGGGTTATTTTTATATTTGTACACGATATTATCAGGGTTGCAAGCGTAAAATGGACAGATTAGTTATCAGTTAAATGAGATTTGAATCAAAATAGATGATTTTATATAGTACTCGTTGGGTTAACCCCACAAAAAAGTGTTGCACATTTTAATTGATCATTTGATAAATAAAGAATTTCTTAAATATGATTAGATTAGATAAGCTATATTTCTATAATACTAATATAATATTTTAGAATTAATAAATTATGTAAAATGTTGTAATGATTTGAAACATTTTGACACTTTCAACTCAACTCATTTGACAGGTTTTACATTTTCCAAAGCTTTACATTTTACAAAGCTTTTAGAATTTTACTCGTTTAATCATTTAAAAATGAAACATAACCAAAATCAAAATAAATAAAGTATAATATTAATATTTAAGATAATTTGTGGCCTTGTGGTACATATGTAAAAATGAAACATAACCAAAATCAAAATAAATAAAGTATAATATTAATATTTAAGATAATTTGTGGCCTCGTGGTACATATGGATGTAAATATGTAACACCTCAACTTCTCAACTTCTCAATTTGTGTTCTATTGGTTCTCTACATATATTAGATAGCATTGCATGTCATAAACAAAAACATAAGCGAAATTCTATTTAAAACGGTATAAATTTAAAATAGAAAATAGTTAAGAAAAAAACGACTTAACCATCAAATTTATTTTTCTTTTGGGAAAATATTATTATATCATAATCAACTATTATCATTTACGTGATTTGGTAAAAAAAAGTAAGTTTTTCCAAATAAACCATTTAACTAGTTAAAAAGTAGGACAAAAAGTTTTTTTTTCCACAATAAACCATCAATTATTATTATTTACATGTTTATTAAGTAATTTTGGTTTGTTTTAAACAGATTCTTCGTTAACTAGTTAAATAAAATTATACAAATGGTCCCAAGTGCTTCAAAAAAATTTGTGGTTGGTCCCTCATCAACACCATTCATCATCAACACCACACCATTCACTTTCGACAATGCCTGCAGAATTAAACTAGTCAATTTATAGACAATAAACGTTAAAAATGACTTTTTGATAGAAGATTATTTAGAATAAATAATCTTAACCAAAGTTATAGCATATGTCACAATGATTTTGTACATATAAAGAATACTGAAATCCGACTTATAACGAAGAAGTTATGAACCGTCGAAGTTTTGCGACTAAATCGGCACGACGCCACGTAATGTAAAAAGTGAATTTTTCATAAATTACTTTTTAGCATTAGAGATCTAAACGAAAGTCGTAGTAGACGTTAGTATAGAGAACATCCAAATCAAACCTCGTATAGAAAATTATGATTTTTCTAAGATTCCGCATAGCATTGCACAACCCAAAAATCAAATTTTCGATCGAACGATTTTAGGCGACACAACCTAAATGTGAATTGAAGATCTCATTAATAGGAGTTCAACGATAAAAATAGAGTCGAAAACGGAACCCATATGTAGAAGTTATGAATATCACACGGTCGTTAACAGTATAATCTTCTCGTATTGTTAAATTTAAAAATCGGCCGTGAATTAACTGATGGATTAAAAAAGAGAGTTATAGATCGTGTTAATACCTACGTGTGGATATAAAGAATATCAAAAATGGAGATCGTATGCGAAAGTTACGGATTTTAGAAGATAATTAGTTTTTTGGGTAATCTGCAAGTAACACATAGCGCGATCTGAGCCACTGCTTCCTCCCCATGTGTTCCCACCGGATGGTGACACTTGGCACACCAACAGGACGTGTTGGACTCAGTAACACGTCGTGTTGCATGATTTCCATCTATAAATAGAGGCACAAATCACCTCATTTCCTCACACCTTCTCTCCCAAACCTCCCCAAAGCCTCAAGGCTTTTCTTTAGTCCTTCTTAGGAGTTAGTAGCGAGTCCCAGAGCGTCGGAAGGCTCCAAGAAGAAGATCTTTCAGCTCAGAAGTTATGTCGGCGTAGAGCCTTTTTTCTCGCTAAACCCCCTATAAGTTAGTTATGCTTACCATACTTTAAGGATAACTTATGTTTAAATTCATTATCGTTATTGTGAACCTATAAAAAAGATTTATCAGTGACTCAAAGTCGTTATACTGATTGATCTACTTACGGGAGAGGTGTTTAGAATGGTCATGTTGGCTTGGTTGTTGGATTTCAGAAAAGCTATATGCTGAAATGGTCCTGCCTCCCAACTGTCATACCTAGCTGATCCTTACTTGATAGATCATGAAAGTAAACTTTGAGTTAATAATAAATTCAGACTAATAATCAGTCTCAATAAATATTAGACTAAAATCCAGTGATAATAATATTAGGTTTCGTGAAAGGAAAATATGATTATTAGAAGCGAAACACTGCCCAAATTCCAAGTCGTCACTTTGATAAGTGAGTGCATAGTTACTTTTATCTTACACATAGATATGAAGTATTTGTATCATTACTTGCTTCTATTTCAAGTGAATTGTTTCTGGGATACAAACCGATAACACTGGGTGAACATAGAACGTAGGGTTATTTTTATATTTGTACACGATATTATCAGGGTTGCAAGCGTAAAAATAAAATGGACAGATTAGTTATCAGTTAAATGAGATTTGAATCAAAATAGATGATTTTATATAGTACTCTTTGGGTTAACCTACAAAAAAGTGTTAGCACATTTTAATTAATCATTTCATAAATATAGAATTTCTTAAATATGATTAGATTAGTTAAGCTATACTTCTATAATAATAATAATAATATAATATTTTAGAATAAATTATGTAAAATGTTGTAATGATTTGAAACATTTTGACACTTTCAACTCATTTGACATGTTTTTAGATTTGCACTCATTTAATTAGTTGAAAATGAAATATAACCAAAATCAAAATATATAAAGTATAATATTACTTTTTAATGTAATTTCTGGCCTTGTGGTACCTCTTTCAACTTCTCAATTTTGTGTTGTTTTAATGCTCCAAGGCCGTACATATATTAGATAGCATTCCATGTGATAAACAAAGAATAGGCCAAATTCTATTTAAAACGGTGTAAATTTAAAATTTTAAAAAAAATCAACAATTTAACCATCAAATTCATATTTTCGTTGGGAAAATATCATTAAACCACAATAGACCATTAATCTTACAACTTACATGTTTATTAAGTCATTTTCGTTGGTTTTTAACACATTCCCCGTTAACTATTTAAATAAAATTATGTGAATGGTCCTTATGGTTTCAAACTTTTTCGTGGTTAGTCCCTCATCAACACCATTCATCACCGACGCTACCACCATTCTAGAAAATACTTTAACGACCAAATCGAGTAAATAACAATAATCGATTATCCTATATGGACATTTTGCATTTTTTTTATTTAACCACTTGTTGATACAAGAAAGTGACCCTCGACAGCTAAGAAGGACCCGAAGACTAAAATCATTTGTGATCCGGAGAAGAGAATGTCATTGTTAACCATCAATGAAACCCAAACACTAGAAGAAAAAGACCCGAAGATATCTTTTGAACATGAAGACTATAACAAGTTACTTTAACTGACTATGGGTGTAAGCCTTGTATTATCCGGTGTACCATTCATAGTCACCAAAGTCAGTTGCTTTGTAATAGTTTAATATTTCCTTGTAACTTTTGGACCTCCATAAATAGAGTGTTCCTCTTCATGTTTATGCACCAATTCAAATCTTATCAGTACAAAATATCTTAATCTCAATATTATCTAAAGTTATGTGATTGATAATTTATCTGAGTCCCTTTTCACTTAAGTTGTTCATCATTTACTAACTTGTGTTTCAATGTAAACCATGTTATGATTCAACTAAGTGTCTACATGTTTATGCTTATTGATATAACTTGTTGCTATTTACATTGCTTACTTTTCCGCAATCTAACTTTTATTGTTGAGCTAACAAAGATCCATTGAGATTAACTTACATTTCAGTAATATATTATCTCGTTATTAAGTTCTTCTCTCAATAATTGGTACCAGAGCTAGAGTGGTTGCCTTTTAACTCCTTTCATAAAATCGAAGGTTTTTCTTAAAATAAACTCTGATTTAAAAGGCCTTCTATACCACTAACGCTCATTAAAACAAGGAAAATGGCACAAGCTTATTCTTTGAACATTTCAAACAGTTTTGGAGGTTCTAATAGAGTTCTAATATTGTTTGCAAGTGAATATCATCATTGGTCCCAAAGAATGGAAAGATATTTAAGGAGACTAAGAAGAGATCTTCGAAATTTGTAGAGGAATGACCTCATGTCCCCATTATCACTCCCATTGCTCCTAATGGTGCTCATGCAAGACTCGAAGGTGGTCCGATAGCCATGAACAGACCCACCAACGATGATCTCTATAAGATGGACAAAGACGCAATTTCCCTCTATAAAATTTCATGTGGCGTTCCTCCAGACAACTTTGGCATCATCATCAACTATAAATCCACCAAAGAAATTTGGGAGGTACTCAAAAATCTCTACCAAGGTTCTAAAGAATCACAAGACAATAAGCTCACTACTGTTCTCAACGAGTTCACCAACTTCAGTGCGTTACCTAGTGAAAGTCTTGATGGCTTCTTTAAGAGATTTAACATCATAATCACTAAACTCTAAAATGCTGGTACCATCATAAGTAACCATGAAACCAGTATACAGTTTCTCAACAGGTTAGGAAGACATTGGACAACTACAAAAGATGATAGTTCAAGGAGATAGGAAGGTCCAAACTCTTTCTCTATTCAAACTCTATGGTGAACATTAGGCTCAAGAATCCACAGTCATGAAAGAATGTGATGATATGGGTGGATCACTTGCTTTAATGGCTCAAGCTCCTCAGTATGTCATCAAAGCATTGCAATATCCCTATCCCGGAGAGTCATTATATCAACATCCATATGACAATTCACTACAGTCAAATGAGGTGGTTGTAGAACTAGATGATGATGAAGATTTCCAAAATACTGTAGTTGTAATGCCTGATTCCTGGTATGTATTTAACTTATAATTTTTTCCATTTTATAGAGTAACTCGATGATTTGGGAGCCCCAAACTCGTCGAGTAGAGATCATAAGGTTCTCGTATTTTAAATAACATACTCGACGAGTTGGGAGGCCTCAACTCGACTAGTACGCTGGCAGATATGAAATCCTAATTTTCGGGGTTTGCACCCTACTTAAACACCTTAAACATTTCATGTTGGCCTCATTTCCAGCCTCCAAGTCACAAACCCTAAATCTCAAAACCTAAAACTATTATGAGTGATTGTGATCCATTCTAAGTGTTTTTAGTGTGTATTGGAAGCCACTTGTCACACCCCAAAACCAAGAATGGCGGAAATGTTCCGGGGCGGAGGACATCATGTAAAGTATCACAACACAGTAAATGTAAATAAGCAAACAACATCATCCATTGCATTAAATATAAAATTTTAATACAAGCGTGTTCCGTACAGTTCTAGACACCAAAAATATAATGTAAATCAAAATAGTATGATGAGTCTTGAATGCGCTCCATCTTCTCAAAAGCTAGCATCGGTACCTGTCTACTGATGACCTGAGAATACAAGTTATTTTGAAAGAGTTTATCAGCATTAAGCTGGTGAATTCATAAGTATTTTAGTGTCGAGGTTTATTATCAAAACGTTTGAACCTGTCGCAAGTATGAGTTGTAAATGTATGTAAGTGTTTGTAAAAGTTTGAATCTCTCAGAAAAACCTATATTTTCTGTTAAAGTAGCCCTCTACCAAGGCTTAACTGTTTTGTATGCTCGTTTGATGTAAAAGTGTGTAATTTCCCAAGTGTAACTATCATTTAACAAAATATAGTTTGTACATTAAAGTTTAAGTGAGGTTATCACCAAAATGTAATGGGTAAATTATTGTAGTACGGTAGTTTTGTTTTATATGAACTACTGCTGTACTAACTACCTTAAACCGGGTTTATATTAAGGTATCGTGTGATAAATTGCACCATACTATCGACTGGTAACATCGACAACGTATAGTCGAAAAATAAGGTATGACGTTTGGCACCCGCAGACCTATCGGTCCCACTGTAGCTAGCAGCGAGGTGTAGGATAGTCAATCCAGTATAGATCTATACGCAAACTCACGCTCTTCCTCCAAGAGACTCTGGTTACAACTCGGGTCATGTCAATTAAGACATGCTCCCATATAGTGGATCACAATTGTTAACGTATTCGTGTATATGCAATATAATGTTACTTGTTCTAGTATCGTTGTATATGTTCTCTTAGTAATAAGTATTGACTCCTGAGTGAACTGACTCCTTGATCTAGAAATTGTAGTAGTATGATCCCGTGTTACCCCGATGGTAACTTACTAACGAGGTGCTGATAAGTATGAATATGGAAGTACTTTTATGTCAATACATGTATATATGATATATAACTAACATTGAAACGACCCTCAGATGGTCACCCGAAATTCCACCAGACCACATCCAAATCGAGGAAAAGGAAATAGGACAGGTGGCTTTCCTAAGCCCTTTAAACATTATTTATACAACTATACATATATGGGCATGCAAATTTATAGGTAGTAAAACAAAGTTTACAATAAAGCATTTGATAAGTAAAGGAGTTTGTAAAACATTTTGAAGTAAAACAGTTTGAACAGTGATAAAATCATTGGTTTCCTAGTTATTAATCATATGTGACTAATGCAATCACATGTGATCGAAGCAATAACTATAAGTGTTTAACGTGTATTCCCCCCCCCCCCCATAAAGTATTTAAACATTTAAAAGCATTTCAAAGGTTGAATAAAGGGGTATGAACTCACTTGGAAGTTTGAAGATAGCGAGATCGAAAACCGGGCAGAGTTTCGTCTCGGGAAACGGATTTTTCTCGGGATTCTCGGGAATCTCGGGAGTAAAATCGACTCTCGGGACTTGAGCAAAAAGACCAGAGCTTCAGGTTTGAACGGGCACGGAAATCGAGGCAAGATCGTGAGAGAAAGAGAGAAAATGAACAAGTTTTTCGGAAAGGCTCGCATCCCTTTTATAGGGGTGTTGAACCGCCTCCGAACGCGGGGCGTACGGGTGTACGCAGCGCGTACCCGTACGTCATTGCTTACGTATTTCGGATGGAGCGGGTCGGATGGGACGGCGGGTCGGGTAGCTTCGCATAGGGCGACGTGGACGATCCGAGGCTGTGCCCTCGAGTACGTGGGGCGTACGAGGGTACGCGGCGCGTACCTCGGCCCTAGGCTGACTCCTCTTCGGATAATACCGAATTTTTAATAAAAATTATATATAAATTATTTATCAAACTTCAAAAATTCATATCTCCTTCATACGAACTCCGTTTTCGACGTTCTTTATATCCCCGCGAAGGTGAGACTACGATCTACAACTTTCGTTTAGATTCCGTTGGCAAATTCCGAAATTATTTTTATTATTTATTTATTAAAATGACGTGATTAAGGAATCTCTTTAAAAATTCATAACTTCTTTATCTGACGTCTGTTTTTGCCAGACTTTTTACCGTTGAAATACCATTGTCGAGACCTTCGATTCTCGTTTAGGTCATTCCAGCCAAATGTCGCCCAATCTCCGTTTCGAGTTTTTAGCTGTCTGTTGCTAACCTGAACTTGGAAAAATCATAACTTCAATATACGAAGTCGGATTTGGGCGTTCTTTTTACGTATGATCATGGTTTAATGAGATTTAAATATAGAAGAATTTAAATAGAAACTTTTTGGACATTTTATTATCAAAGTTAATTTTATTAACTCAAAAATGTTTACAATACTTGACCTATTAGGCCATTACAAAGAGTTGAAATATCGGGTTGTCACACCACTGGAAGAAGGAAAAGCTTGAGGACACAAGAAGGAACTTATAGATCCAGAATCCTTGTCTCATCCATGACATTTTGTTGGTATAAAGCTTGAATGTTGCTTTGTAGTTATTTGGATCTTCTTTTAGGGTTATTTTGATTGGTTTTGGTCCATATATCATGGTCCTTGGGAGTTTGATGTCCCCAACGGATTTACACTTTAGATCTAAGGTCTTAGGGGGATTTCATGGCATAAAGGTGTCAACTTCATGGCTATGGAAGTCCCATGCAACCTTTAGACCATCACTTTGTCCTTTTGGAGCTTCTAATGGTCATGCATGTAGATAAAGTTGGGACTTTACGTGACCTTCTTGTCCTTAGAGTCCAGATCTATGATCTCAAGGTCTATCTTGTAGTTTTGGTGGTATTTGGATTAAGACTTTGGCCTTCTGAGGTTAGGTTTTGAGCTTAATCCATTTAGGTAAGGTATTAATGGTTAAAGTTGGAAACTTTACCCTTCTAGAAGCATTTTCAGTCTAGATCTGGAGTATAGAGTGTAGATCTAAAGAATAAAGGCTTAATGCATTAAGAAAGGCTAAAAGACTGAAGAACTCGACAAGTTCATAGAGGAAATCGACGAGTTGGGTCAAAGTATCTCGATTCTATTAAAAAGAAGAACTCGGGGAGTTGGAGAAAAACTCGACATGTTGGATTGCAATTTCATGATTCTGTGATTCATGGGAACTCGGCGAGTTGAAGGGTAAACTCGACGAGTTGAGTCAACTCGGAGCGTTGACCTTGACATTGATTTCGACCATAGTTGACCCTAAAGTGGTTATGAGTATGAAATGGTATTTAAGGGCTTTTTTTGGTTCAGGGAGTAAGTAGAGATGATTTCGGGGCAGAGACATTTCATCTATCGTCCGACATTTGAGGTGAGTTTCCTCCTGGATTTAACAGGTTGAAGGCACCAATGTCGGCTCGTGTATATTATGTGTGCTGATTAGTAGATAAGTGTGGGAAGGGCTCGTATCTTAGCATTACTTGAGTATGGATATGGAATAGATTGGTATATTTGGTTATACTTGTTGTTTGTGTGATACTTGTATGTGGTTCTTAGTTAGCTGAGTATGGGCGCAGCCCGAATCTCATTATTAGCTGAGTGTGGGCGGGGCCCGTAACTCCTAGTTAGATGAGTATGGGCGTGGCCCGTATCTCCTAGATAGCTGAGTGTGGGTGGGGCCCATATCTCACTAAGTGTGGGCGGGGCACGTATATCATCGGGTAGGGCCCGTTATCCGAGTGTGGGCGGGGTCCAAATCTCCTTGAATGTGAGTGGGGCCTGTATCTCCTAATTTCATTTTGTGTGTATGGTATGTGGTAGTTTGGGGGAAATTCACTAAGCATCGTGCTTACGATTTTCAGTTTTGGTATTAGGTACTTCCGGTAGCAAAGGGAAGAGCTCGGGATGACTACATTGCACAAACCATGATGTTTAGCCTGGGATGTTTACTCTGATATATTTGACATATGTTTTGATATGGATATATCGTTTATGATGTTTTGAGATACTATGACTTATGTTTTGATGAGATGATTTTAATAACTATAGTTTATTTATGATTTAGAAATGAAATTTTGGGACTATATTTTATGAGTGTTACAATAGCACTCGTCAGTCAATAGTTCAATCGCCTCCCACCACCCACTTTTTGCAAAAATCAACGGTTCACCAAACCACCTTTCAACATAAATTACAACCCTCAGAGCAATAATCAGTGATATCCCAGAAATCCTCATCACCAACCTTAGCCTGAGAACACTCCTCGGATGATTTCTAATCACAAAAAAATTCCACAGACTAACAAAAGACCAGACTCCGGTATTACTACTGAAGACAACAAAGATGGAATTCTTGTATGTCACAAAGGTCACAAGGAAAATCACTTTACAAGAGATCGCAAAGCAAATGTTGTGAAAGACAAAGCATTCTATCTTAGAATGGCTCAGGAGATGGAAGATAAGGGGAAGGAAAAAGCAAAATCATGCGTAGCTCAAGTTGGTAGAGATCATCAGGTTTGGTCTTCGGGTGATGAAGATGAGGAGCCTGACAACAAAAGGAAGAGAGGAAAGATATGCATGGTTGTAGCAACAGAAGAAGATGGTTCAACTAACCGGAAGAAAACTACTGCTGCATGGTAAGGGTAGGGACCCTCAGCATTGTTTAATAGGTAAAACTTATGATTCAATCTAATAACCATAGCCTGCATGATTGTGAATCTCACCTAGAAAGACTTAATGAAACTTGTGTTGTCGTCCGTACAGACTAAAATAAAGCCTTAAATGAAAAGAACATAGCGACCCAAGACTTGTATCACTTAAGAGGAAGACTAGAAGACAAGAAGCTTCATGTCACAATGTTTGAAAGAGACTTGATAGAAAAAGGATGATAGGTTACTTAGTGAGACTCAATTAGAAATTGCATTCAATCAACAGGATTTAGTCCGCAAGGAAATTGTACATCTGAATCAATTATTTGAAAAGTTGTTTAATGAAAGTGAGGCCATTGAAAATTTAGTTAATAATGGGACTATTGATAACACATATAATTGGGGATAGTCAAATGACTACTATACCAAAGAGAAATCCCTCCTCGGTTTGATGCCAAACATCCATACGTCCCACGAGACCGGGCCTTACATTACCCAATCAATGACAAGACCTTTCCCGAATACATTCGATGTCACTTCGGCAAACTCCATGACCTCTGTAACAATTGTATGATCGAGGAGATACATCTTGAATCCTCGGTAAACTCATAATTTTTTTTGCCTATCATCGGTACGATTACTCCTGATTCCCAATCTAGTTCCGAAGTGGACGAGGAAATTGTTGTGGAAAGATCTGAATCTTTCTAAACCTCTGTTGTTAATAAAAAAATAATTTTATATGGACCATCTCATCCCTCTAATACAAGTCACTATAAGGACTTACCTTTAACTTACTCTGAGGTACTTCAATCCTCATTATTAACAAATTTTAGCCCGCAGACGTCAGTCAAGTCGACATCGACTCTTCGGTCTCTCTTATATGAACTTGACATTAACAACTTTGAGTTTGGACAATGCTCCCAAAATCATGAACTCTATAGTTCCGATGATTTAACACCTAGGTCAATGTCTAGATCAAAGAACCTTAAAAGGCCCCAAGTAAATGCTTCCAATGTTGTCACACCAAAACTTGAGGCAAAAATGACTCTGAAAAATGAAGTCAGATCCTGACTTGAAAGGCGGGAAGCTGAGTCAAAAATTATATCTTTCAAAACTCAGGTCAAATTTTCAAACAAAAGGAATTTGGACAAATACACCCCTGCAAAATCTTTTCAAAATAACACTGCAGTCGATGGATCTTGTCAAAAAGCATGTACAGTGGCTAAATCTTTTGAAACCAGCAACACTGTACCCACCCAAAACAAGGTCAAGTCTTTGTCACAAAACTCCTTAAAAGAATATTAAATGTAGGGTATTTTTCACACTTCACACTTTTCAAAAACCCATCAACCCATTGGGAATTCAAAACCGACATTAGGTCCCTTAGCAATTCATCTTGAAATATGACAGACTATTCAGTAAGGCACAACCTAAAGATTAGGGAAAAGGAACAAAAATGACCCTCTAGACCTTTGACCAAGTACATTATATGGGTCAGCGAAAAGAAACTCACTTTTGGCTTGTACCCACTAGCAATAAAGAGATATCACATCCCAACTCAAAATGTCAAAAAGAACGTGAAACATCATGGACACAAACAAATATGGAGAGAAAAATCTCTTCATCGTTCCCACAACAAAGCATCTCAAGTCACCACCTGCAAGCGTACAATTTATAGGAATGTTTCCCATGTTACTACGAGCCCCAAACTATTTTTGGTGCCCAGATTAATCAACTGATTATGCAGGCTATGTGCGAGGAGGACCATCAAGAAGAATGGTTCAGTGACAATGCATGTTCTTAAACATGACAGGAATGTTAGACTACCTTCGTGACTTCAGGCTAGTCATTGGTGGCAGATACGTCACCTTTGGGAATACTGTAAATGGGATAATAAAGGGATATGGTGTGTTAACTGCGGGAAGCTTCTCCATTCAACGAGTAGCTTATGTAGATGGTTTAAAAAAAAATTTGATCAGTGTTGGTCAATTGTGTAAAGCAGGTCATCGGGTAGAGTTTGACAACGAGCATTGTTACATCATGAAAAATGATAGAGAGAAGTGTTTGATTAATTCCAAAGTCGAAGGAATAATGTGTCCACTAGACGTTCCTCTAATCATCAACAAACCACAATTATGCTTCTTGTCAAAGGCAGTTTCTGAGGTCAGTTGGTTGTGGCATTGGAAGCTTGCACATCTCAACTTTAGATACATCAATAATTTAGTGACTGGACAGCTGGTTCGAGGACTTCAAATTATGAAATTCAACAATGATACTTTGTGTCCAGCATGTGAGTGTGGTAAACAAACTAAAGGAATTCATCCTCTGATAATTGATTCTTTAATTTTTGAACCTCTGGAGCTCCTTTACATAAACCTCTGCGGTCCTTCAACTGTAGCCAGTCTTCATCATAAAAAAATACATTCTGGTTATACTTGATGACTACACTCATTTTACTTGGGTGTTCTTTCTAAGACTAAAATCAGACTCGTCGCAGATTCTAATCAATTTCATCAAAGAGATAGACCTATAGATCTAGCTTCCAGTTAGAAGGATAAGAAATGGCAATGGCATCGAGTTCACTAATCAGCTTCTGAATAGCTTTTTAGTATCCAAAGGAATCAGCCACAACTTCTCGGCACCATACATACCACAGCAGAATGGAGTAATGAGAAGGAACCAAACGTTGCTTGAAGCTGCTAGATCAATGCTCAACTATGCTTACTTGCCGCTCTATTTTTTGGCCAAAGCAGTGGCAACATGTTTTGCTCAAAATCAAAGTATCATTTGCAAAAGTCTCAACAAAACACCATAAGAAGGTCTAAACAACAGAAAACCCACTGTACGTTTCTCTCATATTTTTGGTTGCGGGTGTTTCGTGGTCAGTAACAAGGATGATCTCAACAAATTTGCACTGAAATCTGATGAAGGCGTCTTTTGGGTTACTCAACAAACAATGTTGCATATTGTGTTCTTATCAGGAGAATAAGACTAATAGTTCACAGCTTCAATGTCAAATTCGATGACTACTATGTCCACAACATTTCTCCCAGTAAAGAAACAAAGTTCATCATGGAGGATGACATTCCACCTTCGTTCGGACCCTTAAACATAGTTGAAGTTAACTATGATGATCTCTTTGATCTCCCAGAAACTACACATCTTTCAGAGATACCGATGTCCTCGGTAGCACAAAAACAACACTCAGAGGTATCTGGACTAACCATTTCTGAAGGAACTTCATTCAATGCTTCCACCTCGTCGTTTGAGGGGGAAAGCTCAAATCCTTTGGAAATTGCAACCATCGAGATTCCAGTACTTGAAGATGTTTCTCTGGTACCCATCTATCAAGTGACCAATAAATCAACTATCTCTGAAGATTCCACCAACGAAGAAGTGGAAGACATTGATATTGAAAGGGGTCCAAGAATAGTAAATCATTAATAAGTTCTGGGGGAACCATCATCAGTTCCTGGGGAACCTTCATCTTCAGCTGTTGAAATAATCCCAACAGTTCAAGACTCATCTGCGAGATGCTCACAACCCGAGGGGGAATAACCTTCAACAAATAGATCTGAAGCCTCCTATGAAATAGAGGACATTCTCTCTAATGCAACTACTGAACATCACCAATCTCGCCTACATATATGGATGAAAGATCACCCACCTGACCAAATCATCGTAAATCCATCTTCTATTATACAAACTCGTTCTTCTTCAGATTTAACAAATCATTGTCACTATGAAACTTTTATGTCATCAATCAAGCCCAAAACCATGAAAGTGTCACTTTTGCATCATGATTGGATTGTTTCAATGCAAGAGGAACAGGCAGAGTTTGAAAGAAATAAGGTTTGGAAACTTGTACCGAAGCCTAAAATACATATTGTAGTTGGAACCCGATGGGTCTACAACAACAAACTAGATGAATCCGGTGCTATGATCCGCAACAAAGCCCGATTGATAGCCAAAGAGTATAGTCAACTAGAAGGAGCTCAACATGATAAAACTTATGCTTTGGTGGCAAGAATGGAAGCCATGCATAACTTTCTCATGTATGCAGCACATAAAAACTTCAAAGTTCATCAAATTGACGTAAAAAGTGTGCTCCTCAATGGTGAATTGAAAGAAGAGGTGTACATACAACAACCTCCAGGCTCCGAAAACTTAAATTTTCCCAACTATTGCTATAAGCTAGAGAAAGCTGTCTACGATTTAATACATGCACCAGGATCTTGGTATGAAACTCTTTCAGTGTTTGTTGTCAACTCTGGGTACAAACGAGGTGTAATAGACCCTACCCTTTTCAGAAGAGTAAATGAAAAGCACTTAATGCTTGTGCAAATCTACGTGGATGATATTATCTTCGGTTTAAGTGATCAAGGAATGGTGGATGACTTTGCTAAGTCTATGACCAACAAATTCCAAATGAGCGTGAACAGAGAGATTAATTTCTTTTTAGGTCTTCTAGTCAAGCTGGTCCCTCAATGAATTTTCATCCATCAATAAAAGTATACTACTAAACTTTTGAAGAAATTCTTAATGGAAAACTGTTCCTTGGCAAAGGTCCCCGTGGCTTTCGGTTACAAGATCTCAGTTGACCTTACCGGAGAGTCGGTTTATCAAAAGATATACCAAGGAATGATTCGTTCATTGATGTACCTTACTGTAAGTAGACCAGATATAGTCTTCGCCACAGGTTTATGTGCTAGATACCAGGATGATCCCAAAAGTATCACACTTGATTGCAGTCAAGCAAATATTAAGATATCTCAAAGTGAGTAAGGCCTTAGGTCTCTGGTATCCAACGAGAAATGATTTCATTCTACAAGCTTTCACTAATGCATACCATGTAGGGTGCAAACTTGATAGAAAAATCACCTCGGTAGGATGTCAATTTCTAAGTGGAAGATTACTGATTTGGTCCTGAAGGAAACAAAATGGTGAATATGTTGCTGCAACCAACTGCTGCTCTCAAGTCCTCTGGATGAGAACATAGCTCAAGGATTATAGGTATAGGATGTTACGGGTACTTATCTGTTGTGATTCAAAGAGTGAAATACCCATTTCACACAATCATATTCACCACTCAAAGATGAAACAAATCTAACTATGGTATCACTTCATCAAGGATCGTATCCTCAAAGGTAATATTGAACTAATTTTTGTTCCATCTCACGAGGAAATAGATAACGTCTTCACAAAAGCACTTGACTCCACAAAACTTAATGGCTTTTTAGAAATATTAGGAATGAGGAATCCAAACCTCAGTTCTTCTTGAAAGGATAACAACCGAAGATCTCATAATCTTTGGGTGTAATTAAATATGATTTTTTACTTTTAAAAAAAATCAAAAAATTAATTAAAAAAAACTCTTGAAGAATTTTACTTACCTTATCTATTTCTAGAATAGCCGATGTAGTACATACTTCATAAGTTGCTCCTCAGTATGCTCTATATACTGAAAATCATTTATGATTGATGTACTCCTTGGGTCTCATTATTATTTGTATTTCTAACCTTGTGATCAAGTTGCTCCTCAGTATCCTCTTCCTGCAGACTCACTCAACAATCTAAACTCATCTTTCATTAGGCCCATCAAAGTTCATTGTGTGCTATTTAATGAATCTGAAACATCAAATGTTTTAAAAGAATTTTTTTTTTCTTCTTCATTTAATTTGTCACACATGAAAAACGATTTCTCTTCAAAAGACTTTTCTCAACAAGGCCTACTTTTGGTTAAAAGGATAAACAAATTGATTTTCCTTAAAAGAAATATTTTTTGAAAAACCTTTTACTCAACCAATCCCATCAAGAAACCGTTGGCATCATATCCATTCCACTCCCCCATTTTACCCAATGCATGAAACTGTTTTCACCCCACGATGGTCTGATGCATCATCATGCGCCTGGAACAACATTTAATGCCCTCTTTTTTTTAAAAAACATTTTTGATTTAAATTGAAGGTTTAGGTCATTTTTGGTCACTTAACTTTTGGTTTTATGCTCATTTGGTCACCTAACTCTTTTTACGTTTTTAAAGATCATCAAACTTTTGGCTTTGTGCTCATTTGGTCACTTAACTTTTGTTTTGGTCACATTTAGTCACCAAACTTTTAAAATTGTGCTCATTTAGTCACTAAACTTTTTTAAAAAAATTAAAAGTTTAGTGACTAAATGAGCACAATTTTAAAAGTTAGGTGACTAAATGAGCACAAATCTAAAACTTAGGTGACTAAATGTGACCAAACCAAAAGTTAAGTGACTAAATGATCACAAAGTCAAAAGTTTAATGACCTTTTAAAACTTCAAAATAGTTAACTGACCAAATAAGTACAAAATCAAAAGTTAGATGACCAAAAATGACCCAAGCCCTTAAATTAAATCACGAAAAGGTAAAAACCCAACGGTTTTTACCAGTTGTCATTAACTCGATATTAATCATTTTTGAAATTCGGACGTAGAAAAACTGTTTTTCTTCCCCAAGAAATCTTACACTTTCTGAACTCTCATGGCGATCTTCATTCTCTTGATCTTCTTACAAATTCCATTTCCATCAAGTTCTTCAAATCATTTTTCATAACCATGGTGAAATCAGGTGCTTCTAAGAAACAATACAAGCCTTCCAACTCTGTGAGACCAACTGGTTCTTGGAGGCCATTAAACTTCAAATTCCACCATCCATAGAGTTTTATACTCCTAGCAACAACGAAATCTTTGCTACTCTGTACCAAATGGGGTACCAATCCAAGCTAAAGGGGATCGATGAATTCATGTAGGGAAAGTTACCAACTGTTTGGCAATATGTTTGCCACTATGTGATTCAATGTTTGTCTGGAAGAACTGGTGGAATGGATAACATCGGTAAGCCACTCCTCGACATTGTGTGGAGCTTCTTCATGGGAAACGCAGTAAACTACGGAAACATCCTTTAGGATGATTTCCTTTAGTATGTGTTACACCCCCAAACCAAAACGGCAAAAACATTTGGGGCAGAGGACGTCATGTACAGTATCATATCAATGCATAATATTAAACAAGTAACAACATCATCCATTGCATTAATAATATATTTTAATACAAGTGTGTTCTGTGTATAGTTTGAAAGACACCAAAATATAAATCAAAATAAAATAAGAGTCTCGAATGTGCTCCATCTTCTCAAAGCCTGGTCCAGTATACCTGTCTACTGGTGACCTGAGAATACAAGTTATTTTGAAAGAGTAGATCAGCATTTAAGTTGGACAGTTCATAAGTATTTTGGTGTCATTGTTTGTGTAAGTTTGAATGAAAGTGTTTGTAAATGTTTGTAAGTGTTTGACGTAAATGTTGTATCTCCTAGAAAATCCTATATTTTCTACTTTATTATGAAATGTAGTCTTCTACCAAGACCCGATTGTTCTGTATGTTTGTTCCTTTGTAAAAGAGAGTGTTTTCCCAAGTATGACTATCATTACCAAAATATAGTTTACATTATTGTTTATGTGAGAAGATCACAATGTGAATGTAATGGGAAAAATAAAGATGTACTGTAGTATTGTATATAGTAACTACCATTGTACTAACTACCTTAAACCAATTATTAAATTAAGGTAAAATGTGATGAGGTTATAACCATACTTGATTGACTAGTAAAACACGATGTTCGAAGACGTCGAAATGGTATGACATTCGACACCCGTAGACCTATAGGTCCCACTGTAGCTAGCAACAAGGTGTAGGATGGTCAATCTCGTATAGATCTATACAAAAACTCAGGCTCTCCCTCCAGGAGACTTTGTTTATAAAACGTGACACAAGAGTATATTGTCATGCCATGAAGTAGTGGCTTACATTAATGTTATAGTATTCTTGTATTTGTATAGTATGTTCTATCTGTTCTAGTGTATTGTACGTTCTCTTTGTATAGTATGTTCCTCCATGTTTCTCATTACAGTATGTTCTTTTTGTTTCTCATTATAGTATGTTTGAAATGACTCATGTATGAACTGACTCTTTTATGCTTCATTGTACTAGAAATAATGAGTAGTAGTCCTGTAAACTATACCTATTATAGTTTACTAGTAAAGTTGTTTGAATCACTGAGTATGTTTGCACACCTTTGCTACCCGAAGGTATTGAACCGATGTAAGAACTTTTATATCTATACACATATACATAATATATAACTAAGATTCAAACGACACTCAGATAAACAACTGATACCCTAAGTCCACAACCAAACAAGGAACAGGAAATAAAGTGAGTTATCAGTCCTAAGCCCTTTCAACCTTATTTATATAACTATATCTTTATAGACATGATTTTAACAATATATAAGTTTAAAAGAGTTTGATAAATAGTTTAGCATATATAAAATAGTTTTAACCATTTGAATGGTTATAGATGACTTGATGTCAGTTTATAAAATGTTTTGAAATAGTTTGTTTGATAACACAGTTTTGAAGTATAAGAAATCCACTTGTTTGATAGTTATTAATCACATGTGATTGATACAATAACTATAATGTTTTCTAATTGTATCCCCCCCCCCCCATAAAAGCATTTAAAATCATTTAATAGATAAGTTAGGGGTATGAACTCTCCTGTAGTGAGTGATTCGAATGTAAGATCGATATAGGATGTTAAGTGTTAAGCGAAGTCTCGAGCACAAACAGATCCTATTAAGCATATAATGACACATATATGTATATAATTAGTGTATATAACAACTAATAATGTTAGGGAACCACCTTAAGGACTAAGAAACACTTGGAATGAATTGTTACAATCACATATGATTTTTCTAAGTGTTTACGGCCATACAAGGGTGTGTTTATAGCCTAGTGGTGTTCACGGCCATGGTGTTTATGGCCATGGGTGTTCACGGCCATTGATGTTCTTGAGAAGGATTTACGGCCAAAGGATATGGTATGGCCATAAACTCTTGAGGATCAAGCTAAAATGGTTGATTTCTAGGGTGTATTTCAAGAGATTCTAATGGATAACTAGTATACGGAAAGGATATTTACGTTTTTGAAGCTTAAAGGGGTGTTCACAGCCCAAAGAACTAGTGTGTGTTCTTGGTGTTCTTGAAGATATAACCCAAAAAGAGATGATTTCAAGGATTAAATCATTGGGTTTTACTAGATTAAGAAAGGTATCAACTAATAAATGGAAGAAACACTTACAAATTTGCCGAGAATTAGGAGTGTTCTTGATGATACTTGAGAGGGAAATGAATATTCTTGAGTTGGAATTGTGAGAAATGATGAAAAATGAAGGGGTATCCTACATAAGGAAAGATTTCACGGCCAACCATGTGATTACGGTCGTAATCTCTTGTTTACGGCCGTAAACTCCAAGTGTTGAAGTTTTTCGGCTTGAATGTTGCACACTGAACTCTAGAGGATACTTCCTAACACCCAATCCTTGACTGTACTAGGCTTTGAACACTCAAACAGGCCCTTAACAATGCTAAAAGATAGCAGAAACAGGTCTGACTTGTCATTGAATTGAATGTCTTTACAAGATAGAAATTTCGGGTTGTCACATCATCCCCCGTTAGAGAGAATTTTGTCCCGAAATTAGAGTTTAAGCAATTACAAATAACTAAGTAAAAAGATGAGGATATTTCAGTTTCATTTGATCCTCACGCTCCCAAGTGAATTCAAGTCCCTACTTGACATTCCAACGAACCTTCACTATCGGGATACGACTTTGCTTCGTTTTCTTGACCTCTTGGTCCATGATCTTTACTGGTTCTTCCCCGAAGTTGAGGCTCTCGTTGATCTTGATCTCGTCGAGTAGGATTACAAGAGTCTCGTCGTAGAAACACTTTTTCAAGTTCGAAACATGGAAAGTAAGGTGTACGTTACTAAGTTCGTAGGGTAGTTTAAGTTTGTAAGCTACAAAGTCGATTCTAGTGAGAATCTCGAAAGGCCCTATGTATCTTGGATTTAGCTTTTCACGCTTTCTGAAGTGTATCAATCCCTTCTATGGTGAGACCTTCAATAGAACATGGTCACCAACCTGGAATTCCAATGGTTTCCTTCTCCTGTCTGCATAGCATTTCTGTCGGTCTCTAGAGGCTTTCAATCATTCACGAATCTGAACGATCTTCTCTGTCGTTTCCCATATGATCTTTGGACCTGTGAGAGTACTGTCAGGAACTCGTCCTTTAGCTAACTGTGTGTCACCCACCTCAGCCCAGCACAGAGGGGATCTGCACTTTCGGCCACAAAGGGCCTCAAATGGAGCGGCCTTTATGCTCGTATGATAACTGTTATTGTAGGAGAATTCGACCAGGGGTAAATGAGTATCCCATACCTTCCTAAATTCTATCCCAAGGCTCACAACATATCTTCCAAGGTTTGAATAGTCCTCTCACCTTGCCCGTCGGTTTGCGGATGGTAGGCTGTACTCATGTCCACCCTAGTTCCTAGGGAACCTTGTAGTGACTACCAGAATCTTGAAGTGAATCTACTATCTCTATCGGAGATAATGGATATGGGAACACCATGCAGTCGTACGACATCCCTAATGTCGGTTCTCATTAGTTTCACCATCTTGTTAATTTCTTTGATAGGCAGGAAGTGTACGGACTTTGTTAACCTGTCTACGATCACCCAAATAGTATCGAGACCACCCGTTGTCTTGGGCAACTTGGTTATGAAGTTCATCATGATCCACTCCCACTTCTATTCCGGTATCTCCAGTTATTGTAGTAAACCTAAGGGTTTCTGGTATTCGGCCTTAACCTTGGGGCAAGTAAGACACTTACTCACGAAGGTAGCAATCTCTGCTTTCATGTTAGGACACCAGTATAACTTTTTGAGGTCAAGATACATCTTATCTGAACCTGGGTGGACGGAATATCGAGTGTTGTGCGCTACGGTCATGACCAAGTCTCTGAAACCACCGTACCTCGGTGTCCAGATCCGATTAATGAGATATAAGGCTCCGCCACCCTTAACTTCCAAGTTTTTATCCATCCATCTCATGGATTCACCCGCCACATTTTCAGGTTTCAAGGCTACTAGCTAAGCCTCCTTAATCTGTGTGGACATGTATGAATGGATAGTCATAGTTAACGATTTGAATCAATGACCAGAGTATTCTTTCCAACTTAGGGCATCAACTACTACGTTGGCTTTACCGGGATGATAATGAATTTTGCATTCGTAGTCATTAAGTAGCTCGACCCACCGTCGTTGTCTCATATTGAGCTCCTTCTGGTCGAATATATGTTGAAGGCTTTTGTGGTCTGTAAAGATTGTGCTCTTTGTACCATATAGGTAGTGTCTCCAGATCTTCAGGGCAACTACCACTACTCCTAACTCAAGATCATGTGTGGTGTAGTTGACTACGTGTGTCTTTAGTTGTCTTGAGGCATAAGCAATGACCTTACCTCGTTGCATAAGAACATAACCGAGTCCTTGGTTGGATGCATCACAATAAACCACAAAGTCTTCTATCCCTTCTGGGAGCGATAGTATCGGTGTGCTGCATAAGGCTCGCTTTAACGTTTGGAACGCCTTCTCTTGTTTCTCTTCCCAGTCAAAAGGTCACGCCTTTCTAGGTCAACGTAGTAAGCGGTTTCACGATCCTAGAGAAGCTCTGAATGAACCTGTGATAGTAGCCCACAAGGCCTAGAAATTGACGAATTTCTATAGGCGTCTTCGGTGCTAACCATTTCTCAATGGACTTTATTTTGTAAGGGTCCATGTGAATTCCCTATTCACTAACAATGTGAACCAAGAATTCGACTCTTCGAATCCAAAATTCGCACTTAGAGAACTTCACGTAGAGCTTCTCCGGTCGTAATATTTCCAAGACTTGACATAAATGTTGACTATGATCCTCCTTACTTCGAGAGTAGATAAGTATATCATCGATGAATACAATGACAAACAAATCCAAGTAAGGACGATACACCCTATTCATTAAGTCCATGAATATTGCGGGTGCATTGGTCAATCCGAAAGGCATCACTACAAACTCGTAGTGTCCATAATGAGTTCGGATGGCTGTCTTGAGAACATCCTCCTCTAGCACTCGTAATTGGTGATACTCGGATCTCAAATATATCTTTGAAAAGTAATTCACCCCTTGAAGTTGGTCGAACAAGTCGTCTATGCGAGGAAGAGGGTAACGATTCTTGATGGTAAGCTTGTTTAGTTCTCTATAGCTGATGCACATATGGAACAATCAATATTTCTTCTTCATGAACAAGACCGGTGCTCCCCAGGGTGAGAAGCTTGGTCTAATAAATCCCTTACTGAGCAGTTCGTTAAGTTCACCGGATAGCTCCTGCATCTCATCTGGTGCTAGACGATAGGGCGATTTGGCTACTAGGGTAGCCCCTAGAACTAAGTCGATTCTGAACTCGACTTGACGTTGTGGTGGTAATCCTGGTAGTTCTTCTGGAAAGATGTAGGGAAAGTCGTGTACTTCTGGGATGTTCTTTATGTCTTTTGTCTCTTGGCTCATATCAACCACATGAGCAAGGAATGCATGACATTCTTATTGTAAGACTTTTTACGAAGGTTCGTTTCGGTTTTGTCGCCATAGATAACTTGAGTTTCGCTAGACGGTAGATTTAGACGAATGGCCTTTTCATAACACATGATGTCAGCACGATTAAGACTCAACCAATCCATGCCGATAATGATGTTGAAACTTTTAATTGAGACCGGCATGAGGTCAATCGGGAATGAATGGCTATCTAGGGCTAGGGTACAACCTATGTATATACTGCTAGTGCTCTCAGTCTTTTCGTTAGCCATTTCTACAGTGAACAGTTCCTTAAGTGCACATGGTTTTTGTTTAAGTATGTGAGCAAATTTCTAGTTCACGAAACTCCTCTCCGCTCCACTAACAAACAATATGCATGCATAAGAGTTATCGAGGAGAAACATACCAGTGACCATTGTAGGGTCGACTACTGCTTCCTCATGGCCTATAGCCAAAACACTTCCTACTCCGCCAGCGTTCCCTGCCTTCGGGCAGTTCCTCTTGTAGCGAACCACCTCGCCACATCCGTAGAAAGCCTGACCCACACCAACAGGGCAGAGTTTCTTTGGGGCCAGGAGGGGCAGTGGCCCCCCCTGATTTTTGGGCTAGAAGCAGTAATTATAGTTCAAATTTTTTTTGTTATTAGCCTGCTCTTTTAAAATTTGGGCTTTGGCCCCTCCCGATCCCTCACAGACTCCAAATCTCTAATAGTCCAATATACGAATTCTCCAAGCGATTCTTCAAGAAATCAAA
Source organism: Lactuca saligna (assembly GCF_052625555.1). NCBI lineage: Eukaryota > Viridiplantae > Streptophyta > Magnoliopsida > Asterales > Asteraceae > Lactuca > Lactuca saligna. The sequence goes on from NC_136423.1 coordinate 50,252,068, forward strand.
ATCGTTCATCCAATTTCCCAATTTGCTAAATCGCTTCTCGCTTTCTGTTGTGACCTTTGTTGCTGTCTCGCATTGTGTCGCACTGTCGCTGTTTCCGCCTGGTCTCACTCTCGAGTCTGAAGTCTCGCCATCGGCCATCGCCATTCGCCAAGTCTTGAAGTCGCCATTCACAGAAAATAGAAAATCAGAAATCAGGTATGGTCTCGTATGGAATCCCGATTCCCGAATCGGCGAATCCTGTTCTTTCTTTTCTAGTTCTCTACTTTTGCTGTTCTTTCTTTAATTCTTTTGATTTTTGATTGCTGAATGTTGATTGTTCATTGTTGTGTTGCTGCTACTACTATTTGTTGTTTCTGAGTTTCCCTAATTCTCTCGGTCCAAACTCCAAAATAGGAATTAGAATTTCTTTTTAACTTGGCTGTCATTTGCCAAATGCCAATTAATAACCTTTTGATTTCAGTTATGGATTAAATTAATTGTTGACAGTTATGACTTATGATTTAATGTAAGCTCTAAGACACCAAAAAGGAACATAAAATTATTGATTTGGTCATTTGGTTATGCACTTATGCTTCAAACAAAACTAATTATTGATTTGGTCATTTGGTTATGCACTTATGCTTCAAACAAAACTGAAAATCAACAAGACATTATTGATTTGGTCATTTGGTCATTGTTTTGTTTTCACTTAATCACTTTTGATTTCAGTTCATTTTTTTCATTTTTCAGTTTTCACATATTGTTAATTGTTAAATGAGTTATTGGTTATTGTTATATTTTTGATTTTGATTGAATAATTGTTCCTTCATTTTGATTTTTGTAGATATAATCATGGGAAAGATTAAAACCTTAGATTATTTTTACAAAAGAAAGGTAGATGATAAAGAAACGAATTGATGAATTTAAAGACATTAAAGGTCGTCGGGCTGAGTTGTAATCATTTTTCTATGTGTTTTTGGTGTTTATTGTTGAAAACAATTTGTTTTTTTTTAAGAATGTTAATTTCAGTTTAAAATATTTTTGGCCCCCCCAAGTTAGTTGTTCAAGCTCCGCCACTGCACACTAATGTCGGGGACTTGAGTGATTTTCCTAGCCAGAGACTTATAGAAACGAGGAGTGTGCCCCCTTCCTATTACAGTTAGCGCACTGCATTTTCCGAAAGGGTCCTTTGTGGTGGAAGCTGCACTTGATGCAATTGGGATAGCTCCAACATACGGCTTAATTAACGCAGTAGCAGTAGGTGTTATCGCAGCATGAACAACCACGGCCTGCTACTTTTTGGCAGAGTTCTGCACCACATTGTTCTTCTTGTTATCCCAAAACTTTTGCTTGTGGCCAGCGGCCTTGGATGCTTCTGGGATGGCCAAGGTTGTTATCATTTTCGGGGTGAGTACTCCATGATCAATAAGCCATTGTGTAAACCACTTAGCACTATCGAAGGTAGTGGGGTTTGAAGCTAAGACATTCCCCTGAAATGGAGGCACCAACCCCTAGATATACATCTCAAATTTCTTTCCCTTTGTAGGGACCATTCCTGGACATAGTGCCACTAGATCATTGAACCTAGCATTGTAGGCAACTACGTCAGAGCCCTTAATGGTTAGGCTTTAGAGTTCCTGTTCATGTTTCTGAATGTTGCCCCTCGGGCAGTACTCTTCAATCATGAGCTCCTTTAGAGCTTCCCAGCCCATAGCATTAGCCACTATCAGGGTTAGTGACTTAACATGGCTATTCCACCATGTCAGGGATCTGTCCGGGAAGGTGCATGCAACAAATTTGACTTTGCTTCCTTCCGGACAGGAGCAGATTTTGAAGATCTACTTCGTTTTATCGAACCATTGCGGGAGGGAAATGATTCCACCAGTCCCACTAAAGGACTTGGGCTTTGCAGTTGGTGAAGTCCTTATATGAGCACTCTCTAGAGCACACCGGAGCATCACCTTGATTGGAATGCATAGTTGTTCCACTTCCGCTAGTACTAATAGCACTGAATTAAGCTAAGGCTGCCAAAACAGCCACAACTACTAAAACTTGGATAGCTGATGGATTGTATTGTGGAGGGGGTGGTGGTTGAGTTAGAGTTATTGAAGGTTTATTTCTCGGAGGTAGACGTGGAGGCATCTTTTAACTAAAAGTTTACAAAGATGAAGATGATAGTAAGAATTTGATAGCAAGAATAATGAGAGTGATCCATGAACTAACTCGCTGTAGTTCAACAATTAAATGAGAGTATGATTGAAATAGAGATCTAACAATAGAAGGATGAAAGCATTTGGTTAAAGATTTCCGAAAAGATTAGATATTTGTCAGCAATATTGGAATTATAGATGTAACAAGTTCGGGAAATATGACCTAGAAGTAGGTCTTACATCAAACCATAAACAAAAATTTTGACAACATAAATACCTAGGAGCAATACTTGCAGTACAAGAATATTTACAGGGAACAATGCTACTTAGAGCATAGATAAGAAGGCTATTCCTTAAACCAAAAGAAAAACACGAGTAGAGCATCTTCTACTGGCGACGGGTACCCCCTCGAGTGAACCCTCAAACTTGCCAGCTGATGCCCCACATCAAGGAGGTGTCATTCATACACTGTCTGGCGTGCTCAAAGTTCTATGACTTCAGCTCGGGTTGCATCTAGCTCTTGCTGCAAAGCCTCATTTACTCTCATAGCTCTCATGTGAGCAGCTTCTAGGTTGTCAATACATTCCGTATTAGCGATCGTATCAGCATCTAGCTCTGCGGTTTGTTGAATGACTGTCGTTCCAAGCTCAACATTGCAAGCCACACGGCGAACCAAGATGGGAAGAATTATGTATGTAGATCCACCCTCACTTACATTGTAGAAGCTTCGGTCTCTGTTGTAGGGTAAGGGTTGACCCTGCTTACGGCTCCACCTACCCAAGTTCTCGGCCCACAGAGGCGTTAGGCCTTGAAAAGTCGGACGAGGGTTAGGATTTAGGATCGAAGCCACTAAGGGTAGATCATTGACTTCTGGCTCGGAGTTGGAATCCTCTGGGAAGTTTTCTACGAAATCATCTTCCAAAGGAGTTGTATGATTCTCTTCTGGCTCTGCATCGAGCCATCCACCATTACCTTGGTTGGGAAAGTACGATTCGCCAGGGAGATTGAATCCAACCATGTTATCTAAGCGAGAAAAAGGATAAAACAGATAGTTAATATACGTACTACTTAAGATAATTATAGGATGATCTTTATCGGTTACTTTAATACTCGCGTAGTGCATACCATTCATATGTAACCAAAATAGGACAGACTTTCGAATAAGTGACCCTAACTCTAAGTCCACAATCAAACAAGGAACAGGAAGTAAAGCAAAGATCACAGATGCTAAGTCTATGACACCCTAGTCACATGTAACCTTAGCGTATCCACTCAGCAACGATTGACCAACTAAGAAAGACCTTTTAATTCTCAAATAAGTAATTATAGTAACACAAAATACTCCTATAGTATTTTAAGTTTATGTTTTGCTCTAAAGTTTTCATTGTAGTAGTGTTGGTAAGTTTTTAGACTTCTTGCAACACCACAATCATTGTTAGGCACATGCTAATCACTTCTCGGAAATATATAGTTGATCAGGCTATATCACTCACAGATCTAATTATATGTCCCCAAGCCTACTTGTGTTGTCCAACAGCCGTAATACTTTTGTTCTGTCCTAGTATGACACTGATTTTAGTATGAATGCAGGTATGTATACTTTGGTTAATATTTTATTATTTAAAAGTATAAACACTTGCTCAGAGTATTTTAATCCTGATGTGTTTATAGTTCATATATTTTATGGGTTGATATACCTAATTCATTATAAACAAAGCTCTGATACCAATCTGTCACACCCCCAAACCAGAACGGCGGAAATGTTCGGGGGCAGAGGACGTCATGTATAGTATCATATCAATGCATAATATTAAAAAAGCAACAACATCATCCATTGAATTAATAGTATAATTTAATACAAGTGTGTTCTATGTATAGTTTGAAAGACACCAAAATATAAATCAAAATAAAAGACGAGCCTCGAATGTGCTCCGTCTTCTCAAAACCTAGTCCAGTGTACTTGTCTACTGGTGACCTGAGAATACAAGTTATTTTGAAAGAGTAGATCAGCATTTAAGCTGGTGAGTTCATAAGTATTTTAGTATCATTGCTTGTATAATTTTGAATGAAAGTGTTTGTAAATGTTTGTAAGTGTTTGATGTAAATGTTGTATCTCCTAGAAAATCCTATATTTTCTACTTTATTATGAAATGTAGTCTTCTACCAAGACTCGACTGTTCTCTCACTAATGAGATCTGATAAAGGTATGTGAGCCATCCTAGACTCCCCAGCCTATCTCTCTCACTAATGAGCCATTAAAGAACACCATGCACATTTTTTAGTGGAATGCACCACTCATCTTGATCTCCAACCCAAAATAATGATAACATTTGAATCAATAAAGGAAGTTTGAAAATGATCCCAAGTGAAACTAAGGATAATCATTATGGAAGGAACAAGATGTTATGAAGGTTTATGTTGCAACAACCGCTCTACAAAATAGTACATAAGATACCCTTAAGTGTGACCAAAGTAACCATCACCATTTGGGTAACTGCAAGGACCCCTTTTGTTACCATTAAACCAAGAGAGGTCATGGTGACTTATTCTATTGAAACCAATAACCTACAACAAACCATGGAGTAAGTACTATTAAAAACAAGAGATGCTTTGAATATGGCAAATAAGACCATTTCAAAAATTATTTCCTAAAAACTCCAGAATCAAGTGCTCGTATTTAAGTATCCATAATCAGCATAGAGGGTACACACAAGAATTATCAGGGGCCACTGGTACAAACTTATATGCTACTATACTATTTGATTCAGGTACAAATAGGAGTTTTATAACCCCTAAGTTTAGACACTTGCTACATCATAAACCCAATAGACTTAAGGAAACCAATATAGTAGAAATGGCGAATGGTTAGTCCGAAAGTACCCATGACATTTTATAAAACTATATTCTAACATTAAATAATCACGCCTTCCATGTAAACCTTCTGCCTATAACTATCATAAGTTTCGATATCATCATCGGCATGAATTGGCTATCTCCATACTGCGCTACAACTATGTGTTATGATAAGGTCATATAACTACCCCTACCCAACAAAGAATCCCTAATCATTTATGGAGACAAGTCATGGGAAAACCTCAAAATTTTGTCTTGCACGAAGGCTTAGAAGTGTCTACACATGAAACACTACGATTTTCTGGGACACGTTGTAGATAAACAGAGAAAAAAAAAAAAAAAGGAGATCAAAGACACACCTTAGGTTTGTGACTATCATGATGTGTTACCTGAAGATCAACCTGGGTTACCACTAGTTCTACAAGACGAGTTAAAAATCAAATTAATATCAGGAGCAACACTAGTAGCGAAGTCTCTATATAGGTTGGCACCATCCGAGATGCAAGAATTTTCCAACCAATTATAAGATATTCTTGACAAGGGATTTATCATACCAAGCTTCCCGCCTTTGGGGAGCTGGTGTCAAGAAGAATGATGGATCCTTTCAAATTTGCATTGATTATTAGGAATTAAAGAAACTAACGATATAATTTGTTACCCACTCCGAAGAATCAATGATATGTTCGATCAACCTCAAGGATCCACATACTACTCCAAGATAGATCTCCGATCAGAGTACCATCATCTCAGGGTCCAAGAAGGAGACATTCCAAAGATAACACTTAGGACTCAGTATGGTCATTTGAGTTCCTAGTCATGCCTTTCGAATTGACGAATACCTCGACAGTGTTCATGGATCTTATGAACCATGTCTCCAAACCATACTTGGACTAAATCGTGATTGTATTCATAAATACCATATTGATATACTTACGAACCAAGAAAGAACACGGACAACACTCACAACTAATAACAGAACTGCTACGGGAAAAGAAACTATATGCCAAATTCTCTAAATGATAATTACGGATACGAGAAGTACACTTTCTCGAACATGTGGTCAGCAATAAGGGAATGTATGTCAGTCCCTAAAAAAACAAAAAAAGAATTAGGAAACAACAATATACCAATAGAGGTGCGCTAATTCTTAGGCCTTGCTGGCTACTATCGTAGAATCATAGAAAACATCCCCTAGATAGCCAAAACCCTAACCGCATTGACACAAAAAAGACATAAAGTTTAACTGGAAAGACAAATGAGATTTTGTGTTTCATAGGTTGAAACATGGGTTGTGTAATGCACCAATCATATTTCCTCTTTAAGGAACAGAGGATTTCGTCCTATACTGCAACGCATCACATCAAGGATTGGAGTATGTGTTAACGCAATGAGAAAAGGGTCAATACTTATGTTTCTCGGTAACTCAAAGTGCACAAAAACAGCTACACTACCCATGACCTGGAGTTGAGAGCTATAGTCTTTTCCTTGAAGATTTTAAGACACAACATATACGATATGATGTGTACCATATTTATTGATCAAAAAAGCCTCCAATCACATCTTTGATCAAAAGAACTCAACATGAGACAACGAAGAAATGTAGAGTTGCTAAATAATTATGAATGTAAAATTCATTATCATCCTAGCAAGGCAAGCATTATAGAAAATGTCTTGAGCATAAAAGATCTCAAAAAACCTTGCGGATTATGGGCACCAATAATGATCATCAAATCAAACATGTCCACTCAAATCCGAGATGCCAACTTGAAGCTCTAAAATAAGAACACGTCATAAATAAATCCTTGAGAGGAATAGACAAGAAATTTAAGCTTAGGGATGATGGAACATGAAACAACATCAAGCAAACTTGGACAAAAAAGTTTGGTGACATCAAAAGCTTAGTCTTGGATGAATCTCAAAATTCAAGGTATTTTGTCGATCCAAGCTCGGGCAAAATGTATCTAGATTTGAAGAAATAGTAGTTGTGGCTTAACATGACAGCTGAGATTTCCACTTATGTGGGAAAACGTCTGACGTGTTCTATAGTTAAGACAGAATAACAAAAGCCCTCAGGATTACTACAACAACCAGAAATACCTGAGTAAGAGTGGGAAAGAATATCAATGGACTTCATAACAAAACTGCCTAAGACATATAGTAGTTACGAAACTATTTGGGTAGGTGTCCACATATTGACCAAGTCCGCCCACTTTTGCCAATCAAAGAAGCGGATAACATGGAAAAAATAACTCAGTCTTATCTAAAAGAAATTATCAAAATACACGGGGTACCTATATTTATAATATCTAATAGAGATAGTAGATTTACCCCGATATTTTGGCAATCATTAAAAATGTCCTTGGGAACGTGACTAGATATAAGGACCACATATCATCTACAAATTGATGGTCAAAGTGAATGGACTATCCAAACACTAGAAGACATGCTACGTGTCTTGTGTGATAGATTTTAGAAATGTACGGGATATTCATTTACCTTACATAGATTTTCCCTACAACAATGGTCATGACACTAGCATTAAAGTTACGTTGTTTGAGTCCCTTTATAGATATAAATGTCGATTGCCGATATGTTTGGCTAAAGTCGAAGATACTCAGCTAGCCAAGAAGCAAGCAAGAGATATGCTGCTTACTGGTCCAAAAATCATCCACGCGACTACATAAAATATTGTGCAAATCAAGAATCGACTAAAAGGCTACACATGATCATCAAAAGAGTTATGCTGACATGACACTTAAGCCTCTATAATTCCAAGTTTGAGAGCAATTAATGTTGAAAGTATCTCATTGGAAGGGTGTAATCCGGTTTGGAAAGCGAAGCAAGCAACATCCTCGATACATATGACCTCTCAAAATTATCGCAAGAATTGGTCCTATTGCATATAAACTAAAGTTGCCTCAAGTTCTAAAAAATGTACATAATGTATTCCACGTGACTAACCTCCATAAGTGTTTGTTTGATGACACTCTTGCTATTCCTATCAATGAGATCCAAGTCAATATCAAACTCCCTTTCTCGAGGAACCAGTGAAAATCATGGATTGAAAGATCAAATAACTAAAACAAAGTCGCATTCCCATAGTAAAGGTATGATGGAACACTGTACGGTGACCAAAATTTACTTAGTAATGTGGATCAATTGATATGTAAATACCCTTAACTATGCATCGATACCTCGACTACAATCTAAATTTCGGGACAAAATTTCTTTAGCGGGGGAGAATGTAAAAACGAGGAAAATTAGGTCAATCTTCGTCACCCAAACCACCCTGAACACTCAATGTAATCGACATATTGTCATATATTTAACTCATTTTGATGCAATTGTAGTATTTATACTCAAATTTGCATGTAGAATTCCGCTTAAGTCTTCAATGGATATAGATCGTTGACAAACAAATGCTATTCATTATATATAAGTAATGGCTTGCTGCACTGAAATAAGCTTTATGTATTAAATATTATTATGTACAAATAACACACTAGTTATATAGATCATGAGAATATGATTACGTGGATAAAACGAACATCGAAAACAGAGTCTGTATGCAAAAGTTACGACCATTTAAATAAAACGAACAGTCAAACAACAACTCACGGTCTGAAAAAGTCACATCAAACATTGTGTAGTGTATTTTTGTAACACTAAGTTTCGGTTATGTGCATTTTAAGTATTTTAATAATTTAGATTATTGGATCTCTGATAGCCATGACGTGGTGGTGGAGCCCCACGACATGGCCAAGGCAAGACTTTCTATGGACTCTAAGTTAGCGCCACAATGTGGCATATATTCACCATGGCATGGCCGTTGGTTAATGATAAACCTTAATCTAGGGTCTGAGCCCCTATTTAAGGGAATATGATGGCTAGGTTTGCCCACCCTCAACCTCATTCACTCAACATAAGCTTTTAAGAGGAAACCTAAGCCTCCATTGAAAATCTTTGAGGTTTTGTGTGTTTTAGTGATATTCTAAAGAAGAAGAAGAAGAAGAAGAAGAAGAAGAAGAAGAGAGAAGAAGAAGAAGAAGAAGAAGAAGAAGAAGAAGAAGAAGAGGAGAGAAGAAGAAGAAGAAGAAGAGGAGAGAAGAAGAAGAAGAAGAAGAAGAAGAAGAAGAAGAAGAAGAAGAAGAAGAAGAAGAAGAAGAAGAAGAAGAAGAAGAAGAAGAAGAAGAAGAAGAAGAAAAGAAGAAGAAGAAGAAGAGAAGAAGAAGAAGAAGAAGAAAAGAAGAAGAAGAAGAAGAAGAAGAAGAAGAAGAAGAAAGAAGAAGAAGAAGAAGAAGAAAAGAAGAAGAAGAAGAAGAAGAAAAGAAGAAGAAGAAGAAGAAGAAGAAGAAGAAGAAGAAGAAAGAAGAAGAAGAAGAAGAAGAAGAAGAAGAAGAAGAAGAAGAAGAAGAAGAAGAAGAAGAAGAAGAAGAAGAAGAAGAAGAAGAAGAAGAAGAAGAAGAAGAAGAAGAAGAAGAAGAAGAAGAAGAAGAAGAAGGAGAAGAAGAACAAGAAGAAGAAGAAGAAGAAGAAGAATGTATCTTTGAGCTTGGTCTCAATAAGAAAATCTTCCCATCTACCTTAACCACATATATGAACTCTTTTAGTTCCACAAGATCTAATCTATTTGCTATTTATCTTTAGATCTAGCTCTTTTGTCCTTAAATCTTCATAGTATGAGAATTTGGAAGGTTGGGTCTCAAAATTTGGCAAATTTATGGATCAATGTGGTCATTGTAGTGTCATAATTTCTAGATCTTAGGATATTTGGAGTTTTGGTTCCATGCTCAAGCTTGTCTTCCTTTTTGCCATATTTTTGACCTAAAATGGAAGGGACATGCATTGGACATGAATTTCCATAAAGCTATGATTTTTATGGGTTATTAGGTATAGGAAACCATTCTAGAAACTTTGGGTGAGAAACTCTAGAGATTGGATGCTTAACGAGTGACTTTTTTTGTATTTAGTCACCTTTAAGGAATTAGGGTTTAGAGGTTGACTTTAAGGAAATTACGGCGTATCCAAAGATGGCCACGACATGGAAACTAGTTAGAGGTCGACTTTTGACTTTGACCGATGAGTGTTGACTTTGAACAGGTTTGACTTTAGGTCATTTGGAGTAATGTAAATAGTAGATTGAGATTAGGTGCCTGTTTATTGTATAGGTGACTGAAGCATTGATTGGTTTAACTATTTTAGACTGTGAGGTGAGTTTCCTCACCGTACTTTTAGGTCGAATGCATTAATGTTGACCCACTAGATTATGTATCCAGGTATATACGATGATCTTATTTTGGTTACATGTTAGACTAGTAGATTTGTATGATTACATGTGCTTGTTGGTTATTGATTATTAATGCATATGCCGACATATTGTGGTTAGTTTGAGGTATCTGTGCTTTGTGTTGAAGGCCAAGATACACAGGGTTGTCCGGATAGGTTGTAGGCCCTACGAGGTGGTTTAATCAGGCCGAAGGCCTGAAGAGCGGTCCATATAGGATGTAGACCCTGCGAGGCGGTCCAGTAATGTTGAAGTCTCTTGCATGCATGTTGTTATCTGTTTGATGGTGTGGAGTATTTCGGGGGAACTCACTAAGATTTAACTTATAGTTTAATTATATGGTTTTAGGTACCTCAGAGGACAGGGGTAAGGTGAAGGCTTGATCGTGCACATCACCCTGTATTTTATGTGATTTATGATTTGGGATACTCTGATTCATGATTGTGTTTTCAGAAACTATGTTTTTTTGAAACTTATGGATTTTGGAATGGTTTTAATAATGAAATTTTTTCCTTGATTTGTGGGATGTTACAAGTTGGTATCAGATCCCTAGTTTGAGAGAATTGGATGAACATTCATATGATTCTAGAATCAAACTAAGGATCTATAATAGTTTTCAAATTATTTTCAAAAGTAACCAATGAAGGATGTGATGTGTACGATCAACTAGAGCAAGAAAGTATTCCCCAAGATACCCACACTGTTATCTTATTATGATGATTATGATAGAATTTCATGCTAGTTTGTAGGCTAGGGAACTTCAAGAATTGCATGATACAATTGTCTAATGTATGATGACATACATCCTAGGATGATATCTTATTATGCTATATGGAACTGATATTATTATTGTCGTTGCTTAGTATATGCATTATAGTTGTACAAAATTAAGATTTTATAGCACGGAAATGTTTGATTTAGCCTATCTCCTATTCCTTGTTTGGTTGTAGGCTTAGGGTAGAATGATGTATTCGACTCTCTATCAAATCTAGTGTTATGTATGATTAGCACACACGAGCGGTTGCAGGGTTAGTGGAAGTTTCATGAGTGAGTATAGATTATAGAAGGCCAGTGTAAGGTCAGATTAGCCAATCTTGAGAGAGTATGTCTATGATATATGTGTATCCTAGATTTTCGGCCGTGTGGCAGGGTGGTCCGTGATGACCCCTTAAGACAACTATGGGTAGGTATTGAGGGTAGTATGGGACCGTACTACTGGAAGCAGAAGACTCGTGTGTGTAGCGAGGAAGTCACGAACCCCAAGGGTTTAGTTCTTCTGTAATAATTGTAATAGTGTTAATTTTGGATTTTCTGATGTATTCCAGTTGTTTTCATTATGAAGATCACTGTAGGTTCTAGATCTGGAGCTCGCGGCACGGCGAGGCTAGGATTGACAGATGAGGAGATCCATGATATGATCACCACTCAAGTGACCATGGCTGTTAGGAAGGACATCCTAAAGGTTTTGGGTCTATTAAGACCATGATGATTGAGTTTTTTTATAAGCGATATGCCACCGTGACCGAGGTTGTTGCTGCTGTAGCTACTACAAATGTTGTTACTACGGGGGTTCAAGGAAGAGGTTCGTTTAAGTATCGAGACTTTAGCAATATAAACCCCCGGAGTTCGACGAGATCAAGGATCTAATTATGTCTATAAGGTGGATTTATGACATGGAGGGTTGTTTCTTCGCTTGTTCCTATCTGGAGGAATGGAAGGTCAAGTATGCGCTGAACATTCTTTGTCTAGGCAAGAAGGACTGGTGGAAGCTGGTGACCAGTTCTTGTACTCTTGAGCATAGGAATGTTATTACTTAGGAGCAGTTCTCGAAGATGGTTTGCACTGAGTATGTTTCACAGGTGTAGAGGGACAAGTTAGCTCAATATTGTCTATCATTGAGGCAAACAACAGAGTCGGTGACAGAAATCACCAAGATGTTCACTGAGACAACTCTTTTCTATCTTGAGTATTTTGCTTCGGAGAAGGCCTAGATTTCGTGATACCTAAGCATGCTGAAGATTGGGATTTGGGAGTTTTTTCCTACCTACTGATACCGTACCCTCTCAGGTATTCAGGATGCCGCATGGAGGCGGTAGATTGTGATCAAGATCCAGATGAGGAAGCATAGGCAAGCTCCGGTTCAGCCACAACCAACAGAAAAGCGGTGCAAGGCCGCTGATTCATGATTTGGAGGTCAAATAGGCCGCACTTGTGGCAAGACAACATGAGGGTGCAAGCCGATCAGCGTTTCAAGGAGGAGCATTTTACAAGGGATTGTTGTCATCAGGCTTCACTTGTGGGTACCAAGATTTGTTATCATTGTCATCTGGTGGGCCATGTGAAGGTCCAATGTCCTTTGCTTGCTGCTAGGCCCATTCACGCGCCAGCCCCGACTACTTTGAGGATTACAGATGGATGATAAGGGAGAATTTAGGCCCTAAAGGCTAGGGGTAATTTGTTCCAGCTCACAGTAGAGGAGGCCATGGCGACATCTGACTTCATTAATGGTATGCTCTCATTTATTATTTTTTCAAGTTATTTTATTGTATGCTTATGATTGTACTTCTGTTAGTTACCTTCTTAATGAACACTTTTCCGGCTCTTATGCTTTTTGACCTGGGTGTGAGCTGGTATTTTGTGTCTCGGTCCTTCAGTAGGAGTTTTGATATGACTCCCAATGAATTGGAGTGTCCATTGCGAGTTTCCATCGCTAATGAACAAGGGGTTTCTGCATCAAGCGTTTTTTAGGATTATATTTTAGAGATATTCAGGGTATCTTACCTGATCGACTTAATTACTATTCCTATGTGGGATGTGTGTGTGATAGTAGGGATGGACTGGTTGAGCAGATTTTGTTCCATGATTGATTATGAGGGATAATGGGTAGTAGTTCGAACCCTAGGTGGGGCAGAACTAACTTTTTATGTCGAGGATATTAGGGTTGGTCCGGCTAGTTTGTCATTTTTCCGGGCTCGGCGGTATCTTCAACTTGGATGTTAAGGTTATCTCGCTTACGTGGTTGACACTTGGGATGAAGGGAGGGTTTCAGTTTTAGATGTGCATTTAGTCAGTGGGTTTCCAGATCTATTCCTAGAGTAATTACTCAGTGTACCTCCTACAAGCAGGTTGAGTTTAGGATTATTTTGGTTCTTGGCGCAGCCCCAATTGCTAAGGCGACATACTGCTTAGCACCGCCTGAGATGCGGGAGTTGTGCTCTCAGCTCCAAGAGCTGTTAGGCAAGAAGTTTATCCGACTGAGCAGTTCGCCATGGGGAGCACCAATTTTATTCGTAAATAAGAAGGATGGTTCACCGAATGTGCATTAATTCTCGAGAGCTGAACAAGTTGGCGGTGAAAAATCATTACCCACTTCCACGGGTTGATGATCTCTTCGATCAGCTGAAGGGTGTGTAACGTCCGTGTTTCTGGGCTAGGCATTAATGCTGATGTAATTGTCCAGGTTAACCTTTGTAACTCATTTGGAAATAATAAGAATGTATTATTTGAGTATTATGTGTTTTATGCTTAATTGTGTGGCTTAAATGAATTAAGAATAATAATAACCGTAATAATAAAATATTAGATAAGCCCAATATATATATATATATATATATATATATATATATATATATATATATATATATATATATATATATATATATATATATATATATATATATATATATATATATGAAGGAAGTTGTAGTGGTCGTGACAAGGGTTCCGGATATATAAAGAATGCCAAAATTTGAGGTATAACGAAGAAGTTCTGACCTGTCGAAATTTCGCGACAGAACCGGCACGACACTGTATGACGTAAAATACAAATTAAAGATAGAGCGATATCTAGGCTTAGTGATCTAAACGAAAGTCGTAGAATACGCAAAACCAAGAGCGTGCATAAAAAGAACGTCCAAATCTGACTTTGTATAAGGAAGTTATGATTTTTCTAAGTTTCGACTTAGCGGTATACAACCCAAATCTCGAAATTGAGATTGAGTGATATTTGGCCACAACAATCTAAACGAGAATCGTAGATCTCGTCGTTAGTAGTCCAACGGAAGAAAGACAGACGAAAACGAACGTCAGATTAAGATGTTATGAATTTCTAACGGAGTTTTCCAGTCCCGGCCTACTAAAAATAAATAATAAAAATAAAGTCAAAATTAGTCGACGGAGTCTAAACGAAAGTTTTAGAGCATAGTCTCACCTACACGTGGATATAAATAACGTCAAAAACGGAGATCGCCCAGTGTACCCGTATGCATGAACTGGAATGGGCCACATCGACCTGACCCAATACTCGAGTGCATGAGTCCATAAGCCATGACGCATTAGGCCTGATCCGAAGCGTACTGCTTGTAGAGGGAGTATGCCCAGCGTAATCGCAGGGATCAACCCCTATAAATAGAACTCAAGGGTTGCCAAGTTTTGTTGCTCATTTCTTCTCTCTCACTTGTTATTGCCTCGTTTTGTATGCAAGTTATACCCTGAAACCCCGGTATCATTCCCTAGACCCGAAGCAAGTCTCAAAGCCCTGAGGATCCCGAGAAGTAAAGTTTCCGAGCCGAAACTTTGTCCGCGTAAAGCCCGGTTTTGGAGAAAACATTCCGGTTTTATCGGAAAAATTATTTTAAGACGGGGTGCTGTCTGATCATCGTCTTATCAAGTGAGTGTGTAGTTACTTTCTTCTAACACATAAATACGAAGTATTCTCTATAAAATATGTGTTATGTGTTTAAAGATAGAGCGATATCTAGCCTTAGTGATCTAAACAAAAGTCGTAGAATACGCTAAACCGAGAGCGTGCATAAAAAGAACTTCCAAATCTCACTTCGTATAAGGAAGTTATGATTTTTCTAAGTTTCGACTTAGCGGTATACAACCCAAATCTCGAAATTGAGATCGAGTGATTTTTGGCCGAAACAATCTAAACGAGAATCGAATATATCATCGATAGTAGTCCAACGGTGAAAAGACAGACAAAAACGGACGTCAGATGAAGAAGTTATGATTTTATAATGGAGTTTTCCTTTCCCGACCTACTAAAAATAATATAATAAAAATAAAGTGAAAATTATCCGACGGAGTCTAAACTAAAATTGTAGAGCATAGTCTCACCTATGCGTGGATATAAAAAACATAAAAAACGAAGCTCGTATGAGGAAGATATGAATTTCGGAAGTTTTTAAATAATATAAATTTTATTATTTATTCGGATATTATCCGAATCCGACGCATCCTGATCTGATTCGAAAGGTACGCCCAACATACTAGGTGTACGCACCGCATACATGTCGACACCGAAGTATGCCATGCATACGAGGAAGTTACGCGCAGCGTACTACTACCTCCTCTGGTCCGAAGAAGAGCCATGTTCCACCACCGAGACTTTGCCACCTGGCACCCTTATCCAAAGTACGCTCAGCGTAGGGCCTCGATACGCCCAGCGCAGTCCGAGGTCTCGCTGCTATAAATAGAAGGTCGTGCCTGCAAATCTTTTTTACCAAAACTCTTCTCTCTCCTGTTTTACCTTGTTTTACGTGCAAGCTTTACCCCCGAAGCCCCGGTATCATTCCCTAGACCCGTAGCAAGTCCCGAAGCCCCGAGGATCCTCAGAAGTGAAGTTTCCAAGCCGAAACTCTGCCCACGTAAAGCCCGGTTTTGGAGAAAACGTCTTGGTTTTATCAGAAAAGATTATTTTAAGAGACGAGGTGTGTCTGATCATCGTCTTATCAGGTGAGTGTATAGTTACTTTCTTATAAAACATAAATACGAAGTATTCTCTATAAAATATGTGATGTGTCTTTATATGTTGTGTGTTATTTGAAATGAGTATTGATTAAATGTTTTATACATGTGTTATCTTGTGTGTGTGTGTGTGTAGATATATATATATATATATATATATATATATATATATATATATATATATATATATATATATATATATAATTAAGTTGGGTAGAACATGGGTAGATAGTTGATGTGTGATGAAATAAAATGATGAGAGGCCTCGATGTTGATGTTGTTAATCTAGTCATCTAGCGGAGTATGGATGACAACCACGAACTCTTTCCAGATTGTCCAGTGGAACGCTGGCAGGTTCATAACATGTAGGTGTTGTGAACGATGTGTTCACCAGTGTACTCTATCCCCCTCATGGTTGCCTTTAGGACATCTATTGTTGAGGAAACCCCTTTGCAGTAATGTTCATCCCGATGGAAATCCTAGATTGGGTCCCTGGTAATAGATGTTGTTTTAGGGACGTAAAGTGAGGATAATGGGAATGGGTAATCGGGTTATTGTTGGTTGGTGAAATTAAATATAATTATCTATTGTGGGTTGAAAACCCTATACGCTCACCAGGATCCCTATCCTGACCCACTCAGTTGTTAGATTAGTGTCTAAGTCCATAACTATTTTGGTATGTACTTAATGTTGGGTTTTAGCCATAAGAACTTTCCTATGTGCGCATGCAAAACCCTATTGCTTGGATCTAGGCTTTCTAATAAACATGCTTTTGAATCCAAGACTTCTAATGGCTAATTAGGTTAAACAACAACATTAATACAGATCTAGAATCATACCTTTGAGTTCCTTGTTGATCTTCTTGTCTTGGAGCTTCTAGAGTCACAATTGTCACTCCTCTAATGGCTTACAAACACCAATAGCAAGCAAGATGATTTAGGAGAGAGGAGAGGGGATGGAATTCGGCCAGAGGTTCCTTGCTTTAGGTTCTGAAAGGTTGTACCCGAATTCCACACCCCAAGGGCCTATTTATACTTGTAGACTCCTTAAGGGTTTCACCCTAAACCCTAATTGGATAATCTTCTCTTAAGGCTATCCAAATCCATTCCATAGATATCCTTATGGACTATTTTGAGCTATCCTAAAGCTCTTAGAAACCGTCCAAAGTCCATCCTAATGGATTTATAGTCTAAAGTCTAACTATCAAACAATTGACAGTTTATACCCTCTTATTTAATTAATCTCTTTAAGTCACCAAATTAATACCAATTAATTTATGACTTATATTAATCAAATAGCTAAATATTATTCCTTATAATATTTACTCTCTCTTAACAAATCATCCTTCAAGTTGCTATGGTGAAGGCAACCCAAAAGGACCATGCATCACCGAATATAGTTATAGCCTTAGACACTATTCCAACAGTCTCCCACTTGGATAAGTCTAGTAACTATACAAGTATAATACGGTTTGCAATCGTAGCTCTCAAAGACGCTGTCAACTCTGATCTAATCAATCTTGTCCTTTAGATAAGGGATCTTACAGTCCTCTGTTAGATATCATGCTGACAATCCTATGGAACGGTTAGTCTAGCATTTAGATTTCTCGATCTTCGATTTATTTGACATAGAACTTAATCGAACACATCAATTCAGTTCTGACCGGGCCCGGCACATAAGTCAAATCAAATCATCGAGTGGCCAAGATATCTCTTCTACCCTCTTAGGATAAAATTTACAGATAAACTTCGACTTATATGCATTTACTTATTCATTAACCAACTATACACAACAATGCGTTTTATAACATCAAGTTACTGATGCGTTTTCGCATTATCAATGCACAACCAATTAACAAATAATAAACCATATATCTAGGTTTTAAGACCATATGATATTATCGTCTTGCGATCACCTTTTATATCGTATTCCATAAGGTGATTCCAGCAAGCGCGGGTTTATTCCAATGCTCAAAACCAGTTCATAAGCACTCATGAACGTTGCAGCAACCTTTGCTATGTCTAACACCATTTAGACATTCTACACACCAATTCATGACAATCTTCATTCATATCTACTCCCAACATATGAACGATTGTGGACCATTTGAATAATTCGATTATTCCTAATAACTCAATTATTCTGGAAGTCAAAACATGCAAAGTGAAACAATAGTTAAACAATTAACATGTGATAGTAACTTTACTTATAAATAAAACTTCTTTATTTAATCATCAAATGTCAATTACATTTATCTATTATACGTTTCTAATACTATCTAATCTATGCTAATATCATCCTTCAGCCCAATACTCCTAGCATGCTGTAAGTGCTTAACCCTACTCAGTCCCTTCGTAAGTGGATCTGCTGGGTTATCTTCTGATGATATCCTCTTCACTACGAATTGTCCTTCTTCTACACGATGTCTAATGAAGTGATATTTTCTGTCGATATGTCGAGATCTACCATGATCCCTCGGTTCCTTGGTCAAGGCAACCGCACCTTCGTTATCACAGAAAATCTCCATTTGCTCTTTTATGGCCGGTACAACTCCAAGATCACCAATGAAGTTCTTCAGCCATATTGCCTCCTTCGACGCTTCGCTCGCTGCGATGTACTCTGATTCGCACGTTGAATCAGCTACGGTTTCTTGCTTGGAACTTTTCCATGTCACTGCTCCTCCATTTAGGGTAAAGACCCAGCCCGACTGCGAACGGTAGTTGTCCCTATCGGTTTGAAAGCTGGCGTCACTATACCCTCGCACCTTCAAGTCATCACTCCCTCCAAGGACTAAGAACCATTCTTTCGTCCTCCGAAGGTACTTAAGGATGTTCTTCACCGCAATCCAATGTGCTTTGCCAGGGTTCCCTTGATATCTGCTAACCATGCTCAAAGCGAAGGCTACATCAGGGCGAGTACAAGTCATAGCGTACATGATTGAGCCAACTGCGGAAGCGTATGGTACTCGGCTCATTTCTGCTATCTCAGCTTCGGTACTCGTACTTTGAGTCTTACTCAACTTGGCATTTCCTTGTATCGGTAGTTCTCCCTTCTTTGAGTTTTCCATACTAAAACGTTTTAGTACCTTCTCTAAGTAAGTATTCTGACTAAGTCCAATTAGTCTCTTACTTCTTTCTCTTACTATCCTTATTCCCAAAATGTAAGAAGCCTCTCCGAGGTCCTTCATAGCGAAGCACTTCCCGAGCCAGGACTTAACTTCCTGCAGAGTCGGGATGTCGTTTCTTATGAGTAATATGTCATCGACATATAGAACGAGGAAGCTTACTACACTCCCACTGGCTTTGACATATACACAAGATTCGTCTTCGCTTCGTACAAATCCAAACTCTTTGACTTTCTCATCGAAGCAAAGATTCCATCTGCGAGACGCTTGCTTAAGTCCATAAATGGACTTCTCAAGCTTACACACTCTATTCGGATGCTTCGGATTCACAAACCCCTCTGGCTGAGCCATGTAAACATCCTCAGCCAACTTTCCGTTGAGGAAAGCGGTCTTGACATCCATTTGCCAAATCTCATAATCATGAAATGCGGCAATCGCTAACATCACTCTAATAGATTTAATCTTCGCAACTGGTGAGAAGGTCTCATCATAGTCAACTCCGGGAGTTTGAGTAAAGCCCTTCGCAACCAATCGCGCTTTGTATGTGTGTACGTTCCCATCCACGTCGGTCTTCTTCTTGAAGATCCACTTGCACCCTACGGTCTTACGTTCGGGCACGTAATCAACCAAATTCCAAACTTGGTTATCGTACATGGATTGGATCTCGCTATCCATCGCCTCTTTCCATTTCGCAGACTCCGGGCCTGCCATGGCTTCCTTATAGCTATTAGGTTCATCAAGATTTATTAGTGTACCATCACTAATATACGTGTCCCCTTCGGTAGTAATATGAAAACCATAAAACTGGGGTTGAACTCTAACTCTATCGGAACGTCTAAGAGGTAAGGATTCGTCAATCGGTTCAACCGGAGTTTCCTCCTTGGGTTGAACGCCAGCGGTAGAGGTTCCTACATCTATCGACTCTTGAATCTCTTCAAGATCGATTTGCCTCCCACTGTCTCCTTGGCTTATGAGTTCTCGCTCTCGGAAAACTCCTCTCCTCGCAACAAAGATAACATTATCTTTCGGTCTATAGAAGAGATATCCAAAGGAGGTTTGCGGGTAGCCAATGAAAATACATCGCTCACTTCGAGGTTCAAGCTTGTCGTGAGTATCTCGTCTTACGAAAGCCTCGCAACCCCAAACCTTGATATGTGCCAACGAGGGAACTTTCCCCGTCCACATCTCGTGAGGTGTTTTGGCAACCTTCTTAGTAGGGACTCGGTTAAGGATATGGGCGGCAGTCTCTAAGGCATACCCCCAAAAGAAGATAGGTAGTGAAGCACGACTCATCATAGAGCGAACCATATCCAATAAGGTTCAATTACGCCTTTCTGCCACACCATTCAATTGCGGTGTCCTAGGAGGCGTCAATTGCGAAACTATTCCACACTCCTTGAGATAATCGTGGAATTCAAGACTTAGGTACTCTCCTCCTCGATCGGATCGAAGCATCTTGATTTTCCTGCCCAATTGATTCTCCACTTCATTCTTGAACTCCTTGAACTTTTCAAAGGTTTCTGACTTTTGCTTGATTAAATAGATATACCCATATCTACTATAATCATCGGTAAAGGTCACATAGAAGCGGTTCCCATCCTTCGTGGTTGATCTAAAAGGTCCACATACATTGGTATGTATTAGGTCTAATAGTCCCTCACCCCTTTCACAAGTGCTCGTGAAGGGTGACTTAGTCATCTTTCCAAGCAAACAAGACTCGCATGTGTCATCTTCCCTAAGGTCGAATGACTCCAACACTCCATCCTTTTGGAGTTGGGCTATGCGTTTCTTGTTGACATGTCCAAGACGACAATGCCACAAGGATGCTTTATCCATACTAGTGGAAGAATCAATATTCAAAACATCATTGCCTAAGTTATCAACAATCATAACAGTTTCATATATTCCATTACATGGTATAGCTTCAAAGTAAAAGACACCATTTAGATAAACCAAAATAGAACCATTCTCATTATTAAAAGAAAATCTAAAACCTTGTCTATATAAACCATGGAATGAAATGATGTTTCTAGCCATTTCTGGCGAATAGCAACAATTGTTCAAATCTAAAACTAAACTATTCTTAAGCACTAAAGAATACACTCCAATCTTGGTCACAGGCGACGATCTTCTGTTCCCCATGATTAGATTGATCCTTCCTTGCTCCACATCCCTACTTCTTTTTAGTCCCTGCACATTAGAACAAATGTGATAACCACAACCGGTGTCAAGAACCCAAGAAATAGCATGATTAGAATCGTTAGATTTTATTGCATATATACCTGCGAAAGATGGCTTGATCTTTCCTTCCTTGATGGCTTGCAGGTAGTCCGGGCAGCTTCGCTTCCAATGTCCTATCTTGTGGCAGTGGTGGCACTCTGCCTCCTTCGGGTTAGAGCAGGGCTTAGAGGGATCAACTTTGGTCCCACTAGAAGAGGAACCATCCCGGGCTTTTACCTTTCGATAGTTACTTGAAGAAGCTTTCCTCTTCTTTCCCTTCCCTTGACCAATAGCCAAGACAGGAGCAGCGGATGGATTGGGAGTTGGTGCAACAGACTTGTCCTTGAAATTGCTCTCAGCAACCCTCAAGAGACCTTGGAGTTTACTTAGAGTGACCTCCTCTTTGTTCATGTGGTAGGTCATCCTAAATTGGTTGTACATGGGAGGCAAAGAGTGAAGCACCATGTCGATCTCCAAGTCTTCGCCAAAGTCAACGTTTAACTTGCGAAGGCGGTCGACATACCTTTGCATCTTTTGCAAGTGCACGGTAAGAGATTCTCCATGACCCATCTTGGCGGAAATCATGTTAGTGAAGATCTCGTAACGCTCTTGTCTCGCGTTTTGGTGGTACCTCTCCAACAAGTCTTGATGCATTTCGTATGGATACATGTCCTCGTAGGACTTTTGGAATTCGGAGTTCATGGTAGCGATCATGATGCAATGTACTTTCGTTGCATCTCGGTCATGAGTTTCAAAGGCGGTGATTTCGGCGGGAGTAGCAATTTCGGGGTTGATTTTCTCGAGCTTCTCGTCGAGGACATACTCTTTATCCTCATAGCGAGCAATGGTGCGAATGTATCTTATCCATTCGCCAAAGTTCGTTCCATCGAAGGTGACCTTTTGGCAAAGGCTCATCAACGTGAAAGAACTAGCAGCAGCGTTGTTTGCGTTTGACATCTAGAAAGGACAAAGATAGATTAGAACAAGAATCCCTAATTATCACCCAATAAGAAAAATTAGGGCTAGGATCCAACAATAACATTTACATACTAGAAAAGGGATGCCGTAATCCAACATGCAAATAAATTGAAGGTAAGTGAATGACGATTCACTAATTCTCCATCACAAAACTTAAACTTTTAGTCCTAAGTGTTTTTGAGAATTCCTAGGTTCGGATGAGATTCATTGAACTATTCAATGGCATGTTTAAATCTCGATATGCCCCTCTTGTTTGTGACTGGGATGCCGAGGATCACAAAGCGGGTGTGAATTACCATGCAAATTTACATGGTGCCTTCATTGTTACGATCACCTATTCGATGTGCCGGTAAACCACACACGCTCCATCGAACTATGATAAACAATGAATCACCCTTTGCCACCTTCGCTTAGAACCAATTAGTGTGCCGGTAAACCACACATGCTCCACTAACATCTTAGCAAGGTGCAAAGTGTAATTTCATGGGATTGCATCAATTCACTTTTCCTAAAGTAACTAAGATTGGGAAATTTTAAAAAAAAATTTAGTTACTTCGTATTTCTTATTATACTTTTAATGAGAGGATGAGGTTGCCCTATCCTACCCGTTCGGCTAACGACCCTCCACCAATCAAGCAAGCGGTGGGTGTGAGTGTACACCCATTAAGCGCCATTTTATAGGCCGCAACCTTATACCCACCTTATAGATCGGCTTCGTGAATGAGGCCTACTAGCGGTAAGACTAGCATTTAGTTATACATATATATATTATTCTAGTAATATTATATAAGTATAGGGTTGTATTTTAAACTTTTAAAATCTAGGGATTGAAATTTAAGTTGTCTAAATTAGAACTTTTAATCACAAATATAAATTTCAAAACTATAGGGTAGGTTTTAAACATTTAAAACATGGAGGATCAAATAACAAATAATTTCAATTAGCAATTAATATCTTAATTATCTTTATTTGATTTATCTATGATTTCTTTTAAGATAATTACCAAAATAATCAAAATAATTAATTAATTATCATATAAGGAAACTAAATATTTAATTAGTTGATAATTACCTTTAACTAGATCAAGATAACAGTCATATTTATCAAAAAATCGGATTTACATTGATCTAATATGATTATGGTAAGTTTCCATAAGATAATTATGAAAAAATCCCGAATCTGGCCATTCCTGACGCTTGGACTCGCCGAGTGCACAAGGGGACTCGATGAGTCAGGCCTACTCGACGAGTCCACCTTGGAACTCGACGAGTCAGTGACTCAAAAACCCAAAAAATCGAATTTTGCAGGTTTGTTTCAGTTATTCAAGCAACAATTCAAAGAAAACCAATCTAGTCTCTGATACCACTGTTGGGTTTTAGCCATAAGAACTTTCCTATGTGCGCATGCAAAACCCTATTGCTTGGATCTAGGCTTTCTAATAAACATGCTTTTGAATCCAAGACTTCTAATGGCTAATTAGGTTAAACAACAACATTAATACAGATCTAGAATCATACCTTTGAGTTCCTTGTTGATCTTCTTGTCTTGGAGCTTCTAGAGTCACAATTGTCACTCCTCTAATGGCTTACAAACACCAATAGCAAGCAAGATGATTTAGGAGAGAGGAGAGGGGATGGAATTCGGCCAGAGGTTCCTTGCTTTAGGTTCTGAAAGGTTGTACCCGAATTCCACACCCCAAGTGCCTATTTATACTTGTAGACTCCTTAAGGGTTTCACCCTAAACCCTAATTGGATAATCTTCTCTTAAGGCTATCCAAATCCATTCCATAGATATCCTTATGGACTATTTTGAGCTATCCTAAAGCTCTTAGAAACCGTCCAAAGTCCATCCTAATGGATTTATAGTCTAAAGTCTAACTATCAAACAATTGACAGTTTATACCCTCTTATTTAATTAATCTCTTTAAGTCACCAAATTAATACCAATTAATTTATGACTTATATTAATCAAATAGCTAAATATTATTCCTTATAATATTTACTCTCTCTTAACAAATCATCCTTCAAGTTGCTATGGTGAAGGCAACCCAAAAGGACCATGCATCACCGAATATAGTTATAGCCTTAGACACTATTCCAACACTTAAGCCGATGGTGCATGGTCCTTTTGGGTTGCCTTCACCAAAGCAACTTGATAGAATGAATTATGGAGAGAGAGGATTAATTATGATTTATATATTATGAGAATAGAATATTAAAGGAGAAATCATATTGTTTAATTAATATTAGTCGATAATTAATTGAGAATTAATTTTATTGCTAAAAGACATTAATTAAATAAAGGGGACTAGAACTGTCAATTGTGTGATAGTTGAATATTGGGCTAATGGACTACATAGAGGATGGAGTGGACGAATTCTATGGGGAAACCCATTAGAAATCATCCAAGGCCTCTAAGGAGGGAGTACATGGGCTGCTTAGGGGCTAAGCAGTCAAATTAGGGTTTCCTTATTAGATAACCCTAATAGCCTCACATATTTAACGAACCCTAGGGCACCAAAACATGGAGAACTGATTCCTCAGCATTTCAACACGTTTTCTGGTGCCTCCTCTCTTCTTAGTCTTCATCCTCTTGCTCTTGGTGTTTGTGAGCCATTAAAGGAGTGACACTTGTGACTCTAAGCTTTCTAACGCCATTACAAGGAGGATTTGAGATTGTTATTGCAGCATAACAATCAAGGTAAGATCTAAACCCCATTCTCATGTTAATATTGATTATAACATGCTAGATCTAGGGTTTAAAGTCTTGGATTAATAGCATGTACAATAGAGAAACCTAGATCCAAGCATTAGGGTTTGCATGAGCACATAGGATGTTCTTATGGCTAAAACCCATCAGTGGTATCAGAGCCTTGATTGGTTTTATTGCACTGATTCCTTGTTTATTTGTTCAAGATTTAAAATCTATTTTCATGCTTTCTGTCTAATCAACTCGACGAGTTCCATGAGGAACTCGAAGAGTTGGATGAACTCGACGAGTTCCAAAGTGGACTCGACGAGTTCAGCTGTCAGACAGACGGATTTTCGGGATTTCTACCTATTTTGACTTAGGATAATTGCCATAATTGTTTTGAATTAATAAAATACAATTTTTATTGATTCCTTATGATTATCCTTTTCAAAATAAAAGATTTTTGTCATCTAGTTAGATAATTGTTACCTTATTTGATAAATGTTAAATTATTTGAATTATTTGGTCAATTATCTCAAAATAAAACATTTTTATTGATTCCGACCTACATAGGCGTTGGGCCTTCGAGTACAGGCTGAGGGTTGGGATTTGGTATTAGGGACACTAGGGGTAAGTTCTCGACTTCTGGTTCCGATTCAGTCTCTCCAGGAAATGGTTCGGCCATGCCATCGTCAAAAGGGATTTCATGGTTTCCTTCTGGCTCTGGTTCGATCCATCGATCATCTCCTTGGTTAGGAAAGTACGGGTCGCCAGGAAGATGGAATCCATTCGTGTTATCAATGCGAGGCGAGGGTAAAGGAATAGTTAATAGGCATCGAATCTATAATACTTCTAATGTATTATAGTCACATGATTGATTCTCCTGGATAAAACTCTGGTTCGGTTGTTATAGCATCCTAAAATACTCCTATAGTATTTTTAATCCTTATTTTTGGTTCTAGAACTCTTCTGGTATCTAGGTAAGTTTTAGGCTTGCTGCAACACCTCGGTCACTCCCAAGCACATGTTGGTCACGTCTCGAATGAATATAGTTGATCAGGCTAAATTGACCCTAGACATGATTACATAACTGCCTAGGTTTAACCTCGATGTCCAACGTCCAAGTACTTTTGTGTTATTCCACTAATGACATGAATTCTGTTAGGTATGCATGCTCGTATACTTTTATAAAAATACTTATATTTTTGAAAGTATAATTTTAGTGTGGAGCACTTAGGTCCCTTTAGTGTTTATAGTTGTATACCGTGTAAGGTTCGGTATACTAGTTCGTTATAAACAAGGGCTCTTATACCAATCTTTCACACCCCAAAACCAGAATGGCGGAAATGTTCTGGGGTGGAGGACAGCGTGTATAGCATCATAACCAATGTATAATAGCAATCATAGCAACGCAACCATTACATTGAATACTTAAATAAAAATGTTTACATCAATTTGGAAATTGTCTGAAACTTGTTTGGATTTCATCATACAGAATATATATAGAATATAAACATTAAACTCTTATTGCTCCAACTCCTCAAAAACCCAGCAGGTACCTGTCTACTGATTTCCTGAGAATACAAGCAGTTTTAATAATATCAGCATAAAGCTGGCGAGTTCATAAGCAGTAGTTTGTAATGAAACTTGTTGATGAGCTAGCAGAAATGTTTGTATAGTTTTAAGAAAATCCGGTATTTTCTTTAATGAAAATGTAGTGATATCAGCTCCGTAGTAAACCATGAATATTTGTATGTTTCCAAGAAAATCCGATATTTTCTTTAGTGAAAATCTAGCGTTATCGATTCCGTAAAAAACCATGAATATTCGTTACTGAAAACTATAGTGATATGTGAAAATACTACCTCACATGACTAGCTAAAGCTAATCATGAAGTATAAGTATTTTGTATGTGAAGCCATTGCATAATTGGTTCTGTTTGAAAACCCTGGCTTTGGCCAGTATATGTAGTGTGTTTTAGTTCTATTCAGTATAAATAAAATTATTGAAGAGTGTCAGATTGTAAACTAAAGGTGATTTATACATAATGTGAGTCGTATAACCATACTTGATATGACTAGAGACCTTTCCAACGTTCTTCGGGCATCGAGTTAAATGACATTTGTCACCCTGGGCATGCCTGCCCAACTGTAGCTAGCAGTTCGGGTGTGGGATTGTCAGTCCCGAATAAATCTATTCACAAATCTCACGCTCACCCTCCAGGAGACTCTGGTTATACTATGATATGATTTATCCATATACACCTAAGGGTACAGTAGTGAAGTAGTGCCTCACAGTATTGTACAATCTAGTTTACATGTAGTGTAGTAGCGTTCTACCATATTGAAAATCCGAATGTATACCGTTCATAGAGATAATTATAGTTATGAAAACGTGATAGAGTAGTGGTGCAAACTGTAAACTATTCAGGTTCTTAGTGCATAGGTTTAGTAGTGAAATTTTCTATACTTGTTATGTTTAGAAAAATCCCAAACTATACCGATTATAGTTTACATGAGTAACGTAGTGAATAGCGAATCCGGAAAACTATGAAATTTCAGTGAAAAACGACCTTTATGCTCAACACAGTACAAAAGGGTTAAAGTATGAATATTTCATGAGTTTTGAAAACATTTATGTTTAGCTTTGTATTTCCCCCCTGAAAACATTAAAAATACGGAAAATGTAGGGGTATGAACTCACCTAAGGTGATTTAAATGAAGGATCGATAAGGAATGTGGTATGTTCAAGTGAAGCCTTGAACACGATTTGATCCTAATCAACAAGTAATGACACATAAAGGACTCAAATGATGGTATTTCACCACTAGATGTGACAAAGAACCATTCTAAGAACTTGGGACTATATGCACTAAGTGTTAGGACCTTAGAGGATTTCATGAGTGAGGTGTATGGCCATTTTAAAGGTGTGTGCGGCCATGGGTGTGCGGCCCAAAGGGTGTGTAGCCGTATACTCATGATGGAAGGTTCCTTCGAGGTGTTTTCAAGGTCCATACTTGCATCCATGAAGTGTCTGTTGGAATAGTGTCTAAGGCTATAACTATATTCGGTGGTGCATGGTCCTTTTGGGTTGCCTTCACCATAGCAACTTGAAGGATGATTTGTTAAGAGAGAGTAAATATTATAAGAAATAATATTTAGCTATTTGATTAATATAAGTCATAAATTAATTGGTATTAATTTGGTGACTTAAAGAGATTAATTAAATAAGAGGGTATGAACTGTCAATTGTTTGATAGTTAAACTTTAGACTGTAAATCCATTAGAGTTGACCTTGGACGGATTCTAAGAGCTTTAGGATAGCTCAAATCGTCCATATGGTTATCTATGGAATGGATTTGGATAGCCTTAAGAGAAGATTATCCAATTAGGGTTTAGGGTGAAACCCTTAAGGAGTCTACAAGTATAAATAGACCCTATGGGTGATGGAATTCGGGGACAACCTTTCAGAACCTAAAGCAAGGAACCTCTGGCCGAATTCCATCCCTTCTCCTCTCTCCTAAATCATCTTGCTTGCTATTGGTGTTTGTAAGCCATTAGAGGAGTGACAATTGTGACTCTAGAAGCTCCAAGACAAGAAGATCAACAAGGAACTCAAAGGTATGATTCTAGATCTGTTTTAATGTTGTTGTTTATCCTAATTAGCCATTAGAAGTCTTGGATTCAAAAGCATGTTTATTAGAAAGCCTAGATCCGAGCAATAGGGTTTTTCATGCGCACATAGGAAAGTTCTTATGGCTAAAACCCAACAGTGGTATCAGAGCCTAGATTGGTTTTCTTTAAATTGTTGCTTGAATAACTGAAACAAACCTGCAAAATTCGAATTTTTGGGTTTTGAGTCACTGACTCGTCGAGTTCCAAGGTGGACTCGTCGAGTAGGCCTGACTCGTCGAGTCCCCTTGTGCACTCGGGGAGTCCAAGTGTCAGGAAGGGCCAGATTCGGGATTTCTTTGTGTTTATCTTATCCAAACTTTCCATAAACTAATTAGATCAATATGAATCTGATTTCTTGATAAATATAAGTGTTATCTTGATCTAGTTAAAGGTAATTATCAACTAATTAAATATTTAGTTTCCTTATATGATAATTAATTAATTATTTTGATTATTTTTGGTAATTATCTTCAAAGAAATCATAGATAAATCAAATAAAGATAATTAAGATATTAATTGCTAATTGAAATTATTTGTTATTTGATCCTCCATGTTTTAAATGTTTAAAACCTACCCTATAGTTTTGAAATTTATATTTGTGATTAAAAGTTCTAATTTAGACAACTTAAATTTCAATCCCTAGATTTTAAAAGTTTAAAATACAACCCTATACTTATATAATATTACTAGAATAATATATATATGTATAACTAAATGCTAGTCTTACCGCTAGTAGGCCTCATTCACGAAGCCGATCTATAAGGTGGGTATAAGGTTGCGGCCTATAAAATGGCGCTTAATGGGTGTACACTCACACCCACCGCTTGCTTGATTGGTGGAGGGTCGTTAGCCGAACGGGTAGGATAGGGCAACCTCATCCTCTCATTAAAAGTATAATAAGAAATACGAAGTAACTAAACTTTTTTAAATTTCCCAATCTTAGTTACTTTAGGAAAAGTGAATTGATGCAATCCCATGAAATTACACTTTACACCTTGCTAAGATGTTAGTGGAGCGTGTGTGGTTTACCGGCACACTAATTGGTTCTAAGCGAAGGTGGCAAACGGTGATTCATTGTTTATCATAGTTCGATGGAGCGTGTGTGGTTTACCGGCACATCGAATAGGTGATCGTAACAATGAAGGCACCATGTAAATTTGCATGGTAATTCACACCCGCTTTGTGATCCTCGGCATCCCAGTCACAAACAAGAGGGGCATATCGAGATTTAAACATGCCATTGAATAGTTCAATGAATCTCATCCGAACCTAGGAATTCCCAAAAACACTTAGGACTAAAAGTTTAAGTTTTGTGATGGAGAATTAGTGAATCGTCATTCACTTACCTTCAATTTATTTGCATGTTGGATTACGGCATCCCTTTTCTAGTATGTAAATGTTATTGTTGGATCCTAGCCCTAATTTTTCTTATTGGGTGATAATTAGGGATTCTTGTTCTAATCTATCTTTGTCCTTTCTATAGATGTCAAACGCAAACAACGCTGCTGCTAGTTCTTTCACGTTGATGAGCCTTTGCCAAAAGGTCATCTTCGATGGAACGAACTTTGGCGAATGGATAAGATACATTCGCACCATTGCTCGCTATGAGGATAAAGAGTATGTCCTCGACGAGAAGCTCGAGAAAATCAACCCCGAAATTGCTACTCCCGCCGAAATCACCGCCTTTGAAACTCATGAGCGAGATGCAACGAAAGTACATTGCATCATGATCGCTACCATGAACTCCGAATTCCAAAAGTCCTACGAGGACATGTATCCATACGAGATGCATCAAGACTTGTTGGAGAGGTACCACCAAAACGCGAGACAAGAGCGTTACGAGATCTTCACTAACATGATTTCCGCTAAGATGGGTCATGGAGAATCTCTTACCGTGCACTTGCAAAAGATGCAAAGGTATGTCGACCGCCTTCGCAAGTTAAATGTTGACTTCGGCGAAGACTTGGCGATCGACATGGTGCTTCACTCTTTGCCTCCGATGTATAATCAATTTAGGATGACCTACCACATGAACAAAGAGGAGGTCACTCTAAGTAAACTCCAAGGTCTCTTGAGGGTCGCTGAGAGCAACTTCAAGGACAAGTCTGTTGCACCAACTCCCAATCCATCCGCTGCTCCTGTCTTGGCTATTGGTCAAGGGAAGGGAAAGAAGAGGAAAGCTTCTTCAAGTAACTATCGAAAGCTAAAAGCCCGAGATGGTTCCTCTTCTAGTGGGACCAAAGTTGATCCCTCTAAGCCCTGCTCTAACCCGAAGGAGGCAGAGTGCCACCACTGCCACAAGATAGGACATTGGAAGCGAAGCTGCCCAGGCTACCTGCAAGCCATCAAGGAAGGAAAGATCAAGCCATCTTTCGCAGGTATATATGCAATAAAATCTAACGATTCTAATCATGCTATTTCTTGGGTTCTTGGCACCGGTTGTGGTTATCACATTTGTTCTAATGTGCAGGGACTAAGAAGAAGTAGGGATGTGGAGCAAGGAAGGATCAATCTAATCATGGGGAACAGAAGATCGTCGCCTGTGACCAAGATTGGAGTGTATTCTTTGGTGCTTAAGAATAGTTTAGTTTTAGATTTGAACAATTGTTGCTATTCGCCAGAAATGGCTAGAAACATCATTTCATTTCATGGTTTATATAGACAAGGTTTTAGATTTTCTTTTAATAATGAGAATGGTTCTATTTTGGCTTATCTAAATGGTGTCTTTTATTTTGAAGCTATACCATGTAATGGAATATATGAAACTGTTATGATTGTTGATAACTTAGGCAATGATGTTTTGAATATTGATTCTTCCACTAGTATGGATAAAGCATCCTTGTGGCATTGTCGTCTTGGACATGTCAACAAGAAACGCATAGCCCAACTCCAAAAGGATGGAGTGTTGGAGTCATTCGACCTTAGGGAAGATGACACATGCGAGTCTTGTTTACTTGGAAAGATGACTAAGTCACCCTTCACGAGCACTTGTGAAAGGGGTGAGGGACTATTAGACCTAATACATACCGATGTATGTGGACCTTTTAGATCAACCACGAAGGATGGGAACCGCTTCTATGTGACCTTTACCGATGATTATAGTAGATATGGGTATATCTATTTAATCAAGCAAAAGTCAGAAACCTTTGAAAAGTTCAAGGAGTTCAAGAATGAAGTGGAGAATCAATTGGGCAGGAAAATCAAGATGCTTCGATCCGATCGAGGAGGAGAGTACCTAAGTCTTGAATTCCACGATTATCTCAAGGAGTGTGGAATAGTTTCGCAATTGACGCCTCCTAGGACACCGCAATTGAATGGTGTGGCAGAAAGGCGTAATCGAACCTTATTGGATATGGTTCGCTCTATGATGAGTCGTGCTTCACTACCTATCTTCTTTTGGGGGTATGCCTTAGAGACTGCCGCCCATATCCTTAACCGAGTCCCTACTAAGAAGGTTGCCAAAACACCTCACGAGATGTGGACGGGGAAAGTTCCTTCGTTGGCACATATCAAGGTTTGGGGTTGCGAGGCTTTCGTAAGACGAGATACTCACGACAAGCTTGAACCTCGAAGTGAGCGATGTATTTTCATCGGCTACCCGCAAACTTCCTTTGGATATCTCTTCTATAGACCGAAAGATAATGTTATCTTTGTTGCGAGGAGAGGAGTTTTCCGAGAGCGAGAACTCATAAGCCAAGGATACAGTGGGAGGCAAATCGAACTTGAAGAGATTCAAGAATCGATAGATGAAGGAACCTCTACCGCTGGCGTTCAACCCGAGGAGGAAACACCGGTTGAACCGATTGACGAATCCTTACCTCTTAGACGTTCCGATAGAGTTAGAGTTCAACCCCAGTTTTATGGTTTTCATATTACTACCGAAGGGGACACGTATATTAGTGATGGTACACTAATAAATCTTGATGAACCTAATAGCTATAAGGAAGCCATGGCAGGCCCGGAGTCTGCGAAATGGAAAGAGGCGATGGATAGCGAGATCCAATCCATGTACGATAACCAAGTTTGGAATTTGGTTGATTACGTGCCCCAACGTAAGACCGTAGGGTGCAAGTGGATCTTCAAGAAGAAGACCGACGTGGATGGGAACGTACACACATACAAAGCGCGATTGGTTGCGAAGGGCTTTACTCAAACTCCCGAAGTTGACTATGATGAGACCTTCTCACCAGTTGCGAAGATTAAATCTATTAGAGTGATGCTAGCGATTGCCGCATTTCATGATTATGAGATTTGGCAAATGGATGTCAAGACCGCTTTCCTTAACGGAAAGTTGGCTGAGGATGTTTACATGGCTCAGCCAGAGGGGTTTGTGAATCCGAAGCATCCGAATAGAGTGTGTAAGCTTGAGAAGTCCATTTATGGACTTAAGCAAGCGTCTCGCAGATGGAATCTTTGCTTCGATGAGAAAGTCAAAGAGTTTGGATTTGTACGAAGCGAAGACGAATCTTGTGTATATGTCAAAGCCAGTGGGAGTGTAGTAAGCTTCCTCGTTCTATATGTCGATGACATATTACTCATAGGAAACGACATCCCGACTCTGCAGGAGGTTAAGTCCTGGCTCGGGAAGTGCTTCGCTATGAAGGACCTCGGAGAGGCTTCTTACATTTTGGGAATAAGGATAGTAAGAGAAAGAAGTAAGAGACTAATTGGACTTAGTCAAAATACTTACTTAGAGAAGGTACTAAAACGTTTTAGTATGGAAAACTCAAAGAAGGGAGAACTACCGATACAAGGAAATGCCAAGTTGAGTAAGACTCAAAGTCCGAGTACCGAAGCTGAGATAGCAGAAATGAGCCGAGTACCATACGCTTCCGCAGTTGGCTCAATCATGTACGCTATGACTTGTACTCGCCCTGATGTAGCCTTTGCTTTGAGCATGGTTAGCAGATATCAAGGGAACCCTAGCAAAGCACATTGGATTGCAGTGAAGAACATCCTTAAGTACCTTCGGAGGACGAAAGAATGGTTCTTAGTCCTTGGAGGGAGTCATGACTTGAAGGTGCGAGGGTATAGTGACGCCAGCTTTCAAACCGATAGGGACAACTACCGTTCGCAGTCGGGCTGGGTCTTTACCCTAAATGGAGGAGCAGTGACATGGAAAAGTT
Source organism: Lactuca saligna (assembly GCF_052625555.1). Classification (NCBI taxonomy): domain Eukaryota; kingdom Viridiplantae; phylum Streptophyta; class Magnoliopsida; order Asterales; family Asteraceae; genus Lactuca; species Lactuca saligna. The sequence continues at coordinate 50,285,899 of NC_136423.1, forward strand.
CCAAGCAGGAAACCGTAGCTGATTCAACGTGCGAATCAGAGTACATCGCAGCGAGCGAAGCGTCGAAGGAGGCAATATGGCTGAAGAACTTCATTGGTGATCTTGGAGTTGTACCGGCCATAAAGGAGCCCATGGAGATTTTCTGTGATAACGAAGGTGCGGTTGCCTTGACCAAGGAACCGAGGGATCATGGTATGTCTCGACATATCGACAGAAAATATCACTTCATTAGACATCGTGTAGAAGAAGGACAACTCGTAGTGAAGAGGATATCATCAGAAGATAACCCAGCAGATCCGCTTACGAAGGGACTGAGTAGGGTTAGGCACTTACAGCATGCTAGGAGTATTGGGCTGAAGGATGATATTAGCATAGATTAGATAGTATTAGAAACGTATAATAGATAAATGTAATTGACATTTGATGATTAAATAAAGAAGTTTTATTTATAAGTAAAGTTACTATCACATGTTAATTGTTTAACTATTGTTTCACTTTGCATGTTTTGACTTCCAGAATAATTGAGTTATTAGGAATAATCGAATTATTCAAATGGTCCACAATCGTTCATATGTTGGGAGTAGATATGAATGAATATTGTCATGAATTGGTGTGTAGAATGTCTAAATGGTGTTAGACATAGCAAGGGTTGCTGCAACGTTCATGAGTGCTTATGAACTGGTTTTGAGCATTGGAATAAACCCGCGCTTGCTGGAATCACCTTATGGAATACGATATAAAAGGTGATCGCAAGACGATAATATCATATGGTCTTAAAACCTAGATATATGGTTTATTATTTGTTAATTGGTTGTACATTGATAATGCGAAAACGCATCAGTAATTTGATGTTATAAAACGCATTGTTGTGTATAGTTGGTTAATGAATAAGTAAATGCATATAAGTCGAAGTTTATCTGTAAATTTTATCCTAAGAGGGTAGAAGAGATATCTTGGCCACTCGATGATTTGATTTGACTTATGTGCCGGGCCCGGTCAGAACTGAATTGATGTGTTCGATTAAGTTCTATGTCAAATAAATCGAAGATCGAGAAATCTAAATGCTAGACTAACCATTCCATAGGATTGTCAGCATGATATCTAACAGAGGACTGTAAGATCCCTTATCTAAAGGACAAGATTGATTAGATCAGAGTTGACAGCGTCTTTGAGAGCTACGATTGAAAACCGTATTATACTTGTATAGTTACTAGACTTATCCAAGTGGGAGACTGTTGGAATAGTGTCTAAGGCTATAACTATATTCGGTGGTGCATGGTCCTTTTGGGTTGCCTTCACCATAGCAACTTGAAGGATGATTTGTTAAGAGAGAGTAAATATTATAAGAAATAATATTTAGCTATTTGATTAATATAAGTCATAAATTAATTGGTATTAATTTGGTGACTTAAAGAGATTAATTAAATAAGAGGGTATGAACTGTCAATTGTTTGATAGTTAAACTTTAGACTGTAAATCCATTAGAGTTGACCTTGGACGGATTCTAAGAGCTTTAGGATAGCTCAAATCGTCCATATGGTTATCTATGGAATGGATTTGGATAGCCTTAAGAGAAGATTATCCAATTAGGGTTTAGGGTGAAACCCTTAAGGAGTCTACAAGTATAAATAGACCCTATGGGTGATGGAATTCGGGGACAACCTTTCAGAACCTAAAGCAAGGAACCTCTGGCCGAATTCCATCCCTTCTCCTCTCTCCTAAATCATCTTGCTTGCTATTGGTGTTTGTAAGCCATTAGAGGAGTGACAATTGTGACTCTAGAAGCTCCAAGACAAGAAGATCAACAAGGAACTCAAAGGTATGATTCTAGATCTGTTTTAATGTTGTTGTTTATCCTAATTAGCCATTAGAAGTCTTGGATTCAAAAGCATGTTTATTAGAAAGCCTAGATCCGAGCAATAGGGTTTTGCATGCGCACATAGGAAAGTTCTTATGGCTAAAACCCAACAGTGTCCTAGGCCCATACTTGGTTGTAGTACAAGTTTAGGGTCTTAGAAATGGGTTTGTGGTCCTATGGTGTGTGTGTATGGTCACACAAATGTGTGTGTTTCTGGACACATGAGTGTGTGGCCACACACAGGAGTGTGCTGTCATACACAGGAGTGTGTTTCCACACACCTGAGTGTGTGGTCGCACTCCTTCAACGAGATGAAGACCATGATGGGAATTTCATGATTCAAGGCCTAGATCAAGAGGTTCTTCATGCACAACAACTTAAGGGATGGATTACTCATGTTTTTGAAGCTTTGGAAGGTTCAAAGTTGGAGAAAATTGAGAGGAAATGATGTTGTGTGTTGCCAATATGTTAAAGGAATGAAAGGAAGGGGTCTACCCTTTATATAGGGTGGGTGTGCTGCCTAGAAATGAGTGTGCTGCTAGGAGGTGTGTGTGCGGCCGCACACCCATGTGTATGGCCGTATACTCCCTTTAAGGGTGTGTATGGCCCTGTTTTGATAGTATACGACTTGCTGACTCATTCCTAAACTCACCCTTGGTCATACTCAAGCTTTGAATCGCTTAAACGAACCCTCAAACAGTGCCAGAAGTCAACAAAACATGTTTAACTTTGATTGAAATGGCTAAGTGTGCGAGACAGAAGTTTCGGGATGTCACATAAAATCTAAGTGTCATAAGGTTTCTCTCCTTCATGAAAATGATTGTGAGGAAACGCTTTCACTAAGACAGATTTTAAGGAGATAGCAACTATGTAAATTGCATTCTCAAATTCGATTATGATTACGACATCCCTTTTCATAGTTCGAATTGTGAGATTTGGCAATTAGTTTGAACATTTAGCACTTAGTAAGATAAGTTCTGAATTAGTTTAGACACACATATAAGCTGTCTAAGGAAAGGTGTGTGATTTTGAGAAGCTTAGATAAAGGCTTATCAAAGCATATCGTATTAGAAATAGTGAACTTTGGAAGTCAATAAGTATTGATTCCTAGAAGTTTAGTTGGTTCCTAAATATGTGTCAAAGCTAGTGGGAGCATAAGGGTTATGCTGGAATGAATATAATCATCATGTTAGCGGGAGCATGATTATTATTTAAGTATTACAAGTTGGCAATATTAATTATAGAAAAACAAAAGTTTCACTTTGCAAGGTTGCAGGGGTTGAAGAGATGTTTTTGCTATAATTAAGGGAGAGAATGTTATACTTCGTTTTCAATCTAAAAGCTTAGATCGAGAAATTTAATTGTATTTAGTCAAGTGTATATTTATTATTTGCATTCTCAAAATACGATTATGATTACGACATCCCTCTTCATAATTCGAATTTTTGAGAACACAGCAAATAGAAATATTATGACGATATTATAGTAAGAAACTAGTAAAGTATCATGTTTATGAATTGCATCCCATACGCTTCGGGTATAGGATCAATTGCATATGCCATAATATTCGACTATTCTAAAATTTTCCAAATGTTTGGGGCATTTAGAGGGAAAAAGGAAATAGAACCGGTTTTGACTAAAATAATTAAACAACTGCCAAGGACAATCTAAGGTTCGCCAATGATTGGTCGCTTGTGGACAGTTGAAAGTATAGTCATGGATGGACCATATTGACATTATTATGAATAGATAAGATTCTATTTACAATGAGTTGTCATATGGAAAATATGGAAATATTTCCATATTAGGAGTTGGATATCGAGAATCAATGTCTAGATTAGAAACTTTTATGCAAGAAGGATGTTCAAAGGAATGTACTTTGAATATGAGACTTCATGACTATGGAATTGTCTTGTAACAATCTCCAATAGAGCACTTTGTAATTTTGTTGGCCGGGTCATGGTGACTTTTGTGTCGTGACATTACGAAATGACCGTTGCATAAAATGTTAGAATCTTACATATTCTAGTAGTAGCGAGAATTTTGTATTCTTACACTAATGGATTAGGAATTGTGAAATGAGTGTGATTGAAAATGTTATTCAGTTATACTATTTCACAAAGTAAGGACCATAGGTAAAGATAGTGTGCATGCTAAGAGCATGGGACAATTTTTGTTATACTTCAAGTAAGAAGTTGATTACTCAAAAAAACAAAATGAGTAATCAATATGGTGATTAAATAAAATGTTTTATTTATACCCAGAGTTTGGGGCCATATGGGATTAGTATTATTCTTGTGTTTCACTTTGCATGTTTTGACTTCCTGAATAATTAAATTAGTTCAGAATAATCAAATTATTCGAACAGTCCACAGTCGTTCATATTTTGGAAGTAGGTATGAATGAAGACTATCATAAATTGGTGTGTGGATTGTCTAAAGTGTATTAAACATAAGCAAATGTTTGCTGCAATGTTCATGAGTGCTTATGAATATGATTTGAGCATTGGATTAAACCCACGCTCACTTGGATCACTTCATGGATTTTATCACGAGTGATTGGTGAGACGATAACATCTTATATTCTTGAAACCGAGATGTGTGAGTTGTATCTTGCGATTCGGTTACACATTGATAATGTTTACACGCACCAGTAACTTGGTGTTATAAAACATATTGTTGTGTGTGATTCGGTGAGTGAGTGCAAGCAAGCATTGAATCAAAGTTTATTCGTTCCTTTTATCCAAAGTGGGATGAAAGCGATATCTATGGGCCCCTCGATGATTTAGTGATGACACCTAAGCGCTTGGCCAAACCGAGACTAAGTTGATGTGTTCACTTGTAGTCTGTTGTCAGTCGTCATAAATCAGAAATCGGGAAACAACACATAGACAGAGAGAATGATTTAAATCCATGTCTCAATCTATACGATATCTAGAATGGAGGAATATATGATCCCTTATCTAAAGGACGTGTATCTGATAAGATCAGAGTTGAAAGTGGCTTTTGAAAGCTACGATTGCGGATCAGGATCTGAAGTCATACACATAATAGTTATTAGACTTATCCAAGTGGGAGACTGTTGGATTAGTGTCTAAGTCCATAACTATTTTGGTATGTACTTGACCCGATGGTGCATGGTCCTTTTGGGTTGCCTTCACCAAAGCAGCTTGATAGGATGAATTATGGAGAGAGATGATTAATTATGATTTATTAATATATTATGAGAATAAAATATTAAAGGAGAAATCATATTGTTTAATTAATATTAGTCAATAATTAATTAAGAATTAATTTTATGGCTAAAAGACATTAATTAAATAAAGGGGACTAAAACTGTCAATTGTGTGATAGTTGAATATTGGGCTAATGGACTCCATAGAGGATGGAGTGGAAGAATTCCATGGGGAAACCCATTAGAAATTGTCCAAGGCCTCTAAGGAGGGAGTCCATGGGCTGCTTAGGGCCTAAGAAGTCAAATTAGGGTTTCCTTGTTAGATAACCCTAATAGCCTCACATATTTAACGAACCCTAGGGCACCAAAACGTGTAGAACTGATTCCTTAAGGTGTCAACACGTTTTTTGGTGCCTCCTCTCTTCTCATTCTTCATCCTCTTGATCTTGGTGTTTGTGAGCCATTAGAGGAGTGATACTTGTGACTCTAAGCTTTCTAAAGCCATTACAAGGAAGATTTGAGATTGTTATTGCTACATAACAATCAAGTTAAGATCTAAGCCCCATTCTTATCTTAATATTGGTTATCACATGCTAGATCTAGGTTTTAAAGTCTTGGATGAATTGCATGTACAATAGACAAACCTATATCCAAGCATTAGGGTTTGCATGAGCACATACGATGTTCTTATGGAAAAAACCCATCATCAGTTTCTTTGTATTACAGGTAGTGGTGCGAGAGCATAAGTTGGAAAACTTGTGAAGATATTTTTGTTTATAGACCAGTAGTTGTAAATAACTGTTGTAAGGTCTATGTTGTACTGTTTATGCTTTTGTTCTATATTGGAACATGACATCCCAAGTTTTGATATATAATGAAAATACATTTCTTTAAGAAATTCTTTAATAAACCTTAATTTATCATGTATTGTTTTAGGAACAAATTTCGCAACTCTTTTAATCAAAGAGGTACTCTGAAAATTATTTTAAAAGCATAAATTAAAACGGTATTTCTGGCCGTGATTTTGCGGATGTCACAGGGTGCATCTTGGTTCTCCAAGATCGATCTGAGGTCAGGGTATCATCAGATAAGAGTCAGAGAGGAAGGCATGGAGAAGAGAATGTTCTGAACTTGTTTTGGTCATTACGGGTTCATGATAATGCCGTTTGGGCTCATTAACGTATCAACAACATTTATGGATTTGATGAATCCAATATGCAAGTTGATGCTCGATCGTTCAGTCATTGTTTTTATTGATGATATCCTGGTCTATTCTAAGACCATGGAGAAATATAAGGATCACCTTCAATAGCTACTATGAGTTTTGAGGAGGTAGAGGCTTTATGCAAAGTTCTCTAAGTCTGAGTTTTGGTTACGGGAGATACAGTTCATGGGACAGTTCATTAGCCAGGATGGGATTCTGATTGACCCGGACAAGATTGATGCAGTTATGTAGTGGGAGTTCCCGAAGTCTCCCTTATAGATCATGAGTCTTCTGGGATTGGTAGGTTATTATTGGAGGTTAATATGGGCATTCTCCAAGGTTGTTCTACATTTCACTCATTTGACGAGGAAGGGCGTGGATTTCTGTTAAGGGGCTGAGCAGCAAGCTGCATTCGAGATGCTGAGATAGAAATTATGTGAGGCCCTGGTGTTGGTCCTTCCAGAAGGCACAGAGGTTTTTTTGTATATTATGATTCTTCTATCACCGATTTGGGGGGAGTACACATGCATCGAGGGAGGGTTATGACATATGCTTCTAGACAGCTGAAGCTGCATGACGTTCGGTATCCGACGCATGATTTGCAGTTAAGGGGTCGTGGTGTTTTCCCTCAAGATTTGGTGAACCATCTACATGGATCACAAGAGCCTAACATATCTCATGGATCAACCGAATCTGAATATGAGACAGCGTAGATGGCTTGATGTAGTCAAGGATTATGATTGTGAGATTCATTATCATCCCGAGAAAGCAAATATGGTCACTGATGCTTTGAGTCGCAAGACGGATAGTACTTCTATTGGAAGATTATGCATGAGGATTTCTATCGATTCGCCACTTTTAGATTTGATCGTGGAGGCTCGAGTTGAGGGAATCGAGAGGGAGAAATAGAAGTATGAAAGAATCAGAGGTTAGATCAGTAGGTTTAGCATTGATCATCGCGGATTGTTATCCCAGTGCGGTTGGGTTTGGGTTCCAGATTTTGGTAGGGTCAGGCAGAACGTGATGAAGAAGGCACGTAAGTCCAGATTTATGATACACCTTGGAGCTACGAAAATGTATCGGGATTTGAGACTTATTTACTGGTGGTGATATGGGACATTGTGGATCGTCTGACCAAGAGGGTCCACTTTCTAGCTATTTGGGAGAGTTCCTCAGTCAAGAAATTGGTTTATGTGTATGTGTGTGAGATCGTCGCTCGACATGGTGTTCCAATCTACATTGTATCTGATCAATATGTTCGATTCACCTCATGATTTTGGCATAGGTTCCATGTGGAACTAGGTACGAGATTGCACTTCATCACCGCCTATCATCCATAGATTGGCGGCCAGAGTAAGCGGACCATCCAGACACTCGAGGATATGATGAGAGCTTGTGTCATAGATTTTGGTGAGATTTGGGACTCCTAGCTTCCCCTGGTTGAGTTTTTGTATAAAAACAACTATCATTTGAGTATTGGTGTGGTGTCGTTTGAGCTCCTCTATGAAAGGAGGTTTCACACATCGGTTTGTTGGGGATAAGTCGGTCATAGATTCATGTGGAGTACCAAGGTGGTCTGCAAACGACATAGCTTATTCAAAAGATGAGACAAAGGTTACAGAATGATCAGAGTCAACAAAAGAGGTATGCTGACAGACATCGATCTGAGTTGGAGTTCCAAGTCAGTGATATGGTAGTACTAAAGGTATCTCTCTGGAAGGGTGTTATACGCTTCAAAAAGAGTGGGAAGTTTTCTCCCCAATTTATTGGAAAATTTCGGGTAGTGGCCAGGGTAGGCAAGGTGGCTTACCAGATAAAATTACATGATGAGCTTAGCCAAATTCACAACACTTTCCACGTATCGCAGTTGCAAAAGTTCTTGGTGGACGATACAGTAGTGGTTCCTTTGGAAGATATACAGGTTGATGAGTGCCTTAACTATGTTGAGAGATCAGTGGCAATTTTGTATGGGAATATGAAGACCTTGTACAAAAAAGTGGTACTTTCGTTCAAGGATCGGTGGCAGTATCATGAAGGCTTCGAGTGGACTTAGGAACCCGAGACAGAGATGTGGAGCACTACCAAGAGTTATTTTTAGCTCGGGACTTTGAGGACGAATTCTGATTATATTGGGGGAGAATTATAACACCAAGTTTCGGGTATGTTCATTTTAAGAAATTTAATAATTTCGATGATTAGAACTTTGGTGGCCATGGCGTGGTCATGGAGTCCCACGACGGGCTAAGGCAATACTTTTCATGGATTCTATGTTAGCACCGTAACGGCGTTGCTACTGTTTAATGACAAACCCTAATTCGGGGTTTAAGTCCTAATTTATGGGAATATGATGGCTAGGGTTTCCCACCCTCAACCCCATTCACTCTCCTTTAGCTTCCAAGAGGAAACCCTAACCTCCATTGTTAATCTTTGAGCTTTTATGTGTTTTGGTGGTATTTTGAAGAAGAAGAATGCATCCTAGAGCTTGGTCTCAGCACACAAATCTTCCCATCTACCTTGAGCACGCTTCTTTTAAGCCCCCAAGTTCTAATCTTTATGTTATTCATCTCTAGATCTAGCTCTTTTATCCCTAAATCTTCATAGTATAAGAATTTTAAAGGTTGGATCTCATAAAGTTGGCAACATTATAGATCTATGTGGTCATTGTAGTGTCGTAAGTTCCAGATATGAGTATCTATGGAGTTTCGGTCCCATGCTCAAGCTTGAGTTCCTTTTCGCCATGTTTTTTTACCTAAAATGGAAGGGACATGAATTTCCATAAAGCTATGATTTTTATGGCTTATTAGGTGTAGGAAACCATTCTGGAAACATTGTGTGAGGAACTTTAGAGATTGGGTGCTTAATGAGTGACTTTTTGTGCTTAATCACCTTTAAGGAATTAGGGATTCGGACCTTGACTTATTAAGGTGTCTTAATGGATAAAGATGGAAACATTATTCATCATGACCATAAAAATGATCAGATCTAAGCTTTGGAGCTCTTGAAGTTATAGGAAAATGGCTTAATGGATTAAGTTGTCCAGACTAGTCCCAATGGCGTGGACTTAAATTTCCACGGCATTGGAGACTACGTAGGAACCCGTTTGCTTCGTCGTTTAGCAGCCACAGCGTGGCCAAAGACAGCCACAACATGGTGACTAGCTAGAGGTTAACTTTTGACTTTGACCGACGACCTTTGACTTTAGGTCATTTCAGGTAATTTGAATAGTAGATTGAAACTAGGTCCCTATTTACTGTATAGATGACCTATAGAGTCATTATTTGGAGTAGTGATCAGTTCAACTATTTTTCAAATTGTGATGTGAGTTTCCTCATTGTACTTTTGGGTCGAAGGCACCAATTTCTTCCTACTATGTTATGTATCATGGTGTATAGGATGATGTTAGGCTTGTTATATGATAGACTGGTAGATTGGTATGATTACCTATGATTGTTGGTTATTGATTATTATTGCATATGTCGACATATTGTGGTTAGGATAAGGCAGTCCTGCTTTGTGATGAAGGCCAAGATACCCAGGGTGGTCCGGATAGGATGTAGGCCCTCTGAGGTGGTCCTGTCTGGCCGAAGGCTCGATGAGCAGCCCAGATAGGTTGTAGGTCCTGCGAGGTGGTCCAATGTGACATCCCCAAAATCACAGCCAGAAAAGACCGATTTAATTTATGTTTTTAAAATAATTTTCAGAGTAATCCTTTGATTTAGAAGAGTTGCGGAATTTCTTCCCAAAAAAAATATGACAAATAAAATTTATCAAAGCATTTTTAAAGAAATATATTATTATATATAATATAACTCGGGATGTCATGTTTCGATACAAACACAAAAGCATAAATGACAAATTATAAGCGTTACTACAGTTATATGCAACTACTGGCCTATAAACAAAATAACTTGATGATTCATCCATCTTATGCTCTCGCGCTACTACCTGTAATGCAAATAAAACTGAGTAGGTCAAGCTTGGGAGCCTGTTGAGCATATAGGGTTTTCAACCCACAATAAATAATTATATTTAATTTCACCAACCAACAATAACCCAATTACCCATTCCTGTTATCCTCACTTATACGTCCCTATGACAACAACTAATACAAGGGACCTAATATAGGATTTTCATCGGGACGGACATTACTGTAAAGAGGTTTCATATACAATAGATGTCCTTAAGGCAACCATGAGGGGGGTAGGGTACACCAATGAACACATCGTTCACAACACCTACAGGTTATAAACCTGCCAGCGTTCCACTGGATTGTCTACAAAGAGTATGTGGCTGTCATTCATACTCCGCTAGATGACTAGATCAACAACAACATCGAGGCCTTTCATCGTTCTATTTTATCACACACCCACTATCTACCCAACATATTCGTATATATATATATATATATATATATATATATATATATATATACATATATATACACACACACAACATAAAACATGTATATAACATCCAATCAATACTCATATCAAATAACACATAACATATAAACACATAGCACGTATTTTATAGAGAATACTTCGTATTTATGTGTTAGAAGAAAATAACTACATACTCACTTGATAAGACGATGATCGGACAACACCCCGTCTCTTAAAATAATCTTTTCCGATAAAACCGGAACGTTTTCTCCAAAATCGGGCTTTACGCGGGGAGAGTATCGGCTCAGAAACTTTACTTCTCGGGATCCTCGGGGCTTCGGGACTTGATTCGGGTATCGGGAATGATATCGGGGTTGCAGAGTATAACTTGCACGCAAAAAGAGGCAATAAAGAGTGAGAGAGAAGAAATGAGCAACAAAACTTGGCATCCATTGAGTTCTATTTATAGGGGTCGATCCCTGCGATTACGCTGGGCGTAACTTCAGAGTACGTCGGGTGTACGCTTCGGATCAGGCCTAATGCATCATTGCTTACGGACTCATGCACTCGAGTATTGGTTTAGGTCAATGTGGCCCACTTCAATTCATGCATACAGGTACGCTGGGCGTACTCATGTACGCTTAGCGTACACCGACATACCAAACTTCAAAATTACATAACTTTCGCATATGAGCTCCATTTTTGATGTTCTTTATATGCACGCGTAGGTAAGACTATACTCTACAACTTTCGTTTAGACTTCGTCGGCTAATTTTGAATTATTTTTATTATTTATTTTTAGTAGGCCGGGACAGGAAAACTCCGTTAGAAATTCATAACGTCTTCATCTGACGTCCGTTGCGTCTGTCTTTATTCCGTTGGACTACTAACGATGAGATCTACGATTCTCGTTTAGATTGTTTCGGCCAAATATCACTTGATCTCAATTTCGAGATTTGGGTTGTATACCTCTAAGTCGAAACTTAGAAAAATCATAACTTCCTCATATGAAGTCAGATTTGGACGTTCTTTTTATGAATGCTCTCAGTTTAACGTATTCTACGACTTTCGTTTAGATCACTAAGGCTAGATATCGCTCAATCTTAAATTTGTATTTTACGTCATATAGTGTCATGTCGGTTCTGTCGCGAAACTTCGACAGATCATAACTTCTTCGTTATAACTCGAATTTCGGCATTCTTTATATATCTGGAACCCTTGTCACGACCACTACAACTTCCTTCATAGATATTGGGCTTATCTAATATTTTATTGTTATGCTTATTTTTATTCTTAATTCATTTAAGCCACACAATTAAGCATAAAACACATATTACTCAAATAATACATTTTTATTATTTCAAGATGGGTTATAAAGGTTAACCTAGACTATTACATCATCATTAATGCCAAGCCAAGAAACACGGGTGTTACAATTCTCTCCACCTTAGGATGATTTCGTCCTCGGAATCACACATCAACAAACAAATGCGAATAGCGACTCATCATGTCATTCTCCGACTCCCAGATGAGATTTGGCCCATTTGCATGTGTCCATCGGACGAGAACTAATTCGAACATCTTACGTTGCAACTTCTTAGTCTTTCGGTTAACGATTGCTTCTGGTTCTTCAATCAACCTTTTGTTCTCATCAATTCTTAATTCAGAAATTGGAATTATATCAGGAACTTCTCCCGTGAACTTCCTCAAATATGACACATGGAAAGTGTTATGAATTCCATTCAGTTCTTCAGGTAATTCTATCTTGTAAGCTTGGTTCCCAATCCTCTGAAGAACTTTAAATGGTCTAATAAACCTTGGACTTAACTTTCCCCTTTTACCAAATCATATAAGTCCCTTCCACTTTGAGACTTTAAGCAAAACCGAATCTCCAACTTCAAAAGTCATCGGTCTTCGCTTGTTGTCAGCATAGCTCTTTTGACGATCCTGAGCTGCTAACATTCTCTCCCTAATTATTTTCAACTTTTCAATAGTTTGATGGAATATCTCGGGTCCCATAAACTGTTTTTCCCCAAACTCAAGCCAATAAGATGGCATACGACATTTTTGTCCGTACATATCTTGATACGGTGCCATCTTTATGCACGAGTGGAAACTATTATTGAAGGAAAATTCTACCAAAGGAAAATGTTCATCTCAGTTGCCTTGGAATTCCACGATACATGCTCTCAGCATATCTTCAAGCGTTTGTATCGTTCGCTCGCTCTGACCATCACTCTATGGATGGTAAGTTGTAGTCAAACACAACTTGGTATCCAATTCCTCTTGTAGACATCTCCAAAATAACGAGGTGAAACGGCTGTCACGATTTGACACAATCGTTAATGGAACACCATGAAGCCTCACAATTTCCTTCACATAAGAATTCACATTCTTATCCATAGACCATTTCTCATTGGCTACTATGAAATGTGCACTCTTAGTGAAGTGATCAACGACTACCCAAATCATGTCATGACCATTCTTTGTTTTGGGTAGTTTAGTGACAAAATCCATAACAATGTCTTCCCATTTACCCACAGGCACAGGTAAAGGTTCTAAACTCCCGTATGGTTTCTGATGTTGTGCCTTGACCCACGCACATGTCACACACTCCGCCACGTACTTTGCAATATCAAGCTTCATCATCGGCCACCAGCAATAGGGTTTTAGGTCCCTATACATTTTAGTGTTGCTAGGATGAATTGCGTACATGCTTTTGTGAGCTTCTTCCATCAAAAGATCTCTTATTCCTCCTGACTTAGGTACCCAAATATGATCTTGGAATACCTTCAGTCCATGACCGTTTGTACCAAACACTAACGTTTTGCCCAAACGTTCCTCCTTCCAGTCATTCTTTTCAGAAGCTTCCTCTTGAGATTTCTTTATACTTTCCAAAATGGTCGAGACAACTTCTATTCTCAACGCTCTTGGCCTTTTTCTTTCAAGATTGACTTTCGGACTGAGTGCATCAGCGACAACATTTGCTTTACCGGGATGGTAAAGTATCTCACACTCGTAGTCCTTAAGTAACTCTAGCCAACGTCGCTGCCTCAAATTCAATTCTTTCTAATTAAAGAGATATTGGAGACTCTTATGATCAGTGAAAAGTTTGCACTTCGAGCCACAGAGGTAATGCCTCCGTATTTTTAGAGCGAAAACTACCGCTTCCAGCTCCAAATCGTGAGTGGGGTAGCTCTTCTCATGCTCTTTCAGCTATCGAGATGCATATGCTATCACCCTTTCTCTTTGGGTCAAAACACAACCTAACCCAACCCAAGACGCATCCCTATAGACAGTGAAGTCCTTAACTCCATCGGGTAGAGAAAGAATCGGTGCCTCACATATCTTCTTCTTTAGCAACTCGAATGCTTCTTTGTGCTTATCACTCCAAGTATAAGTAGCTCCTTTGTGGGTCAAAGTTGTCAATGGATTAGCGATCAAAGAAAAGCCTTGGATAAACCTTCGGTAATATCGGGCTAATCCCAGAAAGCTTCGGATCTCCGTAGGACTTTTCGGTCTCTCCCACTTCATCACAGCTTCAATCTTTGTTGGATCAACCATTATCCCTTCTTGGTTGACCACGTGACCCAAGAATTAGACTTCTCGAATCAAAAAATCACATTTCGAGAACTTAGCAAACAACTTCTCCTTCTTCAAGACTTCCAACACTTCTCGCAAGTGTCTGTCATGCTCCTCTTGGCTTTTCGAGTAAATCACAAAGTCATCTATGAACACTATCACATATTTATCAAGGAACGGATTACAAACTTTGTACATTAAATCCATGAATGTTGCTGGAGAATTGGTTAGTCCAAACGACATAACCAAAAACTCGTAGTGTCCATATCGAGTTCTGAATGCAATCTTCTCGATATCATGCTCTCTTACTTTCAGCTGATGATATCCTGACCTTAGGTCGATCTTTGAAAAATAACTTGAACCTTGTAGTTGATCGAACATGTCATTAATCCTCAGCGATGGATATCTATTCATTATCGTTGCCTTATTCAGCTCTCTGTAATCAATGCACATTTTCAAACTCCCGTCTTTCTTTTTCACGAATAACACCAGAGCTCCCCAAGGTGATGAACAAGGTCTAATGAAACCTTTGTCCAATAACTCCTGAAATTGCATCATCAGCTCCTTCATCTCCGTTGGTGCTAGTCGGTAAGGTGCTTTTGCTATTGGCATCATCCCTGGTAACAAGTCTATTCTGAACTTCACTTGTCTATTAGGTGGTAATCGGGGAAGATCTTCGGGAAATACTTCGGGATAATCACACACGACAGGAATGCTCTGCATCTCCTTTTTCTCCTTCTTAGAATCGATCACGAATGCCAAATATGATGTACATCCTTTGGCCAAACACTTTATCGCTTTCATTAGCGAAATGATTACAGAATTTACTCTGCGTTTGTTCCCATACACCATAAATGACTCTTTCCCTGGTGGGTTTACTTTTACTATTTTCTTACATAGTATTTCGGCATCATTGGCGCTAAGCCAATCCATCCCCAGCACGATATCAAAACCATTTAACTCAATAGGTAATAATTCCTCGTGGAACTTATTCTCATTCAAGTCAACTAAGATGTTTTTCATACGATGGCTAACAGGTACAAGCTTGCCACTAGCAACTTCGACTAATAAAGCATTATCTAGTCTATCGACAGGCAAAGCTAGTTTTCTAGCAAATTCATGCGAAATGAAGGAGTAGTTGGCTCCATAATCTAATAAAATTTGGACAGGAAATTTGTTTACGAGAAAGGTACCTGAAGCAACATCAGCTTCTTCTTTAGCAGCTTCCAATGTCATCTGGAAGGCTTTCGCCTTCGGCTTTGACGGAATATTGGGTTTTGATTCCTCCTACTTTTTCAGATAATCCCTCGAGATGTGCCCCTGCTTACCACACCCATAGCAGAATTTCTTGGTAAGGGTGCATTCGTTGGCATAGTGCCCTGGCTTTCCACATTTAAAGCATGTGGTTTCCCCGCCACATCTCGCATGATGCTTCTTGCATTTATCGCACCATTTCGCTTTGCCTCCTCCACCTCCTCTCGAACTAGACTTCGAGACTTTACCCTTTTTGCTGGACCCAGAGGGTCCGTCGAACTTCCTCTTCTCACCAACCTCTGACTTCTCCAGACCTTTCTCCCTGATCTGGGTCTCAACATTTCTAACTGCCCAGATGTCGGCTTTCAATGTGGTTGCTTGCTTAACCATTGGTCCATAGTCCGTTGGTAGTCTGAGGGAAAACTTGTTGACCTTAGAAGGTTCTGTTAGTACTAAGTATGGGATAAGATTCATCTTTTCTGTGAAACTTGCAGTGTACTCAGTAACGCTCAATTTTCCCTTCTTCAAATTCCGAAACTCATTATTGATTTCCAGAAGGTCCTGCTCGGAGCAGTATTGCTCTTTGAGTTGCACCACAAAGTCTTCCCAAGACATCTTAATCGCTTCTCCCTTGGGCATCGAGTCAGCTAACAGCTTTCACCAACTCAACACGCTAGATTTTAACAGAGGGATCGCAAGAGCGGTCTTCTGTCTGTTGTTGCATTCGCAACTCTCGAACATTGTCTCCATTTTGGAGATCCAGTTTATAACTTTCACCAGCGTTAGGCTTCCGGATAGACATGGTGGCTTGAATGCCATGAAATCCTTGTACTTGCACCCACGCCCATCATTTCCTTCATCCTAGTTGATTTGCCTAACAATCGGTGGGTTGGCTTGACCAACAGTTCCACTGAAGTTTCCTCCTTCCGAATGCCCTTTATTCAATTCGGGTTGTTCAATTTGGGTTGTTCATCCATCTTATGCTCTCGCGTCACTACCTGTAATGCAAATAAAACTGAGTGGGTTAGGCTTGGGAGTCTCGTGAGCATATAGAGTTTTCAACCCACATTAAATAATTATATTTAATTTCACCAACGAACAATAACCCGATCACTCATTCCCGTTATCCTCACTATACGTCCCTATGACGACAACTATTACAAGGGACCTAATATAGGATTTTCATATGGACAGACATTACTGCAAAGGGGTTTCCTCGACAATAGATGTCCTAAAGGCAACCATGAGGGGGATATAGTACACCCGTGAACATATTGTTCACAACACCTATAGGTTATGAACCTGCCAGCATTCGACTGGACTGTCTAGAAAGAGTTTGTGGTCGTCATCCATACTCCGCTAGATGACTAGATCAACAACAACATCGAGGCCTTTCATCGTTTTATTTTATCACACGTCCACTATCTACCCATGTTCTACCCAACATCTTCGTATATATATATATATATATATATATATATATATATATATATATATATATATATATATATATACAACATAAAACATGTATATAACATTCAATCAATACTCATATCAAATAACACATAACATATAAACATATAGCACGTATTTTATAGAGAATATTTTGTATTTATGTGTTAGAAGAAAGTAACTACACACACACACTTGATAAGGCGATGATCGGAAAACACCTCGTCTCTTAAAATAATCATTTTCGATAAAACCGGAACGTTTTCTCCAAAACCGGGCTTTACGCGGGCAGAGTTTCGGCTTGGAAACTTTACTTCCCGGGATCCTCGGGGCTTCGGGACTTGCTTCGAGTCTCGGCAGGGCTTCAGGGTATAACTTGCATGCAAAACGAGGCAATAAAGAGTGAGACAGAAGAAATGAGCAACAAAACTCAACATCCCTTGAGTTCTATTTGTCGAGGCTAATCCCTGCGATTACGTTGTGCGTACTCCCTCTACAATCAGTACGTTGAGCGTACGCTTCGGATCAGGCCTAAAGCATCATGGCTTACGGACTCATGCACTCGAGTATTGGGTCAGGTTGACGTGGCCCATTCGAGTTCATGCATATGGGTACGCTGGGCATACTCATGTACGCTTAGCGTGCACCGACATACCAAACTTCAAAACTGCGTAACTTTCACATAAAATCTCCGTTTTCAACATTCTTTATATCCACACGTACGTGAGACTACACTCTACAACTTTCTTTTAGACTCTGTCGGCTAATTTGAATTCATTTTTTATTAATTATTTTAGTAGGCCGGGACAGATCACTAAGGCTAGATATCGCTCTATCTTAAATTTGTATTTTACGTCATATAGTGTCATGCCGGTTCTGTCATAACTTCTTCGTTATAACTTGGATTTCGGCATTCTTTATATATCCGAACCCTTGTCACGAACACTATAACTTCCTTCATAGATATTGGGCTTCTCTAATATTTTCTTATTACACTTACTTTTATTCTTAATTCATTTAAGCCACACAATTAAGCATAAAACACATATTACTCAAATAATACATCATTATTATTTCAAGACGGGTTATAAAGGTTAACCTAGACTATTACATCATCATTAATCCCTAGCTTAGAAACACGGGCGTTACATCCAATCATGATGAAGGCTCATGTATGCATGATGTTATCTATTTGGTGGTGTCGAGTATTTTGGGGGAACTCACTAAGCTTTGGCATACAAATTGATTTTTATGGTTTCAGGTGCTATAGAGGACATGGGAAAAGCGAAGGCTTAATCGTGGATATCATCATGGATTTTATGTGATTTATGATTTTGGATACCCTAATTCATGATTATGCTTTTGGAAACTATGTTTCTGTGAAACTTATGGATTTTGGAATGGTTTTAAAAATGAAACTTTTTGTCTTGATATGTAGGATGTTACAATTTTAAAATGTGAGCTTTTGATCTTGAACAATTTTCCCATAAACACCCATCAATCTAGTATTTGATTTTGGAGCTAACTCATATTACCCGAAAAAGCCCAACACCACTATGGATAAGAACGAAACAACACATTATTGTATTTACCGTAAACGAACCTTCCGGCCGAGCACCACCGCAGACTGTCGCCCATCGTTGCTCAGCCACTGGTGCACCTCCAGCCCACATATCTGCCTCCGACAACCACCCCAAGTTATAGCCACCCTTACTCTACAAAAACAGCTCCCATAGCAACCAAAACTAACACTGGCCATCGCCGAAACCGATTCCGGGCACCAGAAAAGTTTTACGGTGACTTTTTCCAGCAGTTATTTTCTGAAAATTATGATCCACATCCAACCCTTCTTGAGTTATTTTTCAACCTTTTGTTGATGGAACATCGACCAATTTGTTTTTCGATGAGATATGATAATCCAACGAAAACCGAAATGCTAAAGCACGCTACGAAAATGAGTTTCACAACCCCCTATTTTTCAATCTGTTTAAATGCTTTCGAGGGAGAATACTTGCATTATAACAGTTATTCATTATTTATATAAAAGTAATATATTTCTTTATTGTTTATATAATTATAAATTATTATTTATCCATTTTATAAACAAATGTTTATTTTAACTGATATTGACATCTATTTTAACTTAGTATACATCTGGTATGTTTGTTTTACATTGGTTAAAACCTCGTTTTACTCATTTTGTAGTTGTTATGTTGCCGAAATTTTGTTAGAAACTTTGTAACCGTATTTAGTCAAACTCTTTGGCAAGTAACTTTTATAGTCCAATTTAAGACACACACTCACACTTTTAGATCTATTTAAACTTGGGGGATTACATGATGACCCATTCATCAACTAAACGTAAAGCTTTAACAAAGACATTTGGCCTATAATGTAACATCCCGTTTAAAATATAGTAATTAAATAATAAACCCGAAACCCCAAAATGTAATTTTTATTGTTATTTTATATTATTGTAGCCAAAGTCAAATAATAATTAGCGGGGTGTTGGTTTCAGGGAGCCAAATGACAAGATTTGAATCTTCGGGGGGTTAAAGTGTAATTCCAAGATTTATTTTGTAAAGATTTTTACAAGTCAGGGGGTGTTTGGTATCATTTGGATTTAATATGAAAGGATTTATGGAAGCAGGGGCTAAAAAGTAAATTTTGGACCTAAGTTGAAAAGTTTTTTGTAGAGGAGGGGCCATTTAGTAACATTTGGATTTTATTTAAAAGAAAAAAGGAGAAGGAGGGACTAAAAGTGTTAGTATGGATAAAACTTTTAATTGATCGGGACTTATAAACCCGACACCTTGTGTCCCTAACCCTAACCCTAATATCCTACCAGCCACCACCCTCCTTCCTATGATCTCCGGTGCCGCTACCCGCTACGGTCGAAGTCGTAAACCACCGTTGAAGCTCCTGTTGTCGGCGACAATGAAGACCACCAGGAAACAAAGTTACATGTGTTGCTGCCGCCAATGTGCCCAATCGTTGAAGACGAAGTCGCCGCTAACACCGGTGATTAGTTTTGTTGTTGTTCGATGTGGTCTAGGGCCAACTGCCTTCGTTTCCTTTCCGAATAATAGTTGCTACGATCGCGATTACTGCCGACGAAGACAAAGATCATCGCCATCGTTGATTCAGTCGTGGAGGTTACTGTTGCTCATGTTGGGTCGCGTATCTTCTCCTCCATCCATAGTTGCAGCGCCGCCGGCCGCTGCCCTTTGCAAGCTAAACACACTGTCGTCGTCATACGCCACTAGGTGGGTGGTGGTGTTACTGTTCTGGGCATGCATGTGTGTATTTTGCTGTTAGTGTGTGTCGCGGGTGTGGTTATCTTGGCTGGAATTCATGAGAAAAGCCACCACCACCGCCGCCAGGTGGTGGCTGCTACTCTCTACCACCGCCTACCGCCACAAGGGTGGCTGAGGGTGCATGTGTATCTTATTGTGTGTGTTTATTTTGGTATATTGTGTTGGATAATTGTAATTAGTGACTAGAAAAATCAAGGAAATTCATAACCACCACCGTAGGGTGGTGGCTAATGCCCTCTATCGCCACCAGCCGTTGTGTTGGGTGGCGGTGTGCATTGTGTGTTTGGATTGTTAGTTTAGATGCTTGGACATATTTAGCCTAAAATCATAACCACCACTACGAAGTGGTAGCCTCCGCCGTGAGCCGCCATTGACTACCACTACGCAAGGTGGTAGTGGGTGTTGCCCGACTTATTTAACCCAAATTGACCTAATAAAGCCCTAATTGACCTAAAAATCTAACAATTTGACTAATAGGCACGCGATTGGGTTGGAAACCCTAATTAGGGTTTAGAAAACCCTAATTTTGGATTTGTTGGTTTGGGCTTATCAGGAACCGTATTTTGGGCCATTGGAATTAAATTATGAACTACACCTGATCATACCGAAGGATTTACCTAGTAGATTGATGGACTTAATGGATTAACTCCTTAATGAGTTAAGTGTTTCTAATTAACCCTAATCGTCATTTCATGTGAAAACCCTAATTGTGTTAGGTTTTCAGTTGGGCCTTTCTGTTGGGCCTAGATGTCTACACTCTTAATGGGCCAACTATTAACAAGTATATGGACTAGAACATTTGGATTGGGCTTAAGGATAAGGCCTATTGGAAAGGTGTGGGCCCAATTTGGAAAATTGGGCCATAGATGGGCCATAATTGGGCCTTGATGATTATGAGATATTGGACTATCAGAATGCCAAGTGTTTGGACTAGAATACATGGTTGGGTCTTAAGTTAAGACCATGTAGAGGTTTGAGCCCAATTTAGAAAATTAGGCCATATATTGAGATTTGGTTCGTTGGTTGACTTTTGGGCCTTTGGAGTGTGAGTTGGGCCTTAGGCTTGGAACCCAATTATTAATTGGGTGTTGTTTTGATGTTGATAGTTCGGGAATCTGTCATCCAGCAGCTAGGGTTTTCGTCCGCAAGACTTCAGCAGTGTAAGGTGAGTTTTCCTCACTATACTCAAGGTTCTAAGGCACCATGGTCGGCCCTTTGGATTGTTATCCTGATATGTTATATGCTCGAGTACTGTATGATCTGTTAGATGATATCCTGGTAGATAGGATGTTATTGTGTTGTTATGATCTGTTAGATCGGTATCCTGATAGTTAGGATGTTATTATGATGTTATGATCTGTTAGATCGGTATCCTGGTAAATAGGATGTTACTATGCTTAGTGATCTAGATCTGTTGACTGGCTGTAGACTATTATGTGATTATCTGTTATATGAGCATATGTGATTGGTGGTAGAGGCCTTACTACTTTGTGAGTGAGCTAACAGACCGAAGCATTCCAACCCGATGGTTGTGGGCCGAGAGTATTCCGTCCCGAGGATGATTGGACTCATAGTATGGTGGCATTCCAACCTGATGGTTGAGGGGTGGGGGTATACCATCCCTATGATGATTGGACCCATAGTATGTTGGCATTCCAACCCGATGGTTGAGGGGCCTGGGGTATTCCAACCCGATGGTTGATTGATAGTATGTTGTTTGTGATATATTTTATTTTGTGTGTGTTAGTATTTTGGGAGAACTCACTAAGCTCCATGCTTATGGTTTCAGTTTATTATTTCAGGTGCTCCACATATTTTTGCAAGGCGAAGGCGTAACCGTACGCATCCTCATGTTTTTGGAACTTATGGTTTCTGGGATACTCTAATATGAAACTATGTTGAAAACAATTTTGTAACAATCAATAGTTTTTGATTGGTTGAAAAAGTTTTAAATTGGCTTAAATTTTATGGATGTTACATATAACCGTTAATCCGAAGCGAGCGAGTAACGTTATGTATAGATCTATATGAGTTGACACCCCCACTGGTGGTTGCTAGCTACAACATTGATGGATGAGTCACATCGGATGATAATTGTCCACTTGTTACGACGTCGATGAAGAGTCGGGAGAACTTCTTACGGTGCACCAATAACACCAAGCAGAGGTAGGAATGTGTCATATAGCTCAGTTATAGGGACTCATGTAACACTCAGTACACTTTAAAAGCACTCATATAAGTTGAAATAATACTTATATGTAGCGAAAACACATACATGTAGGGTTTACAAGTACATTTTTATACAATCCACGTAAGTAGTACGATATACACATACTTTTTGGGTACAAAAAGTACATTTTTATATAAGTCCTGTAAACACTTATATACGATATACACATACTTTTTGGTTATAAAAAGTATATTTTTATATAATTCAGGTAAGCACTTATATACGATATACACAAACTTTTTGGTTATAAAAATATTTTTTTATATAAGTCAGCTAAGCACTTATATACGATATACACATACTTTTTGAATATAAAAAGTATATTTTTTTTATAAGTCAAGTAAACACTTATATACGATATACATACTTTTTGGTTATAAAATGTACATTTTTATATAAGATAGAAAAGCAGTTATTATTTGTATAAACATAATTTTTATATAAAAGTATAAGTTCAGTAAACATACATTTGGTATAAAAGTACACTTTTTGTAAACCTATTTGGTATAAATGTATACTTTCATTAAACATAATTTTGGTATAAGTACACTTTCAATAAACATACTTTAGTATAAAATTATACTTTCAATAAACATATTTTTGGTATAAAAGTACACGCTTGGTAAAAATATTTTTTTATAAAAGTACATGATCAGTAAACATACTTTCGGTATAAAAGTACATTTTCAGTAAACATACTTTAGTATAAAATTATATATTCAGTAAACATATTTTCGATTATAAAGTACATTTGAGTTAAAACTTACAAACATGTAAACTCACCAACATTATTTTAACTTCTTTTCAAACTCAAGTATTCTCACTAAATTAAAAAGTTGAAAGTCATCCCCTCAAAACAATCATGGGATAACAGTTTATTTATCACTTTGTCATCTTTTCATAGTTGTTGCATGTTCAGTATTTCAGATTTTTGTGTACTCCGTGATTAAGGATGTTATAATCTCTATTTTCATTAATAAAAATTTATACATTATGTTATGTTGTATTGTTCTATGTATGCAATTGACTATGATACATGATACCGTCTCACCGTCCGACGTTTCCGCCGCCGGCCGAGGATGTAACAATTTTTCCGGTTATTATCATCCAAAGTTTCAATGTAACCTTTCGCTAACATGACTGCTTCCTATTTGGATCATTGTTTCAATCATTGGTATTGGCTAGGATTTAAATCCATTTGAAATGAAAATGGATTGGAATTATAGAAAGTGAGGATGAAATTATAATGAAATAGAAGAAAATATGTGGTTTTTGAAGTGGTTGTACGTACCTTTTGTTTTATAAACTAGTGTTTTTACCACTAAACCAAACTTCAACTTGACTTTATATCCCAAATATATATATATATATATATATATATATATATATATATATATATATATATATATATATATATATATATATATATATATATATATATATATATATATATATATATATAACAGAATAAACTTTGAAATTGGGGGCCTTTAGAAATGAGCCCTAAGCTATTGTTTAGTTTTTCATAATGTAGTCCGGCTCTGAGCTGTACCGTCAGTCCACCCTAATGTCAACTTCGTCCATCCTAATTAAATTTTCAAGAGAATGATTTAAAAAATTAGTGGTTCTAAGCTTATTAGGTTCTAAGAAAATGTTTTCAGCTGCGATTAATTTAATCAGATTTTATAACATAAATAACTCCATGTAATTGTATAGCATCTAATTTTGTTTTGAATATTTAATAGATTGTGGCATTACTTTTTTGCCTTTCACGATTATGATTCCTTAGTCGCATGATGTTGTAACAAAGTCAATGACCTACTCTGCTTTGAATAACTCGTATCGTAACACAGTCCAATCAATTTACAAATTTCTTGTATGATCTATTAATATTCAGTCTTTCATTGTTATGTCCAAATCTAACATATTAATGTCATTTTGAACAAAATATGTGTCTTTATCTCATATACGACATGGTTATCTATTGCGTGAGGATAGGAATATGATCTATTAATGATCTTACTATTGTATCACAATTTTGCTTATGTGAATTTGTTGTGACGTGTCAAGATGAGTATGGGAACAACTTTACTCATACGTATGCATGTTCGATTTTTAATGATTGAACATATTCTTTACACATGAGACAAACCACTTGCAATACGGGTTTCGTAGTGATTACTATTTGTACTCTTTATTCCTGCATGTTACGTGTTGTGTATGTATGTATCTTGCCAATATCATATTCAAATACTAAAAAATTTAACAACCCCCCCCCCCCCCCCCCCCCCAAAGAAAAAGAAAAAAAAAAAAAAAAAAGACACTCAAATTAGCTTTAAGTAGATAAGGTTTGAATTGTTTTTATTTGTTTTGGTTTATTTTGTTGGGTGACAACAAAACAAGTTAAGCACTTCAGATAAATATCAAAAAACAAACTCCAGTGAACTCACGAAATATTCTGAAAAGCGTAAATCAAAAGAACACAGTGTTTAACATGATTCGGTCAAGATGATCTACGTCCACGGGTGAAACGAGAGAGAGAGAGAGAGAGAGAGAGAGAGAGAGAGAGAGAGAGAGAGAGAGAGAGAGAGAGAGTTTTATTAACACCCTAGAACTATTACAAGCACTCAAAATTGTATCTTACTTTGAACTCTCACATAAATCTAGCAAATTATAATGGTAGTGATATTAGTCTATTTATAGGCAAACATGGGAAACTCTAATTCTGATGGACCGGACCCATCCATAATTAGCTCATTTATGGGATGCCCTAATTTTCAACCAATCATGGAATGCCATGTTATCGCTTCTAGAACCTTCATCCTTCAGAGACATAGTATTGGTACCATCAATATTCCACTGACACATCAGGTGTCATTGAGTGGCATATCCTGTCACTTGATGGCATATCATGTTACTTGTTGGCATATCCTGCCACTTTGGCATATCATATCACTCAGTGGCATATCCTGTCACTTGGCATATCATGTCACTCTGTAGCATATCCTATCACTTGGCATATCATGTCACTTCGTGGCATATCATGTCACTCCATGGCATATCCTGTCAGTTGCCATATTATTGTTGGATTATGTGTCTAAGCTCATAACTATAATTGGTATATACTTAAATTGATAGTAACACGGTCCTTTTGGGTTGCCCTCAAACCTAGCAATTGAATAGATTATCTTTTAGAGACAGAGGTTGGTTTATTAATTAATTTGTTACTTGGTTAATAAATTAATTGGAAATCAAAATAAATATTTTGTTAATATATTATGAGAATAATATATTAATTGGAAATAGTATTATTTAATTAATAGTTAATCAGAAATTAATTTGAATTATATTTGGGATTAATTGGATTAATTGATAGAAGGGGGACTAAAGGTGACAATGTTCAATAATTGAGCATTGAGGAATTCTAGAACCTCCCATAGGGGAGACGAATTCATGAAACCCTTCTAGGCTTTTGTAACGCCCGCAGATCCGGGCTAGTCAATTTAGAGGCAATAGGGGTCAAAAATGACTTTTCGACAAAAGATTATTTAGAATGAATAGTCTTAACCAAGTTTTAGAATATATCACAAGGTTTCCGTACATATAAAGAACGCCGAAATCCGAGTTATAACGAAGAAGTTATGGCCCGCCGAAGTTTTACGGCAAAACCGACACGGCACCGGAAGACGTAAATAGTGAATTTACGATAGAAGACTTTTTAGCCTTAGCAATCTAAACAAAAGTCGTAGAATATGTTAAACTAAGAGCGTCGATAAAAAGAACGCCCAAATCTGACTTCGTATGAGGAAGTTATGATTTTTCTAAGATTCGGCTTAGCAGTGTACAGCCCGAAACTCGAATTTTAGTTCGAGCGGTTTTTGGCTTACGTGAAATAAATGAGAGTTGAAGATCTCATTAATAGGAACTCAACGGTAAAAAGACAGACGAAAACGGATTCCGTATGAAAGAGTTACGAATTCTTCGCGGTCATTTAACAGTCTAAACGCCTCGTACTGTTAAATTTAAGATCGGTTGAGAATTAGCCGACGGAGTCAAAATGAAAGTTGTAGATATTATTTTTACCTACGCGTGGATATAAAGAACGTCAAAAACGGAGGTCGTATGTGAAAGTTACGGATTTTAGAAGTCGGAAGTATGTTGTGTGAAAATGGGTGATGTGGCACAATCTTGGCCATTGCTTTCTCCCCAAGTCTTGCCACTAGATGGTGACATGTGGCACCAAGTTCAGCCATTTTCACCCTATAAATACCACCTCTCCCACCCTCATTTTCTTCACACCTTTCCCATTCTTTCTTCTCTTTACTCTCTCTCTAGAACCTCTCTCTAGCCCCAAAATCCCCCGAAAAGCCTAGGGAACCTTCCTAGCACGAGGCGGAAGCCCCGGAGTGCTCGACGGCTCCGAGAAGAAGAGCTTTTCGGCTCGGAAACGCTGCTCCAAGCAAAGCCTGGTTTTCTATAAAACCCGCTGTAAGTGAGCTACGTCTACGCTATTTTTAATATAGTTTTTATTTAATTATATGAACGTTATTAAGAACATATAATAAATACTTGGGCTATTATTATGGGTTATATAAGTATTTTTTTTTAACGCTTATATAATAGTAATAATAGTTAGACTATTAATTAGTCTCGGCGAATAATAGACTAAAATCTATTGGTGATAATACTAGGTTTCGTCGAAGGAAATTATTTTAAAGTAAAGGAAGCGCTGTCCGAGTACCGAGTCACCACCTTCTCAGGTGAGTGCATAGTCCCTTTCATGAACATGATTTTAATACAAGTATTGATTGAAATATTAATTATATGTTTATGTGTGAGTTAATTGATGTTGCTTGAAATTCGTGTTAAAGAACATACCTGATTATATTTGATAATTTAGGATAAAGAGTAGACCTAAATTAAATATGAGGAATATTGGGTAGTATATTCTTACGAGTACAAGTGAGTTAAACTCAGAGAATAGAAGTTAGTATATGTCACTTATCCGGGAGTATGGATTAGACATAGTCATTGTCCCTAGTCCAAGAATATGGATTAGGCATAATCATTCGTTAATCCGAGAGTATGGATTAGCTATTGTCCCTAATCCGAGAGTATGGATTAGGCATAATCATTCATCTTTAATCCGAGAGTATGGATTAGTCATTCATCCCTAGTCCGAGAGTATGGATTTGGTAAATTCGTTCATTTCTGATCCGAGAGTATGGAGTAGGTAAAACGATTAATCTTAGGTCCGAGAGTATGGATAGCCTCGTTGCGAGGATCGACGGGGTGGGATAAGAGTTGTTTATATATATGTATGGTGAAATTGTATATTTTGTGAATTTTAAACTATATATATGGTATAACATTGTGGGATTGAAATCCCTATGTGCTCACCAGGTTTCCCAACCTGACCCACTCAGTTTATTTATATCACAGGTGTTGATATGAAGTGACATTACACTGAGAGATTTAAAGAGATGTAGACCACTAGTGTGAATAATTGTAAGTTCTGTTTATGCTTATGTTCCTGTATTAACGACGACATCCCAAATGTTTTAAAATGAAATAAATACGTTTCTTCGAAAATGTTTTAATAACGTATTTACCATGTTTTTCTGGGAACAAATTCCGCAACCTTTTTATAAAATGAAGTACTCTGATTTTTATAAAGCATAAACAAAATCGGTCTTTTCTGGCCGTGATTTTGGGGATGTCACAGCTTTCCTTGGGCTTTAAGGGTGCCTTGGATGCCTTATAGAGGAAGAAAAGGGGTTAGGGTTATCTAGGAGATACATGCCTTATCCAACACCTTCTTGTGACCTATATAAACCCCCCTTGGGGTTGAATTTCACCCATGCACTCATTCCTAAGAGGAATTCTGAAATTTCTCACATCTTTCCTCTCTCTTTTCAAGCTCCTTAGTTACTAAGGTTTGAGTGTGAACCATTAGAGGCACGACACTTATGGCGCTTGCTTCCAAGAGATCAACAAGAAGGTTTCTTTTTTATTCTATACAAATAACAATCAAGGTATGTTTCTCCAAACCCTAATTAGTATAATTTCGAAAATATGCTAAGTATCCTAGGGTTTCTTATATGTTGTTCAAAGTTGTATGCTCGATTAGAGAAAACATAGATCGATATCTAGGGTTACATGCACACATAGGATTTTAGATGTTTTACATAATACCCATCAGTGGTATCAGAGCGTAGGTTTATTTTTCTATTGAATTGATACAATATTTGAACTTGAACAAGGAGATGCAAAACAGAATCGTCATTCTGTTCTGCCACCATGGCGTGGTGACTTCTACCACGATGTGTTGACCTACGAGTTCGTCCGACGATGGTGTGGTAATTGCTTAACACGACGTGGTGGACTATCAGATCCATGAAAATCGGATTTTTGCATATCTCGTGAATTGATTAGGATAATTACCTTAAATAATGTTTTAAATAAGTAAAACTGAATAATTATCTAAATAATTGGATATCCTTATCTTGAATTCATGATTGGTTTACTTTTAAATTAAAATAAATTTCTTAATTTTTGAAATTTAAAAATAAACTCTAATATTTTGAAAAGTTTAGAATACATCCTTAAGGATCTTATTACTAATTTAATTAAGTGATTAATTAAAAGATAATCAATAAATCCATAAAATTGTTTAAATTTAATTAAATTAAAAGTTTAATTTATTAAAAGATTAAACCTTTGGAATTTTCAAAAGTTTTAAATACACCTTATACAATGTATATAATTAAAAGTTTAATATATATTATATATATAAGAAACGTCAGTCGAACCGCTATTACGCCTCATTAATGAAGCCATACTATAAGGGGAGTTTAAGGAAGCGGTATGTGAAATGGCTGTCATTGAGTATCCATTCTTACCTATTACTCTTTTGTATGGTGGAGGGTTGTTAGCCGAATGGGTTTGATAGGAAAATTAATCTCATTAAAAGTATAATGATATAAAGTAACTAAACCATTTTAAAATCCTACTCTTAGTTACTTTAGAAAAATGTGAATTTGTATGCTAATTCATGAAATTGCACATTACACTTTATAACTAGTTAGTGGAGCATGTGTGGTTAATCGGCACACTAATGAAGGACTAATAAAGAATGGTAACGGGTGTCTCTAAAATTATCATTGATTAATGGAACGTATGTGGCTAACCGGCGCATTAAAAAGATGATAAATGACATCAAGAGTACCAAGCTAAATTACACGGTTATTCACATCTCATTTATGATCCTCGGCATCCCAGTCACAAAAGTGAGAGCATAATCGAGATTAAACATGCCATTGGTTAGATTCAATGAATATCAAAAGATTTAGGAGTTTCATAAGGTTTAAACTGGTAAAAGCTTTACCTACCTAAAATAGATTCGAATTAGATTACGGCATCCTTCTTCAAAGTTCGAATTGAAAATATGGATCCTAGCCTTAATTAAAATTTATGGGTTAATAATTATGGATTAAATGTCAACTAACTTGAATTCTCTTTTCTCTTGTTATAGATGTCAGGTCAAGACAACTGTGGTCTTCCTCGTTCTTTGGGAAGTGGTTTTCGTCTTCCTTCTGAAGATGATCTTCCACATTCTGATCAATGTGAAAGTTTGTTCCTTTCTTCGTACAATGGTGGAAATGGAATTCATGCTTCTCCAACTTTTCCTCCTCCTCCTCCAACGACTCTCCCCATGTCACGATTCCATTGAGTCAAAAGATACGAAACTACTCAAGCCCTAGTGTCATGTAAACATCAAGATGGAAATTCTATGTGTACATGTTCTGAAAATGAAATCGTACATGGACAAATTGGATAGGTTGTGTGTCATTTTCCAAAGGGAGCAAACCATTGATTTGGTTCTCTTTTCCCTTCTTGAGTCATATAGTTAGTTCGTTGAGAACTTTTATATGAGCTACCACGACCTGACCCTAATTGATCTGACATATATGTTGATTGTTGTTGAAGCAGAAATGCTTAAGAGAACAAGTGAAGCAAAGGTGTTTGAAGGATCAAATTCCAAAGTTTCCATGGACATTGACAATGGTAACAATGGTGGTCCAGAAAAGATTTCTCTTCTTAATGGAAAGGGATCGCCAAGGTCAAATATTTTGATCGTATGATAAAGACAAAGGATAGTTCTGAGATAGTTCCATGTGTTATCCCCAAATAGTTTATATGTTTCTATTGCTAACTAAAGGGACATTGGTTGTAAAGCTGCCCAGACTACCTGAAAGATGTCGGAGATGGTAAAGTCGAGTCGTGTGACTCTACTTCAGGTACATCCATTATCTAACTTCATTATTTTAATAAGTTCCTATTCATAGACTCTTAATACACGACGTGATGATCACATTTGATGGTATTGCTGGATCGAAGAGAAAGAAGGAAGCTTAAGAAGAGTGAGCTGAGTCTGATCATGAGATATGGATTTTGGTCGCGTGGTTAGATGATTAGATTTTTGAAGCTACTACTTAGGAGTTATGATAATTTAATAGATTGCTTAAGAAATGTCTAGAAACATAGTTTTCATTTGATGAATTGTAAGGACAAGTTCCAAATTTTCGTTTATTGCCAATAAAAGTGAAATTTTGTTTTTATAGTTGGTTTACTTTATATTTCCTTGCAATGGCATTTATGAAAGTGTTGGTTACATTTCTATTATTAGCAATATTAATTGTGGATTTGATTCTTATTATTTCACTTGTGGTAAATGTCATAATTGACTAAGTGAAAAAGAATTCTCATCACCCAAGTTTTAATTAGATAGAAACTTCGAGTCATACAATTTGAATTGTGTGATGTAGGAGAATCTTGGTCTTTGGAAGATTATGACAAATTCATTGATCACATGTTTTATGTGAATCAAAGTGAAGGACTAATGAATCTAGTCTATTGATATGGACGATTCAAATCTTCCATAAAGGATGAAAATTCTATTCATCATGATTTACTGATGATTCAGTAAATATGGCTATGTTTATAAGATTAAGCATAATTCTAACATTTTGAAAAGGGTTTTTCAAAGAGTGACAAAATGAATAAGAAGAATCTATTAGGCACAAAGATAAAGGTTTCTCCAATCTGAAAGGAAAGAAGAGTACTTTAATATCAAGTTTTATAATCATCTTAATGATTATGGAACTATAACACAATTGATTCTTGAAGAACGTCTTAGTGCAATGGTTTGACTATGAAGAGGAATCAGATATTGTTGAAATGGTTCAATCGAGAGATAAGTCATACTTCATTTCCAATCAAGTGTAAGATCTGTGCTCTAGTTACTACAAATTGTGTCTTGAAAACTCACTTTGAAATAAGTAGGCTTATAACACCTCATGAAATATGGAGTAATAATGTTTTCTTACTCTAGCACATTTGGAATTGGAAGTTGTGATGTCTTGGTTAACATCAAAGGATAAACTAAGACCAATTCTATTAACTGTTTTCTTATTGGGAAACCACACTAACATTTGAATATTTTGTTTTAGCTCATCAAGGAATGTTCTTTGAGAGAAAAACTTATATGTCAAGAAGTCAGTGGGAGTCTAAATGATCTTGAGAGTTTCTAGAGTCATTTGACACATTCTTGTTTTTGTGCACCTTCCAGTTGGGTTGGCACTGCTTATGAGTTCTATAGTTCTCATTTGATTGCCAAGGCAAAGCACGTTGGTCAGTGAAAGTACATTGATCAATATGGGTGAATTGATTAACAACACGGAAGCACTGGTAGACCCTTGTGCTACCAGAGCAAGAAATTAAGAATAAGCAAAGTTCAGTCCATGAAAGGAAAACTAAATATGACCAAAACCTTATCTTGTGATTGTAGGTTGGAAATGATAGATTCACATGGATGGGAACATGTACACCGTAAAATATAGGTGGCAAAAGGTTACGCTCTAATTCATGAGAATGATTATGAGGAAACACTTTCGCTGCTAGATTTTAAAGATTTGATAAATATCATTGTGGTTAGTAGTTGTGAAAATTGCATTGTCAAATTCGCAATATGATTACAGCATCCCTTTTTATAGTTTGAATTGCAAGAAATGGCAAGGAATTGTTTGAACTTTTAGGGACATATGGTTATAAGTTCTAAAAAGGTTTAAATGCACACATATGCTATGTAATGAAGGTGTCTAAGCATGACAAGTCTAATTAAAGAATTATCGAAACATCACGTATCATAAATATGTACTTTAGTAAGAAATTCAAGAGTATTGATTTCTAGAAGTCCAATTGATTTCTAAATACATGTCAAAGCTGGTGGGAGCATAATTATTATAATAGTGGGAGCATAATTGTTATCTAAGAGTTGCAAGTTGGTAATATTATTCGTAGCGAACAAATTTTTCAATTTGCAAGTTGCAGAGTTTGGAAAATGTTTCGTAATAGTAAGACTTCAAGGGAGAGGGCATTCATACTTCGTTTCAAATCTAAAATTTTAGATTGAAGGGTTTAAAAGAACTTAATCTTGAACATACATGAATATCGTGTTAAAATGGTTCAACATAGGAAATTTGTTATATGGAAAATATTATAGCAAAGGACTGAATAGATATCAGGTCTCTATATAAAACATTGTGAATCAAGTCCCATATGCTTCTGATATAGGATCGATTACATAAGCTATAATATTCACTTGTTCTGATTTGTCCAAATGCCTAGGGCGTTGAGAGGGAAAAAGGATTAGAACTTGATGTAACTAAAGTTGTTAAACAACAATCAGGAACATTATGAGGTTTACCAAAGGATTAGTTACTTGTGGACGGTTGAAAGTATGGTATGGTTTGGAATAACCATATTGACATGTTTTAGATTGGGATGATTCTTGGTCAAAAATTGATGGTCATATAGGAATATGGAAATGATTCCATAGAGGGAGTTGATGATTAAAATCTACATGTAAGTTAGAAACATTACTGCAAGGAAGGTGTTCAAGGAGTGTGCCTTGAATTTGAGACTTCATTACTTTGGAATTGTTTTCAGTAACAAAGATCCAATGGAACATTTTTTAATATCGTTGACTAAGTCTTGGTGACCTTGATTCCACGACATCACAAACAGGCAATGCATGTAAGGTTGAACTCTAACACATTCTAGTAGTGACAAGAAATTGGAGAGCATCATTGGAATAGTGTCCAGTCGATCGGTTCGCAAAGGAAGGACCATAGAGAGACATAGTATGCATGTTTAACACCGCATGACTGATGTTTAATTCAATTTTTTAGTTGATTACTCGGAACATTATACAATGAATGAAGTCTAATTGATATGATGATTAAATAATAAGAGTTTTATTTATATGCAATAGTTTTGAGACCATAGTTAATTAGGTTATTATTGTGTTTCACTTTGCATGTTTTACTTCCTGAATAATTTGATTATTAGAAACTCCGCAGTCACTCGTACTTTTTGAAGTAAGTAGCGAATTAAGATTGTCATGAATTGAATTGTATATTGTCTATGGAGATTAGACATAGCAATATTTTTGGTGCAATGTTCATGAGTACTTAGAAAATGGAGATTTTGAGCATTGGATAAACCCAAGCTCAGAGAATTACTTCAAGGACTTTATCAGTAATTTTGAGACAATAGTATCTTATATTCTTGAAATGTAGATATATGAGTTGTTGTTTACAAATCAGTTGTGCATTAATAATACGTAAACGCACCAGTAACTTGATGTTATAAAAAGTAATCGTGTGCATGATTTGATGAGTAAATAGTGAAAGCATATAAGTTGAAGTTTATTTGTTCCTTTTTCCATAATGGGCAAAGAGATATCTTTGGGCCCCTCAGTGATTTGGTGTTGACTTACAAGTGTTTGGCCAAGCCTGGACTAAATTGATGTGTTCAATTAGCAGTCTAAGTTTAGTCGTCACAAATCAGAAATCGGGAAACAAAACTTGGACAATGAGATTGATTATAATCCATGTTTCATTTCCATATGATATCTTGTAGAACATAGGAATATTTAATCATTTATCTTAGGACACGTAACTGACTGGGTCAGAGTTCGACAGCAGTTTTTGGGAGCTACAATTTGCTAATCATTTTTGGAAGTTATATTGGAAACTATAGTTATTAGACTTATCTAAGTTGGAGACTTTTTGATTAGGTGTCTAAGCCTATAAATAAATTTGGTATATACTTAAATTGATAGTAGAACGGTCCTTTTGGGTTGCCCTCAAACCTAACAATTGAATAGGATATCTTTTAGAGAGAGATTGGTTTATTAATTTATTAGTTGGTTAATAAATTAATTGGTAATCAAAATAAATAATTTGTTAATATATTATGAGAATAATATATTAACTAAAGATGACAGTGTTCAATAATTGAACATTGAGGAATTCTAAAACCTCTCATAGGGGGGGGGAGGGGAATTCTAGAATCCCTTGTAGGGTTTCCTTGGGCTTTAAGGGTGCCTTCGATGCCTTAGGATGGAAGAAAAGGGATTAGGGTTATCTTGGAGATACCTGCCTTATCCAACACCTTCCTGTCACCTATATAAATACCCCTTGGGGTTGAATTCATACATGCCTTCATTCCTAAGAGGAATTCTGAAATTTCTCACCTCTCTCCTCTGTCTCTTCAAGCTCCTTGGTTTCTAGGGTATGGGTGTGAACCATTAGAGGCGCGACACTTGTGGTGCTTGCTTCCAAGAGATCAACAAGAAGGTTTCTTTGTTATTCTCTATAATAACAATCAAGGTATGTTTCTCATAACCCTAATTAGTAGAATTTCAAAAATATGCTAGGTATCCTAGGATTTCTTATTTTTTGTTCAAAGTTGCATGTTCAATTATTGAAAAAATAGATCTATAACTAGGGTTGCATGCACACATAGGATTTTATATGTTTTGCATAATACCCATCCATTATGTCACTCTGTGGCATATCAATTCACTTGGCATATCATGTCACTTCATGACATATCAAGTCACTTTATGGCATATCAAGTCACTTAGTGGCATATCAAGATTCTAGAGTAGCGCATCTCTGATGCTCCATTCTCCTTCATGATGCTCCACTCTAACTCCAAGTGTTGTAGGTTGGACAAGACTTCATACCCCAACAATCTCCCACTTGAAGGCTTGAACAACTTCATCTCCTATTCAGATTTCACCATTCTTCAAACTACTCCCTTTCTCTCTCTCTCTCTCTCTCTCTCTCTACCAATCTGTTGTCTTTAAACTTCTGAAAGTACAGTTGAAGCCATGAAAAGCTTCAACTTCTCAATGGTAACCACCTTGTTGAACATATCAGGTGGATTCTTCATTCC
This sequence comes from Lactuca saligna, assembly GCF_052625555.1. Classification (NCBI taxonomy): domain Eukaryota; kingdom Viridiplantae; phylum Streptophyta; class Magnoliopsida; order Asterales; family Asteraceae; genus Lactuca; species Lactuca saligna. The sequence goes on from NC_136423.1 coordinate 50,321,660, forward strand.
AAGGATTTTCTTCATGTTTAGAGTTCCTTCATTAATTTAATCTCAAATGATATGGTACCTCATTTGAATTTGTTTTGTTCTACTGTAAAACACTATATTCGTTGTTAAGTGAACCACACTTTGATTTTCATAATGCAATACACAATCCTCCTGTTGCATTCCAAGTTTCGATATGAAACTCTTTAACCATATGAGCACTTTGGCAGCTTCTACAACTTCCATGTATTTTGCTTCAGTGATTGAAAGAGCGGCACTCTTTTGTAACCTTGACATCCAGCTGATTTTTCTACATCTAATCGTGAACGCATAACCCGTAGTGCTCTTACCTGAATCTACACATCCACCTAAGTCTACATCAACGAATCCTTCTAAGACTACTCCTTTCCTTCTAAAACATAAGTAACACTCAGCTATTCCTTTTAAGTAGCATAGCAACCATTTCACTCCTTCTTAATGTTGTCTTCCTGGATTTGACATGAAACTTGTCACAACTCCCACTGCATGAGCAATGTCTGGTCTGGTTCATACCATTGGAAGGATTATGTGACAATTGGGAAATTCCTATCACCAATCGTCACTAGAAATTAGCATCAACAAATGATGATAATAAAACTTTTCATATTAAAGGAAAAATATGATCAGTTAGATAATAATGAAAGGGTCAAAATGAGTCACCAAAAAGCTATATCGCCTTTTATGATGGTTAATGTGTTTGGAAAGTATACAAGAAATTGATCCCAAGGATATAAGCGTTGTAAAAAATCTGTGTAACATCCGGATTCCCAGGTATCTTATTTTTGCAATTATATTGAGTTTTGGTGAGGGACTTGGCGAGTAGGCGCTCAGACTCGTCGAGTAGGATCGCGCATGGTCGAGTTGATTTAATGGCGGACTCTGCGAGTCCATGCTATTTAATGAAACCCTAATTCCCTAGGTTTGGGACCTATTTAAAGGGGCTTATAGCCACCATTTGTGGCTACCAGACCCCTGAGTGAAACCCTAAGAGATCTAGAGCGTTTGTGAGGAAGAAAAGGCCATTTTTGATCCTTGTGTGGGTGTTTTTTCAAGAAGAAGGTGGCCAAGGCAAGAGGGAACTGAATAGGGTGCTATTTTGTGGATTTCAGAGTCTAGGGACTTCATATTGAGGTATATATTCGATCCTTCTTCAGTTTTGGTGTTAATCTTTGAGAGTTAGGGTTTCTAGCCCCTTTAGAGTATGGATTGTGGAGCAATTGGTCCCTTCTTGTGTTGAGACTTTGGTATCTGGATCCAAAGAGGTCCAGAGACCTTAACTCCTTGATCTATATGGGTGTCATTGGGAATTATGAGCTTGGGGTGGCATTTTGAGGCCATTTCTTCAAATAGAGCCATTAGTTCTTTGCATGGGCATCAAGATCCAGACTTTACGTGTTTTTATTGCTTAAGGAGGCCAGATCTATGGGTTAGAGGAACGGATCTAACCTCAGGAGGTTATTTGAGTTTGAGCATGGCATGAACTCGCCGAGTCCAAGAACAGACTCGGCAAGTAGGATAGTTTTTCCCAAAGAATCACTCAGTTAGTGACTCGCTGAGTTGGGGGAAGTGACTCGGTGAGCCATTGGGTATTTTGAGGACTTGAGTTCATGTCTGAACTCGCCGAGTCACAATTGTGCACTCGGCGAGTCTGGTCAAAGGGTTGACCGTTGACTTTTGTTAACTTTTAGGGTTTGGTCGACAATTGGACTTGTGGTCTGTTGGAAGAGTAAAATGGTCTTTTATCCTTCTTAGAGGACGTGTGAGGATTTAGTCTAGCCTGGAGAGCCGTTATTAATTAAGATGATCGTTTATGTGTTTAGGCAGAGGCTAGATCAGTGTTACACGAACGAGATTTTTACCGAGACATCCGAGGTGAGTCTTCTCACTTTACTTTACCTTGAGTGGTAATTAGAGTTATATGACAGAGTTATTGTATGCTATTTATGTGATGTGTTGCACTGTATTATTTCTATGTGATCTATGGCGTGTGTATATTAGAGTATATCAGAGTTAGAACCGGAAGGTTCACAGAGCTAGGACCAGAGGGTCCACAGAGTTAGGGCCCAAGGGCCCACAGAGTTATAGCCTCGAGTGGCATTTATGTGTTGTGTGTGGTATTTTGGAGAACTCACTAAGCTTCGTGCTTATAGTGTTTGGTGTTATGTGTTTCAGGTACTAGTGATGATCACGGGAAGTCACCGGCATGATCAGTACACACACACACACGCGCAGAGTCTTATTGATATGTTATGATCTTGGGATTTTGACTTATGTGGAATATAAGAACAATGTGTTTTACAATATTGTGAATTGAACTGTTTTTAAAATGTGAAATTTTTGTTTGAATTTTTATGTCGTTACAAGTTGGTATCAGAGTCTTGGTTTAAGGGATTCGGGTACACCTTCGGGCGTATCTGAACTCAAACTGAGGATTTGAGAGATATTTTTCAAAAAGTGAAACAAAGTTTTCTAAAAAAGTAAAAGAATTTGAAAAAAAAAAAAGCAGAGCAGAGCCGTGTGTACGATCAGCCAGCACCAAACAGTGATTTCCCAAAATACCCTTATGTTATATGTTATGAGACAATATGATATGTTTTGCATGCTGGAGCCGGCTAGGTCTTCTATTAGTAATAGAGTGGCTTGATTTGTGATGCCTTAGCCTAGGGGTTGCTGTTAGGAGATGCTTTAGAGGAGGTAGATAGCATCGATAGGCTTATATGAGATCTGCTGGAGAGTAGACTATGTTTAGTGAGAGTAGAGTACTTGGAATCTGGGATCCTTGAAGGATGACTTGGGGTGTATACTGATGCAGTGTGGACAGTAGTATTGGGCCCGTACTACTGAAGACACTGGAGTGGTGCACAGTCCAAGTAAGAAGTCATGGAGCATCGGAGATCAAGTAAGATAGAGTTATCGAGTGCAAGTATACTCGAACGACTACCTGATATTTTCTTATGTTGTATTTCAGAGACATCATGGTCAAGACACGCCTTACTCCAGATAGCAGTGGTGCTGGTGATGAGGAGATTCGTAGGATCATTCACGAGGAGGTGGCTGCGGCCATCAGGGCAGAGATACCAGAGATGTTTGGGTCTATCAAGACCATGTTGATAGAGACTTTCGATGAGAGATATGCTACTCTTTCTAAGGCTGTTGTTGCTGCAACCACTACAGCTGTAGCTGCGGCTAGACCGCAGGGTGGTGATGCGTTGCTGTTCCGGGAGTTCAGCAACACAAAACCACCAGAGTTTGATGGGATGCGGGATCCGATCACGGCGATGAGGTGGATTTCGTACATTGAGGGGTGTTTCTTCACATGCTCATGTCTAGAGCATTTAAGGGTTCGGTTTGCGCTGAACCAGCTTCGCTTGGGAGCAAAGGACTGGTGGAAGTTTGTGACAGCGCAGTTTTCACCTGCTGAGCTTGCTGCGGTGACCTGGGAGAGATTCACCACTATGTTCCATGATGATTACATTCCCCCGGTGGAGAAGGAGCGTTTGGCACAGGAGTTTCTAACCCTCAAGAGGGGTACTGAGTCTGTTACAGTGATCACCAAGATGTTCCACGAGAGGGTGATGTTCTGCCCGGAGCACGTGTCTTCTGAACACGCACGTATGAGTCGGTATCTGAGTATTTTGAGGAGGGATATACAAGAGTTCGTGGAGAAGTGCTCGTATCGGACATTTACCGAGCTTCAGGAAAATGCACGGAAGAGGGAGACAGAGCTGGAGACTCAGGATACGGAGGAGGCGGAGTCTCAGGGGAGGGACAGGCAACCGACACAGTCCCAGTCGGCAACCAAGCGGGCCAAGCCCGCCAATTCCAGGATAAGGAATCAGAAGGGTCGCACTTGTGGCAAGTGCGAAAAGAGTCATGACGGGGTGTGCAGAGCAGGGTCTTGCTACAAATGTGGCAAGGAGGGGCATATGGCCAAGGATTTCCCCAAGATCTTTGCAGTTTGTTTCGACTACAACCAGACTGGACACCGGAAGGGAGAGTGTCCACAATTGCGAGGGCCGGCGCAAGGAGCAACTCAGGGATCTACCCCTACTGCTATCAGAGCTACAGAGAGCCGGTCGGTGAAGGTCGAGGCACCGAAGGCACGGGGGAGAGCCTTCCAGTTGACCGCGGAGGAGGTCCGCGTTGCACCCGATGTTGTGGTTGGTATGTATTCATTCTCATGTTTATTTTGAGTTTATGATGATATGCTTATATTATGATATGCATAGGTACATTTCTTGTATGTTCTGTGCCTGCTTTGGTGTTATTTGACTTGGGTGCGAGTCGGTCTTTTGTATCTTTAGCCTTTAGTCAGCACATCAGTATTAGTCAAGAGGCGTTGAGTCGACCTTTGAGAGTTTCCATAGCTGAAGAGTGAGCAGTGTATGCCACTGAGGTGATTCGAGGATGTGTACTCGAGATCTTCAGCGTTGCGTTTCCTATTGATTTGGTCCCGATTGCGATGGGGAACGTCTGTGTCATCGTGGGTATGGATTGGTTGAGCAGATTCGGGGCGGTTATTGACTGCGAGCGACAGCTGGTGACCATACGATACCCTAGTGGGGGAGTTCTTATGGTGTACGGCGAGGGTACCCGTACTGGTTTACCGTTTTGTTCAACTGCTAGAGTGAGGAAGAGTCTACGGCGGGGTTGTAGTGGGTTTGTGGCTTATGTGATGGATACGAGAGTTGATTCAGAGAGACCGAGATCAGTCAAAGAGGTACCGATAGTGCGCGAGTTCCCAGATGTTTTCCCCGAGGAGTTACCGGGTGTGCCTCCTGAGAGGCAGGTAGAGTTCCGCATTGATTTGATTCTGGAGGCAGCACCTATCGCCAAGGCGCCCTATCATCTTGCACCTCCAGAGATCCAGGAGTTATCCTCGCAGCTTCAGGAGCTGCTGGGGAAGGGGTTTATTCGGCCGAGCAGCTAGCCGTGGGGAGCTCCGATCATTTTTGTTAAGAAAAAGGATGGTTCACACCGGATGTGTATTGACTACCGGGAGTTGAACAAGTTAACGGTCAAGAACCGTTACCCCTTACCGAGGATCGGCGATTTGTTTGACCAGTTACAGGGAGCGTCTTGGTTTTCCAAGATCGATTTGAGGTCTGGATATCATCAGGTGAGAGTGCGAGATGAGGATATTTAGAAGACGACATTCAGGACCCTTTATGGGCATTACGAGTTCGTGGTGATGCCCTTCGGGCTCACTAATGCACTAGTCGCATTCATGGGCCTCATGAACAGAGTGTGCAGGCCGATGTTGGATCGTTTGGTGATCGTGTTCATTGACGGCATATTGGTGTACTCAAAATCCAGGGAGCAACATGAGGAGCATTTGAGGGAGATCCTCGGAGTTTTGAGATTGGAGAGGCTTTATGCCAAATTCTCTAAGTGCGATTTCTGGTTACGAGAGGTTCAGTTCCTAGGACACCTCATTAACCAGAATGGGATATTGGTCGATCCGGCCAAGATTGAGGCGGTGATGAGTTGGGAGGTGCCGAGGTCACCTACCGAGATCAGGAGTTTCCTAGGGTTGGCTGGTTATTATCAGAGATTCATCAAGGATTTATCCAAGATTGCTTTGCCTCTCACCAGGTTGACCCCGAAGGGTGTTGCTTTTGCATGGGGTCCAGAGCAGCAGACCACGTTTGAGACTCTTCGCCAGAGATTATGCGAAGCTCCGGTGTTAGCCCTTTCGGAGGGGATGGAGGATTTTTGCTGTATATTGTGATGCGTCGGTATCGGGATTGGGTGCGGTGCTGATGCAGAGAGGGCATGTGATCGTATATGCATTGAGGCAGCTGAAGCCTCATGAGATGAGGTATCCACCCACGATCTAGAGTTGGGGGTTGTAGTGTTCGTCCTCAAGATCTGGCATCACTATTTATATAGGGTCCGGTGTACTATATACACGGACCACGAGAGTTTGAAGTACTTGATGGATCAGCCCAACCTGAATATGCGACAAAGAAGGTGGTTGGATGTGGTAAAGGATTATGACTACGAGATCCTGTACCATCCGGGCAAGGCTAACGTTGTAGTCGATGCCCTGATTCGTAGGGCAGAGAGCGCCCCGATACGAGATGTTTGTTTGAGATTGACAGTGATGACTCCGGTGTTAGACACCATTCGTGGGGTTCAGACTGAGGCCGTGAGACCGGAGGACAGTAAGAAGGAGCGGGTTATCGGACATGTATCGAAGTTCGTCACTGATAACCGGGGGCTCATGACATTTCATGGTCGGATTTGGGTACCGTTTGTGGGAGGAACGCGTACCACTTTGATGGAGGAGGCGCACCGATCAAGGTTTTCGATCCATCCCGGGGCCACTAAGATGTATTTAGATTTGAAGAGAGAGTATTGGTGGCCCTGTATGAAAAGGAATGTCGCATGGTTTGTAGAGAGGTGTTTGACCTGTCATAGGGAAGTGTAAAATGGTCTTTTATCCTTCTTAGAGGACGTGTGAGGATTTAGTCTAGCCTGGAGAGCCATTATTAATTAAGATGATCGTTTATGTGTTTAGGCAAAGGCTAGATTAGTGTTACGCGAACGAGATTTTTACCGAGACATCCGAGGTGAGTCTTCTCACTTTACTTTACCTTGAGTGGTAATTAGAGTTATATGACAGAGTTATTGTATGCTATTAATGTGATGTGTTGCACTGTATTATTTCTATGTGATCTATGCCGTGTGTATATTAGAGTATATCAGAGTTAGACCCGGAAGGTTCACAAAGCTAGGACCAGAGGGTCCACAGAGTTAGGGCCCAAGGTCCCGCAGAGTTATAGCCTCAAGTGGCATTTATGTGTTGTGTGTGGTATTTTGGGGAACTCACTAAGCTTCTTGCTTAGAGTGTTTGGTGTTATGTGTTTCAGGTACTAGTGAGGATCGCGAGAAGGCTCAAGCATGATCAGTACACACACATGCGCGCAGAGTCTTATTGATATGTTATGATCTTGGGATTTTGACTTATGTGGAATATAAGAACAATGTGTTTTACAATATTGTGAACTGAATTGTTTTTAAAATGTGAAAATTGTGTTTGAATTTTTACGTCGTTACAATCTGACTCCGGTTAGAGGAGTTATGATTTTTTTAAAGATAAAAAACCAACCGAGTTAATAACGTTATTAATGTCAAAATGCCACAAACAAATAGGTTGAGTTTCGACTAACGGCACAAAAAGGAAAATCTTAGTAACCCAAGAGATAAATACTTTAAAAGGAAAAAGGTCAGTAACAGAGTTCGTATGAAGGAGATACGGTTTTTAGAAAAATATAAAATGCGGGTTAAAAATAAAAGTTAAAATTTGGCAACACAACCTAAAGGAAAGTTATAGTACTAGTAGAGAGCTACCCAAATATATAAAGAGGGTAAGAAACAAGATTCATATAAGGAAGATATTAATTTTTATAAAAGAATAAGAGGTGCACGCCAAGTGCGCACCATGCTTGTCACGCCATCTGACACCAAGATTCGTTGAGATTACAGAGATGTGGACCGTTAGAAGTGTGACACGTGGCAAGCTCTGGATGGAGTCACGAAGCGAGTGCATGTAGCGCATGAGTTGCACCGCGCACACAACCAATATAAATACAGGTGCTCACTTTCTAATTTCTCACACCAAACACTCTCTTTATACCTCTCAAGCTATTTTGGAAGTCCTTTCAATGGCGTGAACCTTCGGATGCAATGGCTTAGATGTTTCAGAATACGCTACTAGAGTGAGTTCATGGCCCCATTTTCACTCTTTTAATGTTTTGCAGGGGGGGTACATGCCTATCAAATTGTTTTATCTAAATATATTTATATCCATAAATATCAGTCATTTTATAAAGCTTAAAACCTTGAGTTAATGTAATTATAGATACTATGCCTAGTTATAAGTTATGATATTATACCTAACAGTTATGATTCCCAATATTCTAGGAAGAAATAATACCTAGATGTTATAATGGCCAAATCCCTAGGATAACATAGTACCTAGAAGTTATGCTAGTCAAATATAGGGATATACAATGTACCTAATCGTTACTCTGCCCAAATAGCCTATTTCCAAATAACCATAATTAGGGTGTGTGTGTGTATATATATATATATATATATATATATATATATATATATACAAAATAATTATGAGATCAAAAGGTAATAATTATCAAATATAAGGTAAAAGATTTATATTGTGATAGTTATAGGAAATCTATAAGAAAGATAAAAGATAAAAGATAAATATCTAAGGTTAACGCATTAGTGAGCTGTTAAAATTCATCCAATATCCTTGATTAAATTCGGCTTCACCAATACCTATAATCATTAATCTTGCGAGAGCTAGGAAGATATGTATAGAACTATATGGGGATTCATTCCCCCACCTACGATTGCTAGCTACAATTTAGGCAGGATAACTTTCTTATTATTCACTATTCGACGTCCAATGAAGCATCGTGGTGAGGAAATTATTAGTCAAACAATGTCGATTATGGGGGCTCATGGTAATACATTACAAACACATTAAAGATCCGACTACCATTAGGGACGCCTTAGAATGGTAGGTAAAATAAATTAGGATTAATAAGATATCCTAAATGATAATAAGATAGGATCGTTAGATATTTTGCGAAGATAGTAAATCAAGATTAATAAGATATATTAAAAGGTAATAAGATAGGATCATTATATATCCTATAAAGATAGAAAATTAGGATTAATAAAGCATCTTATAGAGATAATACGATAGGATTAGCAGAGAGTCCTAAAAAGATAATAGGTTTAGAGGCGATACAATAAAACATAGGAAACTAGGAAATTAAGAATCATAAAAATTTCCAAAAAAGTTTTCAAAAGAGTTTATTATACATTTACCTCAAAACTTGTGAACTCACCAACATCAAGTTGACGTTTTCAAAAATTGCATGTGTTCCTATGATGGAGTAAAGGTCAAGACAATAACGGATCATCAACTCGAATACATATAAGTTTTCGTTTAAATAAGTAGTTATGATTTGGGAAATCTATGTACGGTCACCACCCAACATTTATGCCATTGGTCGGGTAGGGGTGTCACAGAATGGTATCAGAGCTAGTTACTATAGCGAATTAGAATTTCTTTAGGAAGTACTACTATAGCTTAGGACATATACACCAATTAGGTTTACCCTCAAACCTATAAGTAAAAATATTACTGTTAATTACCATACGGATAGACTACTTAAGGGAAAGGTGACTAGTTTGAATTGTCACTTGGGTTGCTGGATTTCAGAATGGCTATAAGCTAAAATGGTCCTGCCCTCTGGCACTTCTCATCTAACCAATCCCTAATTTGGTAGTCTAGAAAGTATAAAACAATAATAGTTGCCTATCACAAATAAGAAATACAAATAAAAAATCATATATAAATTATCTAAGTTGGTTCAGTATGTAAAGGTTGAGTCACTCCTAAACATAGCCTGATCAACTATGTTTAGTCTTGACTGAACCAATACATTGACTGAGTTAGGGATGGATAAACAATAAAATAGAAACCATATATAAAAACACAAATCCAAAGCATACATAAAGTGTATCAAATACAACCCACAAAATAAACAAAGATAAGTATCAAAATACAAAGTATCAACCCAAAACCCTTACCCTCCTCATCCTATGTGCCCTACCCACTACCATCATCATCGGAATTCCCATGGTGTGTGCCTGAAGGACCAACACCATCATGACCTGGTTGAGCAGGGGGTGGAACAGAAGGACCCACCTGAGGGAAAGGTGGATGGTCCATCCCCAGATGTCGCATCACCCCAGCAATCGAATCCATGATCCAGCGACACTCCTTCCACTTAGCAAGTAGACACTGCATCACGTCACGTAGAGTCGTCTCCGGCTAGTCATGCTCCACATACCTATGTCTTTGACACCTCATGAAGGCATGTTAAGGGATGCCCTCCGACTCTACCTGTTGGATCGGCTCCACGATATTGTCATCTGGAATCCTCCACTGCCGCCCAACCTGAGTCAACACCTGCATCTTCCCAAGAGCGGTAGTACCCATATCTCGGATAGGAATAAGAACCATCCCACTAGTTTCAACCTCATAAGATAAGGCCAACCTAGTAACCTAGTGACCCCCACAGATCCTGCTCGAAGGCCTAGAACCTAGAGCCATACTATACAAATAGAGAGTTAGGGCAAAGGGAAGATAAAGACAAACCTTGGTTTGACTGAGGCACCACATATAAAAGAGGTTTCCAGAAGGAACCTTGTCATACTCCTCACGGTGATAAATAGTAGAAGCAACCAATCGGTGGATCAATCGATAGATAGGAGATCATAAGGCGCTCTACTTAGTCGTCCTAGAAACCTAGGTCCCTCTAGCGTGACCTTATACTTGCATATACTCATACACATATGGTGGATTAGTGATACAAATTTCAAGATAGGCATAAAAACTAGGACTCAAAGTCTCCTTAGTTGTGTAGATCCCTAGACACCTCCCCAGCTCGATCAGGCTGTAGGAGCGGGATACATATTTTAGGCGAAAAGAAAATATTGATCTATCCATCCAACTCGTCGACCCCTTGTCGAAGCGGAGTCTCAAAAAGAACTCCCAACAAAGCACCTTGTAAATCACCTCCTGAACCCAACAACTCATCGCCATCCGTGGCAGAAAAAAGCTCAAGACCGCTATCATCCTGCGATACACGGGTAAGGAATGGATCCAAGCGAGCTATCAACCCGAACTCGTCCGCATCCCTCCAAGAAAGAGCCTGAGGAAAACCGATCTTTTTGGACAGAAGAGTGATCATATGAGAAACAATAGAGCTCCGATCAGGAATATCATCGGGGAATTGAAGGCAAGGATGTGAATGCCATTTATGATGTAATTGACCCACAGCTTGTCAACCTCGTCTTGCCTTATTTGTAGAAAATAGACAAAATAAAGTTAGGAATAATCTAGATTAATTAAGTCATGCATAAAGTGTTGAAATGGACTAGACGTTCAATGTGCACGCTACGTGCGAGTGCACGCGGCACACATTCATCTGCGCGGCGTGCTCCAAGAACATGAAGAACAACCGGCATGGCAACCTATTGTTTCGTCCAATTTTCAACTCAAAAAGTATATAGGGATGTTCGACTAGGCTTCTAGAACTCAAATAGGTAACCCATTTCGTCTAAAACATCACCAATTTACATATTTACGTAAAAAAATTCGAATTCCAAAATTCAAAATAAGTATCAATGGATGAATTAAATACAAAATTGAGTATATAAGAAGTAAAATTGTTAGTATAAGATACTTAATTGATCATCTATTTAACAAAACTAACCTAAATTCATCATTTGATAAAAAAACTCAAAAAACAAGAAATTTAGTCAAAATTTCAGCTAGGATTAGGCATAGAGGTTACCTGGAAGTAGAGAGGTCAGAGGAGATGAAAAAATCATAGGTTGAAGGCAGGCGCACGAAGTATGTGTTGTGCGTATGGGACCCAGTTGAGACAAATCAAGGGGGCCAAGGGAATGTTGGAAAACTGTTAAATGAAGCCAAAATTCGACAGTAATGTAGATCTGATGCAGATGCACACTTTGCACATCGATTGCCCGTCACGTAGGTCCAAAATTTTCAAATTTAACACTTTTCATCCCCCAAAAAATTCTTTTGATCCCCTAGATATTAAAATCCCTTAGACTTTTAATCTAATTAGAAGATTAAGAGTAAGGAAGAAGGATTTCCTTGAAATAATAAGAGATTCCCATAATAACAGTTGCTAGGAAAACAACAGTGATACAGGAAATTTATTCATAACAAAAGTTAGCATGCCATGAAAGGAAAATGACTATAAAAGAAAAGATACAAGTAAAGTCTATATTTAAACAACCAATAAAGAGATAGGTTGCTAGGAAAGCAACTATAGTACCCTGTAAATAGAAAAAGTAGTGTAAACCCCATTAGGAACAAGTAAGCTTCTTATTGTCATTTCTGGACAACAACCCTACAATGCTAACCTTGATTGACCTGTCCATCATTCAAACCATGGTTCAACATCAAGTATCTGATGCACTAGCAAATCTCAGAGCTAATAAGGAAGAGGGAAGTAATAAGGAAGGTAGTCAAATCACAAGAACCTGCCAAGATTTTCTTAACAATAAGTCGAGATCATTCTATGGAGATAGGGGAGTAGATAGTTTGACCCACTGGACAAAAGAGATGAATAGAAAGTGTGCTAGTGAACATAGAGTTAAGTTTGCAACATGTATGTTCATGGGAAGAGCTCTCCTCTAATGGAGTATTCATGTTAAGGCTTTGGAAGTAGACAAAGCCTATACACATCCTTGGGAAGAGTTAAAGAAACATATGATAAAGGAATTCCATTCTGGTAGAGACGTGGCATGAGCCGAACATGAATTTAATCATCCGAGCACCAAAGAGTTAGGCTTGGCTTTCTATATGGTACACTTTGAGTACCTAGTCACCAGATGCCTTGCGTTGGTCAACTCGAAGATCCAGAAAATCAATGCATATCTCCAAGGCTTAGCTCCCCATATCAGAATTGAGGTGTATTCACAGCAGCCTAATACCTATGAGTAAGCTAAATATTTAGCCTTCAGTCTCAAGGATCATGTGCCCCAAAACCCAAGAAGGAGTAAGAAATAAGTCCAAAGAGTTTAAGAATAAGTGGGGAGGAATTGTCAAGGGCAAATATGGTCGACCCTTTGTGGAAGGAAAGAGAATAAAGGAAACCTCATGAAGGATCACCCACTCCACCAAGGGGATACTTGGGAAGACTCCCCTTGTGTAGTAATTTTGAACTTCATCATCTGGGCAAATGTGAGAAGTTTAGGTGAAACAACTGCAGAAGACCAGGGCACATCACCAACGTCTGCAAGAATCAGTCGGGCCAGTAGAAGGAAATATTGGGTATTAGAATAAAGAGATTTATGAAAATGTCTTATAGGAATGATTATGTAATGTTTGAACAAGGGAATTGGAAACCCTTAAAATTGTATTCATCACTATATATATATATATATATATATATATATATATATATATATATATATATATAAAGGTCTATTTTAAGTATATGTGGTAATAGACAAATAAACGTAGAAATCCTTCCATGAATCCACACCAATATAAAGATAAGAGGTTTAGGTTTCCAGTAGGTGTCTCAATAAATAGGAAAAAGGAATCGATTTCCTAATTAAGAAATCGGTCTCTCCTAATAAGATTACCATAAGGTCCGAATTTCAGGACAAAATTCCTAAAACAGTAGGAGAATGTGACAATTGAGAAATTCTCATCACCAATCATCACCAGAAATTAGCATCAACCAATGATGATAATAGAACTTTTCATATTGAAGAAAAAATATGATAAGTTAGCTAATAATAAAAGGGTCACAAATGAGTGACCAAAAAGTTATATCACTTTTTATGATGGTTAGTGTATTTGGATAGTACACAACAAAGTGAACCCAATGATATAAACATTGTAAAAATATGAATCCAGCTAGAGGAGTTATAACTTTATAAAAGATAAAAACCAATTGTGTTAATAACGCTATTAATGTCAAAATGGCACAAAGAAATCAGTTGAGTTTCGGATAACGACACAAAAAGGTAAATCATAGTAACCCGAGAGATAAATACTTTAAAAGGAAAAAGGTCAAAAACGAAGTTTGTATGTAGGAGATGCGATTTTTAGAAAAATATAAAATGTGGGTTAAAATAAAAGTTAAAATTTGGCAACGCAACCTAAAGGAAAGTTGTAGTACTAGTAGAATATATAAAGAGGGTAAGAATCAAGATCCATATAAGGAAGATTTTAATTTTTATAAAATACTAAGAGGTCCATGCCAAGTACGCACCATGCTCATCGCGTCGTTTGACACCCAGTTTCATCGAGATTAGGAAGACGTGGACCATCAAAAGTGTGACACGTGGCAAGCTCTGGATGGAGCCACGAAGCGAGTGCATGTCGCGCGTGAAGTGCACCATGCACACAACCAATATAAATAGAGGTGTCCACTTTCTAATTTTCTTACACCAAACACTCTATCTATACCTCTCAAGCTATTTTGGAAGTCCTCTCAATGGCGCGAAGCTTCGGATGCTTCGGAATACGCTACTAGAGTGAGTTCACAACCCCAATTTCACTATTTTAATTATTTCATCGGGGACGGGGGTATACATTCCTATCAAATTGCTTTGTCATATATTTATATCCATAGATATAAATCGTTTTACAAAGCTTAAAACCTTAGGATAATGTAGCTATAGATACTATACCTAGTCGTAAGCAATGATATTATACTTAAGAGTTATGATGACCGATAGTCTAGGAAGAGATAATACCTTGATGTTATAATGGTCAAATCCCTATGATAACATTGTACCTACAAGTTATGATGGTTGAATCTAGGGATATGCATTGTACCTAATTACTCTATCCAAATATCCTGTTTTCAAATAGCCATAATTAGGGTGTGTGTGTGTGTGTGTCTATATATATATATATATATATATATATATATATATATATATATATATATATATATATATATATATATATATATATATATATATATATAGGCTTAGGTTCTATGGAAAACAAAAAACCCTAAAAATCATAAAAATACATAAAAAAAATACTTAGAGATCACAAAACTTTTTTTTTTGATAAGTATATATACAAAAAATAATTATAAGATCAAAAAGTTATAATTATCAAATATAAGGTAAAAGATTTATATTGTGATAGTTATAGGAAATCTCGAAGAAACATAAAAGATATAGGATAAAAGATAAAAGATAAATTGTAACATCCCAAAAATTGAGACCGAAATTTTTTGTTTTTAATTATGATACTTGTAAAATTGTTTGAGGAAAACATTACTAATATCACATCAAACCACAAAACCATAGTTACATGTCTCAAAAACCATAATGTCAAATAGTATAATGCCAGAGTACAATCCCAAGGTTCTCAAATGCGGAATCATGTGTGTGCGATGCGTTGCTACCCTGCCGGCTCCTTCACCTTAGATGAAGAGGTACCTGAAACCAAAACTGAAAATTGTAAGCACAAATCTTAGTGGGTTCCCCCATCATACTACATACCATACAATCATACATACTGTTGGGCAATTCTGGGGTGCCCGACCTACCCATGTCAAGCCATTTTGGGGTGCTGACCTACCCATGTCAAGCCATTATGGGGTGCAGACCTACCCGTGTCAGGCCATTCTGGGGTGTTTGCCTATCCTCCGGTCTATCTCACCCGGTCACGGGGACTATTTCATCCCCTAAAACTATCACATAATACTATATTATAATCATGCTGTCAGACATATCTGGGGTGTTTGACCTACCCTTCAGTCCTTACGACCAAATCAAGGGACTATTCCCCTCCTACTACCATTATCACATATAACATATCGTACTGGCACATAGAACACATCAGGTAATAGCAAACCAGACAATTATCACAAAGACAATTATCTCAACTATAATCAACTACAAGTGGGTCGGCCTTGGTGCCTTAGACCCACTTCTACTAGAATGTAACTCACCTCAATGTCGTGTAGTGTCTGCACTGTCCTCGGTATGGAAATCAACTCTTCTCGACTCCTCGATCCGTACACAACATCCTTTCTAAATTACCATTTCATACTCATAACCCTTACAAGGGTCAACTCAAGTCCAAGTAAAATTCAAGGTCAAAACCTTGGTCAAAGTCAACATCTGGTTGACTAGACTCACCGAGTTGGTTCACCAACTCGTCGAGTCCCCTCGTCCATGAAAAGCTACAACTTCGTCCCTACTCGTCAAGTATAGCAAGAGCTCGATGAGTTCTCCTTCAACAACACATCGGGCCTTCTTCAACCGACTCGTCGAGTTCATCTTCATCCGTATGAAGGATTTCAGTCTATGACTCGCCGAGTTCCCCTTGAACTCGTCGAGTCCGTCTTCATGTGGTTGGGACATTGCCTTGAACTCGCCGAGTCCGCTCATACACTCGCCGAGTTCCATGATTTCCAGGTCCCTAATAAGCCTATAAAAATGAGTGTTCTTCTATCTTAGCATCTGGTCCATCAACAGAAGGATTTGATGGGAAATACTACTTGACTTGCTGACTCCCACATTGCCCCAAACTATACAGTCAATTTTAATCGATCTTAATATCCAAACCATAGATCTGACCTCCTATGGTCCATATCATGCATAAGGTTACAAAATTTACGTTCATGCATAGGTCATTTAGCTCAAAAGGCCCTAAAATGGAGTCTTCGAGATGCATGGGGCTCTCATGGTAGTAAAATTGGCACCTTTATGCCATGAGAACCCTCCAAGGTTCCATATTTGAAGTTATTTATCTGCATAATGACCCAAACCCGAACATAACTTAGAAATGTCCCAAAAATGACAAGATTGAAGCCCTAAGGAGGATCTAACAAATGTAAAGTCAAGGTTGAAGCTTTTACCTCAAATGAGCTGGAAATGAAACACAACCTCTGGATCTACTAGCTTCAACTTGAACTCCCAAGCGCGTTCTTCCTTCTCAAGCTTCACAACCACCAAAAATGCCCAAAAATGGCTCAAGAATCACTCACAAGGTTAGGGTTTCGATTTAGGGTTTCTCTGAGTTGGGAGGGACAATGGGGGCTGGTTTGAGGCAGAATAAGTCATTTAAATATGGTGCAAACCCTAAATATTAGGGTTTCATCCAGACAGCTCCAACTCGTCGAGTAGGTCACTAAACCTCCCGATCAACATCGAGTCTACTCGACGAGTTGGGCCTCCAACTCGCCGAGTCCCTAAGCAAAACATGAAATTACTTGGATTTAAATATGTACCAGGAACCGAATGTTACATAAATATCTAAGGTTAATACGTTAGTGAGTTGTTAATATTCATCTAATAGACTTGATCAAATTTGGATTTCCTGATACCTATAATCGTTAATATTGCGAGAGCTAGGAAGATATGTATATACCTATACGGGGATTGACACCCCCACCTGCGGTTGCTAGCTATAATCCGGGCATGATAACTTTCTTATTATTCACTATTTGACGTCCAATGAAGCATCATGGCGGGAAAATTATAAGTCAAACAACGTCGATTATGGGGGTTCATTGTAACACATTACAAACACCTTAGAGATCCAACTACCATTAGGGACGCCTTACAATGGTGAGTAAAATATGTTAGGATTAATATGATATCCTAAAAGATAATAAGATATGATCGTCAGATATCCTACAAAGATAACAAATTAGGATTAATAAAGGATCCTATAGAGATAATACGATACGATTAGCAGAGAGTCCTAAAAAGATAATAGGTTAAGAGGCGATACAATAAAACATAGGAAACTAGGAAATTAAGAATCATAAAATTTCTAAAAAAGTTTTCAAAAGAGTTTACTATACCTTTACCTCAAAACTTATGAACTCGCCAACATCAAGTTGATGTTTTCAAAAATCGCATGTGTTCCTACGATGGAGTAAAGATCAAGAAAATAAGGGATCATCGGCTCGAAGACATATTAGTTTTCATTTAAATAGGTAGTTATGATTGGCTCTCTATGATTTGGGAAATCTATGTATTGTCACCACCTGACATTTTCGCCATCGACCGGGTAGGGGTATGACAGATTAAAAGTGTAAGATGCTCACCCATGCATTCTAACCATTGTGACTTATTATAAAGTCATTAAAAACATCATTGGATGTTGTCATGTGTTTAAAATTACACAAATATCATGTTAACTCCTTAATGGGTTTATGGAATGTCCAATTCCATTCCAACTTTCCTATTTTTCCATTATGAGCACAAACTCCATGGGTTATCTAATAATCAATCAACACTTATTATTTTGCATCCAAATCATTCTAATATCATCCATTCATGGCTATGAAGTTCATTTGCTCAACAAATATACCATAATACATAAAATCCATTGATGTCATCATATTTTCCCAATTTCATATTCACAAATTTCCCTTGGGCTCAAAATCACTAGAGCTAGAACTTCACTAGCATTCCTTCATGTTTATGCTCTAATGTCATCACTAGATTGTAAATTCGTTTTCATGAATGTAATTCATTTCTAGTATGTTAATCAACATGTAATTGAATATAGATTTTCCAAAATGCTCTTATGGCCAAATATTCCATAAATTTAACAAAAGGTCATTCAAGTCTTCATGTTTTTGCATTCAAATCATATTATTAGTATCAACACATGTTTATGAGTATCATATTACATACAAAGGATTCCATTGTTTTCATCACAATTTCCCTCAAAATAATACAACTCCAAGGTTATACTTGATTCTACCATTATGGATGAACGTAAACAATACAACTGGATTTGATGCTATCAAATATCATCAAGATCATAGAATCCAATCCCATTTAATCATCAATTGCAATAGCCCCAAGTTGGTTTTTCTATGGTTCATGGAGATTTTTACCAAAATCATTAAATCAATCAATGGGATGATTGGATTAAGATTAGAACCATGGAAACCACTCAAGGGAGGTTAGAACCCTAATCAAATAATCAAAACAAAATCACCATTGGGGTTTTCCCCACATCATGAGATCGATTTCTAGGCTAAAAGGGGAATAAATTTTACCTTGTAATCCTTTGTTCCTCCCTTTCTTTGCTTCGGTGTTCAAATCTTCACTTGAATCAAACCTGGAAGCTTTTGAGAACAAAAATCACCATTAGAGTGTAAGAAAAAGTAGGGTTTGTAGTGGAGAGGTTTTAGAGTGTAAGAAAAATTAGGGTTTGTAATCCGGATTTTAATGAGGATTTAGGGTTTCCAAAACTAACGAGTTTTGTTAATTTTACCATAATCACCCTCAGGAATTTGAATTTCCCACTATGTTCCCATATGTAAAATTCGGAGAGGTTTTGGGGCTTTTCCCCTTGGACCCCGCTAGGGGCGTTGCCCCTAGACCCCACCAAAGGGGAGCCGCCCCTTTTGAAACCCCAGACCCAGGGGTGCTGCCCCGAACCCCCGACTTGTCGTCGAACCAGCTTCTAATTTGATCTTATATATGTGTGCACTTTGCACAAACCCGTACATATATTAAAGTACAAATTATGAAGTCCTTAGCTCACATGTTAGTTTCAGTTACATAAAATGATATGGTGACATTAAAATCACCAACATGGAGGAGGTGGTATGCCTCATTCATGTTCTTTTCCACCTGAGGGAAGTAGATGCATCCTTATTTCCCAACAATTTACCATTTGGTCCCTGTAGTTTACATCTTTTGATTAAAACCCACAAAACCTTAATATTTAGGATTGTAACTTAAGTTTTGACATAATAAGTCCTTTGTCATCCATTTTATAACTTTGGTAGTCCATTCCATTAATTCAATCAACCCTTTGGTCAACTCACTTTGCAAACTTTATACTTTTGGCCCTTTAACTTTTAAAATGTTATTCTTTTTACTTCTAACTTTATAAAATTCATATCAACAAACGATATGATCATCCCATAATGATTTAATTAAATAAATAATCATTTACTCATTTACCTTATTATTTTAGTGATCTAGTCCTAAATTTAGGATGTTACAATTTAACCCGCAAATAGTAACTTCCTATTTGCTAATTACCTAATTACTCATCTTATATGATATAAATAACTAAAATTCCCATAACGGCTTTTGTATAAATTTTAATCATTTTTTTATTTATTATGATTTGTTTTAATTAATTTTATTTTCTTTATGTTTTCCAAGAAATTTTATTTTTACAAAAAAGTGTAACAAAATCTAGCCCCTAGATAAAGGTGTTATAGAAACCTTTTAGGTATTCATGACATTCTAAAACGAAATAGAAAATCAACTAGATAAAAAGATTAAGTTTCTTTTCTAAAGGGGTGGTGAGTATCTTATTAAGGATTTTAGTAATCATCTAAGGAATTGTGGGATTTTTTTTTTTTTTTTTTTTTTTTTGCAATTAACTCCACTTGGGTCACCACAGTACACAACGATGTAATCGATATGAGAAACTGAACATTGCTAAATATGGTTATGTCAATAATATCGCATTGTGTTTCCAATCAGTTTTTGATAATATGATTTAGAAAAACTACAATAAGAGTCATAAACCTTATATTAATAAAGAAGGTCTATAAAACACCCTGTAAAATATGGAGTGGTAATAAACAATCACTAGCATATTTAAGATTTTGTGGTTATGAGACTTACGTTCTTCATGAAAGTCAATCAAATTAGAATCCACATAAATAGAAGTGGTAATAAACCATCACTAGCATATTTAAGAGTTTGAGGTTGTGAGGCTTACATTCATTAACCAACAAAGAGCGTCTTGACACTAATAATTAACAAGAGATTATAGAACATGTTGAGCTTAAACAAAGAGTTATTGAGGAACATGTCATATAGTTTGTCCATAGATATAATATAGTATGTCATGCACTAGAAAGATACACTTTTACTCATATCTCGTAGTGATAAGTCTTGAGTAGATCATGATGAGCATATCAACTATCAGGAAGCCATGTCATATCTATAGTCTACTAGGTTGAAAAAGGTCATGGAAAATGAGATGTAATCTACGTATGATAATTAATTATTAGACTTGATTAATGAATAATATGAAAGTAAATCAGTCGGGTATAAATAGGTTTTTAATAAGAAGACTGACATGGAAAGGAAGTTACTAACATAAAATCCAACTGGCAAAAAGACTACATGCAAACTCATGGCAAAAATGTTATATTGATATTAATGCAATACTAATCCTAAGGGGTATATCACAATGTAAAACAAATGAGTGTAGAATGATATAAAGGACTGTGAGCCGTTATAATCTTGGAAATTTGTGCCTCGTGTCGGAAACACATGTGTGATTGTCTCGTTTTTTCAAGAGCATCTCCAACCCACTCTCATTCTCCATTTTTTCTCTAATTTCTTCTCTCATTCTTCTCCAACCCTTCCCCATTTGTTCCCCATTTTGGGGCATATGAATAGTACTACACCAAATATGAGGTTATATTATTCATTTCTCCTAAAATGGGGGTAAACTGTGTGTTATCAGTTTTAGTCCCTCTGTTATATATTTATACATTTCTAGTTCATTTTTATCTACTAATTATAATTTAAAAATAATATTTAATACTTATAATATTTTGTTATATATTAAATTATATTAATTAATTATAAATATAAAGTTTGTTTTTCACTTTTTTGTTCATCAAATTCATATAAAATTTCAAATACATATTGAAATTTTAAAAAACGATTACATATTTTATAAAAACTTACAATTAAAATATATATTACAAACATGATAACATATGTTATTAAACATATCGTTAACCTATATATTACAATAATAATCTAATAAAAACCAACAAGTGACAATATTGTTATTTATTTAAAAGTGTGTATGTGTAATATTTTTATAAATGCATGTATAATATTTATTTATAATTTTATTATAAATATAATCGTTTGTATTTAATATTAATGTAATGAAAAAAATATAAATTATATATTTGTTAAAAATAAATTAGTAGATGGGTGTGTTTAACTATCTATGTAAGTTGGAATAATGGAATATACTAGGAATATACTTATTATGAGTAAAAATGTGGTAAAAATGGAGTAGGTTGGAGATGAAATACTATTTGTCTTGTTTTTTACTCCATTTTTAGGAAGAAAAAATGAGATGAGTTGAAGATGGTCTAAGGGAGTTTAACGGAGAGACCAAATGCAGGGGCCGGTCCAAACATATATAGGGCCCGAGGCAAAAAAAAATAGACCCCTCAAAGACGAATATAATGAAGATTAAAAAATATATATTATTTACTTTTCAATATAA
Organism: Lactuca saligna; assembly: GCF_052625555.1. Lineage (NCBI taxonomy): Eukaryota > Viridiplantae > Streptophyta > Magnoliopsida > Asterales > Asteraceae > Lactuca > Lactuca saligna. The sequence continues at coordinate 50,343,555 of NC_136423.1, forward strand.
ACGTGTTCAATTAGCACTAACAAGCAAATTAAGTTGTTTATCTTTTAATCTAATTTGAGTTTCAACCAGTTTTAGGTCTTAAAAATCATTTAGGTAATAATTTGAGTTTCAACCAACTTTAAGCCATAAATTTTGAGCACCTGGAGTCGTGGGCCCTAGGCGATCGTCCGATTGCCCAGCGTCTGAAACCGGACCTAACTAAATGTGTGACAAAACCATTACTTAAGAACTATCAACGTTAAAGTTTAAAAGGTAAACTTGATTTAGGAAAGCCATTAAACCATATGGACCGAAAATGTAATTTTGTATAAATACTTTAAACTTGGGGTAGTCGGGTCGGGTACCCAATACTCCCATGAACGGTGCTTCTTCACCACCATAGCAACCATTTCCATCGCGCAAATCCGGAAGATGCTGAGGAGGAAACCAAGTATGCTCGAAGTCAAAATCGAAGACAAAGAAGAACTCGAAGAATCTCGCAAGCGTGCCTCCGCCGCCACCACCACCACCTTCAATCCCACCGGCGCTACCTCTCTCCTCCACCACTTCAACAACTCCTCCTCCTCGGCCACCACTTCCAAATCTCAGCGCATAGGCCTCTCCTCTTAATAATCGACTCAAACCCCCTAAACACGTAGTCGATAGTTTTTACATTTTTGTTCTTGCAGTTTCTGTGAATCCCTTTACCGATCCAAAACCCTAATCCAGAATGGAAGTTGAAGTGAAGCTCCGCATACCCGATTCCGAAACGTACAAAACCCTAATTTCTCTCCTCTCCCCTTTCCACATCAGAACCCACAACCAGCACAACAATTTCTTTGACGGCGTCGCCGGCCAACTCTCATCCAAGCGCGCAGTCCTCCGCATCCGCTTCTACAACGACCAACCCACCACTAAATGCATCATCTGTCTCAAAGCAAAAGCCGTACTAGTAAACGGAGTGAGCAGAGTCGAAGAAGACGAAGAAGAACTCGATCCAACAATTGGCCAAGAATGTTTAACTGACCCAAACCGTTTAGGATCTCTGGTCGAATCCTCAAGAATCATGAAAAGGGTCAAAGATGAATTTTTTGGTGAAATCAACGATGTTGAAGGGCTAGGGTTTGTGTGTTTGGGTGGATTTAAGAATTTAAGAAATGTGTATGAGTGGAAAGGGTTGATGATTGAAGTGGATGAAACAAGTTTCGATTTTGGTACACTGTATGAGATTGAGTGTGAGAGCACTGAGCCTGAGAAAGCTAAAGAACTGATCGAGGAATTCTTGAAGGAGAATGGGGTTTCTTATTCCTATTCAGTCGCTTCAAAATTTGCCATTTTTCGATCTGGGAAATTGCCATAGTAAGTTAAATTCTTCAGTTTACATGTTTACTTTGTTCTTGAATGAGTTCATGGATATGTATTTCTGGTTTTAAATTGTTTCCTGAAGTAATAAAGTGTTCGTTTCTCTTAATTTAGATATTTTTGGTTGATTGCATTGGAAACAGAATTGAGTTGCTTTATTCTTGATTTTGTATTGGTATAAAATACCAGATATTATTTGTTATATAATGTTGGGATTATATGCTTTCGATGCTGATTAACGTTTTTCTTTTGTTTTGGATCATCATTCTATGATTACTGCTGTTATTCGAAATTTCAAAATCTGTTTTTTCATCAGGTTCTATCAGAAATGGCTTGCTGTTTAAATTACATTGGGGATTTAAGTAATTCTTGAAATGGATGTAAATTGATGCATTTAGCATTACAGAGGTCATGGGATTTTGCAAGAGTTGAAATATAGTTACATTGAAATCACAAGTTTGGTAGTAAATGAGTATACATAATTGAATCTGGGTGGAATTTAGTAATTTACAAAATCCTGGCTGATGAATTTCAACCTTCCATCTTCAATGCATGAAATTCAATTCATAGGATTTCATTTTTGTGTCTCAAGTTTTTTTGGTCATGAATTCCATTTCATTTGTTGCAAACCGAATACTTGAGAGAATTTAATCACTTGAGATTACAATTTCTTACAAAACCTTTTGCAAGTCAAACACAACTTTCAGTAGTCAAACATCATTTTTATGTTTAGGTAGCATGAAGCTGAAAGCTTTTGGTTGTAGCTTTTATTTGTGTAAAATGTTTGATGAAAGTAGTTGTAAACTTTTGAAATAGGTAAAATTACTTGAAATCAAAATGCTAAAAACTCTCAAAAGCTATTTGAAGTAGCTTTTTGTTTTTGATTATGAGTTTTTTGTTTACAATAAAAGCTAAAAGCTTATGCTACCAAATGTTAGCTTGTTTCTTTAATTCAAGTTTTTTTTTTCTTTCATAAAACTAAAGACTCTCAAAAGCTCTTTGCTGAAAATACATCAACTTTATGGCACTTATCTAACTTTATTAAGCTCACAATTTTATATTTATGATATACTTAATTTAAATAATAGACTTTTTTATGAGGTTGCATCATATTTGATATGCATTGGACTATGACTTCGATTTACAAGTTGTACTCCATTACGTTATATCGAAAATTGCAATGAATTATTGTTTAGATTTGCTTCTCTTATTTGCAAAAGTACTAGGCATAAGCTAGAGGGAGCGGTGTTATTTTTATCACATCATTTTTGCGTCCACGTAGTCGCCACTTAAGATTTGTCACAACTCTTCAAAAGTTTGATATTTAGAAGATGAGGTTTGCTACTTTTGTCATGAAACACACTTTTAAAAAAAAAAAAACAGAAAAAAATATATTTTATATAAAAACTAATATATAAAATTAAATCTTTTTATTAAAGTACCAAGAACAAATACACTTGAAATTAAAAGACAACTTAAAATCAAAAAACACACACGACACTTGAAATTAAAAAAACACATGAAACATTAAAACAAACATCAACTTAAAATAAAACACAAAACAAGTTTATTTGACATATTGATGTCATTTTTGCCACACCGCAACTTGTTAAAACTCAACAAACTTGTTTCACGGAAAACCTCAAAAGCATTGACGAATAATTTTTTTTTTCATTTTCATCATTTATTGCGTCACGCCTTATCCTAAGAAACATACTTTGAAACTGCACTGCTGTTGTGTTTGTATGTCTCCATTTGGAGAAGAGTTGATATTTACTTCGACGTCGACATGCATCATGGTTGTATCTTTCGCAGACTCTCCTCCACAAAATAGGCGTGTCGACGTTGATGCTAATTGGCTATTCAGTTACATCAATCAATGAACGATCCAATATGGTTTCTTCATCCGTAGTCCAAACATGAACCATTTTTAAAGATGAAGTTTGAAGTAGATAGAAAATAAAATGGTTAGGAGAGTTGAATGAAGGTTTTAATGTGGTAAAACATATATCTAATCCAACGGCTAAGCTACAACTCCCACTTTTGAAGTGTAGCATAAGGACCATACGTTTTGCGGTTAGTTTTGGACTACTACTACTACTACAAATCAAAGGCTTCATGCGATATGGTCTTTATCCTTGGATTTTTTGAAATATGAATTCTCAAACATTAATAGTTACCTCCTTTTCAATGTAAATGTGCAAATTGCTTCATCTTACATTGTGCCTTAAGAAGGTGCATCTTTGCATTGTCTAGAATCTCACCACAATCCAACAAATGTTGGTTCATAACTTCCAATTTTGTTGAATTTGGTTTGTATCTTAATAGTAGGGATTGTCCACACCCATATAAAATTTGAAATAATGAGCTCTTTAGGCCGGAATGGTATGTCATAGTGTACCAATATTCCGCCTACAACAACCATTTTAACCGTTGCTAAAGTCAGGGGTTGCACAATAGTAGAAAAAATAAAATTTTTGAAAAAGTTCGAAATTTTTTCCACTGCGGCTAGAAAAGTCATGGGTTGCCGGTGCCACCCTGGATACCCCTGAATCCGCCCTTGACAGTAATTACTTCTCTAATCCTTTGTATACCACCTCCGATTGACCATATATTTGAGGGTGGTATCTCGTGTTGTACTTAAGTTGCATCACGTGTAGTTTAAACATCTCTTTCCAAAAGTGACTACGGAATTTTTTAGCCTAATATGAAATAAGAGACAATGGAATCCCATGTAATTCGACCACCTCTAACACGAAGACTTCTACTATTGATAAGACTATGAAGGGGTGTTTTAACCCAATATAATGTCCATATTTGCTCAAGGGATCTATGACTAAGAATAACATGTAGCTCATTCGATGTTGGCAACTCCATAATCAAGTCCATTTAGATTTCTTCCCAAAACTTCCATGTGAAGGGGTATATGTTGAAGCCTTTATGTTTGATTGTCCCTTCCAACATTAATCTTTTTCAGAAGAAAATGACATAATTTTTTATCTCTCACGTGTAATAAATCAAATTTTGTTGTACATGTCTTATTTTTAGTACTATTTCAGCGTAATCAATTAAGTGGTCCACACAAATAATTACAGTGTATGTAGGTCCATAGTAAGAGATATGTCACTATATACTTGATTAAGGCATGATCGTCTTCAATAGCTTTTTCTTCACCATAGCTAATCTGATAGATTTGGGTATTATCCAAGACAAACAAGATAAACACAAATTAAGATGAAGAAAACAAACAAACAAAATAAATCAAGATGAAGAATTTAAATGTGACTCTAAGAACCCTAAAATCTACAAAAGAGATGTTATGAACCAACTATGAACCCTACTCAATGACATTATCCCAACAAAGAAAACATCATCACCATATAAATAATCATCTTCTCTAAAACACACAAATCCCAAGATTATTCATCAAGGGAATATTAAATATATGCAAACCAATCAGTTCATGACAATAAAACATGAGATCACAATCACTCTAAGAAAAAAAAAAAAGATTCAGATAGTTAAATTAATAATCCTACACTCTGAAATCCCACAAGACATACCTAATAAAAACTTAACCTTTCTACCAAATACTTTACTTTCTCTTCTTAGCAGGTGGTTGTTCTTCTTCATCATCATCATCTTCCTCCTCTTCTTCCTCCTCCTCCTCCTCCTCATCATCATCATTTCCCTCTTCATCATCATCATCATCATCATCATCGTCATCATCATCATCATCTTGATTACCATTTGCCTTAGGATCTTCACTGGGGTCTTCTTCATCATCATCATCATCATCCTCTCCCCCTTCTTCTCCTGAGAAATCTTCATCTCCAGCATCATCATCTGCCTCCTCTGCATCATCATCTTTTTCATCATCATCATCATCATCATCACTCCCTTCTTTAGCTTCAGGTTCAGTCTTGTCCCTCTTGTGAAGCTCAGAGAAAAGAAACCTGCAAGTTTCAAGATTTTATTTTATTTATTACCACAAATTGACAACAAACTGTTTTATATAAAAAGACCCAATTTCCAAACAAAACTCCAAAAAGCATGAAAAAAAAATGTTACCTTGATGTAACTACATCATTGAGAAGAGGTCCTGTCTGAAAAGTGTAAACATATTAAATCTTAGAGCTACAACATATGCAAAGATTAATATGTACTAAAAAGTGATATTTTGAATTTACCCTTTCATGTAATATTCTCAAAATCAATATAAATTTGTTAACTATTATTAACCAAACAAGAAAATGTTCAATGAAAGACAAAAAAATCACAAATTTAACAAGAGTCAAACAATAATGTTCAGAAAATAATCAAAACATCAAACACCTGGTGGGCATCCAAATACAGCAAAATCTAACGTATATACAAGCGATGATTATGTCATAGACATAAACAAACAAAACAAGAACATGTTTAAAGTTTCCACAGGACATTAAACAACAAAAAGACACATAAAAGAATGTGATTGTAAGTCAAAATCAAAATATAGAAAGCGACACCTTAAACTCGAGAAGCAAAACCCCAATTATCTAACAGAAACAAATAGAAGTAACAGCAAATTAAATTCAATTGTTTTACAGTGAACATAAAACTAAAAGCAACTGAAACAGAAACAAAAAGGAGAAAGGGTTCGTGAATAGATATACCATCATGAGAAGGAACGCAAGGGATCTATGAACAGACACAAAGGTTTCAGAAATCAAAGCTTCAGCAAGAAAAGGCGTCGTCTTTCTCTGCAAAAAACCCAAATCAGAGGTGAAAGATTGTGCGACTTCCATTGTGAAAACCCAGAGAAACTATCTCGTGAAACCCACTTAAAAATTCAATGAATTTGTGAAAAGATTTTCTGAGAAATTGAAATTGAAAATGGAGCTGAAACTACTGAAACGGAAACGACTGTTGGTTAAAAAGAAAAAGAAAAAGGAAGTAAAAAACTAGACTAGGAAAGTAGACTGGGAGTGTTGGGTTAGGGTTCGGATGTGGAAACTTCGGGGGGTGTCGGAGCAAAAGATGTTTTTGTTTGTTTGAATCAGGAAAGGGGCTAGGGTTTTGTCTACAAGCAAAGGAGTTGATTTTCTCATAATGGTAATTTTGACTTTGACTAAAAACTTTATAATTCATTCATATAAATCGGGGTTAACTGTTAATAATTTTAGTAAGAAGAAAAAAATTTAGATTAATTTTCTAACTATTTTCAAGATTTAGCAAAAAAAAAAAAAAAAAAACAAAACAAAAAATGACTCAAAGTTGCAGATGAAGTGTTATCGAGAGTTATGGGTTGTGATTTGAGGCAATAACCATGTATAATTTTTTTTAAATGAATTTTGTCATATAAAAATAACAAAGAATTACAAATACATCCATTTTATTACTTACTTTACAAAAATAGTTAAAATTTAGGGTTTTTTTTTAAAATAGTCATTAAAACCGCAGATGAAGCTTCTTTATCTGCAGTTACATCTATCCGGTTTCAATTTCACGGTTTTAGGGGAGACATGACTTCAGTTTCATCATACGAACTACGGTCTCGTGGCATGTCTTTAGTTTTAGTAGCAGATATAAAAAAAAAAAGTAATTTAGAGAAACAAGGTGAAATCACATATAACATTTCGGCCATCTACGGTTTCTTCTCATCTCAGGTTCGGTTTCGTTTTTTGTTTCATATAAGTTTTCTGATTTTCGGGGAAAATGACCAAAAAAACATACACATAACTAGCAAATAAGAGCATACATGATAAAAAAAACTAAAGAAAACATCAATTACAAAATTGTTTCATTCTTCAACCATAAAGAGAGAGAATCTGAACGTCTGACTGTAAAATATGAGCTACACATTTCTTAGGCTTGAATATAATTGGCTATTGGACATGTAACAACCCAAAAATACTAAGTAAAACTTTTTTGTTTTTAAGTCAACCAAAACCATCATAAGTTCTTTTCAAACCATCGAAAACATATCAGTGTGAAAACAATTAACAGAGTACAATTCCAAAATCATCAAAGCTAATTAATGGTGGGTGTGATGCGATCAAGCTGGATCCTTCCTTTTGAACCAAAAGTACCTGAAAAAACATTTAAACACAAACCGTAAGCACAAAGCTTAGTGTGTTCCTGTTAGATGCATTTCATGCATCCATTTTGTAGTTTACTCCATAAAAGTGCATTGCATTTAGGTTTAAACTCATTTTGCATGTTTTTCGGGATTTTTCATAAGGCAATTTCATTCACACATTTTTGTGATATTCCAGGGACTTTTGGAGGTAGGATATTGTTGGAGGAGGTAAATAAGAGTTGCGGACAAAATTTCAGGACTTGCGGAGCACCGAGGAGCAATATATCAAAGAAATGGAGATTTTGGCTTTACCGAGATTTACACGGCCGTGTAAATGGAAGCCTAGCGTTTACACGCCCGTGTAAACGTAGATTTCTGCACATTGTATTTTTGCGTTTATGCGGGCGCGTAAACGACAATGTTAATTTATACGGGCCGTGTAAACGTAAATACGGGTTTTAAAGCAGTTTTCACCATTCTTAAAGGGGGGAACCGCTTTTTTTTTTTTTAAGGGGAGTCGATTTTAGGAGCAGAGAAAGCGATTTTCTGGAGGATTTTGGAGTTAATTAACACTTGGGAACATTTGATTTCATTTTGTAAGAAATTTAATTTCATTTTCTAGATTTGTGATCTTGTTCTAGTCATGAGTGACTAGAACCCTAAATTCTCCAACTTTATGTCTTGACTTCTAGTTGTGATTTCAATCATATGACTTGATGTTTGCTTTCAATTTTCTATCTAGTGAATTTGATTTTGTTTTAATCAAATATTTGATTCTAATTGTGATTCTTATTGGCCATTTGAATTAGGGTTAGATCATTCAAATTATCTAATTGCAAAATCCGTAATTCTTTTGTAAATTGGACTAGGTAACAAACACTAAACTGATTTCTATTGAATGAATTTAGTGTAAATTTTATTCACACATTCTTATGCTCCCGAGCTTATGAGGAGTATTGAGTGTTGTTGGGAACATTCATATAAAGTTTAATGCAATATTTCAACCTAATTCTAAGAGCTTGTTTAGATAAGATTGGTAAGGTTAGGATTAATCAAAGAGCTTATTTTGGTTAATCAATGTGGTGAATGGGAGGTGCTAGACCTTGTTAGCATTTCCAAGTACCAATTTAGATAGAATTGAACAAATATGATTTCATCCTTGGAATCACATTGCTAATTTGTTTTGCATGGAGTTGGAGTCCTTACAAACCTTGAATCTACTTCATTTAATCAATCATTTACTTATTGCTTTATTATATTGTTTAAATCATTGCTTATAAATTCCCCCAATTTTGTGACCATTTTTTATATCTTACACAAAAAGGTATAATCATTTGTTCCGTGTCTCTGAGGATTGAACCTACTTACCTTGTATTACCTTTTTAGTGCAAAGTAGTACTGTTTTTGGAGTCATTTGTACCCCTTTATTTGTTGGGTTTGACACGGTAATAGTTCCCCAAAATACAACATACCATACATACATATCATGTGTAAACATCATACATACATATCAGCCCTAAGCTGTAACGAGTCTATTTCATCCGTGAGTCCCTTCCAACTCTTTGAGTCCCTTCCGACTCCATGAGTCCCTACCGACTCTCTGAGTCTCTTCCAACTCATTCGGTATCTTTCGACTGTTATGAGTCTATTTCACCTCTATATATAAGCATACAGTCATACTAGCAAGAGTCACAAAGACAACAAGCACATATGGACATATCAACAAGTTTCACAACGATAATTATCATCCTACAACATAATTTAGTGGGCCGACATTGGTGCCTTTGACCCATAATTACGGTGAGGAGACTTACTATAACGCCCATAGATCAGGGCTAGTCAATTTAGAGACGATAAGCATCAAAAATGACTTTTTGATAGAAGATTATCTAAAAGGATTAATCTTAACTAAGTTGTAGTATATGTTACAAGGATTCTGTACATATAAAGAACGCCGAAATCCGAGTTATAACGAAAAAGTTATGGCATGTCGAAGTTTCGCAACAGAACTGGTGCCTTAATGATCTAAATGAAAGTCGTAGTATACGTTAAACCGAGAGCGTGCGTAAAAAGAACGCCCAAATCTGACTTCGTATGAAGAAGTTTTATGATATTTCTAAGTTTCAGCTTAGCAGTATGCAACCCGAAGTTCGACTTTGAGATCGAGCGGTTTTTAGCCGAAACAATCTAAACGAGAATTAAAGATCTCGTCAATGGTAGTGCAACGGTAAAAAGACAGATGAAAACGGACGTCGGATGAAGAAGTTATGAATTTATAACGGAGTTCTTCTGTCCCGGCCTACTAAAAATAATATATTTATAATATATTGCCACCGAAGTCTAAACGCGAGTTGTAGAGCATAATCTCACCTACGCGTGGATATAAAGAACATCGAAAACGGAGTTTGTATGCGAAAGTTATGAATTTCTGAAGTTCGGGGAGTGAAGCCCTAAAACTATCATAACTCACGAGGTGAACATATGTAGTTCACGAGGTGAGCCCAGTTCACGAGGTGAGCATTAGTGACTCACGAGGTAAACAGATAATGGACGTCTTCCAGGGCAAGTGGCCATGATGAACACAATGACGCATAGAGCTCACGAAGTGAATATTAGAATTCATGTTATTAATATATAACTACAAAGAAGTGGTTTTAAAGTTTTTATCAAATGAAATCTTATTTTAGTATTGATTATTATTATTCTAAAGTATGCGAATGTTAATCAATATCATAGAATCTTGAGAAGTAAAAATGATATGCATAAGTTGAATCCGAAAACAAAGCTAACAAGTATTGAATTTGAAAACAAAGATAACAAGTCTAGAAAGGTATACACATTCTACTTTTATTTATTTGTTTATTATAGCATTATGTCCACGTGGATTTAAAAAATTCGGATATACCATATATGCAATTTGAATCCAGCTTCATCTTGGGTTACAAAGACAATTCGAAGCTTGGTTTGGTGGTAAAAGCATTGATTTATAAAACTAAAAGTCTCAAGTTCAAAACTGATTGCTTACTTGAAGGACATGATTTTTTTATTTGCTTAGAGTCTCCAAATTGATTGAGTCTCCCCTGGCTTCATCCATATGATGCTGATTAGTCGTCCACATGAATTTAAAAAATTATTTTTTAATTTAATTCATCTTTGTGTTCTTCTATTACAACATTGTACTTATAAATTTTTATCTAATCATAAAAGATTAAATCCATATTCAAAGTAATTTTCTCTGCTATAATTAGGTAAAATTTTCAAAATACAATGCTATAATAGAAGAACACAAAGATAAACTAAATTAAAAAATATTTTTTTAAATCCATGTAGATGTCATGTAAACGCCATATGGATCAGGCTAGATTAGAATTGCATACATGGTATGTTATGTCTATGTAGACATGTTACCTACTTAATCTGAGGCATACTATGTAACATTAGCCAAATCGATACATTTACATAAATTTACAGTCCTAGGCTTGGGGTGACAAAGATGTTCGGTGATGTCCGTTTATTTAAAATAAGATAAAGATACTAAATTTTGTTCGGGGATCATTTATGTTGATAAGAACAGTTGACTGTCAATGGACCATTTTTGTAAAAGAAAACCAAAGATTCTAACTTCGGTTTAAAAACTGAACCGTGTAGTTTCTAAACTTTAAATAATGAAAATTTTAGTTTTCGATTCAGTTTCGACCAAAAATTACACGGAGCTGCGTATCCCTGGTTGATGACGTTGCTATTGATGTTATAACACTACTAATGGGATTAAATCCAAAATCAAATCCTTTAGTAAAAAAATAATGAAAAGAAAATCATTTTTGGGCATTAACCCACCAAAAATTACAAAAATACATGTAGCACTCTAATTTTATAGTCTAACTTAATATTCTTTTCGTACATTAGGAAATATATTTATTTCGGAATTCTTGGAAATATTACAAGGAGTGATGTGTTTTGATTCGGTTGTTTCTGTTGTAATCTTCTGTTTACCGGACATCAGAAAGCCGTCGCATCATTACCGAGTCAACACCGACGCCTATCTCTCTCTCTCTCTCCGGAAAAACCCTAATTCGCATGAATACTCTAATTTATTGTTCAAGAATCCCCTTTGATCTATTACATTTCATTTGACGTATTAATTTTTTACCTCTAAATCGGCATGTCATCAGAGATCGAGGTCGAAGAAAATACAGATCCTACTGCTGCCGGAAATGGCAACGGAGCGGCCGAGGGAGGAGTGGGAGTGCCAGAGGAAAGCTTGAAGAATGACATTTACACTGCTGCAGCGTATGGTGATTTGGAGAAGCTTCGAAATTTGGTCGAGACAGAAGGTTGCTCCATTAACAAGCCTGATGATCAGGGATATCGCGCTTTGCAGTGGGCCGCCCTTAACAATCGTGTCGCCGCTGCTCAATACATCGTCGAGGTTTTCCCTCTTTTCCTCTGTTTCTATCTTCGCTTATGAAGATGTATACAATACTACAAGTTATGTAGTATATACACTCGTGATCAGTTTTATCTCAGCAATCCTCCACTTTACCTTTACTGGACAGAGTGATCCAAAAAGGATATCAGTAAAAGAAGCTTAAGCTAATATTATCAGTCACATACACGATATCAATTACAAAATACAAATTGTTGTAAATAGTGATCAATCCATTGATCACTCTCTTTATTGATGCCAAAGAGTTGTCATTCAACTGCTTCTCCTTCATTCTATTCACATATTATAGTATTCTTTTCCATCTTTCTGTTTATGTGGTATTAACTTCATTTGAACGAAACTTTCAGCATGGTGCAGATGTGAATGCAGTGGATGTCAGTGGTCAAACAGCATTGCATTGGAGTGCTGTTAGGGGAGCCATTCAGATTGCAGATCTTTTGCTTGAAGAAGGTGCTCGTGTTAATGCAGCTGATGTATTTGGATATCAGGTTTGTATGGATTCAATTTAGGGCATTGTCAACAAAGATTCTATCTCCTTATCTATTTTGAATTTGTTACAGGCCACTCATGTTGCTGCACAGTATGGTCAAACAGCTTATCTGTATCACATGGTCACAAAATGGAATGCAGATCCAGATATTCCTGATAAAGAAGGAAGAAGCCCTTTACATTGGTAGTTGAATCTCTTCATTCTACTATAAACTCCAACTCTATATTGTCCCTTAATTCAAGAGTTTGTTTTGTAGGGCTGCATATAAAGGTTTTGCAGATAGTATACGTCTTCTTCTCTTTCTGGATGCATATAGAGGGCGTCCAGACAAAGAAGGTATTGTATTTTAAAGACTTTTGATCCATCATTTTTGTATGTGAGATAGTTGCTTACAGTTACATTCTGCAATTTTAGGTTGTACACCTCTACATTGGGCTGCAATCAGGGGACACTTAGAAGCATGCACAGTATTAGTGCAAGCAGGAAAGAAAGATGATTTAATGGTGACTGATAATACTGGACTTACACCTGCACAACTTGCTTCTGATAAAAATCATATACAAGTTGCATTTTTCCTTGTAGGTACTCCTTAATAATAATAATATCAATACCTGTAAATAAATAAATAAATATATATGTATGTCTTGCTGAAATTCTTCTCCTCTTTCTTTACTAGTAATACTTCCATTTTTTGGACACTTTTAATAGGCTGAATTAGGAAGAACATATTGTCTAGGATTAAAGATTTAGTAATTGGACAAAGAAGATAAGAGGGTTTATTTTATCATTAAAATCACCAAAATGAGAGGTGTTAGAACTCAGAACATGAAATAACCACTTTTTTGGGAAACTATCACAACATAGTCATTTTCTAATTATTTCGCTGAATAATAGGTATTTTTCGCAAAATATGAATGCTTTTTGTGATTTTTTTGGGGTTAGTTTCATAAAAGACCTTATATTTTGTGTGTTTTTCGGATTAAACCTCAACTTTATTTTTTGCCTGAAAAATACCTCGGATTTTTTGCCGGAAAAAACACAAAATATAAGTTTTTTTATGAGATTACCCCCCCCCCCCCCCCCCCTTTTTTTTTTTTGGAAAAATAACTATTATTTAGCGAAATAAATAGAAAATGAACGTAGGCACCATTTATAAAGCAACTCCAGTGGTTTCTTCATATTCTCAATAAATATTGATAATTTTGCAAAATAATAGGTTTTTATTTGCTAAAAACATTTAGAAAAGTAATTGTGTAGCTCAAAATATTTATTATGTTTTCCACTGTTTTAAGTCATCTAAATTAATGACCCTTCTTAGTGCTCTTTTACGTAATATGTCGTTTTCCTTCTTATTTATTTATTTATTTATTTTTATTTTTATTTTATCAATCACCTTATTATATATTATATATATTCTCCAGGGTAATGCTAGGAAGTTGCTTGAAAAACGTTACGAGGGTACATTTGGAAAACTAACAAAACTAGGGCTAGCACCAGCACTTCTGTGTGTAATATTTGTGCTACTTTTGACCTATATCAATTCAGTCATCATGGGTATTTATATTTTTCAAACCTCTCAAATAAATTAATACATATTTATCATCTAATAATTGTATTTCCTAATTCTTCTCATGTGCAGCTTCAAATTTACCAAAATTAACAGCTGGTTCTGCATTTTTTGCATGGATTGGTGTCATATTAGCAAGTGCAGGATTAATTCTTTTCTATCGCTGTAGCTGGTAAACTTATTTTATTTTTATTTTTACTCTTCAATTTTACAATATCAACTTCAATATTTTATAAAAAATGACATGTTAATGATGTTGGTGTCCTTTGTGGTTTTTGTAGCAAAGATCCAGGTTACATTAAAGCCAACAGGAATGAATCCAAAGATACAAGAGATGATGTAAGCTTGTGTTATAAACATAATTTTTTTTTTCTCTCAATGAATTGCATAAAATAGAAATGAATTTTACTTTTCATCAATTTATAAATTCATATTTTTTTTGTTTGTATTGAGTAGGAGCCTTTACTTAAGCTTGAGGTGCGGGACCCGGCTTTGCTAGCTGGCAATTGGAATCAACTCTGTGCGACTTGTAAGGTAATATCATACATGATACTACATCCCAAATGTTTCTCCTTTTTTTTTTTTTTTTTTTTTTTTTTTTTTAATTTTATTTTATTTATGAATTTTGATAAATTAGATTGTTCGACCTCTTCGAGCAAAGCATTGTTCAACATGTGAGCGATGTGTGGAACAATTTGACCATCACTGCCCTTGGGTATCCAATTGCGTCGGAAAGGTTTGTAATTTTTTTTTATTATAAAAAATTATAAAATTTTATCATTTGTCTCCTTCCATTCACCATTTTTTTTTTAATTTCAGAAAAACAAATGGGATTTTTTGGTTTTTCTTGTTCTCGAAGTTTTTGCCATGTTGATAACCGGCACAGTTGCACTTACAAGTATGGTTTCTCTCTTCATTTATTTGTTTATTAATAATAATAAAAAAAAAAAGTAGATTACTATTTTTTTTTACATTTATTAATAATAGTATTGATTTTGATGTAGGAATTGTGAAGGATCCATTGGCTCCATCTTCTTTTGGGGGGTGGTTGCAACATGTTGGTAATCAACATCTTGGTGTTCTATTATTTCTACTTTCAGATTTTTCACTCTTGATTGGTGTCGCAGCTTTAACTTGTATGCAAATTTCTCAGGTATTTCTTTTTTCCTTTTTTTCCATTTATTAAATTATATTATATTATTATAGAATCAATTTATTTTTTTAATTGGTGAAAGGTGGGTCGAAATATCACAACAAACGAAATGGCAAACATGATGCGATACAACTACTTAAGAGGAAACGGAGGTCGATTCAGAAACCCATACGATCACGGCTGCAAGAAAAACTGCTCCGATTTCTTAATAAACGGTTACAACGAAGACATCGAGGTCGCAGAAGAACCCTCCTCCTCCGCCGCCGCCGATCAATTCGACGGCATCAACATGATGCCGATGACTGCTTCGAGTCTAGCCCTAAACTTACAAAACGGAGGCCCTATTGCTTCCGCCGCGGCGGCGGCTGCTGCCGCCGGTAGTGGTGGTGGTGGTTATTCTCATCAAACGAACGGAAACGGCCACCATGTTCATTCTCCCGGTTGTAGCCATGGTAAGCCGAAAACGGAGTCGGTGCCTTTAGGGTTAGGGTTAGGGTTAGGTCGAGGTTCGCGATCTAGGGTGGCGTTATGATTATATATGCTCTTTTTCCTCTATAATGGTCTTCAATTAAGATATGTTGTACCACATGCTTGTTTATATGGTACACAGATCAGGGGTAAAATGGTAAATCATTTTTTCTAGAGTTGAGTGGAAGTTATACATTGAAATATTTTGTATACATCGATTTTTTAATCAAGCAACAATAGAAGTTTTTAGTGGATATGACTTTTCCTAAGCAAGAAAAAGGAATATATTTTTGTTTAAGGTTAACTAATTATTAGCATGAAATAGCAATTTACTTTACTTTTTTTTTTTTTTTAATCAATATAGCAATTTGGAACTCATTATATAGCAATGTGCTTATATTTTATTTACACATAATAGCAACATACATACAATTCTTTAAACATATAGCAATATACTTATATATTTTTTTACTGATATAATAACAATATGTAACAAAGATCATATTTCTTTAATGATAATAGGAAATAGTAACAAAGAAAGTACAAGTTAAGGCATTGTGTAGAAAATCCAAAATCGCTTTCTACCAAATCAACATTGGTTACATAATTAAGAGTACACACCAAATGAATAAAACTTGCAAGCCAAAACAACAAAAATAACTCTATATGACCTTCAAAACAAATACACGAAAAAATGAAAGTATTTTTCACCAGTTTACGTAACTACCCTCCGTGTTATCTACTATCTTTTATCGTGATAATTACAACTCACCTGCAACACAATAGTACCCTGCAGAAGAGATCTATCAGTTTCTAGCTCAGGAGAAAGGTTAAGAATGTTAAGGGTTTAATCGTCATTTTACAACAAAACCAAGAAATCAGGACACCATGTGAAAAACTGTAATATGGGCACAAGATAACATGGAAGTAAGGGTATAATTGTCATTGTCACAAGCACATGAAGAAATAAGTACACAGAAAAATGGTAATGTGCGTGCATAAGATGCTAAAGGACTCTATCAAGCAAACATTATAAAAACAAAGACATGTTACTAGGAACTTAAAAATGCGGAGGTCGTAAGATTCTGTTGTTAAATGTCTAAATGCCCCTAAAAATGGCCTGTCATGATGATAATGGTAAAATGGGTGGAATGGAATGAGTAAGAGAATGGAATGAACCATTACCTTCCAGTATCATGTTTGGTAGACAAACAGAAATAGAAAAAATCATTTAATAGTTGAACTTGAATTAAATTCATAAATTAAGTCAAAATATTCTTTGATTTAAATAAATTATGATTCATAGTGAAAAAAAAAAAAGTGTTATACGTTCATTTTGAATGTATTTTTAAATATTTATTAAGTTGTTAAAAAAGATCATTAAGAGTAGAATTGTCATTTCACAAGAAAATCAAGAATCAAGAACAGAACATGTGCACATGAATAAGAGGATGTTGGATTTTTGACACACGAAAATTATGTACAAAGACATGTTATAAGGCATTTATCATTGGACCATTAGTTAATGTCGAAAATACCCTTTGATGAGAAAGGGGGTTTTGCCAAAAATGAGATTTTATGATCAATACAAGACAACTCCTAATGAAAATTGTTGAAAATTTTCGTGAGACATAGGTAGTAACAATGAAAAAAATGGTTGACTACAAGCAAATGTCCTAAATACCCTTCAACAACAACAAACCATGGGAATCTTGTGGATCCAAATAAGTATGTCCAATTCTCTATCACAATTAAAATGGGCAAGAAAGTAATTTTAGATAGAAGAATTACCAAGTAGTTGGACGTGGAACAAGAAGCACCCGTTTTCCTTTTGCGTGTAATAACCGGATCTTGAAATGGCACTCATTGTGCATGTTCAGAGGCGTAAAACAACTTAGAAACTCGTCTTCGAAGCAATGGTTCTAATCTAAAAGAAGGAACACCACTTTGCCATCTTTTCACTTCATACATTTCATGCCATGCTTGTACTATCTCATCAATATCAAAACCTAAACCTAAACAACATAAGAATTTAAGATCAAAACTTGCTTCCAAGATTTCTTAAAGTTAGAAGAATATAAGCAAAATTCAAACAAAAAGGGGTCCATATGACTTGATTGGTTCCATATTTTGAAAAACGTCCAAAATGGTGGTCTATAAGAGACATAAAATTCATGTTTTTTTTTTCCATTAGGTGTTGTTTGGATAAATGATGTTTAAAAAACAAATGGAAAAATGACAACACACTTGGAAAAATGGAAGGAAAAGATATGAGAGTGATTTCAATTTTGTAAAAAGTTAGGACTTAATATGGGAAGTCTCGTTTCTCTGATTTTATCTATTAAATCATTCTTTATGCGTTAAGTCAAATAAAAGGGTAAAATGGTCATTTCCCATATCTAAAAAATCCATACGGTCCAAAAAAATAAACAATCTTTGTGCATCCAACAAACAACATTGATCCGTACAACAATTATTGTGGAAAACGAGGTGTTATACACAAAGACTGTTTCTTTGTTGGAGTGTCTAAATATGACTAAATCACCATTTTGCCCTTTTAATATTCAACCAAGTTCCACCATATTGTCAACTAATTGATTCCGACAAATATGGATAGGATTTTTGTACTTTTTTTTTTACTTCGAATTAACGTAAAATTTTCAAAAAAAATAAGGAACCAAAATACCTTGTGGTGCATCAACATTAGAACAATGATTCTTTATCATAACAGCGATATCCGTATGAGAAACACCCGCAACTTCAAATTTTTCAACAGCAATCTCCAAACATTCATGCCAAAAATCAAGCCCTAATTTATACTCCATACTTGATCTTTCATAAAGCATAGTACCCCACAAAACATTTATCAAAGACCTCATATTTCCACCTTCTTTTTTATCACCTTCCTCCCACATTCCCATTCCCTTTTCCATATTTCCTTCCGCTTTATTATAAAGTTCAGTAACCTCATTCGAATCCCACTTTTGAATATCATCATTTTTCTCAATCTCATAATACCAACGTATTTTCGCCTTCTCAAATTCCTCATGTCCTAAAGCCAAAAAACCTTCATAAAAATCAGGCTTCACTTTGATTGCCTTTTCATACATCTCACCAGCTTTTGAATACTCATTTTGTGCCCATTCGTATAAATCTTTTTTTGATTCTTCAAAAACCCTTTTTCTCGCTTTTGACATATACACATTTCCACAATTAAACAAAGCCAAAGCTGCCATTTCTTGAAACTTATCGGCTGCTTTATTAAAAAGTTCTTGAGATTCTTCACTTGTTAACGCATCCTCCATAGCTTCCATGTACAACTTCATACCAATTTCATGAAGATCCAAATAAGAATCCGAATTAAACCCGACATAGTTCTTGAAAACCTCTGAAAATTCTAGAATCCAATCATCGATACAAGATTTTGAATTTAAAAGCTTTTTCTTCTTTTCTTGCCTTCTAAAATGGTCGAAAAATGGATCTTGCTCCGGGTTGACTTCTATGATGTGAAGTTTGACCGAAGTTTGATCCGAAAGTGATTCCGCCCATCTTAATTCTTCGTTTGTGGTAATTGTGACCATATCGCCCTCTTGATCTTGATATTTTATTAAAACAGCTCGTGAAAGTGGAAATCGTTCGAATATAATTTCTCTTAATTCCAAAACATCGCAATTAATTGGAATTTTTGCCCATCTTATATCGTCCCCATAGACCAATTTTATACTCCTTTTTGGCTTGTTATTTTCTTTGCTAAATTTCCTTATTTTTTCATCCACAACCAACTTATCTTCGGTTTCTTTCTCCTCAATCTTGTCTTCTTTTTCATCCATTTGCTCAAGCTTTTCACTTTTTTCTTCACTCACTTCTTTTTCATCCATATGCTCAAGTTTTTCACTTTTTTCTTCACTCACTTCTTTTTCATCCATATGCTCAAGTTTTTCACTTTTTTCTTCACTCACCATGAGATTTTTTGAATCTTTTTCATCCACAACAACCAACTTATCTTTAGTTTCTTTCACTTCAATCTTGTCCACTTTTTCATCCATATGCTCAAGTTTTTCACTTTTTTCTTCTTCATTGACAATGAGATTTTTTGGCTCTATAAGTGATTTCACTCTATGGGCAATCTCAATTGCCATGATGTTCTTTGGTTCCATATTTAATACAAGATTAACATCTTTTAAAGCCAAATCGAGTCTATCTAAAGCCTCATAACACCTAGCTCGTTTCAAAAGTGCTTTACTATATTTCGGTGTAACTTCAAGGGCTAAATTACACTCATGAATAGCCTTCGGGAATTCGGTAATACCCATTTGCATGTAACATGATGCAATGTTGGTTTGGAGATAAGAGACTGTTATGTGGTTTTTGGGAAGCAATTTGAGGGCTTTTTGGTAAATTGATATGGCACCTTCGTAATCTTTCTTTTGAAATAATTTGTTTCCCTCTTCTTTGTGTTCTTGTGCCATGGAAATGAAAATGATGGTGTCATTATCGTATTTATTTTTTCCTGACTTTTTACCCATTGTTGAACTAATGACAAAACTAGCTCAAGACATAAACAACCAAAAAGATGAAGTTTCTTGAAAATCGTAGGGTTTTTCAAGAATCAAGACAAAGTAATGTTATAGATCTTAATTCAAATCCTAAACATCAATTAATCGACTAGTAACAAACCCAAAAGACCCATCTACCTTGGATTATTGTATCTCCAAATTCACAATGAAATCTCACACAGAAACACCTTCACTGTGTGTAAGAAACTTCAAGAACTGAAAAAGCTTGTTTCTTGAAATCCTTTGGCTTTTTCAAGATAGAAATTACGTATCTCCAAACCCACAAGAAATTTTCACACATAAACTCACAACAAACCAAAACGATCCCCTTTCCTTGAATTATATATCTTCAAACCCACAAGATTATTTCACGCAGAACACCCTCACTGTGTGAAAGTTAAGATTCTAATAGCTTAGACCAAACTTGTACGTAAAGTCGTAAACCAAAACTAAAAATCCCAACTTGCTTTTTTCTATCAAAAACTGCACTATTGTTGCTTGTGAGATTGAAATATGAAAAGAAAAGGGAAAAAAAAATAAAAATCTAATGGGAGCGGTGATGATTCGTACGCAACTACCAGTCAAAATCTCTCTTGAAAATCGATATTAATCTAAATGAGTTAATGGGAAATTTGAGAAACATCAAAGGAAATGAATGGAGCTAGAAAAACTTATCTGGGATGAGATAAAATGTGATCTTTGAAGAACATCGAAAATTTGTGGAGCAGAGAAAAAAGCTTGCGTTCTTGAGCTTCTAATATTCGTTTTGGATGTGAAGCTCTGTTGGGAAGGTAATATTTACTGTTTACTTTTTAAATTGATTTTAATTTTATGTAATAAACGTTTAAGATTAATGACGTAACGGCTAACATTGCATAAAAGTTAAAAAAAAAGGCAATTAAAGAATTTTATTTTTAATTTATTTTTTCGGAAATAGAAATAATTCTTGAAAATCTTAGAGAATAAGAAGTGCAAGGAAAGTGGTCCCTATAGTTCCCGTGAACTCCAAGATTGTTGGGTCCTGTTTTATATCAATTTTTTTTTTATATTGGGTTTATTTTTATCAAAATAATATTATGAGAAAATGACAAAAATACCCTACAAAGTTTATAGGGTTGGTCGATTCAGTCCCTAAGGTTTTTATCGGGCTTTATAGGTCCCTAAACTAAGATATGACATGCTCTTTTAGTTACTGCCAACTTGTAATAGCCGGTTTAGTGACCATTTAGACAAAAAAAAAAAAAAAAAAAACCTTATATTGTGTCCCTATAAAGCCAAAAAAATAAGTTTGGGGATCAAATGCAATCTCTCCTTTGCAGAAATTGGTATTTTTTTGCGTGGTCGATCACTTCACTCCCATTAGTGTCCATATTTACAGGGAGAAAATTGTAAAACTTCACCCGTTGATCTTGTTTATCTAAAGCCCGATAATCAATTAATAATAAAAAATAATCAAAATTAAAATAATAACAAATTGATAACAATGTGCTTAATTTGTATGTTTGCTTAGCAGTAGGAAGATGATAATATATGTTTGCTGGACTGAATTGAACGGAACTGGTAGACGTGCAAATGACATCGTCGTAATCTAATCCAATCATGTCAAAACAGACAATACAAACTCTAGGTTAGTTGGTATTCCCTCATTTTTTTGAACTGATGAAACAGATTCATGGAGAGTTGTAGATGTGATGCAAGATTTCTTGAAAGCTCACAAGGGAAATAAGTGTATTGATATCTCTCCGTAAACGCATGATGTTAATGAGTAACAACATTATTGGTTCTCAGAAGGCCATGCATCCTGGTTGATTTTTCTCTAAGCCTTTGAGCCATGATGACGTGCTAATGGTTCTTCATAGTATTATCAGTTTAACCAAGGAAAAGCTTGGCGATGTTAGGTCATCGTTTTAAAAATCACGATGATAAGATAGAATCCATTCCTTTTCCTACTTCGTGAACGACGTTCGGTTGATCTTTGGATCCAGTTGGTTGAACCATCTTTGTAACATCTAAATATTTTATGCTAAATTTAAACTTTTTTAATCATAGATAAAAACCAAATAGTATTTGTTTACAAAATATTTTCAAATCATTATTCATCGGAGTGACTCAATAACTAGATCAAAAGGATGAGGAATGATACGGTCACGCCTTCACCTTGCCATGATCTCCTGAAGTACCTGAAACAATAAATTGAAATTGTAAGCCCAATGACTTAGTGAGCTACCCCTAAAATACCAATACCACACCGATAATACCATATCAATAACAGACAATCAACAACATGCATACTGGGCCATCGGCCTGACTGGACCCTTACAGGGCCTACAGTCTATCTGAATCTGTCCCGAGTCTTCGATATAACTGGACCGCTACGTGGGCCTACAATCTACCCATACCGCTCATAGGGTGTGTTGTCCTTCAGCATAAAGCAGAACCGCCTCAACCCAAACAACAAGCAGATAACCATGTGCTCATAACTAGCATATACTGGAATATATAAACACATACATATCCATCTCACTGATCATCAATCATAGCAATCTCTTATAACTAGAGCATCGACCTAGCAGGTTACTATCATACCAATCCCTACGGATCATAAGAGCATAACATACTGTCTATCCTGATTCTGATCTAACAGATCATAACCATAGGTAACATACCATAACAATAACAACTAAAGGGTCGGCCTTGGTGCCTTAGACCCTATTGATATAGTGAGGATAACTCACCTTGCAGATGTCAACTTGGTAGATAAACTTCAACCCTCGGATCATCGCCCAAAACTCCACCACCTGATACCATAGCATAATCATACTCATAAGTTCCCAACCTTCCAAGGTACCCCAACAGTCAACTAATCAAACCCTGGTTAAAATCAAAGTCATTAGTCAAGGGCAACAGTCCATGTTGACCTTAACTCGCCGAGTCACGGAGTGACTCGTCGAGTTCCTTTGGTTTACGATCGAACTCTAAGGCCACTCGGCGAGTTTTCCTTCTTGCAAGTCGACGGTTACACACGCATACATAAATTGGGGAAAACTCATCCGACTCGTCGAGTTGTTCATCCAACTCTTCGAGTCTACAACAATCTTCATCAGACTTGCCAAGTTGTTCATCCAACTCGTCGGGTCCAGGCTCATCTTCATGAGACTCGCCGAGTCAACCTTGCGACTCGCCGAGTTCCTTCGGTCCTTAAGCCATACAGACTCTTTTAAGCCATGCAGTGGCTCCAAATTACATATCCAAGCTTCTAAGGCATGCTTTTCATGTAAAGTTGTAAAGTAAAGTTGCAAACTTTACGTGCATGCATAGCTACAAAGGCTCCAAATGTCAAATCCAAGCTCACCATGGGGTTTCATACTTCAAAGAGGCTTCATACATGACCACATTCGGGGCTTTATGACTCTAGAACCCAAGAAGGGTCCAGATATGAAGTTACAACTTCAGATCTAGTTCATATCCCACATTGTCATCTCAACCAAATCATAAAAACCCTAGATCTCAACCAAAAGATGTCTAGAAGAAGAATGAAGTAAAGGTGACGAATTGATACCTCCAAATGATGCTATCTGAGGTAGATTCTTGATTTCCCATACCTCCTTGCCCCTAGCCTTTTGTCATCCAAGCTCTTCTTCTCAAAAGATCTCCTCTCCAAAGCTTTAGACACACAAGGATGAAACACCAACGAATTAGGGTTTTATGAGTTCTCAATGGACTGCAAAGAGGCCAAAGGAGGCTTATGCTTCCTTAAATAGGGTGCAAAACCCCGGGATTTAGGGTTTCATCTGCCAGCTCCTACTCATCGAGTCCCTTTATGGACTCAGTGAGTAGGCCACTAAATACGCAATCCCACCTCGCTGCTACTCGACGAGTAGGGCAACAGACTTGTCGAGTAGGTCTTGAAACCAAATAGCTTTCATTTTAACCCATACCTGAGAATCAGGGCATTACAATCCTAACCTACAACTTTTGTCTGTGTGAAAATGATACAATTCATATTATTAATTAATTAATTAATTACGTACTAAGATATACAATCCATAACAAAGAAGCAAAGATCATCTAACGAAAAATACAGTAAACGAATAAAACTATGTAATTAATTCTTTTGATTACGAAAGCAAACAATGATGTTTTATGTGTGTGTGTGTGTGTGTGTGTATATATATATATATATATATATATATATATATATATATATATATCTTCTACTTCATTAAGAAAAAGGAGAAATTCATCAAAAGAAAGTACATGAAACGAATACTAACTTTAGAATTAATACGTAGCAAATAAGTTGAAATTTTCAGAAAGGTTAACCAGTGAGAGGAGGATCGTAACTAAAGTAATGAAACAAGATCTGATCTACTTTGAAGCTTTTCAGCAATGGCGTTCCATACAGATAACCAACAAAATGATCAGTGCAGACGTATTACTTTCGAATATTTTAGACGAGAACATAGCAACTAATTTGAGAATTTTGCAAATCAAAGAAGAATATGAAGCAAGTAATTAAGGTGAGACTTTATTTGATCCCCAAACTTATTTTTTTGGTTTTATAGGGGCACAACAATGTAAGTATTTTTGGTATAAATGGTCACTAAACCGATTATTACAGGTTGACAGGGACTAAAAAAGCAAGTCATATCCTATTTTAGGGATCCATAGAATCCGACAAAAATTTTAGGAACTCATTCGACCAACCCTAGAAACTTTGTAGGGAATTTTTGTCATTTTCCCTAATATTATTGTCTTGTTTTATTTTGATTCTAGATTTTAGATATTATGTTGATATACATTTACTTCAATTTTAAGAAAGGTAACGGTGATGTCAAAAGATGCAATGGTAAAAGCAAATTTGGCATCAAAACTATAAATCAATAAATAATATTTACTATTTTGTTAAACACAAAATTGACTTTTGAAGGCAATTAAGGTCTCTTTTTATCGATATTAATCTATAATTGATGCTATGTGGATGTGCATTCGTGTTAAAGTTGATGTTTGTGTTTCATTTTGAGAAAGTTAACATGTC
Organism: Lactuca saligna; assembly: GCF_052625555.1. Taxonomy (NCBI): domain Eukaryota; kingdom Viridiplantae; phylum Streptophyta; class Magnoliopsida; order Asterales; family Asteraceae; genus Lactuca; species Lactuca saligna. The sequence continues at coordinate 50,368,676 of NC_136423.1, forward strand.
CGAATCATATGAAATATAAAAATATTTTTCTATTTAAATTTATTAATATATTTTGGGCAATACCTATTTAAATATTTATTCATTGACAATTAGTTGTCCAAACCGATGATAACAATTTTTTTTATTAATATATATTTTGAGCAACATGTATTCAAATATTCAAATATCTGTTTATTTGGATAAAATAACATCTTTAATTTTTTATGCATTGTCAATGCTTTGTACATATTTTAATTATGGTATCATATAACGATTCGATGCTAAAGTAAGTTAAGATATTGTACTTACCTTTCGGACATAATGTTAAAATTATTACATTACATAAATTTAAGATAAAAAAATTAGCATGAAGTACATGAATCATGTGATACATTATATCCTTTTTAAGTGCATTTAATTCTTTTTATTAAAAGGATTGGGTGTAAATCATAAGGATGGGATGTAAAACGTTATCTACTTTAAGCCACACATGTCAGGTGACCCTATTGTCGTCTGTCGACTTAACAGAATTCTACCAAACTGCATTTTTATCTTGATATCAACTGCCCAAACCGTTACATGTCTAACGGCCAATCAATTTCACTCCGTTAGTCAAAGTCAAACCATCAACAAATATGCTTAACTCAACCTACAAGCCAAGACACCTCCCCAAGCCCATTAATATTTTATTTAGGACTTTTCTTCGTATTTAAGTTTCCCAGTTTTCAGTTATATCTTTATGATATAAAAACAGAGTAAATTACAGTATTGGCCCTTTTTTAAAATGGTGATGAATACATATAATTATAGACTTCAACTTTATACTTAATACATGTCACACATGTCAAAGAATACCTAAGACAGTAAAATTGATTTGTGAGTGCATGAGTTTTAGACCCAAAATAATATTTGAAAATATGTTTTCTTATCTCATTCCTTCAAATGAATGACTTTCAAAATACATTTACTTTCCAAAAGTTTTTCTATATCGTGACTCACTTTGTCAAAATTTTGTCTTTTAAACAAAAGTCTTTACATTAAAAGACATTTCAAAACTAGTTCCTTATACTAAAATCTAAAGCCAAAAGCATGTTTCAAAGTTATAGAAAAAATAGTTTCAAACATTTATTCGCAATTTATGAACCAAGTCAAAATACTCTCCCCAAAACAGAGGAATAGTTAAAAATATTATGACTTATAGAATGTACAAAAAGCCCAAATGCATATAGCTCAAATTGTGAAAATATTCAAAATGCTTTACCCAAAATATACAATTAGTTAAAATATGTAAAATCCAAAACGGACAAGTAGTGAAAATACTCACGACTTAAAACACATTGAACCAAAAACTCAACAGGTCCAAAACAAACTTGCAGTTCTCTTGTAGTGCAAGAAGACCAGTCAGCTCCTTGTATGATCTCCTCAAAGGACCATAATATACCCCAACATATAATATATTTCATCCCTTTATATGATACTTCGCTTCCAAGGTTGCTATGTCACACCCCCAAACCAAGGATGATGTAAACGTCCGGGGGTGGAGGACTTCATATAGAGTATCACAACAACGAGTATAATAGTGCTCAAAGTAAATACAACCATCACAAATATAATTGAAAAAGTTACACCAAAGTATATGTTTACATGATTCAAATCAATTACATTATGATACAAAATGAACTGTTTGACGAATTATCGTCCCATCCTCAAAGCGTTGTTGATTTCCTGTTTCACTGAATTCCTGAGAATACAAGTAGTTTTGAAAAAGTGTTAACACAAAGGTTGGTGAGTTCATAAGAGATTTCGTTAGAGAAGTAAACCGTTTTCCTTGTAAAAGCGTTAGAATATGTATCCAGAAAATCCAATATTTTCTTTATTATATATATGTAGTCCTAAATCCCAGGACCGAGAAATAACAAGTATTGGCCACACTTAAAGATATAAAAGTGGTTTCAAATGATGTGTAGTCATAAATACCAAAACCGAAAGTGTACAGTAATATCTGTACTTATTGATATAAAAAATGGTTTTAAATCGACATAAAACCCCTTTAGGTTTTATAAAAATCCCGTAAACTTTATGTATTGTTATCTCCCTATGTGAGTCGCTATAACCATAGTATGACTGAATGAACCTGCCATGACGTTTCTCAGGCGTTGCGAAACTGAAATGACATTTACCACCCGTAGACCTGCAGGTCCTACTGTAGCTAGCACTAAGGTGTGGGGTGTCAAACCCAATATAGATCTATACACAACTATCACGTTCTCCTCCAGGAGACTCTGATTATAACTACCAGGAATTTAGATCTCGCACTCGGACGTACGGAACGAGATTATCTCACAATTTAGGTTAACAAGTTTACGTGTGGTGTGCGTGAGTGTAAAAACTTTTTGTATGAATGTACCCTTTTTGTACGAGTGTGTTATGTGATGAATCATAAACTATACCTATTATAGTTTATCCAAAACATTTGTAATATATAAGAACTCTTTTATGAAAATGCATTAGTGTTATGAATCCATAAACTATGCTTATTATAGCTTAATATACGTGCTCTAAATGAATGAATAATCTTATCATGAATGACTAAGTTTCAGTTTATGATGATAAACTAACAAGGAAACACATTCAATATTTAGAACTTATGGTTATACGCTTTGCTCAACATAATATAAAGTGTTATGAAATTTATATGCTGTTAACTAAATTTAACCTTTCTGCGTTGTTTTAGAAAAGTCATAGAAAAATCATACGAAGTCGAAAACTAAATCCGTAAATTCTGAGAGTTCCCAAAATGTGTCTAGTTTACTCATAATTTTTATCATGATTTTTAATGACCTCCAACTTGGGTGAAAAATTCCATAATCACAGACTGGTCCGGATTGGTGTTTGAAATGATAGGCAGTTTTGTAAAAATCACCATAAATTGTAGAAAAATCTTATGGAGATGTGAAAATAGTCATTTTAAAGCTAAGAACTTGAAATACTTGCACCTTGTACAGTTTTGAAAGAAAAAATGTTTAAGTTGCCCAAAACAGTCAGTGAATGGAGTTGAACTTTTCTGATGAAGGCTGTTAGAAAAGTTCAGTTATGTTCTTGGTGTTTTAACTTGTATTCCCCCCCTAAAAAATTGAAAAAAACATTAAAATGTAGGGGTATGAACTCACCTTGACTGATTTCAGTGGATGAATGTTGGGTTAGGGAAGTGTTCAACTCAAGAACACTTGAAGATGCCTTGAAGATTTTCGAGAATCTAACACCAAAATGATGTAATTTGTGTAAGCAATCTATGATCGGAGTAGAAGGAAGTGAAATAATCATAGAGAGGATGAATTATACTTACCAAGAGTGTGAGAAAGCTTGATAATCAGCCTTGAATCTCGAATTTGATAGATAAAGTTTGAGAGAAAAGTGGAGTTGGATCCTTGGTGAAATGAGAGCAAATGAGAGAAGTGAGGAGAGAGGATGGATGTTCCATCTGTTATGTGACATCCCCAAAATCACGGCCAGAAAAGACCGGTTTTGTTTATACTTTATTTCAAAATCAGAGTTATCTTTTAATAAAAGAATTGCGGAATTTGTCCCAAAACAATAATATGATAAAGATTTATCAAAAGCATTTCCATAGAAATGTATTTCATTAAAAGACTCGGGATGTCATGTTCGTACAGATCAAAAGTATAAACAGTACAATATAAGCCTTACTACATTATTTCATATCTACAGGCCTATATCCGTAATCCCTCGTCCAAAACATCACACCTATGCTCATGCGCCACTTCCTGTAATACATAAAACTGAGTGGGTCAGGCTTGGGAGCCTGGTGAGCACATAGGGTTTTCAACCCACAATAAATAAGTTTATTAATTTCGTCAATCAACAATAACCCGATTACCCGTTCCCGTTATCCTCACTTTACGTCCCTAAACACCTATCATAAGGGACCTAGCCTAAGGATCATCATCGGGACGGACACTGCTACTAAGGGGATTCCTCAGCAATAAATGTCCTAATAGGCAACCATGTGGGGGATGGAGTACACCGGTGAACACATCGTTCACAACACCTACAGGTTGCGAGCCTGCTAGTGTTCCACTGGACTGTCTAGAAGAGTCCGTGGTCGTCATCTATACTCCGCTAGATGACTAGATCAACAACAACAACATCGAGGCCTCTCATCATTTTATCACACATCACCTATTACATTGTCACACCCCCAAACCAAGGATGGCGGAAACGTCCGGGGGTGGAGGACTTCATGTATAGCATCATAACCACAATTTCAATAGTAATTCAAGCAAACACAACCAACATATATATAATTGAAAAGTTACATCACTTGCATGAATTACATGTTTCAAAATCAATTACAATATGTTGTCAAAATATGAAAAGTTTGACGCCTCAACGTCCCATCCTCAAAAGCACTTGGTAACACGATTAATGCTTTCCTGTGAATACAAGTTGTTTGAAAAGTGTCAACACAAGGGTTGGTGAGTTCATAAGCTTTTATTAATAATCTTATTAGAAGTCTTTCACATGTAAATGTCGCGTTGTTTCAGAAAAATCCGATATTTTCCTTGAAATCCGAAAAATGTAGCCTTACAACCAAAGACTAGAATGTATGAAAAGTCATCGTTTCTTAGTAGGAATGTTGTGAGTTTAAAATGAATTGGAAAGTAAATTTATTTTATCAACCTAAAACCTACTTTGGTTTTTATGCAACCCCGTAAACTTTATGAATTGTTGTCTCCCTAAGTGAGTCGCTATAATCATACTGTGACTATGTGAACCTGCCACAACGTTTCTCAGGCGTCGCGAAAATGAAATGACATTTGTCACCCGTAGACCTGCAGGTCCCACTGTAGCTAGCAGCAAGGTGTGGGGTGTCAAACCCAATATAGATCTATATACAAGTATCACGTTCTCCCTCAAGGAGATTCTGATTATAACTACCAGGAATTATATCCCGCACTCGGACGTACGGGGAGAGAGAGAGAGAGTCTCACAACATAGGTTAACAAGTTTACTTGAAATGTGTGTGAATATAAATCTTTCTTGTATGAATGTACCCTTTTTGTACGAGTGCGTTGAGTGATGTATCATAAACTATACCTATTATAGTTTATCTAAAATGTATGTAATATGTATGAATTCTTTTATGGAAATGTATTAGTATTGTGAATTTATCAAACTATACATTTTATAGTCTAATAATACGTGTTCCAAAATGAATGAATAATATTTAATATTTAATATGAATGTCTTAATTCCAGTTCATAATGATAAACTAACACGGAAACACATTCAAATATTAGAACTTATGATTATACACTTTGCTCAACATAATACAAAGTGTTATGATATTTACATGCTGTTGGCTAACTTTAGCCATTCAGCCCTGTATTTGGAAAAATCATAGAAAAATCATACGAAGTCGAAAACTAGATCCGTAAATTCTGAGAGTTCACAACATGTGTCTAGTTTGCTCATAAATTTTATCTCAATTTATAATGACCTCTAACTTGGGTGAAAAAGTCCAAAATCACAGACTGGTCCGGATTGTTGTTTGAAATGATAGGCAGTTTTGTAAAAATCGCCATAAATTGTAGAAAAATCGTATGGAGATGTGCAAGTAGCCATTTTAAAGCTAAAAACTTGAACTATTTGCACCTTGTACAGTTTTGAAAACAAAAATGTGTAAGATGCCCAAAACAGTCCGTGAATGGAGTTGAACTTTTCTGATGAAGGCTGTTAGAAAACTTTTGATAGGTTCTTAGTGTTTTAACTTGTATTCACCCCCTGAAAACTTGAGAAATCATGAAAATGTAGGGGTATGAACTCACCTTGAGTGATTTCAGTAGATGATTGTTGAAGAATGGAAGTGTTTAATTCAAGAACACTTGGAGATGCCTTGAAGGTTTTCGAGAATCTAACATCATAGTTAGGGAGTTTGTGTAAGCAACCAAAGATTTGAGTAGAATGAAGTGAAATAATAATAGGGAGGATGAATTTTTACTTACTAAGTGTGGAAGAACACTTGAATCCAGCCTTGGATCTCGAAAATTTGTGTAGAAGAGTTTGAGAGAAAAAGTGATGTTTGTTACTTAGTGGAATGAGAGAAATGAGAGAAAATGAGGAGTGTGGTTGATTGTTCCAGCTCAAAAACGTGGGAGTGAGTGAAATTTGAGTGTAAGGGAACATTGAAGTGACATAGGTAAGGTGGGGAGGTATGGCTGGTCATAGAGTGGGTGTGGGGTGGTTGCTTGTAACTTTTTTTTTTTTTTTTTTTTTTTTTTTTTTTTTTTTTTTTAACTTGCAAGGCACAATGGAATATATTACTCCTATAAAGGAAATTGACTCAATCAAGGACGATTTCACAATTAAAGTTCGGATCGTACGTCTTTGGACTCAAAAGTCAAGAACAATGTCTTATAATTGTCTATATCCCATTTTTAGTAATTTATTCTCAAAGAACAATGCTATAATCTGTAATTTATCATCTTTTAGTTTAATTTTCTAAATATATGTGTGGTTGTCTATGTGTGTGTATCTCTTTAAAAATTCTGCAATTTCATCATTTTATGACCCCCATTTGCGAAGTTGAGTATTTATTTCCAAAAATGCGAAACTCCAGGGACAATATTTGAAATCTTCTGTTTTCTTCCCCAATTCGCATTCTACTGTGAAATACTTCGCATCTTCATTCTTACACCCTTCGCATCCCTTCGCATTAATCACCTTCGCATTTTAACCTAATTAATCAAATGCGATTCACAAAATTTTTCATTCCAGATGCAAACACAGTTTAGTTCTTGAACTCTAAAATTGCGAAATCAAAAATTCATATGTTGAACCCATATGCGAATATTAACCCAATTGACTTCAAATTGATTCATAGATGCGAACACTCGATTGTTTTACTTTCGCAAAATGAGCATCAACAACTCCACAATCGAGTTTTTAAATTCTTGCAAACAACAATTTCATAGTCCTTGACTTCGCGTTTTTCTTCACGAATCATCCCTCAATCATCAATCCAATTGCGAATCAAAAACTCATATGTTCTTGCTTTATCGATTCATCGACTACACTCATACAAATGCGAACAATACTCAATTTCAAAATCGATTGAAACTTATAGCAAAGCTAAATCCAACTTCGCATTAATCACCTTCGCATTTTAACCTAATTAATCAAATGCGATTCACAAAATTTTTCATTCCAGATGCGAACACAGTTTAGTTCTTGAACTCTAAACTTGCGAAATCAAAAATTCATATGTTGAACCCATATGCGAATATTAACCCAATTGACTTCAAATTGATTCATAGATGCGAACACTCGATTGTTTTACTTTCGCAAAATGAGCATCAACAACTCCACAATCGAGTTTTTAAATTCTTGCAAACAACAATTTCATAGTCCTTGACTTCGCGTTTTTCTTCACGAATCATCCCTCAATCATCAATCCAATTGCGAATCAAAAACTCATATGTTCTTGCTTTATCGATTCATCGACTACACTCATACAAATGCGAACAATACTCAATTTCAAAATCGATTGAAACTTATAGCAAAGCTAAATCCAACTTCGCATTAATCACCTTCGCATTTTAACCTAATTAATCAAATGCGATTCACAAAATTTTTCATTCCAGATGCGAACACAGTTTAGTTCTTGATTAGTACGAAGGCTTAGGAAATTTTTTAACACAAACTTTTCTCCTGTGATGTTTTCCCATTAACATAGCAAGTTATACAATACGAACATAACACTAACCCTAATACACAAGGTTTAATAGAGTTGACCGGCTTGACTTGATGACTTGACTTGACTCAAGATTGACGATTGTCACATCTTCCCCCCGTTAGAGGGAATTTCGTCCCGAAATTTAAATTCGGCTGGGACTTCAAGGGTTTGGGAAAAGATGTGGATACTTTTGCTTCATTTGATCTTCACGTTCCCAGGTAAATTCAGGCCCTCGTTTCGCGTTCCAACGAACCTTCACTATGGGAATGCGACTTTGTTTTGTTCTCTTGATCTCTCGATCCATGATCTCGACGGGTTCCTCCACAAAGTGGAGATTCTCATTAACTTCAATTTCTTCGAGTGGTATTACGAGTGTCTCGTCAGACAGACACTTCTTTAAGTTGGACACGTGGAAGATAGGGTGCACATTACTAAGTTCTTGTGGTAGTCGGAGTTTGTACGCCACCGGACCAATCCTAGCAAGGATCTCGAACGGACCGATGTACCTTGGGTTTAGTTTCCCCCGTTTACCGAAACGTATCACCCCTTTCCAGGGGGAAACTTTTAGTAGTACCCGGTCTCCGACCTGGAATTCTAAAGGTTTGCGTCGCTTATCCGCGTAACTCTTTTGTCGATCACGAGACGCTTTTAGTCTTTCCCGAATTTGAATGATCTTTTCTGTGGTTTCCCTTATGATTTCCGGCCCCGTAAGGGTGCTATCAGGGACTTGCCCTCTGGCTAGCTGAGTATCTCCAACTTCGGCCCAACACAGTGGCGACCTACACTTGCGGCCGTAGAGAGCTTCGAATGGGGCGACTCCAATGCTAGTGTGATAACTGTTATTATAAGAGAATTCGATAAGCGGTAGATGGGTATCCCATGCCTTACCAAAATCTATCACACAGGCTCTCAGCATGTCTTCCAACGTCTGGATGGTTCTCTCGCTTTGTCCGTCCGTTTGTGGATGGTAGGCCGTACTCATGTCTAACCTGGTTCCCAGAGACTTTTGTAGGGACTGCCAGAAACGCGAGGTGAATCTACTATCTCGATCCGAGATAATGGATGTTGGTACACCATGTAGTCGTACGATCTCCTTAATGTACGTCCTGGTCAACTTTTCCATCTTGTATGTTTCCTTTATTGGCAGGAAGTGCGCGGACTTGGTCAATCTGTCCACAACTACCCATATGGTATCCATCCCACCTGATGTCTTAGGCAGTTTGGTTACGAAGTCCATGGTTATTCGCTCCCACTTCCACTCGGGTATATCTGGTTGCTGAAGTAGTCCTGATGGCTTCTGATATTCCACCTTGACCTTGGCGCAAGTGAGGCACTTGCTCACATAAGTAGCAACTTCAGCCTTCATGTTTGGCCACCAGTATAACCTTTTGAGGTCTAGATACATCTTATCTGACCCCGGATGAATGGAGTATCGAGTCTTGTGGGCCTCATCCATTACAACGTCTCGGTATCCACCGAACTTCGGTGTCCAGATTCGATTCATGAGATAACGAGCTCCATCCCCTCTGACTTCCAAGTTCTTATCCATCCCCCTTAGTGCTTCGCTTGCCACGTTTTCTGGTTTCAGGGCTTCAAATTGGGCGTCCTTGATCTGAGTGGCCAGTTGGGAGTGGATGGTCATGGCTAGGGATTTTACTCGGCGACCCGAGTATTCTTTCCTGCTTAAGGCATCGGCTACTACATTAGCCTTGCCTGGGTGGTAGCGAATTTCACATTCGTAGTCATTCAGTAATTCCACCCATCTTCTTTGGCGCATGTTTAGTTCTTTCTGATTGAGAATGTGTTGAAGACTTTTGTGATCAGTGAAGATGGTGCACTTGGTGCCGTAGAGGTAGTGCCTCCAAATCTTCAGGGCGAACACCACAGCTCCCAATTCAAGGTCGTGGGTTGTGTAATTAACTTCATGTGTCTTCAGTTGTCTTGATGCATAAGCGATGACTTTTCCCCTTTGCATGAGCACACAGCCGAGGCCTTGATTTGAAGCATCGCAATACACCACAAAATCGTCAGTTCCTTCTGGAAGAGACAAGACTTGTGCGCTGCATAGGGCTTGCTTTAGTGTCTGGAAGGCGGCTTCTTGTTTATCTTCCCATTCGAACACCACCCTTTCTGAGTCAAGGTGGTGAGAGGCTTAGCGATTTTGGAGAAGTTTTGTATGAATCTTCGATAGTAGCCTGCGAGTCCTAAAAACTGTCGGATTTCTGTCGGCGTTGTAGGTGTTGACCAATCTTCGATTGCTTTGATCTTCGAGGGGTCCACATGTATTCCTTCTTTGCTTATTACGTGGCCAAGGAATCCTACTTCTCGGAGCCAAAATTCACACTTTGAGAATTTAGCGTAAAGCTTTTCGGTCCTTAAAACCTCCAGAACTAGTCGTAGGTGATGTCTGTGCTCTTCTTCGCTCCTCGAATAGACCAGGATATCGTCGATGAATACGATGACGAATTTGTCCAAGAAGGGTCGACACACTCGATTCATCAAATCCATGAACACCGCGGGCGCGTTAGTTAACCCGAATGGCATCACTACAAACTCATAGTGCCCATAGCGAGTTCTGAATGCCGTCTTGGGGATATCCTCTTCTTGAACTCGCAGTTGATGATAGCCCGACCTCAGGTCGATTTTTGAAAAGTAGCTGGCTCCTTGGAGCTGGTCGAAGAGGTCATCGATTCGGGGTAGGGGATAACGGTTCTTGATAGTGAGTTTGTTTAGTTCTCGATAGTCTATGCACATACGAAAAGAACCATCCTTCTTCTTTACAAATAAGACTGGTGCTCCCCAAGGTGAGAAGCTTGGCCTGATGAACCCTTTGCTCAATAGTTCATTCAATTGGCTGGATAGTTCTTGCATTTCTGCCGGTGCTAAGCGATAGGGAGCCCTGGCGACGGGGGTAGCTCCTGGGATTAAGTCGATCCGAAATTCGACTTGTCTTGCGAGTGGTACACCAGGCAGATCGTCTGGGAAAACATCAGGGAAGTTGCATACTTCTGGAATTTCTTTGATGTCCTTCACCTCCTGTTTCTTATCTACGATGTGGGCTAAGAAAACATGGTATTGCTTTCGGAGGTACTTTTGGGTTTTAACACAAGAGATGATTTGTAGGTTCGCACTAGGTTTATTGCCATAAACGGTGAGAACGTTGCCATTCGGCAGATTGAGGCGGACGGCCCTTTCGTAACATAGAATGTCGGCACGATGAAGGCTTAGCCAATCCATACCAATGATTATATCGAAGCTTTTTATGGTGACCGGCATAAGGTCGATTTTGAACAAATGGTTGTCTAGAGTGAGAGTACACCCTATGTAAATATCATTAGCGCGCTCAACTTTTCCATTTGCCATTTCTACGATGTAAGAATCTTCTAGTGGTTGAGAATTTTGCTTAAGTATATGTTTGAATTGGTGACTTATGAAACTTCTTTCTGCCCCACTATCGAAAAGTACGCATGCATAAGAGTTATTGAGGAGGAACGTACCAGTAACCACAGAGGGATCCTTGACTGCTTCTCCCTGCCCTAAAGTTAGGACCCTCCCTACACCCCCAGCATTAGGGGCTCATGCCTTGGGGCAGTTCCTCCTGAAGTGTCCCGTTTCACCACACCCATAGCAGGCCTGGCTTGCTCCAGTGTTGGCGGTCGTAGCGACTTGTGTGGCGGGTTGGGTAGTCGTTCTACAGAATCGTGCAGTGTGCCCCTTTTTGTTACAGTTATTGCAGTGTAACTCACGACAAGCACCGTTATGGTGGTAGTTACACTTGTTGCACTTGGGAAGAGTTCCTGTATACTGTTTCGGTGGCGCTGGAGCGGCAGCAGTAGTGGCGGCGCGAACAGCAACAATCGGTTGCTTTTTGGCGGGGTCCTGAATTGGTTGTTTCCTTTTATTTCCCCAGAACTTCCTCTTGTTGTTCCCTCCTTTTGTTCGGTCGGTGGTGGTTATCACGGTACCACGGCTAGCCCTGTGATCTATGAGTTGTTGTGCCAATTCCTTGGCACTCTCAAAGGTAGTGGGTTTCGAGGCCAAGACACTATCTTGAATCTGGGATGATAGGCCCCAGAGATATCGTTCCACCTTTTTCTCTTCTGGAGTGACCATTGTTGGACAGAGGAGTGCTAGGTCGTTGAAACGGGCAGTATAAGTTTCAAGATCAGTGCTTGTCATCCTGAGGTTCCAAAGTTCTTCTTCAAGTTTTTGTATTTCGCCCCTCGGGCAGTATTCCTTCAACATTAGAGCTTTCAAATCCTCCCAGCTGATCGCGTTAGCTACTGCAGGAGTAAGTGACTTAACTCGGCCATTCCACCAAGTGAGTGCTTTTCCAGTGAAAGTGAATGCCGCATACTTGACCTTGCTCGCTTCAGGACAAGCGCAGATTTCAAAAACTGCCTCGGTCCTTTCGAACCATTGCACCAGTGTGATGACGCCCCCGCTTCCATTGAAAGGATCGGGTTTGCCATTCGTGAAGTCTTTGTAAGTGCACTCCCTCGTACGCCCCGTGCTGTCCCCATGAATGGAATTGGTAGCTCCGGATCCAGAACCGCCGGAACCATGGGTTCCCATTTGCGACATTGCTGCCGCCACGGCTGCCGTCACTGCAGCCTGGAACATTGCAGGATCAAACTGCGGAGGTGGTGGTGGAGGCGGCACTGGGTTGTTGGAAGGCCTTGGTCTTTTCCTTGGTGGCATGGTTCTGTCATAAAAAAAAAATGACTAGTCAGTAAGACTTCAATAGTGATAACGAGTCGAGTGTTACTGGTTTCATCCCTCTTGTATTTTATCATAACTTTATTATTCGTAATTGTTTGTGTGATCAGGTTATGATGTATAGTGTCCAACATTCAATAAATAAAATACATGCCAAATTTCATTGATAACTTTTAGTACATAACGCTTAGAGAGAAAAGTTTGACCTCATAGGGGTCTACATTACATCGTTACAAAAGGTAGTTTTTTTTTTTTTTTTTGGCATTACAAAACCCCTTTGAATAGTGTAATCACATAATCGCAGGGTCGACCTACATACGAGGAGTAGCACCAACGCGTACTCATAAAATTCTACTACCTAGACGGGAGAATAGCAACGAGCTCTAATCACTGCGACCCTTCTTTGACGGAGGCTGCGATGATGTCGATGCGCCCTGTAGTTCCGCCAATTTGCGTTCGGCTGCAACCATTCTCTCTTCGAGTGCCATGTATCTTTCCCGATACTCTCTTGTTTCTGCTTGAGCCGCGAGAAGGTCTCTAATGAGTTGGTCTCGGTGGTGGGAGTCTCGTTCCAGGTTTCTGGTGCGATCCGTAGCAGACTGTACAATGGCACTTAACTCCCGGACCTGATCTGTCGTTGTCCTACCACGATCATCCATTCTTGCCATTCGTTGTATCGTGACGGGGAGAGCCCTATCAGCCGGTCCACCATGAGTGAGATCATAGTAACCTCGTTGGTAGCCATATGGTGACCGTTGGCGTTGTTGTCGGCTCCATCTTTCGATCGTTGTTACCCAAGGGGGTTCAGGTCCATTGTAACCAAAACGGTGCGCGGGTACCCTCGCGATGTAGGGAGGGTTGAATACTTCTGGTGGTTCCTCCGCTTCGTTCCCAACCATGACTACCTCATCACCTTCCTCTTCTTCCTCTTCTTCCTCTTCTTCCTCTTCTTCTTGGTTGTCTTCCTCTTCTTCCTCTTCTTCCTCTTGTTCGTCTTCCTCCTCGGGCTCCTCCTCGGGATCCTCCTCGGGATCCTCTTCGGGATCTTCCTCGGGTTCCTCTTCGGGATTCTCCTCGGGCTCGTCTTCAATCCATCCCGCGTTTCCCTGATTGGGAAAGTAGGGGTCCCCGGGTATGTGAAATCCGGCCATGTCGTCTGCACGAGAAACGGGGTTAAGAAGTATGTATCGGAAAATAATAATTTGGCGCTATAGAAACGTACAAATACTCCTATAGTATTTTTAAATGTTTATATTTGGTTCTTAGCGTGTTCTTTATGGAGTGTTATTAGGTTTTCAGATTTGTCGCTCATTACGACTATTCCTTAGTGTGCGTAAGTTACTTCTTGGACGGATATAGTTGATCAGGCTATATCCTTCCCAGAACTGATTACACATGCTAAGGCGTATTAATAATGTTCGACTCCTCCTCTTTCAATTTACGTTCTCCTAAGTTATGACACCATGCTAGTATAGAATGCATGCAAGTATACTTTAAAACAAGAAATTATTTGTTTTCTAAAAGTACAACTCTTTAAATCACTTTAAGAATCAGAGACTTTTAGTCCCAAATGTGTTTATAGTTTGTATATCTTATGTGGTTGATATACTGAATTCACTATAAACCGTGCTCTGATACCAATCTGTCACACCCCCAAACCAAGGATGGCGGAAACGTCCGGGGGTGGAGGACTTCATGTATAGCATCATAACCACAATTTCAATAGTAATTCAAGCAAACACAACCAACATATATATAATTGAAAAGTTACATCACTTGCATGAATTACATGTTTCAAAATCAATTACAATATGTTGTCAAAATATGAAAAGTTTGACGCCTCAACGTCCCATCCTCAAAAGCACTTGGTAACACGATTAATGCTTTCCTGTGAATACAAGTTGTTTGAAAAGTGTCAACACAAGGGTTGGTGAGTTCATAAGCTTTTATTAATAATCTTATTAGAAGTCTTTCACATGTAAATGTCGCGTTGTTTCAGAAAAATCCGATATTTTCCTTGAAATCCGAAAAATGTAGCCTTACAACCAAAGACTAGAATGTATGAAAAGTCATCGTTTCTTAGTAGGAATGTTGTGAGTTTAAAATGAATTGGAAAGTAAATTTATTTTATCAACCTAAAACCTACTTTGGTTTTTATGCAACCCCGTAAACTTTATGAATTGTTGTCTCCCTAAGTGAGTCGCTATAATCATACTGTGACTATGTGAACCTGCCACAACGTTTCTCAGGCGTCGCGAAAATGAAATGACATTTGTCACCCGTAGACCTGCAGGTCCCACTGTAGCTAGCAGCAAGGTGTGGGGTGTCAAACCCAATATAGATCTATATACAAGTATCACGTTCTCCCTCAAGGAGATTCTGATTATAACTACCAGGAATTATATCCCGCACTCGGACGTACGGGGAGAGAGAGAGAGAGTCTCACAACATAGGTTAACAAGTTTACTTGAAATGTGTGTGAATATAAATCTTTCTTGTATGAATGTACCCTTTTTGTACGAGTGCGTTGAGTGATGTATCATAAACTATACCTATTATAGTTTATCTAAAATGTATGTAATATGTATGAATTCTTTTATGGAAATGTATTAGTATTGTGAATTTATCAAACTATACATTTTATAGTCTAATAATACGTGTTCCAAAATGAATGAATAATATTTAATATTTAATATGAATGTCTTAATTCCAGTTCATAATGATAAACTAACACGGAAACACATTCAAATATTAGAACTTATGATTATACACTTTGCTCAACATAATACAAAGTGTTATGATATTTACATGCTGTTGGCTAACTTTAGCCATTCAGCCCTGTATTTGGAAAAATCATAGAAAAATCATACGAAGTCGAAAACTAGATCCGTAAATTCTGAGAGTTCACAACATGTGTCTAGTTTGCTCATAAATTTTATCTCAATTTATAATGACCTCTAACTTGGGTGAAAAAGTCCAAAATCACAGACTGGTCCGGATTGTTGTTTGAAATGATAGGCAGTTTTGTAAAAATCGCCATAAATTGTAGAAAAATCGTATGGAGATGTGCAAGTAGCCATTTTAAAGCTAAAAACTTGAACTATTTGCACCTTGTACAGTTTTGAAAACAAAAATGTGTAAGATGCCCAAAACAGTCCGTGAATGGAGTTGAACTTTTCTGATGAAGGCTGTTAGAAAACTTTTGATAGGTTCTTAGTGTTTTAACTTGTATTCACCCCCTGAAAACTTGAGAAATCATGAAAATGTAGGGGTATGAACTCACCTTGAGTGATTTCAGTAGATGATTGTTGAAGAATGGAAGTGTTTAATTCAAGAACACTTGGAGATGCCTTGAAGGTTTTCGAGAATCTAACATCATAGTTAGGGAGTTTGTGTAAGCAACCAAAGATTTGAGTAGAATGAAGTGAAATAATAATAGGGAGGATGAATTTTTACTTACTAAGTGTGGAAGAACACTTGAATCCAGCCTTGGATCTCGAAAATTTGTGTAGAAGAGTTTGAGAGAAAAAGTGATGTTTGTTACTTAGTGGAATGAGAGAAATGAGAGAAAATGAGGAGTGTGGTTGATTGTTCCAGCTCAAAAACGTGGGAGTGAGTGAAATTTGAGTGTAAGGGAACATTGAAGTGACATAGGTAAGGTGGGGAGGTATGGCTGGTCATAGAGTGGGTGTGGGGTGGTTGCTTGTAACTTTTTTTTTTTTTTTTTTTTTTTTTTTTTTTTTTTTTTTTTTTTTAACTTGCAAGGCACAATGGAATATATTACTCCTATAAAGGAAATTGACTCAATCAAGGACGATTTCACAATTAAAGTTCGGATCATACGTCTTTGGACTCAAAAGTCAAGAACAATGTCTTATAATTGTCTATATCCCATTTTTAGTAATTTATTCTCAAAGAACAATGCTATAATCTGTAATTTATCATCTTTTAGTTTAATTTTCTAAATATATGTGTGGTTGTCTATGTGTGTGTATCTCTTTAAAAATTCTGCAATTTCATCATTTTATGACCCCCATTTGCGAAGTTGAGTATTTATTTCCAAAAATGCGAAACTCCAGGGACAATATTTGAAATCTTCTGTTTTCTTCCCCAATTCGCATTCTACTGTGAAATACTTCGCATCTTCATTCTTACACCCTTTCGCATCCCTTCGCATTAATCACCTTCGCATTTTAACCTAATTAATCAAATGCGATTCACAAAATTTTTCATTCCAGATGCGAACACAGTTTAGTTCTTGAACTCTAAAATTGCGAAATCAAAAATTCATATGTTGAACCCATATGCGAATATTAACCCAATTGACTTCAAATTGATTCATAGATGCGAACACTCGATTGTTTTACTTTCGCAAAATGAGCATCAACAACTCCACAATCGAGTTTTTAAATTCTTGCAAACAACAATTTCATAGTCCTTGACTTCGCGTTTTTCTTCACGAATCATCCCTCAATCATCAATCCAATTGCGAATCAAAAACTCATATGTTCTTGCTTTATCGATTCATCGACTACACTCATACAAATGCGAACAATACTCAATTTCAAAATCGATTGAAACTTATAGCAAAGCTAAATCCAACTTCGCATTAATCACCTTCGCATTTTAACCTAATTAATCAAATGCGATTCACAAAATTTTTCATTCCAGATGCGAACACAGTTTAGTTCTTGAACTCTAAACTTGCGAAATCAAAAATTCATATGTTGAACCCATATGCGAATATTAACCCAATTGACTTCAAATTGATTCATAGATGCGAACACTCGATTGTTTTACTTTCGCAAAATGAGCATCAACAACTCCACAATCGAGTTTTTAAATTCTTGCAAACAACAATTTCATAGTCCTTGACTTCGCGTTTTTCTTCACGAATCATCCCTCAATCATCAATCCAATTGCGAATCAAAAACTCATATGTTCTTGCTTTATCGATTCATCGACTACACTCATACAAATGCGAACAATACTCAATTTCAAAATCGATTGAAACTTATAGCAAAGCTAAATCCAACTTCGCATTAATCACCTTCGCATTTTAACCTAATTAATCAAATGCGATTCACAAAATTTTTCATTCCAGATGCGAACACAGTTTAGTTCTTGATTAGTACGAAGGCTTAGGAAATTTTTTAACACAAACTTTTCTCCTGTGATGTTTTCCCATTAACATAGCAAGTTATACAATACGAACATAACACTAACCCTAATACACAAGGTTTAATAGAGTTGACCGGCTTGACTTGATGACTTGACTTGACTCAAGATTGACGATTGTCACATACATCTACCCATGTTTTACCCCAACATTTTCGTAGATATAAAATACATATACAGTTTAAATCATTGAAAACATGTATAACAACGTTCATCTAACATAGATAGCAAGTATCCAGATAATATGCACACATAGCACGTAATTTATATAAAATACTTCATATCTATGTGTAAGCTGAAAGTAACTACGCAATCACCAGAAAAGGTGGTGATTCCGAACTCAGACAGCGCTTCGCTTCTTAAAATGAATTTTTTTCTTCGACGAAACCTAGTATTATTACCACTAGAGTTTAGTTTATTATTCGTCGAGACTAATTAATAGTCTAGCTATTATTATTATCATTATATAAGCGTCAAAAAAATACTTATATAACCCATAATAATAGCCCAAGTATTTATTATAAGTTCCTAATAACGTTACTATAATTAAATAAAAGTTATATTAAAAATAGCGTAGGCGTAGCTCACTTACAGCGGGTTTTATAGAAAACCGGGCTTTGCTTGGAGCAGCGTTCCCGAGCCGAAAAGCTCTTCTTCTCAGAGCCTTCGAGCACTCCGGGGCTTCCGCCTCGTGCTAGGGAGGTTCCCTAGGCTTTTCGGGGGATTTCGGGGCTAGAGAGAGGTTCTAGAAAGAGAGAGAGAGAGTAAAGAGAAGAAAGAATGGGAAAGGTGTGAAGAAAATGAGGGTGGGAGAGGTGGTATTTATAGGGTGAAATGTGGCTGAACTTGGTGCCACATGTCACCATCTGGTGGCAAGCCTTGGGGAGAAAGCAATGGCCAAGATTGTGCCACATCACCCATTTTCGCACAGCACACTTCCGACTTCTAAAATCCGTAACTTTCACATACGACCTCCGTTTTTGACGTTCTTTATATCCACGCGTAGGTAATAATAAGATCTACAACTTTCATTTTGACACCGTCAGCTAATTCTCGACCGATCTTAAATTTAACAGTACAAGGAGATTATACTGTTAAACGTCTGCGTAAAATTAATAACTTCTACATACGGATTCTGTTTTTGTCTGTCTTTTTACCATTGATTTCCTATTAATGAGATCTTCAACTCTCATTTACGTTACGTAAGCCAAAAACCGCTCGAACTAAAATTCGAGTTTCAGGCCGTGCACTGCTAAGCCGAATCTTAGAAAAATCATAACTTCTTCATACGAAGTCAGATTTGGGCGTTCTTTTTATCGATGTTCTTAGTTTAACACATTCTACGACTTTTGTTTAGATTGCTAAGGTTAAAAAGTCTTCTATCGTAAATTCACTATTTACGTCTCCCGGTGTCGTGCCGGTTTTGCCGTAAAACTTCGGCGGGCCATAACTTCTTCGTTATAGCTCGGATTTGGGCATTCTTTATATGTACGGAAACCTTGAGACATATTCTACAACTTTATGTAGAGATATCGGGATTATCTCACACTTTAATTTTGACGCTCATTTTTATTCTTTATTAATTATACATTTATAATTAAATAATAAACACATAAACACACATAATTCACATAATACTCAAATATTTCATATTTATTACTTCAAAAAGAGTTACAATAGTTGACCTAGACTATTACATTGACAAAAATGCTTAGCCCTGAAAACCCGGGCGTTACAATTCTCACCCCCTTAGGATGATTCCGTCCCGGAATCATGCATCAGCAAACAGATGTGGATAGCGACTCATCATGTCATCCTCTGTTTCCCAAGTGAGATTCGGCCCATTCGAATGTTTCCATCGGCCTAGCACCAAGTCGACCATCTTGCGTCGTAACTTCTTAGTCTTACGGTCAATAATTGCCTCAGGCTCTTCGATCAGCCTTTTATTCTCATCCATCCTTAATTCCGAAATTGGAATTATGTCGGGAACATCTCCCATGAATTTCCTCAAATAACACACATGGAAGGTGTTATGAATACCATTGAGTTCTTCGGGCAATTCCAGCTTGTAAGCTTGGTTCCCAATCCTCTGAAGAACTTTGAATGGTCCAATAAACCTTGGACTCAACTTTCCTCGTTTCCCAAATCGTATAAGTCCCTTCCACGGTGAGACTTTAAGTAAAACGGAATCCCCAACTTCGAAGGTTATCGGTCGTCTTTTCTTGTCGGCATAGCTCTTCTGACGATCCTGAGCTGCTAACATTCTTTCCCTAATCACCTTCAATTTCTCAGCAGTCTCATGGACTATCTCGGGGCCCATAAACTGTTTCTCTCCGGCTTCAAGCCAACAAGACGGCGTACGACACTTCTGTCCATACAAGGCCTGATAAGGTGCCATCTTGATGCTCGAGTGAAAACTATTGTTGTAGGAAAATTCTACTAGGGGTAAGTGGTCGTCCCAATTCCCTTGGAATTCGAGGGTACATGCTCTCAGCATATCTTCCAACGTCTGAATTGTTCTTTCGCTCTGACCATTAGTTTGCGGATGGTAAGCAGTACTCAAACACAACTTTGTACCCAACTCCTCTTGTAGACTCCTCCAAAACCTCGACGTGAAACGACTATCACGATCTGACACAATCGTAAGAGGGATATCGTGAAGTCTTACAATTTCCTTCACGTAAGCATTTGCGAGCTTATCCATAGACCACTTCTCGTTGGCTGCTATGAAGTGTGCACTCTTGGTGAAACGATCCACGACTACCCAAATCATGTCGTGTCCGTTCTTCGTTCTGGGCAGTTTAGTCACAAAATCCATGGTGATGTCTTCCCATTTACCCATGGGTACAGGTAAAGGTTCTAAACTCCCATACGGTTTCTGATGTTGTGCCTTAACCCTCGTACATGTTACGCACTCAGCCACATACTTCGCAACATCGAGCTTCATCGTCGGCCACCAGTAGTAGGGTTTTAGGTCCCTATACATTTTAGTGCTACCGGGATGAATCGAGTACATGGTCTTGTGTGCTTCTTCCATTAGAAGATCTCTTATTCCTCCCGTCTTAGGTACCCAAATTCGATCTTGGAATACCTTCAGTCCTCGACTGTTCGTACCGAACACTAACGTTTTTCCTAAACGTTCTTCCTTTCGGTCATTCTTTTCTAAGGCTTCTTCTTGAGCTTTCCTGATACTTTCCACAATCGTCGAGACGACTTCAATTCTTAACGCTCTTGGCCTTTTTCTTTCAAGATTGACTTTCCGACTGAGAGCATCAGCAACAATGTTTGCTTTACCTGGGTGGTAAAGTATCTCACAGTCATAGTCTTTGAGAAGTTCTAGCCAGCGTCGTTGCCTCATGTTCAACTCCTTCTGATTAAAGAGATACTGGAGACTCTTATGATCAGTGAAGAGCTTGCACTTCGTGCCGTAGAGGTAATGCCTCCATATCTTTAAGGCAAATACTACTGCTGCCAACTCCAGATCATGAGTGGGGTAGTTCTTTTCGTGCTCTTTCAATTGTCGAGATGCGTATGCTATCACCTTTTCTCTTTGGGTCAGAACACAACCTAACCTAACTCCAGATGCATCACTATAAACTGCGAAATCTTCGACTCCATCGGGTAGAGAAAGTATCGGTGCTTCACATAACTTCTTCTTTAGCTTCTCGAACGCCTCATCGTGTTTCTCACTCCATGTATACGTAGCTCCTTTATGGGTCAAAGCTGTTAATGGAGCAGCTATCGAAGAAAAGCCTTGGATAAATCGTCGGTAATATCCGGCTAATCCTAGAAAGCTTCGAATCTCCGTGGGATTCTTCGGACGTTCCCACTTCATTACAGCTTCGATCTTGGCGGGGTCAACCATTATTCCTTCTTGGTTAACAACATGACCCAAGAATTGGACTTCCCGTATCCAAAAGTCGCATTTGGAGAACTTTGCAAAAAGCTTCTCCTTCTTTAACACCTCCAACACTTCTCGTAAATGCTTGCCGTGCTCCTCCTGGCTTTTCGAGTAGATGAGAATGTCGTCGATGAACACTATCACGGATTTATCGAGGAATGGTTTACAAACCCTGTTCATCAAATCCATGAATGCTGCGGGAGCATTGGTTAGTCCGAATGACATAACCAAGAACTCGTAGTGTCCATATCTTGTTCTGAATGCAGTCTTCTCAATATCCTGCTCTCTCACTTTCAGCTGATGATATCCTGACCTAAGATCGATCTTTGAGAAGTAGCTCGAACCTTGCAGCTGATCGAATAGGTCATCAATCCTCGGCAATGGATACTTGTTCTTCACCGTTGCCTTATTCAGCTCTCGGTAGTCTATGCACATCCTCATGCTTCCGTCCTTCTTCTTCACGAATAACACCGGAGCTCCCCAGGGTGATGAACTAGGTCGAATGAAACCGCTGTCCAACAGCTCCTGGAGTTGCGTCATGAGCTCCTTCATCTCTGTCGGTGCTAATCGGTAAGGTGGCTTTGCTATCGGTGTTGTTCCTGGTAATAAGTCTATACGAAACTCTACCTGCCTATCAGGTGGTAATCCGGGAAGATCTTCGGGAAAGACTTCCGGATAATCGCACACAACCGGTATATTCTGCACCTCTTTCTTTTCCTTCTTAGCATCGATTACGAATGCCAAGTATGATGCACATCCTTTGGACAAACATTTCCTGGCTTTCATCAGGGAGATGATTCCAGAATTCACTCTGCGTTTGTCCCCGTACACCATAAATGATTCCTTTCCGGGTGGGTTTATCCTAACTATCTTCTTTCGGCATAATATCTCGGCATCGTTGGCGCTAAGCCAATCCATACCCAAAACGATGTCGAAACCGTTTAACTCTATGGGTAGTAGTTCTTCATGGAATTCGTTTCCGTTTAGGTCAATGACGATGTTCCTAATACGATTACTAACAGGTACGAATTTGCCACTGGCAACTTCTACAATCAGGGCATTATCTAATTTTTCTACAGGCAATGCTAATCTTCCACCAAATTTATGCGACACAAAGGAGTAATTGGCTCCGGAATCAAATAGTATATTTGCAGGTAAACCATTTACAAGAAAGGTACCTGAAGCGACGTCTGCTGCCTCCTTTGCAGCCTCGAGCGTCATCTGGAAGGCTCTCGCCTTCGGCTTTGGTGGTATGTTGGGTCTTCCTGCCTCCTTCTTCTTCGGGCAGTCCTTCAAAATGTGCCCTTCTTCATTACACCCATAACAGGCCTTCTGGTTGAGGGTGCATTCATTGGCATAGTGCCCAGGCTTTCCGCATTTGTAACAAGTGACCCCTCCATCACACTTCCCAAAGTGCTTCTTCTTGCACTTGTCACACCACTTTGCTTCTGATCCTCCTCCTCTCGAACCAGGTTTCGAGAATCTACTCTTCTTGTTGGACTTCGAGGATCCATTGAACTTCCGTTTCTCACCGACCTCAGCCCTTTCCAAACCTCTTTCCTTTTGTTGGGTCTCCACATTCTTAGCTGCTCGAACAGCTGATTTCAGAGTGGTTGCCATCTTGACTGTTGGGCCAAAGTCAGCCGGCAGTCTGTTTGCGAATTTCTCAATCTTAGAAAGTTCGGTTGGCACTAGGTATGGAAACAACTTCATCTTTTCCGTAAATGCAGCAGCATAGTCATTGATGCTCATTCTCCCCTTCTTCAAATTTTGGAACTCATTGTTCAGATCAATCAGGTCTATCTCTGAACAGTACTGTGCTTTCAGTTGTTCCAAGAACTCATCCCATGACATTTTCAGGGCTTCTCCTCGTGGCATCGTATCTGCCAATAGCTTCCACCAACTCAAGACTCCAATTTTCAATTGTCTCACAGCGAAGACAGTCTTCTGCTTCTCGTTGCAGTCACAGCTCTCAAACACCATCTCCATCTCGGAGATCCAGTCCATAATCTCAACAGGCTTTGGGCTTCCTGAGAGACTTGGTGGTTTTGCACCCAAGAAATTTTTGTACATCCGCCCATCCTTGTTGTTTCTCCCTTCTGGGCCATCCCTTTGCTCACCTCGAGTCCCTATTTGACTCTCTTGACGGCTATAGTTCCCTTCCTTAGATGGCTCGGGAACTGGCTCCGTTGGTTCAACATGTATGGTAGGTTCGTCCCTATTCTCGCGGAGCATCCGTCTCATTTCTTCCCTTTGTCCAGCTAGCATAGCCTGAATCATGGCTTGAACTCCAGCCATGGTAACTGGCTCAGGTGCAACTTCTTCAACAATAGGTATTTACTGAACCACTGGGGGTTGGTGTCTATTCCCATTTGCGTTTACGTTTCCGCTACGGGTCCTTACCATCTTGATCTATACACCGAATAAGGCGAATTTAGATCTTTATTTAGGAGAGACGTTTTAAATCGTCCTTATCACTCCGAGACGTTTACATGCTAGTTCTAATAGCGTAGTCGTACGTTTAGAATCTTAAACACATAAGGTTTCCAGATCCGGTCGGCAACAGACCATAGATCCGAACAAAATAACAGCATATCATGCATAAAGCATTTAGCACATAAAAGCATTTTAGGCACAATTCCTAAAATAAGCTAGTGCTCACACCTCACAATCATCGCTTAGCATTCTAAGTTTAAGTCTAGAAATCCTACAAATTCCTAGTTCGCTTAAACTAATGCTCTGATACCAACTGTGACATCCCCAAAATCACGGCCAGAAAAGACCGGTTTTGTTTATACTTTATTTCAAAATCAGAGTTATCTTTTAATAAAAGAATTGCGGAATTTGTCCCAAAACAATAATATGATAAAGATTTATCAAAAGCATTTCCATAGAAATGTATTTCATTAAAAGACTCGGGATGTCATGTTCGTACAGATCAAAAGTATAAACAGTACAATATAAGCCTTACTACATTATTTCATATCTACAGGCCTATATCCGTAATCCCTCGTCCAAAACATCACACCTATGCTCATGCGCCACTTCCTATAATACATAAAACTGAGTGGGTCAGGCTTGGGAGCCTGGTGAGCACATAGGGTTTTCAACCCACAATAAATAAGTTTATTAATTTCGTCAATCAACAATAACCCGATTACCCGTTCCCGTTATCCTCACTTTACGTCCCTAAACACCTATCATAAGGGACCTAGCCTAAGGATCATCATCGGGACGGACACTGCTACTAAGGGGATTCCTCAGCAATAAATGTCCTAATAGGCAACCATGTGGGGGATGGAGTACACCGGTGAACACATCGTTCACAACACCTACAGGTTGCGAGCCTGCTAGTGTTCCACTGGACTGTCTAGAAGAGTCCGTGGTCGTCATCTATACTCCGCTAGATGACTAGATCAACAACAACAACATCGAGGCCTCTCATCATTTTATCACACATCACCTATTACATCTACCCATGTTTTACCCCAACATTTTCGTAGATATAAAATACATATACAGTTTAAATCATTGAAAACATGTATAACAACGTTCATCTAACATAGATAGCAAGTATCCAGATAATATGCATACATAGCACGTAATTTATATAAAATACTTCATATCTATGTGTAAGCTGAAAGTAACTACGCACTCACCGGAAAAGGTGGTGATTCCGAACTCAGACAGCGCTTCGCTTCTTAAAAAGAATTTTTTTTCTTCGACGAAACCTAGTATTATTACCACTAGAGTTTAGTTTATTATTCGTCGAGACTAATTAATAGTCTAGCTATTATTATTATCATTATATAAGCGTCAAAAAAATACTTATATAACCCATAATAATAGCCCAAGTATTTATTATAAGTTCCTAATAACGTTACTATAATTAAATAAAAGTTATATTAAAAATAGCGTAGGCGTAGCTCACTTACAGCGGGTTTTATAGAAAACCGGGCTTTGCTTGGAGCAGCGTTCCCGAGCCGAAAAGCTCTTCTTCTCAGAGCCTTCGAGCACTCCGGGGCTTCCGCCTCGTGCTAGGGAGGTTCCCTAGGCTTTTCGGGGGATTTCGGGGCTAGAGAGAGGTTCTAGAAAGAGAGAGAGAGAGTAAAGAGAAGAAAGAATGGGAAAGGTGTGAAGAAAATGAGGGTGGGAGAGGTGGTATTTATAGGGTGAAATGTGGCTGAACTTGGTGCCACATGTCACCATCTGGTGGCAAGCCTTGGGGAGAAAGCAATGGCCAAGATTGTGCCACATCACCCATTTTCGCACAGCACACTTCCGACTTCTAAAATCCGTAACTTTCACATACGACCTCCGTTTTTGACGTTCTTTATATCCACGCGTAGGTAATAATAAGATCTACAACTTTCATTTTGACACCGTCAGCTAATTCTCGACCGATCTTAAATTTAATAGTACAAGGAGATTATACTGTTAAACGTCTGCGTAAAATTAATAACTTCTACATACGGATTCTGTTTTTGTCTGTCTTTTTACCATTGATTTCCTATTAATGAGATCTTCAACTCTCATTTACGTTGCGTAAGCCAAAAACCGCTCGAACTAAAATTCGAGTTTCAGGCCGTGCATTGCTAAGCCGAATCTTAGAAAAATCATAATTTCTTCATACGAAGTCAGATTTGGGCGTTCTTTTTATCGATGTTCTTAGTTTAACACATTCTACGACTTTTGTTTAGATTGCTAAGGTTAAAAAGTCTTCTATCGTAAATTCACTATTTACGTCTCCCGGTGTCGTGCCGGTTTTGCCGTAAAACTTCGGCGGGCCATAACTTCTTCGTTATAGCTCGGATTTGGGCATTCTTTATATGTACGGAAACCTTGTGACATATTCTACAACTTTATGTAGAGATATCGGGATTATCTCACACTTTAATTTTGACGCTCATTTTTATTCTTTATTAATTATACATTTATAATTAAATAATAAACACATAAACACACATAATTCACATAATACTCAAATATTTCATATTTATTACTTCAAAAAGAGTTACAATAGTTGACCTAGACTATTACATTGACAAAAATGCTTAGCCCTGAAAACCCGGGCGTTACATGTTAGAACGTGGGAAATGGCTGGTAAATGAGTGGAAAGGACATTGAAGTGACCTAGGTATGGACTGATGGGGAATAGTGACATGGAGTGGGTGTGGGAGGTTGCTTGTGTCATAGAATAAAGGAAAGTAACACTCCACCTCTTGTACTTCACCCACTCTTCTTGGATAAGGTTTTATCCCCAAAAACGTGATTAATTAATAAATATGGGGCCTTATATGTTAAAATAAATATTTGGCTGAAAATCCCGCGTTAAAATAATTAAAAACGAGCCTAAAATGCAAAACTACCCAAAAACCGGGAAGAAAAGGCTTTTCTGCGAGGCCTCTCGTATTAGGGACCGAGAGTGCAAGACGAGGCGAAACAACAAGAAGCGAGAAAGGGGCTCGGTCCGAAGCATTAGGAGCGAAATAGGCCGAAATGAACAGTAGCTTCGGGTTCGGGCTTGTGCGAGGTTCGGGCCCGAGAGCAGTCTTTGGGTTCGGTTCAGGAGGTTTCGCTTCTGACTTGTTCGCTTCTCATGCTTTCGCTTCTGATGGCTCACTTCTCATGCTTTCGCTTCTGATGACTCGCTTCTCATGCCTTCGGTTCCTAAGAGGGGTTTGGGGTCCTTAGGAGGGTTCGGCTCCTTGAGAGGGGTTCCGGGTCCTTAAGCTTATTTTACTCGTTTTTACCCTGTTTTAAGCCGTTTTTGACCCGGTTAGGGGTCGGGATGGCCCGAAAAACTATAAAAAGTTTAAGGAACTTTTGAGAGAGATTTGGGAGAGATTTCACATTCTTGGAGAGATTTCTCATACAAAGAGAGATTTGGGAGAGATTTCACATTCTTGGAGAGATTTCTCATACAAAGAGAGTTTTGGGAGAGATTTCACATTCTTGGAGAGATTTGGGAGAGATTCTCGATAAAGAGAGATAGAGTGAAAAACGATCGAGAGAGGTTTCGTGTGTGACATTTGTGAGTGTCTGGCTTCGCAATGCAAGGTCCGTAAACCCTATTAAGCCTTGTTTAAGGATCTTACACACTTCCGATGAGTATGCAACAATGTTTTATCGGTTTGGCTCGCCATGTACCACAGTTTTAGGTTAAGGAGATCTAGATGTACGCACTTTTTGATTTATGATCTCTCATTAGAATAGCGACTTGTTTAGAAATTACATAATGTAAATTCTAGTACCCACGGGCAAATTGAGTCGAACGGTTTGACTTGTTGACTTCAGTTGACTTTATCTTGACCGGAAATTGACGGTTGTCACATGCTACTATTTTTGAAGTTTGTTCCCAATGTTTGAATGTGGTGGTTTTTACATAACATGCAACAGAAGCAATAACAACATACCCATCATAACACCATGGATCATATTCTAGGAACTAGTTGCAACAAGAATCGACAACCATGGTTAAATGTATACCTTTATTTTGTCAATTCTTCTATGTTTCTTTTGGATGAACGAATACCCAGACCGAAGATCCTCTAATGTAGGAACACCTGAGATCACGATCTAGCAAAATGACACAATTTCTCCTATTTTCTTTTGCCAAATCGAGACCACCTTACAGAGGCGAGGAGGTTGTCTATTCATATGTATTTAAATCAATTATAAGGTTGAGGGTTTTTATACCCATATCCCTTTTGATTGTTATCTTTATCTCCTAATTTGAATTAGAGATAATTACACTCAAACCATTGTGCTAATTAAGTTTTTATTTAACTCATAACATGATGACAAGTTAATAAACTAGTCCTTCTAAATTATGTTTTGTCATTTTATACTTAAATAATGTCTTGTGTATAAGCTAAAATGGCCATTTTAGTTATAGAAATATCACCACTTGTCATGACCATGATCATACTTCCAACAATCTTCCACTTACACATCTCATAACAACTATGTAGTCTTAAATTTCTTAAACCTAGCATGGTGTATATCATTAATGACTATGGATGTACTCATACCCTTGTAGGTATAAAAAGTTCTTAGACAAGTGATCAAATATTTATTTGTTCTACAAGATATTAATATGAATGTACGTAACACATAAATCTTATCAATCTTAGAAGTTCAAGATTATGTTTCCTAATAGAGATTTGTGTCGAACACAACAGACTACATGATTGATCAATTATTAATTCAGTCTAAGCACAACCATGCATTTGATGTGAACACCAAATCATCGAGGGGATCATGGGCATCACTTATTCAATTATGACAGAAGGAATAAATAAACTTTGAATATTATGACACACTCAGTCATCATGGCATACCTAGACATTCCATGTATTGATGTCATTTACAGAAAATATTGGAGAACACCAAAGTGTAACAGAATACATAACTAAGAATCCCATGCATTTCCATTTAAAGAATATAAGATATTACCATCTTAGAATTACTCATGACAATTTTCATTAAGTAATATTTAAATGTAGGTTATTATAATACTTAATCTCCTTTAAGTACACATGAGTGTCAATCACATCTCTATGTTATGTCCATCTCCATGGACAATCTTGTTGGAAATGTGTATCCAATGTCATAACCAATTGTTGTAACTTTGCGAATAATAGCAATGTCTCTTTTGGGTTGCCCTCAAGAGCAACAATAGCTAGAATTAGATTTAAGAGATTGAAGAAGACAGTTTATTAATTTATTACATGTTAATAAATTAACTACAAACTAGTTAAAATTAATTAGAATAAATTTGAAGGTGCAGGGACTGAATGTTAATTCTTTAATAGTTGAGCAAAAGGAACATTTTGGAGCTCCCTTAGGGTTGAACGTTTTTTGGAGATTACAAAAGAATTCCAGAATCTTTCTAGATAGTTGATGTGACAACCCAGAAAATATGCCTCCAATCGCCATCGACAACCAACGTTAAAACACGATAATACAATCTTAAAAACGCCAAGAATTTCAACCATCACTCTTATTAACGTCTAACCATAGGCTAACATATTCGGATTCTACATGTTATCGCAATTTCAGAGTTTGGGCAGAGTAACTTTTTAAGTATGGCGGAAATTTATTTCTTATATATATATATATATATATATATATATATATATATATATATATATATATATATATAAGATAAATAATATTATTCACGGTAATTACTCTGCCCAAACTCTTTAGCTAATCTTATGCCTAGTTGTTATGCTGAGCTACTATGATAACTAAGATCATATCTAGTTGTCACGTTGACCAGGTGCGAGAAAATGCTAAAACTCATTATTATAGCCACTTTTGGATAAGCTTAGTACCTAGTGTTACTCTGACCAAATTCTCGGCTACGCTAAACACACTAAATATATAACGTCAAACCATAAAAACGCCAAGAATTTCAACCATCACTCTTATTAACGTCAAACCATAGGCTAACATATTTGGATTCTACACGTTATCGCAATTTCAGAGTTTGGGCAAAGTAACTTTTTAAGTATGGCGGAAATTTATTTCTTATATATATGTATATATATAAATAATATTATTCACGGTAATTACTCTGCCCAAACTCTTTAACTAATTTTATGCCTAATTGTTATGTTGAGCCACTACGATAACTAAGATCATACCTAGTTGTCACGTTGACCAGTTGCGAGAAAATGCTAAAACTCATTATTATAGACACCTTTGGATAAGCTTAGTACCTAGTGTTACTTTGACCAAATTATCGGCTACGCTAAACACACAATATATATATATATATATATATATATATATATATATATATATATAAGTATACCGTATAAATACAACACAAACTACCAGGGGAGACCCCCACGACAAGAGTTAGATGAAACACCTGACCTATAATCGTTAATTAATTATTAAGTAAGCGAGATAGATATATATATAGATCTATACGAGATTGACACTCCTACCTGTGGTTGCTAGCTACAACCTGACAACAAGTTAAAGCAGTCATAACTTTATAAAAACAGTGATGTCCGATGAAGCATCGTTGTATTTTCAGGATCAACACTCATAGCTCGATTATAGGAACTCATCGTAACTTGTTAAAACTAAAACTAGCTATCATAAACTACTGATAATAATTAAATAAGTAGTGATAGTACGCACAATAGATCCAACATATAATAACTTATCCAACATACACAAAAATGACTAACAAATTATATTCTTCGTCGAAAAGAAAATGAATTAATGAATTGAAACTAATCATTGTCCGCTGAAAAGAAACTAATTGTCGAAACAAACTATTCACATCCCGCCGTTTTGCGCGGGTAAACGACTAGTATATATATATATATATATATATATATATATATATATATATATATATATATATATATATATTGGGAAATGATCAAATGAGAACACCTAAAAGGTTGAGAACACGAGAACAAGTATATTCATTCGTGATTTCATGTATTCATTTGTGGAGAAATGATAATTTTTACGTACAAAAAACATGAATATGTTTTTTCTCTTAAATTGAAATTAAAGGCGTAAAAATTTATCATTTCTCCATAAATAAATACATACACGGAATCGCAAATGAATATACTTTGTTCTCGCGTTCTCAACCTTTTTAGTATTCTCATTTGATCCTACTCCAATATATATATATATATATATATATATATATATATATATATATATATATATATATATATATATATATATATATATATATATATATATATATATATATATATATATATATATATGATTTAATAACAATTAAAAAAATAGGATGTGTTGTGTTTTACTTACGCAGGAGGTTGACCGCACTACCCCTCATCTAAAAGGATCGATGTTCCCATCTCCCTTCAATATTATATCACCTTCGCCGCTCCATGTAGTTGTATACCACCAGTCTTATTATGCACATTTTCATTTGATCAAAACATTCAAATTAGTGGTGCACAAGTATTTAAGTAATTAATACGTACATCCTATTTATAACGTAATTCTATTCATACATCTCAATTTTAAAAATTTTAATGTCTATATTATACTAAACACACTCTTTATGCTACTCTATATGGTTAACACCGTCGAAAGACCACTTAAGCATAAACCATCCTCATCTTTCCACCACATTTTTTAAGGGTTGTATGCCAAGCTTACAGCGTCGTTGTGAGGCCAACTGAAGAAGAAAAACAAAGGAATGTAGAGAGAGGAGCAAGGCTTTGCCCTCCATTATTGTTATCGCATCTCTTATCTTAACGACCGGTTGGGGTAATTTTGCAGCCGTTACAATGCTATTAAAAACACTCCACGTCGAAAATAACAGAAAAAATATCCTCATACAGTAGAGTCTTAAATATTTATTGTAATAATAGGTGTGAGACTCATGTATTATATGAGTTTATTTAAAAAAAAATTACAAATGAAATTTTAACAATTTGAGAAGTTTGAATTTATAAGAAAAATAAGAAAATTTTAAATTATTAAAATTAATGTAGCTTTAATACATTGAATACATTACATATATATAAATCATTTCTAATAAATACATTACATATATATTATTTTACATATTAAACATGAAATTTTAATTTAATAAAATAAAAAATACAATAAAATAAAAATAAAAAATAAAAAAATAAAAAATTCTACAAAATAAAATGTATCCCAACAAAGAAAAAAAAACATACAACAAAATAATTTTAATTTATTAGGAAGAACCGTCAATTTTTTATCAAATAACAAAAATATACAAATAACCAAAAGTTCTATGAATACCAACAACCCTATATAAAGCCCGAGTTGCAACTGAGCCTAAACTTTTTATTCAAGCCCATTAGAAAACTTGCTTCTAACACGTCACCCTCTTTGGATGACGTGGCACCTTTCAATTGGATTGGTTTTATTTATTTCATAAACTTTCATTTGACCCCTTCAAAATCACTTTTTGACTCTCAGCCCCCTCGTTGATTCATTAATCACCCACCAAATACAAACCCCAGAATTCCTTTCTCTTCTTCTTGGTGACTAAATCACACAGTTCGACGTGAAAGATGGGCTCGATTTTGATGTGGGTTTTGCTTCTATTCGCCTGTTTGTTCAATTACGATGTCTTAGCCGAGCAGATCTTCCCAACTCATGGAGGTAATTTTCCAATTTCTCCGTGTCTGTGAAACGGATGAAGAACACATTCCATTTTGGGTAATTCTACAAACATTTTTGTTCAAAAGCAGTTCCAATTCCACGCTCAGTCGCTTGCAGGTGTTTATTTTGTTATAAATTTCGTAATATTTGATTCGTCAAGTATGTAATTAATAATCTGCTCAGAAGGTATAGAGAGGTTTCGTAAGATTCTAACATGTCAGATGATGTAGGTTAGTTCTATGAAGCAAATTAGAGAGATAAAGTCAAAATGTGAATACGATTTGCCATTATCCATCTTCTTCCTCGTTCATCTATGTTATTAGACCTAATTTATTAAAAAAATTCCAAGGAGATTGAGATAAATCATAAACATAACTTGTAGAAAAGCATAGAAGATTATGATTACTTAATCGGGGAAGCTTCGTTTCCCCAAATTTCTTTGTTAATTCGTTTCATCTTCATTATGATTACTTGTTTAGGGTAGTTTAAGTTTAAATGTTTATAAATGGTTGAGTTTCAGGTAGCTTAGGTCGCAGCTCTAGAGAACCAAAATACGATATTGAATTCCATTCAGAAGATTCACCATTTCATCCTGTAAGTCCCCATATCAAAATTCATATATTCTAGCGTCTGATTATCATAAGATGCATTGATAAACTGTATTCTTTTCATCCCAAAACATTTGACTTATACTTTCAACATTTAATCATGAAAATTAAAGAATCTTGTTAATGCAAATCATTGTCATGAACTCTTTTTGATTATGAAAATGGCAACTCAAGATGATAGTAAAAGTTAAGGGCAACAACATACAGAAAACTACAACTTAATTTCATCATTAAATTTTTTGATTTATTGATTTTTTACAGGATGATGATCAAGAATCTGTGGTAATGCCAAAGAAAAATGGAGAAAAATTTGTATGTTTTTTACCTAAAGTGGAAAAATCCAAAAGTGAAAAACAAACAATTCAACAAAACTCCACAAGTTTAATTTTGGAAACTGAAAAACGTTTCAAATTGAAGACACCAGATGAACTACTTGAAGCACTTAAGGACCGATGCTTTCTCAGGGTCAGAACTTTTACCTCTCTAAAACAAATTACGATTTTACCCTCCACCATTGTATCAAATTCAATAATTATTTCTTGCAGCAAGAAGGATGGTGGTCTTATGAATTTTGTTATCAAAAGAAGCTTCGTCAAATTCACCTGGAGGAAGAACGGGTTGTTATCAAGATTTATAAATCTTTTTTCTTTTTTTCAATTCCCGTAAATTTACCAAAATACCCCTCTTTCAGGTTGTTCAAGAATTTATTTTGGGTGAATACGATGCTGAAGCTACAGCTGCATACAACCGTAATTTATCCGACATTTCAACTCTGAAAGATCCTCGCTCCAAAGATGCATCACAAAGGTACAATTACAATATATATATATATATATATATATATATATATATATATATATATATATATATATATATATATATTAATTTTATAGATGATTAATATATTAAATATTACCAAATAATCCATATTAATTGAATATTTATCTTTTATTTTTGTTTTATATGATTAATGTTAGGTATCATGCTCATCAATACACAAATGGAACAACTTGTGATCTTACAAACGAGCCTCGAGCAACCGAGGTTTGATGAAAATGAAAATATTTTCTCAATTTCGTATTAATTTAATTTTTTGAATTATATATTATTTTGAATTTTTTTTTGTTTGTGTTTTGTAGGTGAGATTTGTGTGTTCGGAACCTCGAGCTATGATTAGTTCTATCACCGAATTGTCAACATGCAAATATGCACTAACAATCCATTCCCCAATGCTTTGTAAACACGCGTAAGTGAAGTGTCTCAATCAGACTAAATGACCATTTTACCCTTACATTCCAACGAATAGTTTTTCACGATATTTATCAATTTTAACCTGCCATCATGATGGGTATTTTTGTCTTTTCAGATTATTCCAAGAAGAAAGACCTGTTTGGTATACAATTAACTGTAACCCGCTCCCGAAAGATTACAAACAACCAAAAATTGAAGATGACATTACACATGAACAGAAGATCCTTATGGTAATTGATGAGGAACCTTCATCATCATCATCGTCGTCATCATCATCATCATCATCATCATCGAACACTGATTCCGAAGAACACCCGACATAAAAATGTATGAATGTTTCAGATATGGTTCAAATTAAGCAAACAGAAATATACGTTGATTTGTGCCCAAATAGTTTTTATACATTTATCGGCATTTTTAGCTATAGTGTTTTTTTTTTTCTTCAGATGATATAGTAAACTTGTGATGCTAGACAAAACTTAGTGATACATTTAAAAGGTTTGTCTTTCTTTTTTTTTTTTTTTTTTTTTTTTTGTCTTCGGGTTTTATTTTGGTTTGAACTCATAACTGGTCTGGTTTTGGTACCAAAAAAAAAAAAAAAAAAAAAAAAAAAGAAACTTGGTTGATTTTGGTTTGAACTCAATTTTATAAAAGATTAAAGCGTTTATGTTAGAAAAACATAACCTATTATTATGGCATAATTTTTTTTTTGTCTGTTAAGTCCATTACTTTTTAAAGTGTCAAATTATGTTCTACGAGTTTACTTCAATAAGATAGCTTTAATATGATGTGTATTTATGAGGGCTTTTGTGTTTAATATAAGAGTTTTGCATTTCATGTAGGAGTTTTGGAGTATGTGGTGAAATAATGAGACATTAACGAGTCAAATATTTTAATATAAGATATTTTTGTATGTTGAAATTATGGAAGGGTTTTAAAAGGTAAAAAGTTGATAGTATTTTTTTTTTGGTAATTGGTCTATAATAGATGAAGTCTTACATGCTACAGTGTTAAAATAATATTTTTTAAGAAAACGATTTAAAATATGGTATGCCTAGAACACACTTTAGGCTACTTCTGACACAATCAAGCCGTTATTAATTAGAGAAAACAAACGTATACACTTACATTATTCAACTTGCTCCTTATTCCATTAGAACTACAATATTTGATTGAAAATGTTGTTGAAAATTTTGTTATTTGATTAAGTATCCGTCAATTTTTAATATGGATAAGATTCCGAATATGGCTATAGAAACTCATTGAAAGCGTCACATATCAAATTACTAAATAATTGAGAGAATGATGATTGATGTGATATGAACATGTCCAAAAGACGCAATGACATGGTAAGAGAAAGAAAGAATTGTACTAAAAGGTAGCAGATGACATTGTAGACATGGATAAGATTGGTCTGTTCGAGGGCAACATCTTAGATAATGTATAGCGGTTAAACATCAAAGTAGATTCGTCCCTTGTATGCTTTTGTATGCTAACATTATTTTTGATGTTTGATTCTTGCTCATATGCCTAGCTTTTTTTTCTTTCTTTTTTTTTTTTTTTTTTTTTTTTTTCACTCACCAAATCAATTTACTCTCCCTTGTTTGTCTCTTTTACAAGTTTATGGTTCAAATATCGAAGGCCATTTATGTGACACATTCATTTCATGCTAAGGATGATTATTGATCTCTACCTTATTCATATCCCATTTCAATAGGACCCCATGGTCTATTGTAGCTATTGTAGTTGTCTAATATTAAATATTCTTAAATATTTTCAAGATAAACAAGATCTTATTCACAAAAAAACACCATCTTATTTGAATAATACAAGATTTCATTCAAATCTCACACTTTTCTTGGATACATTAGTATTATAATAATGAAGTAAAAACTCTATTAATTAGCCATCATAGAAAAACAAAAATGTCCAAAAACTTCATACACTAACTTTATTCTAAACAAATTCTAACTAAAATAACCTAACACTAACACTAACAATAACAAATAATACATTTTATCATAAAACATGCTTACAAAACTTATCTACACATCACAATTTATGTACACACTCTTAAATTGTGATTCACTCTACATTTTTAATTTGAAAGAAACCTAGAGAATAAATTTGTTGTAGAACAATTCGAGCTACATTGCAACCAACATGAGATTAAACCTATAAACCCTGCCTCCTTCGGTTGCAAGTTGTCCTCTCTCCTTTGCAGGACTCGCAAAAATTCATCTGAGCTTAAGTTCCCATCTCGGTTCACATCAAATATGTAATATATCATATCAATCACATTATTGCTCAAAGTAATCCCACAAACCTAAATACCATGCAAATAACTCTTGTTATTATCTTAAAATCAAACATCTAACTATAAGGACCAAACTTGAGATTTTTAGTAAATGAGGGACCAAATTTGTAAATTACTCTATTATATGAAACATGTATGTTTCACCTGTTCGGTTGCTCTTTGGAAATCCTTCTTTGTAAGAAGCCCGTTCACTTTTCCATAACTAAAGATGGCAAGAGACAAAGGTCTCAATTGTTTTCGCAATTCTGCAAACTTCTTGAAATCTTCAAATGTAATTCGTATGTTCTTGAGATTTGGCTCTTCGTTCAATTGGTCAACTCGATCGAGAAACTTGTTGATGTGGTTCATATCAGCAGATGCCACCATTGACAACGCAAAATCCTTAGCAGATATCGTCCCTCGTGATTTATAGTCGTAATGAGCAAATTCAAGCGACAAAATCTATCCAAAACGAAGAATTCAACAATCAAAATCCTTATCGCGTTTCAGATAACGAGAAAGATGATCGATATAATCATATAACGAACCTCGTTGTGCAAATCTTTCAAAAACTGAACGAATTTCCCGTGAGCGAGGCACGATTTCCCGTTTTTCCCGAAGAAATACTCGAGAAGGCCGCCGTTCTCCACCGGCATTGAAACTTTTAGTCCGGTACGCAATCCGTCGCGGTGGCGTGACCCTTGTCGGTGTTGAGATCGCATCAATGCCATTACTTTTTTGAATTCCTCCCTGTCGATCTCTCTATTCATAGTTTCAAATACGATTGGATTAGTTATTGAGTAGAATTATAGAAACCCTAGAACGAATTTGATGGAAACTTACCCGTTGTTATCGAGATCGAACATCTTAAAAGCTATGGAGAAGCTCGATTCAGGGATGCTTAGAAGCGTAACGAAAAATATATACCTGTTATGATAATTCCAATCGAATTCAGCATCTGAAAACCTAATACGATTAACAAAATTCCGATTTGAAGGATTGAATTCAAAAAACTTACTCTGCAAATGAGATAAGTCCATCGTTATTAGTATCGAAAAGCATGAAGAACTTTGAAGGAGAACACTGTAACTCACTAGGTGCTTGCTCGCCTTTCAAGCTTCCCTCGCGAACACGGGAAGCTTCAGAAGGGGTGAACACCGGCACCACCGCCCTCATCAAGTCCGCCGGTGTCATAAATGATTCGCCACTAGGCGATTGGTGAGATGCGAAGTACTCGAACACCTAAGGTTTTGATTTTTGAATTGAACTGATGAAATTATAGATGTGTTTAATTGAAATTCGGTTAATTGTATATACCTTTTCCGGTGGACTTTGTGTTCTTATTCTTTTTTCGTACTTGAAGAAAACTTTCCGGCGATAAGCATC
Organism: Lactuca saligna; assembly: GCF_052625555.1. NCBI lineage: Eukaryota > Viridiplantae > Streptophyta > Magnoliopsida > Asterales > Asteraceae > Lactuca > Lactuca saligna. Next base: position 50,406,910 of record NC_136423.1, read on the forward strand.
TGCGAATTGTTTACTCCGATTAGAACTTGAAATGGTTTTCAAGTTTCACAACTTTTGTGTTTTTTTAGATGAAAACATGCGAGAAAGAACTCCTTTTTCGCAGGAAACATTTCCATGCAAAAAATGTTTTTTTTTTTTTTTTTTTTTTTTTTTTTTCTATAAAGAGAGAAGAAAAGGCTTAACATGAGTGACCCATAATATATCTTTATAATATGTATTATATTTATATTATTTATTTATTTATTTTATTGTAACATTCTATCTTTAATTATTACTTCTATCAAACTATTATAATTTAAAATATTTAATCCTTATAGTATGTTAGTTTTCTTTTCTCAAATGATAAATTACTTTACATATACGTAGCAACACCATAATTATATAGATTTATCTAAACGGAATAATGTAGTGAAAGAAATTGAAAATATTATGTTATAAACTTATAAACTTATAATAAACAAATCAATAAAAATATATTGTGATTTTTGTATTAAATCCTAAAACAGTTATATATAATCTTTTTGTAATTTTCTTTTAAAAGGAAAAAGTATGATCAATAGAAACACATGTAAACGATACAATCTATTCAATATAATTATCAATAAAAAGATAGATAAAATCTAAACCACGAAAAGGGAGTTTAGTATATTCATATATACCTCCAAAAATATACATGGGTTTGTCATCAGATTTTGCAGACTGATCTTGATGCGATGAATCCGCATACACAAACTGTGAATTCGGTTGAGAAACAGAAGTTAAGTAACAAAGCCCGAGGCTCAATCCAACTACAACAATACTAGAAGTCAGTGATTCAACGCTTTTGTAACGATCATAGTTGAACCTCCATCCAACATTCAATTTCGAAGGTGAAGATGAATATGATGATATGGATGATGATTGGTTGTTAGAATTTGTAGTGATCAAACGAACGTTGTGGTGGGGTTCATGGTGTTGAGAGGCGAGAGATCGATGAATGGTGTAAAAGGTTGGTTTTTTCTTGAAGAAGGTAGAAAAATAATGCATAGTAAACGTGAGTTTGTTGATTTTTTGGATTGGTAGAGAATGAATGAATTTATGGTATTTATATGGGGGAATTTGTGTGATTAGTGATTGGTCAAAAAAGTTCGAGCGCCAAAAAAGGTGGTTCGCTAGTTACAATTTGGTCAAGGTGGTAGTTAATTCTGTTTTTGGATAATGGGCTGGTTTATGTGTAAATGTTTTCTTTTGGGCCTTGTTGATTTGTTTGCCATTTTTTTTTAGAATATAATGAACATGATCATCCTTCCATCCTTGGTAACATATTTCGATAAATAAAAGAATTATAATCTCCATTTTCATTTTCATTTTCATTTTTACTCTAATAAATAAATATTTTTATTAATTTATTTAATTTATCAAATGTTATTTTTTTTATTATTATGAATTTTTTTTCACATATCATTTTATGAGTTTTTTTATTTTATTAAATTCCACATAATATTTTAATGTAATAATTATAATAAATGTAGTAATAAATGGATTCTAATCAACTTACATTTTAATTTTAAAATTTTCAAAATTAAAGCTCATTAGTTTCTTTTGTTTATTTATTTAAATTATTTGTTTAAATTTAAAAGATAAAAAATATTTTCTTATAATAATTTATTATTTATCTTATTTTCTTATAAATTCAAAGCTCTCAAATATTTTGACCTTTTTATTTAACTTTTTTTTTTTTAAATTAACTCATGTAATACATAAGTCTCACAACTAGTATCTAATAAAAGAATACCTATTTTGCCACGTGACAACTCATTAGCTTCCCATATTTTCAATGTGAAATAACAAAACTGCCAATTTCAGCTTAAAAGAGTAAAACTTGCATTTATTAGTGTAATTAGTGTATCTATTTTTTGGTAATAACGAAAAAACGATCCATAAAATCAGCTACAAATTAAATATTTTTTCCTTTTCTCAAGCGCAAGAAATCAGCAACCAATCATCTCCAAAATTGAATTGACGGGCTCGAGTCGAATGCATATAAACCCTAAAACATGGCTTTTAATCATCTCCAAAATTAAATCGGCGATCAGTGGTTGTTGTCGTGTTCTTGCGCTTTTCTCGGATTCCTTCATTGGCAGTTGTAACTCTCTGCTATTTGCACAGGGTTGGAATCAAAGCTAAAAATATTGTATTTGTAATTTTGTATCAGCGTACAAGTTTAGTTGTTGAGATTGCAAAGAAGATTAATTAATTACTTATTGTCATGCTCTTAACTTGTGTGAGTCATTGGATTGGAGGAGTCAATGATTTATTCGAATGTATACCTATAGTTTTAGCTCCCGCCCCAATTTTGTTTGGATATTCAAATTTAAGTTCACCAAAGATAATGAAAATCTAAGCTTGAAAGAATGATAATTTAATGTCAGACATGTTTCACTACAAGAAAAACAGTCTTTTACGACGTGCAATGAGTGTCGTAAAACGCTCAGACGACGCGCAAATGCGTGTCAATGAAGGCCCTGTCATAACGAGAGATGACACGCTTTTGCGCATCGTCTATTTACGATGCACATTTATGACACACATTTACGATGCGCATTTATGACACGCAATGCGTATCAAGGAAGGCCCTGTCATAAAGGAAGACGACATGCATTTGATTGTCATAACCTTACAACACACGTGTTTATGACACACAATGCGCATCAAGGAAGCCCCTGTCATAAATGAAGATGACACACATTTGCACGTGATAAACTTCAGTAACCATTTACGATATGCATTTACGACACGTCTTTACGATACTTATTTACGCATAATACATGTAATACATGCGTATCAAGGAAGGCCCTGTCATAAATGAAGTTGGCTTTAAAGTTCATTGTTTTTACTGATTTTTATAGCAGATTTTGATGATTCGTCCAACAACAAAGACATTAAAGGTGGCAACAATTCAAAAAATCCTGGTGGTTCATCCAATTCACCATCTTCTTTAGGTGGGTTCCATCAATTTTCTCCATTGTCTGCTCTTAAAAAAAAAAGAATGGGATTTTCTGGAAGCCAAGGAAATTGAAGTCAAAGAAGTATGGCTAAATCATGAAGATCTTGACATCGAAGTGCTAGCGGGTGTAGATCCTAACTAAGATCTTGAGAAAGATTTTACCTAGTTCCTAAAAGACAGAAAATCAACCTTCGCTTAGAAACATGAAGATATGACATGTATATCTAAGGATGTAATAACCCATAAGCTTAATATTGACCCAAGTTTCATCCTAATTCATCAAAAAAGAAGAAAATTTGCACCTAAGAGGAACTTGATCATCCAAAAAGAGGTTGAAATACGGCTCAATGCCTAGATGATCAAAGAAGTAAAATTTCCAAGATGGGCGGCCAATGTGGTCGTAGTCGAAAAGAAGAATGGAAGTGGAGAGTGTGCGCAGATTTTACGTATCTTAATAAAGCATGTCCTAAAGATTCATTTCCCCTTCCACATATAGATTCTTTGGTAGATGCAACTACATTACATAAAATTTTTACCTTCATGGATGCTTCAACCGGATGTCAACAAATCCAAATGGACCTTTCATACCAGGAAGATACAACCTCTATAACCCCAACATGTATATATATTGTTATATAGCAATGTCTTTTTGTTAAAAAAAAAAAGCAGGCGCAACATACCAAAGATGAGTGAACGACATGTTCAAATATCAACTTGGAAAAACGATGGAAGTCTATATAGATGACATAGTAGTAAAATCCAAGAAAGCCAAAAATCATCTCCAAGATCTTGAAGAAGCATTCAACATACTAGATCAATTGAACATAAATTGCAACTCTTCCAAATGCCATTTTGTTTTCAATGTGTGGAAATTCTTGGGCTACATGGTAACAAATAGGGGAATTGAAGCTAGCCTAGAACATATCAAGGCTATCTTGAATTTTTTAATGTCCTATTTTTACCACAAAAAATTCATTTTTAGTTTAAGCAAAACATCCTTTTCAATAAAACCCAAAGTCTAGAAAACTGATAATGTCAAGTACGATCATCCGAAAAATCAGAGTATCATAATAATGCAAAATCACAAAGTTGTCGATGGGTGTGTATAGTCAAGCCTTTGCTTTCCCACGATCATATGAAGTACCTGAAACACATTTAAATCACAAAGCAGGAAGATTAGTGAGTTCCCCAAAATATCACATACAACACATCATAATAAACAACAATAGGTTATCAGCAATCCTAGGACTATCAACGGTCTTATGGGCTCACAACTGCCCTATGGTGTATTAACAACCATATGGACTATCAGCAATACTGGATTTATCAACAACATAATAATACACACAACAATAATGAACAACTAAGACTCGCTAATCTAGCATGCACACCACTATAACCTAGGTAATATAGTGATAAGACTCACCTCACAAATAGCAAAAAACACAACAGCTCTCTAACAATGAATAGTGGTAGTATGAGTTACCTAATCATAAATATAGAAGTACCCTCTTAGTCTACACCATAAAACACTCAAGTTGACCAAAGTTTAGCTTGATCAAAAAGTCAACAATCAAAGTCAACCCCATCCGACCTCTATGTCATGGATATCCATAGGCCACGTCGTGGCAGCTTCATGACAAAACAATTATGGTGAAACCAACCACCATGTCTTGGTAAGCAGATCACCATGTTGTAGGATAAAGTGAAAACTTTATCACTAGAGCTCCAAAGCTCAAATCTGAACATTCTCAAGGTCTTAATGGATAAAGTGGAATATTTATACATTAGGACATCCCGATAAGCCAAGATATCTAAACCTAAGTTTTTCATGTTTGCACCAAAATGCATGGACACCACACTAAGTCATACAACTCCCTTTTCTAACCACTACTATGGTCCAGAAACCAAATATGGAACTCGAAGGTTCTGGAGTTCACTCAAACTTCAAGAATAAGAAGATTTGGACCAAAATCTTATAAAATGACCTAGGAAAAGATCTAAAGAGATAATGAGCAAGGTGAATACTTTATATCTCCTAAATACCAGAACCGTGATGAAGATGCAAGATTTGAGATGGAACTAAGCATACAAGCACCAGGTTGGACTTCTTCTTCCTTAAGCCTTCACAAAAGTGGCTTCACACACTGAACACACACATATGGAGGCTATAATTTGGATTGGATGAAATCTCAGAAGGTGCAGGCTACCAAATTATGCAACCCTAGGAGTCAGTGCCTTTAAATAGGGCATAAACCCGGAGATCTAGGGTTTGCACCAAAGAATCCACCACGTCGTGGCCAAGGCCTTGCCACGTCGTGGTGCTCTGTGAATACGAGTTCCTTAAATGAAGATGCCATGTCATGTTCCCTAAATCATCAAGTTGTGGCCAAGCAAAAATCCTCAAAAAGTTCGACTTTTTATTAAATTAAGCTTAGGAGAAGCATACATAGAAAACGGATGTTATAATTCTCCCCCACTTGAATCAGATTTTGTCCTCAAAATCCACGACATCATACAAATCCAGATAGTAGGTGTACATCTCCTCCTCGAGCTCCCAAGTCCATTCGGAACCCTTATGATGTTGCCATTGCATCGTAACCAAGGCTACCACCTAGTTATGCAATGCCTTCATTTTCCTATCAAGAATCATCACCGATCGCTCAACATAAGTGAGGCGTTCATCAAATTGAATATTATCTAATGGAACTATAGTTGTCTCGTTGATCACACACATCTACAAATTTGGAAACATGGAAAGTGTTATGAATCTAAATGAGCTCCTATGGTAACTCCAATCGGTAGGCTACCTTGCCTACCTTATCCATGACTCAGAATGGACCGATAAATATGGGTCCCAACTTGTAACGCCTGTGTTTTTGGGCTTTTCATTAATGTTGGTATAATAGTCTAGGTTAACCTTTGTAACCCGTTTTGAAATAATAGAAGTGTATTATTTGAGTATTATGTGTTATGTGCTTAATTGTGTGTCTTAATTTAATTAAGAATAAAAATAAGCGTTAAAATGAAATGTTAGATTAAGACTATATTTATGGATAATGTTGTAGTAGTTGAAACTAGGTTTCCGAATATATAAAGAATGCCGAAATCCGAGTTATAACGAAGAAGTTATGACCTGTCGAAGTTTCGCGACAGAACCGGCACGACCCAGCGCGACCCAGCGCGACGTAAATAGTGAATTTAAGGTAGATAGATATCTATCCTTAGTGATCTAAATGAGAATTTAATATCTCATCGATAGTAGTGCAACGACGGAAATACGGACGGAATCGGAGTTCAGATGAAGGAGTTATGAATTTCGAACGAAGTTTTCCTGTCCCGGCCTACTAAAGATAATATATAAGTCATATACTTATAATATATTAAAAATAAATTCATAATTAGCCAATGGAGTCTAAACGAGAGTTGTAGAGCATAATCTCACCTTCGCGGCGATATAAAGAACGTCGAAAACAGAGTTCGTATGCAAAAGTTATGAATTTCTGAAGTTCGGGGGGCGAAACCCCAAAACTGTTAGAGACCACGACGTGGCAAGCAGTGCCACGACGTGGCAAGTCTCCTGACACCTCCGGGAGGCCCTAGTGACGACCAAGCCCACGACGTGGAAAAAGGTTGCCACGACGTGACAAGGGCCAAATTTGCCCTATAAATAGATTTGAAGGGCCAGCCGTTTAGGGTTGCTATTTTCTCTCTTCTCTCTCCCGTTTTACCTTGATTTGCGTGACAGAAGTACCCCGAAGCCCCGGTAATATCCCTGAGACCCGAAGCAAGTCCCGAAGACCGAAGATTCCGAGAAGTGCGATTCCCGAGCCGAAGGTCTGCCCGCGAGAAGTTTGATTTTTGTAGAGATCTTCCAGATCTGCTGAGGATTTCTACTTCTGCAAGCCGTAGTGCTGTCCGATCATCTTCTAATCAAGTGAGTATGTATTTACTTTCTTATAACGCATAATTATGAAGTATTTTATACGAAATACGTGTTATGTGTATAATTTTATTGTTATGTGCGTGAATGTATATTCACTCTCTTCTATCTCATAGATATGGTTTACTTTCTATGAAATACGTGTTATGTGGGTGTGCCTCATCTGTTATATGGAATATGTATTGAATGAAAATGATATACAGGTTTTAAACTATGTATATAAAAATATATATTTTTATCTACTAAAATTTTGGGTAGAACATGGGTAGATAGTTGGTGTGTAATAAATAGATGAGAGGCCTCGATGTTGTTGTTGTTGATCTAGTTATTCAGCGGAGTATGGATAACGACCACAAACTCTTTCTAGACAGTCCAGTGGAACGCTAGCAGGTTCATAACCTGTAGGTGTTCTGAATGATGTGTTCACCGGTATACTCTATCCCGCTCATGGTTGCCTTTAGGATATCTATTGTTGAGGAAACCCCTTAGCAGTAATGTCCATCCCGATGAAGATCCTAGATTTGGTCCCTTGAGATAGATGTTGTTTTAGGGACGTAAAGTGAGGATAACGGGAATGGTTAATCGGGTTATTGTTGGTTGGTGAAATTAAATATAATTTATTTATTGTGGGCTGAAAACCCTATATGCTCACCAGGCACCCAAGCCTGACCCACTCAGTTTTATTTGTATTACAGGAAGTGGCGCAAGGATGTAAGATGGATGAATCATCGAGTAGTTTTGTTTACAAGTCTGTATATGTATATATTTGTTGAATGACTTGTAATGTTGTCGTTTATGCTTTATGGTCTGTATCGGAACATGACATCCCGAGTTTTGATTATATAATGAAAATACATTTCTTTTATGAAATGCTTTGGTAAATATTATTTATCACGTTTTGTTTTTGGGAAAAAATTCCGCAACTCTTTCAAATCAAAAGGATTTACTCTGAAATTATTTTAAAAGCATAAATGAAAATCGGTCTTTTATGGCCGTGATTTTGGGGATGTCACACAACTTACCTTGCTTCCTGAAATGAATAACACCTTTCCAGAGGATGCTTTTAGAAGTACCATATCCCCAACCTGAAACTCCAACTCTGAATGATGTTTGTCCGTGTTACTGTTTTGTCGGCTCTTAGCCATCAACAATCTCTACCTGACCTGTTGAAAAACATTTGTTTTCTTATCCACCAGAACCAACTCCGTGCTCCCCATGACCCGCTATCCCACCTCTCCCCAAAATACCGGAGTCCAAAACTTCTCTAATAGAGAAGATTAAAGGGAGGCATACAAATGCTAGCATGTTGGCTGTTGCTGTAGGAAATTCAACCAAGGGAAGGTAGGATTCCTAACTCACACCAAAATCAATGGTACAAGTCCTCAACATATCCTCAAGATTCTGAATAGGCCATTCACTATGTCCGTCTGCATGTGGATGATATGTTGTAATTAAATGCAACCTGGTACCCAAATCCTCATGGAGCCTCTTCAAAAACCTAAAAGTAAATTGAATGTCTCAATTTAAGACTGTAGACATAGGCATCCTGTGACGAGCGACAACCTCTCGGATATAGATTTAGGCCAATTTCTCAGCCGATGAGCTCTCCTGAATAGCAAGGAAATGAGCACTCTTCGTATAACAGTCCACAATAACCCAAATAGCATCAAGCCCCTTGGCCGTCCTCGATAACTTAGTAATAAAATCCATGGTGATCTGCTCCCATTTCTACATAGGGAAATCCAGAGGCTGCAACTTATCGTGTGGTATCTAATGTTCGACCTTGACCTTCCAGTAGGTCAGACACCTTTCAATATACAAAGTTATATCTCTTTTCATGCATGGAGACCAATAATTAAGCCTCAAGACCCGATACATTTTTGTTGCGTTAGGGTGAGTCGAGAACTTAGACTTGTGTGCTCCTTCTAACATTTTCTGATGAACCCCACCGGAAACCGAAACCTAAACCCTACCATACCGAGTTAACAAACAACGTCTATCGGCAACAAAATTAGTAATCTTACCCCTTATATTCTTATTTTTCTAGTTCTCATTCTTGATTCCCTTAGGTTGTGCCTCTCTGATCATATCCTGAAGTAGTGAAATGATAGTCATCCTCTAACATAGGTCTCATATAGAAGCACCAACTGTCATGTGGCTAAAAGCATCGGACACCACATTGGCCTTCCCCAGGCAATATAATATCTCACAGTTGAAATCCTTCACTACATCAATCCACCTACGCTATTTCATATTTAGATTCGACGGATCCATGAAGCACCTCAAACTATTGTGATCCGTGTAGATAGTGCAACAGACCCTATATAATTAATGGCGCTAAATCTTGAGGGCGAAAACCACTGCCCCCAACTCAAGATCTTGAGTAGGGTAATTCGCCTTTTGAGGCTTCAGCTGACTTGAAGCATAAGCTATCATATGCCCTCTTTGTGTCAAAACAACACCCATGCCAAGAATTGACGTGTCCCAGTACACCAAATAGTCATCAAATCCCTCAAGGAGTGCCAGTACCAGTGTCTCATATAACTTCTGTAGTGAGGTATCGAATGCCACCTGCTGCTCAGGCCCCTAACGGAATGTGACATCCTTCCTAGTCAACCTAAAGAGATGAACTGTAATCTTGTAGAAATCTTGAATAAACCTCCTATAATAACCTGCCAACCTATGGAAACTCCGTATCTCAGATGAAGATCCCATAACTTCCCACTGTTTCACTGTCTCGATTTTGGTCTGGTCAACCAAAATACCGTCATAGTTAATGAGATGCCCCAGAAACTAAACCTCGCGTAGCCAAAACTCACACTTGGTGAACTTGGAATACAACCTCTCCGCCCTCATAACCTCAAGAATCTCACGAAGGTGCTTCCTCATGCTGCTCCTTGGTCTTAGAGTAGACCAATATATCATCAATAAAAATGACCACAAATTGATCCAACATCGACCTGCACACCTGGTTTATGAGATCTATGAATAGAATTGGTTATATATGAAAATTGATTTAATTTGGATATATTTGGTCATGTTTATTTATTTTATACAAACATATTGGATCATGTTTAAATACATATAATAGCATCATACTCTTTTGAATCATGTTTATGTACATATAATAGCATCATACTTTGTTGAATCATGTTTAAGTATATATAATGTACATTTGGTATGTTATGCTAATTTAAACTCATTCCTAGTTATCTTGGACATAAGTTTAGGTAAGTATTACAACAACAAACTTTATTGAATAATGTTCAAGTATATATTATAACATTATACTTTGTTGAAGTACATATAACGTACATCTGGTATGTTATGGTCCATTTGAACTCATTTCCACTTATCTAGGACATAAGTTTAGGTACATATTACAACAATAAACTTTGTTGAATGATGTTTATGTACATATAACAACATCATACTTTGTTCAATCATGTTTAAGTACATATAATGTACGTTTGGTATGTTATTGTCCATTTGAATTCATTTCCACTTATCTTGGACATAAATGATACAATTGGTTACAATTTGGCAATATGTCTTTAACAACTAACACTTGGTCGCTTTGGTCAGTATGGATATAAGTATATCAATTGGTCATTAGTTGCTAAATCAAAATCCTACACATTTGGTACTATTTGTATAATTTTGTACCTTAGAAACCACACAATCCAACCAAATATACCCATATAATAAACACTTGTCTTATATTTGAAAATTAGTCAACATTGAACCTTTTACATACCAAATTACTCGATATACACAATTCTATATTACTTCATATAGACAATAGTAACCACAATCTTCATCCTTACACCTTACATACTTACCCCGTTAACAAGAACAACTAACCACTCTTTTGCGTACTTAACCCTTCAACAACAAACACAACACAATCCCTAAAATGACAATGAAGCAACAAGAAACTCAATTATAAACCTAACAAAAAACAATAGATTAGAGTACCCATATTTAATAAATAGATTGGGGTTTCCATTATCACCATAAGCAGTAGGATCAAAGCTAGTTTTCTTTTTCTAATTTGCCTCTCTTTTAGAATTTGCTTGTATCAGGAAGTAATTTCATCATCATACCATTCAAAGTAACCACAATATTCATCCTCTTCAGGAAAGTATCCGCACCCAAAATACCTTATGCCTGAACTTTTGTCACTCCATGCGACCTGAAACGGAGCTCCTAGTCCATAGTAACATTGCCTGTACGAAACCATCCTTTCTTTGCTTACAACACTTTGGGACGATGAACCATTTGTCCATTTGGGAACTCATTCAAGCGGGTAAGAAGAAGAAGACGAATGTGAGGCAATATTCATGTTAGGGTTCACTTATAGACAATTGCAAAACCAATGTGGATTACAAATGGAAGACATAAACATTTTGCCTAGTCACCAACTAAGAAACCCTTTGACCTGAGGCCATCAGGTTAATTAGTCATAAGTGCAACAAATTAAAAACACAGTGACTTTATTATAACCAATCAAACATGATGTCAAAACTGAAAAAGGTGAAAAGTTAGTGTCTTTTGTGCCATTCGTCATAAATAAATACCTAAAAGAGCATTGTTTGCCTAAAACAAGACCACGTCGGGACCGACCCCTACCATTTAATAACAACACAATGAATTATACAAAATTGACATTAACACGAAGAAGACAAAACGTACACAAAACGACGCTTGCGACAGCTAATTGAGCAACCATCGTTCAAGGTACCATAAAAATATATTGTTTTAGACATTCAAAAGTCGAATGCTCGATTTCTACATCTTTGAAATTGGCAATCCATTGGTTTGTTCGTTAGCATATTAATATTATTATTATTATTATTATTATTATTATTATTATTATTATTAGTGTTCTAGACTGTCCATCAAAATATAAACACGCTGTTAGTCTCAAACCCCATACTCAAAAGTCTAAAATTTGGTGTTGTGAACGATTTTAATGGAGACACTATTTGATATGTAAACTACCTATAAGCCTTTTTTTTCTTAATTCCGAAAGAACATCTTAGTGGATATACTAAGAAAACAAATTATTTATACTCATTAAGTACTAGGGATGCCAAAAACCTCCGGGGATCCCGATACCGTACATGATTAAATTTTACAAAAATCAGGAGCGGGAGTGGGGGCGGGGGTATAATTAAACCCCGTTTATTTTTGGGACCGGGGTCAGGAGTCAATATTTCCGCCCCGTACTCCCACGGGGGCCCCGATTGTATATTTATATAAAAAATATATATTTAATATAAAATACATATACAAAATAGATTTTATAATTGAAGTTTAGTGTAGGTTTCACTTTTTCGTTTCCAATTAATGAATGCTGAAGATGTAGCGAATTGATCATATATATTTCGACATATAAGTATTTTATATTTGTAATGTTAGATTTGTCGTATTTTATATTTCTAAGATTGTTGGAATTGTCGTTTTGTAATATTTGTTTCACAATGTTGGATTTTTAAATTTTTAGTTTCTAAAAGATTAGATTTTAAGCTTTTAAAGTTATTAAAAATAGTTTTTTTTAGCCTAAAGCAAAACAGTTTTTTAGCAAAAACAATCAAATTTTAAGCCTATAAACCGGGGGAACCGGGGACGATGGAGGTAATAGGGGGCGGGACCGGGGGCTATGTAAACGGGGGATCCGGGGGCGGGGGCAACAACTGATTTTGGGTGAGGAGCGAGGACAACTATTTCCGTTCCCGTTTGATTCCGTTGACATCCCTATTAAGTACTAATATCTATAATTTTTTTTATAGAATAGTTTCTCAATTTTATTTTTGGTTCATTTGGAATTCTAAACTCAAAGTTATCGAGATCGCTTGGTTACGAAACCTAATATTAGCTCTAAATTCCTTTTAATTTTCTTTACTTTGGTGGTTTCTATATGCTTTTTAATATAATTAAGCTATTCAAAAAAAAGTCTTCGTTTATATATGCAAATATAATTAAGCTATTCAAAAAAAGTCTTCGTTTATATATGCAAATATTCTTCTACATTTTAATACTATTTATTTTCTATCATCGTTACATGTTGATATCTGTCATATTAAATAAAATTAATAATATTCTAATACATCTGTCCCTATTTAATATCACTATTTAACATAGATAGAAATTTAAGATATAAGGATAAATAGGAAGAAAATATAAAAGAATATTTAGTTTCTCTTATATATAAGTTTACACTTTTCTTTTTCGTTAATTTCATTTGTTGAAGTTTGTTGTCCTTTTCATCAATATCTTTTAATATATTTTTTCCACACTACGTCTTTAATATCTTAAAAAGTAGATATGCATGTTCTTGACTTCAAGAGACCATGTGAGCATCAATGAACCCAATTGGTACCCTTAATGGGTGTACTTAATTCAATGGAAGTTAAGTCTTTAAAATCAAATAACTCTAGTCTCTATAGAGAGAGAGAGATCATGTCGTTAATTCCTATTGATCTTTCTTTTCCAAGGACCCAAAAACATCCAACTAGCTCACTTAAGGTGTTTCATCATAGTGAAAATGCCTTGATCCAATAATGTTGGTGTCGCACGTCTTGTGATCATATTGACAGAACCTTATAAGTTACATGTCTAATCTATAATTTTGCACAAAAAGATGTACACTTTGTAAAGTATGCTTATACATACGATAAAACGATTTATACTGGTTTTAAGCAATTTTAAATCAGATGTTCGTTGTAGTTCTTGTAACTAGAAAATTTCACAACTACAACTATGACATGACTTACTTTTGGGTGTGTGTAACTAAAGACCTCACTATCACACGATTCACTTTTTACAACACAATGTGATCCCCTAACTTTTTATGCTCTTCTCAACCACCATTCAGAAACTCCATTAAGATACTAATGAAAGCATGCAGGACCACCCCATCTCACCCACTATTTGAACCTTCTACTAATTTAATAATAGACTTGAAACTACTAGTAAAGTTATTTTTGTTTCTCATCTGAGTACCTATACAGATAGGTGACACTCTCTTCACTCACTATTTGCACTTTCTGATGATTTAACAGTAGACTTGAAACAACGGGTGAAGTTGCTTTTTCTTCTTATCGGAGTATCTATATATTTAGGTGACACCGTCTTTGCATCAAATTTACGGTAGCCATGGATTGGTACTCATGGTTATCAAAAACAAATCTAGACCCGTATTTAGTTTATGAATATGGAAGAACATTCACGCACAATGAGCTTCAAAGAGGAGACACGTTGTATTTCAACCACGAGTTTCTTCAAAGCATGGGAGTCTCGGTTGCCAAACACAGGTTAGAAATAATAAATCTTGCAAGGAACAACATAGGAGGGTGTCGCAAGAACGGTTTCTCCAAGATTGTGTCTGCCATTGTGAAGACAAGATTACTTCTCTCCAAGAAACTTGGAAGATTTGCTTTAAGTAAACGGTCGGTTAATAGGCCCATGAATCCTTTTCGACCTCAGTGGCCGAGTAGTAATTTAAGAAAGAACATGGGATTTGGGGAGGTTAAGGAAGAAAAAGGGAAGAAAATGATGAAATCTGGACCCTTGGATGGAAGATTAGATGAGAGTTGTATGACTCCGAAAAGGGTTTTTAGTGTTTCCGGGCCGATGGATGTGGGGAACAGTCCAAGGATTGGGATTCCGTGTAATATGATGAATTCAGGTGGTGAAGATGATGAGATGTCTTCTATTTGGTCTATGATGTTTCAAGATATGAAACCTACTTGACCATGGTTGCTCTTGTTCTTGCTCCTGCTATGTTTTCTTTTTAATATTTCATCAAATGTTTAAGGAAATTTCTTATTCATCGTTCATGTAAGTTTTCGAGAATATATACATCAACATATCTGTTACACAATAAACAACATGACATAAAATGTTATGATGTGTTGGGTAGACATAGACATAAACACAGATTATAACCAGATGTCAATGGGCAAAAAACTACATCTTTTTGTCCGAGAAAAGTTGGAATAGATTTGGCAACCTTTCTATGGTTGTTTTCCAAAAGTAAGGTCATTTATGTTTTTTCCATATATGATAGATTGGTAGCAAGTCATTGTTCCACCTTTTTGCCGGTATAGAGTTGCCGGTATTGCTTCGTCGCTATAACAAGAAAAAGTCGTCGAGATAGATGT
This sequence comes from Lactuca saligna, assembly GCF_052625555.1. Taxonomy (NCBI): domain Eukaryota; kingdom Viridiplantae; phylum Streptophyta; class Magnoliopsida; order Asterales; family Asteraceae; genus Lactuca; species Lactuca saligna. The sequence continues at coordinate 50,422,007 of NC_136423.1, forward strand.
CACTTGTACCGACGACAAGTTGTCTCCAAAGGCTCCGTCGAGATTGATTTTCGAAAAAAAAAAGATATACTATCTTCGTCGTTCATTTTTTACTTTTTAAGTTTTTATTCTTCAACATTAACGTTAAATATTTTTATTTATGTTATAAATTACTTAATAAAACTTATAACAATAAAAAGATATTTGAAACACAATCTATTCAATATTTTGCATCAAGTATTATATATGAAAAACAAAAGTATTTAAAGTAAAATTCGAATAATAAAGACTTTAAAAATAAAAAATGAACAATAAATATAGGACGAATGGAGTATTAAATACCTATACTGACAAAATATCGTTGCTACATGTGACACATGTACACAAGACATGTCATCTGGACATGGGTGATTTATAGCGACAACATTTCGTCAGGGTAGGGCAAATATGTTTTTTCCACCATAAGCTATAGCGACGACATGACGTTGATATAAGTCAAAAATGATTTTTTTTTTTCAGGATAAGCTATAGTGATAACGTGTCGTTGGGACAACCTCTGGGCAATTTCCTTTTAGTTTTTACAGATTATGTGTTTTATCATTCCTGTAACAATCCGGACAATTTGCAATATATATTCATAATAAACAAACATTCAACAAAGATTACTAATATTCAACACATTCAAATTAAAGTGTAACACAGACGATAAGTTGTCGACATATAACACTCTTGTTTCCTGTCTATTGTATTCACTACAAGAAATAAAAGCATTAGCGGCGACGCATAGCAATAACGGCGACATGTAAATGACGCGTTACCCGTTGCCGCTATTGCCAATGCGTCGCCGCTAAAGGCGTCGCCGCTAATGCTTTTATTTAGCGATCCGCTTCATTCTCACCCCATCCGTCCGATTTTCTTTTGATCTAACGGCTGCTGAGCAAAGCGGAAACGCGCGTTCTATTTTCCCTAAACTTGTCACCGCTAATGCCTTAATGTCGCCGCTATTGCCAATGCGTCGCAGCTAAAACCCGTAGCCGCTAATACCCAACGCAGATTACCCCTTCACAGGTTACCTTTCTGCCATTTTCTTCCTTACCTTGCACCTTCTCTCGTTTTCCTCTCTTTCTTTCTTCAATATCACGATTTTTTGACAAGTTTGTGGAGTAGGAATTGCTTCTTGGACTGGTGCTTGCCCCTCCTTCCCCCAAGATAGCCATAAACCAGAGATATTTTTGCAAATTCCGAAATTGCCCCTCCTCTTCCCAAGGTCGAATTTCCCATTTTTTTTTTTATGATTTTTCTGTTTTTGTGTTAATTAAGATGATAAAATGTGAGTATTTTTCAATTTTATTAAGTGATTATGTTTGTATTTTGAGATATGAAGTGGTTATGCATATTTTGTTGGATTATTTTGTTTTATTGTATGTATTTTGTTGGTTTTTGTTGGTTTTTTTTTTTTTTTTTTTTCAGATTTGTGGGAATTTAATTATGCATTTTTTTGTATAATTTGATATTTATGTTTAGATTATATTGATGTATAAAAAAAATGACATGAATATATACATTTGTTGGATTGACATTTATGTTTATACCACATTGCCTTAAAATGAAATTTAGATGTATATATTTGTATGAAATTGGATGAAATTGGAATATGCAAATTAGATGTGTACAATTGATTTAAGTGTATGAAATTGGAATATGCAAATTGGATTAAATTGAAATATGCAAATTGTATGAAATTAGATATATATATTTGGCTTAATTGTATGAAATTGGATGAAATTGAAATATGCAAATTGAATGTATACATTTGACTTAATTAGGTTATTAATAGCAACCTACTTCTAGTAATGTATTGTATATGGTTTCAAAGTGATTAATTTTGTTAGTGAATTAATGTTTGGCCAACTTAATAGCAACATACTTTTAGTGACTTAATGTTGGTCATTAAAACTTTAAATTTAGCTTTAATTAGGTTATCCCGTGTTGGAATACTTTTTGAATCGTCAACTTTATAAATACTCTACTTGATTTTTGTTTCCCGTAAAGTAAACCTTAAACACTAAATTATGTTTCAGTTGTATCATGTCTATTGATAAAAGCTGGACTACTAATCCACATCGTCAATCTCCCGAGTTCCAGCTAGGGCTCGACACTTTTGTCGAGAGATCCATGTTACACCTAGATTGTAAAGGTGAAACCAGATGTCCGTGTGAGAAATGTGATAATCGTTATTTCATGAATCCGAAAGCAATGAGACGTCATGTTCGTATATATGGTTTCAGTCAATCATACAAAACATGGATATATCACGGTGAACCTTTAATCCCTCCAGTTGTAGATGCCGTATCGCCAAGCAACGAGATGGTTGATGTTATTGACGATGTTATGTGGGAGTCGAGAGAAAATGATATAAACCTCGATGAAGGAACCTTGAATACAGGGGGTAGTGGTGTCGATGATGATTTTGAAGAGTTGTTAGAGGCAGTCGAAACCAAGTTATATCCTGGTTGTACGTTTTCATTCCTTGATTTTTTAGCAAAGATGATGCATATGAAGGTCAACAACAAATGGACTGATAGTTCATTTGATCAACTCCTTGAGTTGTTGCATTCAGCATTTCCACCGGGCAACAAGGTTCCCTGTTCATATTATTTAGCAAAAAAGAAACTGAAGAAGTTAGGTTTAGGGTACGAGTCAATTCATGTGTGCAAAAACGATTGTTTTCTCTTCTGGAAGGAACACAAGTCATTGCAAGTTTGTCCCGTTTGTAAAGAGAGTCGGTGGATTGATAAAAACACCAAGGGTAAGAAAGTGGCCCATAAGGTGTTACGGTACTTTCCAGTGGCCCCTAGACTACGCCGTTTGTATTGTTCACGGTACACTTCCAAAAATATGATATGGCACAGTACTGGGAGATCAGAAGATGGTGTGATGCGTCATCCAGTTGATGGAGAGTCTTGGCAAAAATTTGATGTAGATTTCCTTGACATCTCGAGTGAACCTCGCAACGTACGACTAGGGCTGGCAGCTGATGGCTTTAATCCATTTGGTAACATGTGTAATCCACATATTACGTGGCCGGTTGTACTCACCACTTACAATTTGCCACCATGGTTTTGTATGAAAGAGTCATCATTCATGTTGGCCTTGTTGATTCCCGGCCCTAAAGCGCCTGGAAAGGACATAGATGTTTTCCTTAGGCCGTTAGTGGAAGAGCTTAAGTTTTTATGGCAATCAGGCATACGCATTAAAGACGCAGCGACAAACACATTCTTCACGATGAAAGCTATGTTGTTATGGACAATAAACGACTTTCCAGCTCGTAGTAGTTTATCGGGCTGGAGCGGACAAGGGTATAGAGAATGCCCGAATTGCAATGAAGACACTCCTTCGTACCGTGCAGTAAATAATGTCGTTTATATCGGTCATCGTCGGTTCTTAGATGCTGATGATCCATTAAGGATGAGTTTGAAATTTAATGGGCAACCAGAGACAAGACCCGCTCCGAGACACTTTACTAATGATGACATACAAGAGCAACTAGGTCGTCTAATACTTCGTAAACCGGGTAAACATCCTAACACTCTCAAAGAAAACATGGATCGGCAAGGATTCGAGTTGAACTGGTCGAAACGTAGCATATTTTTCGAGCTCGAGTATTGGTCTTCTCTACAGCTGAAACACAACATAGATTTGATGCATGTCGAGAAAAATGTGGGTGAGAGTCTTTTGGGTACTTCTATGATGAATGATAAGAGTAAAGACACATCAAATGCACGTGAGGACTTGAAAATTCTGAATATCCGGCGTAATCAATGGTTGCAAAAAAAGGGTAACAAGTTCACTAGACCACATGCAAGCTACTCATTCAAGAAACCTAACCGCAAAATCTTTTGTCAATTTATAAGAGATGTTAAATTTCCTGATGGGTTTGGAATTAACATTAGTAAGAAAGTGGTAGATAATGATACTAACATTATTGGGTTGAAATCTCATGACTATCACATTCTTATGCAATGTTTGATACCGATTGGAGTTAGAGCGTTATTGGATAAAGAAACTTCTACACCAATTGTAGATCTTTGTATGTTTTTCAAGCAAATTTGCTCCAGAACACTAAAGGTGGAGGATATGAGGAAAGCAAAGGAAGACATTATTAGAATCTTGTGCAAGTTAGAGTTGATTTATCCGCCAGCGTTTTTCGACATTATGATTCATTTAGTTTTGCATTTACCAGATGAAGCGATTGCTGGAGGCCCGGTATGTATGAGATGGATGTATCCGTTTGAAAGATATATGAAAAAACTAAAAAACTATGTCAGAAATAAGGCGAGGCCGGAAGGTTGTATAGCTGAAGGTTATATTGCTGAAGAAGCTTTGACATTTTGTTCGATGTACCTTCGAGATGTCAATCGCCTTGAAAGAAACGAAGACGTTGTCATTGAAAAAACAAAGTTTTGGATGTTTGAGTCCAAGTGTCGACCGACGAGCGCAACGCAAATCAAACATCTTGATATAACAGAGAAACGTAATATTGAATGGTTTATATTGAATAGTTGTCAAGAAGTCAGACACTACATCGAGTAAGTGTTCTTACTTTTAATTATCTTTCATTATTTATTGTTACTTTTTTCCATTCATCAATTTAATATATATATATATATATATATATATATATATATATATATATATATATATATATATATATATATATATATATATATATATATATATATATATCATCAATATAGAAAATTCAAATCTGAACATCCTGAAAGTGACGAAAAGACCGAATTTCCCAACTGGTTTCTTGAAAAGGTAATCATAATTAACAAACAAATATCTTTCATAAATTTAATGAATCAATATGTTTAATAGGTTTATCAGATGGAAAAAGAAAACTCTCCTGAATTCCACAAAGAGTTGTTAGCCCTTTCAATGGGTTCACAAATGGATGTTTATACTTACACTGCGTGCATAGTCAACGGTGTTAGGCTTATGGTACTTAGTCGTGATGCACAATGCAAAACGCAAAACTCTGGGGTTCTAGCGGTTGGTGAGAATGGAGAGAAATATTATGGCCAGTTAGAAGAGATTATGGAGGTGCAATATCCATATGATTATTCGACTGTAATATTTCAGTGCAAGTGGTTTGATACGGGAGATATTCCTGATGATAATTTCATAAGTATCGACACAGAAAAAGAAGCGTACCAAGATGATCAACTCATATATGCTTCGCAAGCCAAACAAGTGTTCTACATCCGCCAGCCTGTTAATCATCGAAGAAACCAAAACAACTACCCTCGTTTTGTCGTCGAGCATGTTAATCATCGAAATATTTGGGATCTACCATCCAACAATCCTCGTGTCCAAAATGCTTACAGTGACTCTGTCCAAGATGTCGACAATGTGGAGACCGAAAATGTTGACATAGTTCAAAACAACTCTTCATCTGGAGCTAGACTTTTTATTGACTTCTCACAATACTTTCAAAATAATGTTGACGTAGCTCAAAACAATGCTGATTATGATGATGAAGACGAGACTGAAGTACCTCCGCCAACGGGTAGAATCGATAATGTTTCCGATGAAGAGACTGATTATGATGATGGCGATTCTGATTATGATACGGATGAAGAAGACATTGAAGTATATGATCAAGATTCTGATTAAAAAATCAATTTTTTTTTTGGTAATAGAAACTTTATTTGAAATGTACTTTTAATTCATATTGTTTGTCTAACTTTTATTTATGTTGTTTGTCTATAATGTATATCTTACAATTTCGCAGGGTAACTAACTTTTATTTATATTGCAGATGAGGTTTACTTGGGCAATACTCTTGGCCATGATGGCCGATGTTATGGGGCTTGGACACAGAGGTGATGGAGCCGGGGATCCACCACCTCGTGGAGGCTTTGGTCGTGGTCAGCACGAACAAGATGGTGAGTTTTATTATGATATATTTATTAACTATTTTTATTATTTTACAATAAGTTATCGTGACTAATAGGTTTAATTGTATTTTTTCAGCCGAGCTTCCTAAAAAAAGGAGGGGCATGTCAAAAAATATTGACTTGGGAAAGTTGATAAGGGCAAATAAGGGAAAGCCCATAGATTTGGATTTCGACAGGGAGATCACATATTCCCCTGTCGGGAAGCGTGGTAATTGGTTCACCCATGAAATTGGGAGGTATTTGTGGAACAATGTCCCTTTCAACTTATCTGGTTGGGACAATGTTTCCCCCGCTTTAAGGAACGCAGCAGTTGTTCATCTAAAGGTAACTTGGATACAAGTTTAAGTTTAGTTGTGATTGTTATTTAATTAACTAAAATGTTTGTTTTTTGAAGAATAAAATTGATTTGGATAAGGTTAACATGGATCCGGAGCGTGCTTAATTGTTGCGGAGCATTGATTCGAGTCTTGCAAAAGTTTACAGAGGCCAAAAAAGTAAAGCTCATGCTTATTTTAAGGAAATCGGGGGTTTGCAGATATCCAAGCCGCATTAAACAACCCCCCTAACGGAATGTCACATGAAAATTAGGCGAAGGTAGTCGAACATTTTCAAACGCCAGAATTTTTAAGGCGTTCGGCGTCAAATAAGGAATGTCGTGCAAAACAAGTAGTTGTAAACAGAGGGGGGTCGAACTCATATAGCAATGCATGTTTCAAAGAAGTAAGTTATGATATATTTAAATATTTATTTAAAGTATAACTAATCTAAATTTTAATGTTAAATAGGATATCAGTCGAATCGAAGCTTTTCGTAAAGCTAATTCCAATCGGCAAGGGGTATTTTATAGTCCTGCAGTCGAGCAACAATACGTAAGTGGTTAATTTGTATTTTTCATATAAGTGTTTATATCGTCAAAGGTATTTAGTAATCTAATTTTTTTTGATTTGTGTTATTTTTAAAAAATACAGAATGCTTTACTCGAAGAGATAAACCAACGAACCCAAGCTACTTCTGAGGCAAGCGGTCTAGCACCAACTGATATAAAAGATTGTTTTGAAAGAATATTGGGTGTTCGACGCGGACATATCAGAGGCATTGGGTGTAAACCCCCTACCGTTGTGTCTATGTATGATCAGCAACAACCAATGACACAAGAACAACCACAATCATAGGTAATTATTAGTAAATGCTATAATGGAAAGTAGAATGCTATAATGATATGTTGGTTATGATTTGATATGTAGATATTTTGTAGTTTGGTAATTTTTGGAAAGTAATGCTATAATGGAAAGTAGAATGGTATAATGATATGTTGGTTATGGTTTGATATATTGATATTTTGTAGTTTGGTAATTTTTGGAAAGTACAATGCTATAATGGAAAGTAGAATGGTATAATGATATGTTGGTTATGGTTTGATATGTTGATATTTTGTAGTTTGGTAATTTTTGGAAAGTACAATGCTATAATGGAAAGTAGATGTATGTTTAAGTGTATTTGATATGTTGATATTTTGTAGAATGGTATAATTGATTATAATGTTATTCTGATATGTTGTTAATATATTTTGTTTTCTTTATAGTTGCAAATGCTCCAAACAATACTACATGACCCGGCCTGTTCTGCAGCATTGGAAGAGTGGTTTCGCTCATTGCCGCCACCAAATAATGAAGGAGATGATGATGAGGACGAGTAGTTATTTTAGGATTTTATAAAATGTTTTGTAATTTGGAAGAATACTTAATGTGGTATGGATTAATAGTTTGGATTGATTGTATAATATGTATTAATATTTCTATAAAAAGATATCAGATTTCTCAAATGCTATATGGATTAATAGTTGGATTGATTATAAATTTAATGTTAAATAAATTAAAAAAAAATCAAAAGAGTATTAGCGGCGACAGCTTTTGTGGCGACACTATGTTATTAGCGGCGACACACTATTAGCAGCGACCATTCGTATTAGTGGCGACGTGAGGTATTAGCGGCGACAACGAGTATTAGCAGCGACATTTAGCGTATTAGCGACGAAACAATACCGGCAACGCATTTGCAGCGGCATCTCACCGCTAGAGGTATTAGCGGCGACACGCCCACCCTTTAGCGGCGACACATTTCGCCGTTGTTGCCCAATCTTCTTGTAGTGATTACGACGTCATGTCCTCAGTGTAATTTTGAGGTCAAAGAATTCTAGTCAACCCTATACAGCCGACATGTCAATGGAATATCTCGATTTGTAGCGATTACTTATGTTGTCGGTATTAGATGTCATCCTCGTAGTAAAAACTGCATTTTTTCTATTGAGATAAGTCCTAGTACCGGTCAGCTAGCCAGTCCTAGTCTCAATACACATCAAATGCATACACCATATTCTAATATGTCAAATATAACAAACCGTGCTTTAAAGTTTCAACGATGATTAATATGTTCAAAAAAATTTACGTGATCTATTACAACTGCATGATAACAAACGCCGATCATAATTAAAAACACACAAAACCCATGGAAGTTACAACTGAACAAAACCCCAATTTTCATTAAATGATTTACAAAGATCCCAATATAATACATTATTTATGTACCAGAAGTGTCTACTTTCCATTATTTGTTCCACATGAAAATGATATTCGAATGGGCAACACAAAAGATGTTCTCAAAACAGATTCGAACCGGTCAGTTGAACCAAAACCCGAATAAATGAGTGGTTAAATTATCATAGGTTTATGCAAATCTTTAGACCGGATCGAACCAGATGGTCTCTTCAACACTTGGGTTGAAAATTTGTGATAGAACCAATAAAACCATTGGAATTGTTTTATTGAAATTTGATAGTTAGATCTCACTTAGCTCTTAAAAACAACCATTTCCAAAGCAAATCAGATATATCGATTTATAATATTTTTTATGGGTTATGATTTATTTGATGATTTGGGTTTATTTATTTATAATTAGTGTGGGGGTTTCTTGTTTTAACAACTCGAGGGAGAGATTGGTTTGTCTTCGAATCAAGGCGAGTCTTCTTACCACACTAGTAGGTCGAATGTACCAATTCCAGCTCACTAATTTGTATATGTTGGATGTATATGATTATGTGACTATGACTGATATATATATATATATATATATATATATATATATATATATATATATATATATATATATATATCATGGTTGTAAAAATCGATCTAGGTGGCCAATTAATCGGCGCCTAGGTACTTGGCGGCTTCCAACCACCTACGAATAGGTGTTAGAGGGTTAAACTAGGTGGCCTCAGTCAAAGCCGGACCAACTCGGACCTAATCAAACAAAATCGGTCCAGATGACTCTAAAGAACCCACCAGCTCAAGGGAGCCATCTTGCCTAAAACATAAGTGCATTTGTTATCTTAGGGAGGATTCCCTTTTATAGAGTATTTTTCCTTGATATAATGTTCCCAACGTCGATGTGGGATGCTCTAACTTTTACTCTTCCATATATGTTTTTTGCATCCTGTTCTTCCCCAATTTTTTTTGATGGTCTGACTCCTCTGCTGCTCGACTCTGACTCCTCCCTTTCTGTGGTTAGTCTTCTACCACGACATCAAAGGAACGACATCAAACGGAGCACCGTCAAATGGTAAGTATCGAACCCAATCAACAATCAATAATCGAGTAGTATGGAAAGGATTGGTGAGGAGGAGATTAGGTCGAATCGAGGGTGAAGAAATATGAGGTCGAATCGAAGAAAAATGAAGGTGAAGAACCTGAACCATGGGTGGTTTAACTCATCTTTTTTTATTTTATTCTTTTCTTCTTCGCTTCTTCGCTTCTTCATTAGTTTTGTGACTTTGATTTAGGAAATGTGCTATGAGCTTCTCTAGTCATTTTAATACAAAAAAAGAGTTGATGCAAGTTATGCTTATAAATTGCTATAGCCAAGTTAGATTATAAACACAAGTATTGCACCTTGGTATTCTCATGATTATTTAACCAAATGTTCAAGTGATGAAAGTTCAAAGTCAACCATCTTTCTCTTATTGATTTTACATCAAACTTTTCTTTTCTTGAATTGTGTTTTGAAATCTTAGTGTAATTCTAGTTTCCTTTTAAACATCTCAAAAGATCAAATCCCCTAATTTTATTTTATTTTAGTTTTACAAGTGTTTGTACAACAAGATTATCATATAGTTATAAAATTAAACCAATCTCCGTGAATACAATCCCTTTACCACTATACACTATTTAAAGTGTAATATTTGGGGTATTTATTTTGTTTGCATCGACAACCACCAGGGATCGCCCTCAAGGATCGGTACCGATGTGTTTTCACTTCAATCAGGTGGGCCATAAGAAGGTCGACTTTCCAAGGCTGATAAGTGGAGTAGTGAGGGCACCAACTCCAGTTACTCTAAGGATTACTGATGGCCGTAAGGGCAGGGAAGATGCTCTTGCAGTGAGGAGCCAAGCATTGCAGTTGCAAGCAGGGGAGGCCAGAGTTTTATCAGACGCACAGAAAGCCTAAGAACCCTTTCAACATACCAGAAATATGCGCCACAAAATTGACAGACGCAGGTACAGTCACCGGAATCGACATATTGAGGAAGACCAGTAAAGAATACAACATGTTGGGACCTGCGAGACCGAGTGATGGAGGACGAAGCACCAGTTGGACATGTCTGTTTGGCTGGAAGGGCCATCAGAAAAGATATTAAGAGAATAACATAATTTTAGTTTAGTGTTCCATGTACTTATAATGATCGCGGGAAGACGAAGACGTGATAGTACACATCCTTCTAGTTTATGGTTTTATGATTTTGGGATACTCTGATACTGATAAATACTTTGGAAACAATGATTTTGTAAACATTTCGTGATTTTGGGTTGTTTTGAAAAGTTTAAAATTGTTGTGTTTGTGAGATGTTACAATTAGGCTTGAACCCGAGGATTTGGACATTTGGTCTTAAAGGAATAAGACCTAAAAATGGAAATTGGCTGACTATGTTGGGTGTACCTTTCTGTATGTGGCCGTATGGAGCCTTGGTCCTATTTTTCCTATTGATACATGATACGCAAGGCATACTCCGAGAGGAGGAATTAAGTCACTTTTGGGCCATTTTAGGATTTGGACCGTGCTTGGTTGGGTCTAGGCTTGGAGGGGTAAAATGGTCTTTTACCTAAGGAGTTGCAATTATGGAAAATGACTTTTGGTTATGGATTATGATTTATTTAATGATTGGGGTTTATTTATTTATGATTAGTGTGGGAGTTTCTCATTTCAGCATCTTGAGGGGGAGATTGGTTTGTCTTTGGATCGAGGTGAGTCTTCTTACCATACTAGTGGGTTGAATGCAATAATGTTCGCCCGCTGATTTGTATGTATTGGATGTATATGATTAATCGACTATGACTGTAATGCCCGTAAATCCAGGCTAGTAATTTAGAGACAATAAGCATCGAAAATGAGTTTTTTGGTGGAAGATTATTTAGAAGGATTAATCTTTTCCAAGTGGTAGTATATGTTACAAGGGTTCCGTACATATAAAGAGCACCAAAATCCGAGTTATAACGAAGATATTATGACCCGTTGAAGTTTTTCGGCAAAACTAGAACGACGCCGGGAGACGTAAATAGTGAATTTATGATGAAAGACTTTTTAGCCTTAGAAATATAAACAAAAGTTGTAGTATACATTAAACCGAGAACATACAAAAAAAAAAGAACACCCAAATCTAACTCCGTATGACGAAGTTATGAATTTTCTAAGATTTGGCATAGTAGTGTACGTCCCGAAACTCGAATTTTAGATCGAGCGGTTTTTGGCCTATGCGACCTAAATGAGAGTTGAAGATATCATTAATAGGAACTCAACAATAAAAAGACAGACAAAAATGAAGTCTGTTTGAAAGATTTACGAAAACAGTATAATCTCCTCCTACTATTAAATTTAAGATCGGGCGAGAATTAGCTGACGGAGTCAAAACGAAAGTTGTATGCGAAAGTTACGGATTTTAGAAGTAGAAAGTGTGTTGTGCGAAAATGGGTGACGTGACACAATCTTGGCCATTTCTTTCTCCCCAAGTCTTGACACCAAATGGTGACATGTGGCACCAAGTTCAGCCATATTTCACCCTATAAATAAAACCTCTCCCACCATCATTTTCTTCACACATTTCTCATTCTTTCTTCTCTCTACACTCTCTCTAAACCTTCCAAAACTCCCATAGCGCTAGAATAAATCCCTGGAGCGCTCGACGACTCCGAGAAGAAGATCTTTTGGCCCGGAAGTTATGCCCCTACAGAGCTCGCCTTCTAGCCAAACCCCCTCGTAGGTAAGATACGCCTACACTATTTTAAATATAGTTTTTATTTAAATAGAGTAATGTTATTAGGACCTTATAATAAATATTTGGGCTATTATTATGAGTTATATAAGTGTCGTTATAATATCTTTTTAACCACTTGCAGTACGGGGAATCTGATTTGGAGGGTCGCTTGGGTTGCTGGATTTCAGAAGTGCTATATTCCAAAATGATCCTGCCCTCCGGTGTTCCATATCTGGCCCCTGTTTGTACATAGTTGGTAAAAAGTATTGTGTTAACGCTTATATAACAGTAATAATAGTTAGACTATTAATTAGTCTCGTCGAGCATTTGACTAAACTCTAGTGGTAATGATACTAAGTCCTGTCAAAGGAGTTGTTTAAAGTAAATGAAGTGTTGTCCGAGTGCCGAGTCACCACCTTTTCAAGTGAGCGCATGTTCCCTTTCATTTTACACATAGATATGAAGTATTTTATATAAACTACGTGCTTTGTGTGCATCTTATCTATATACTTGCTATCTATGCTGGATGAACGATTTTATACAAGTTTTATACGATTTAAATTGTATATGTATTTATATCTACATAATATGTTGCGTAAAACATGGGTAGATGAATATGAGTTGGATGATGAGTTGAGAGGTGATATAGACCATGAGGTATGGGTGAGAGGTAGACGATGTGAGAAGCCTTGTTCCCAAATGTTGGCATCGTCATCTAGCAGAGTATGGATGACAACCACAGACTATTCTAGACAGTTCGGTGGAACGCTAGTAGGCTCGCAACCTGTAGGTGTTGAGAACGATGTGTTCGCCGGTGTACTCTAAAAACCCATTGACATGTATTGTCAGTACGATACTGTCAATAAACAAGATAACCCTAGCAGCTGTGCCAGAAGGACAATACCGGCAGCTGTGCCTCATAGAGAATGTCATAATTTTGGCAGCTACACCTAAGTGATAGAACTAACAGTTGTGCTTGACAGCTGTGTCATTGATAATGTTGGACTTCATACCTATTCCTTAGAAATGAATGAATGATAAATAGTTGATTCTTAGGCTAGATTCTTAAGAGTAAAGAAGATAATGGGGATGGGTAATTGGGTTAACTGTTTGATGATTAAACATAATAATTATATTATTGTGGGTTGAAAACACTATGTACTCACCAGGTTTCCCAATCTGACCCACTCAATTTATTTATATCACAGGTGTTGATATGAAGTTACTTTATACTAAGAAATTAAGGATATATAAATCACTAGTGATAATGAATGTAAGTTATGTTTATGTTTATGTTTCTGTATTGACGATGACATTACCCAACTATTGCTCCAATCTGCAAGAAGTCTCAGCTAACCTTACCAATGGCTCCGTATAATCCAATTTTACATAATCCATAGTTAATAGACATTCGAATTAAAGATTATATTGGATTAGGTGTCTAAGCCCATAAGTATTATTGGTATGTACTTGACCCGAGAGTAGTATGGTTCCTTTGGGTTGCATGGCATTAGAACAATTTGGATAGACTTTTGAGAGAAGAGGACGTTTATGATCTATTAATATATTATAAGTTCTAATATATTAATGTGAAATCATATTATTTAATTAGTATTGATCAAGAATTAGTTTGGAATTAATTTTGTGATCAAAAGAGACTAATTAAATAAATGGGAATTAATTTGGTAAATCATTCATTCTTATAAAGTGGACTTATGATCCATAGTTCTTTATGTTGGGCTAAACCCATGTGATGACCCATGGATACCCCATGGAGGTTAAAACCCGTGGATCATGAGGAATGTGGAGATTCATGAGTTACATGGAGTAACCTTAATTTCCACACTATATAAGAAGCCTCATAGCTCATGAAATGTGACCTAGTGTCTTGGTAAGGATGGCTAGCTGATTTCATAAAGTGAAAGTTTTCTTCTCTCAAGTGATTCCATTTGAGGTGCAACACTTGGGGGACTAAGTTCTTAAAGGTCCAAGGCTTCCAAATACAAGAAAAGGTATGTTATCTAACTTGTTTTATTACCCAAGTATCAAGTTTTGTATGCTAGTTAGAGTAATACCTTGGAAAGTTCAAGCTTGCATGTATAACAGAGAAAAAATAGATCCAAGGTATTTAGGGTTGCATGTACACCTTAGGAGTTTTAGAATGCTCAAAACCCAACAGTGGTATCAGAGCCTAGGCTTGTTTTCAATTATACTTGATGCTACTTGCTTGAATATGCTTTAAAAATCGATTTTCTATTGTTCCGGACAGTGGACTCGCCGATTCCAAGTACAAACTCATCCAACTTGCCAAGTTGGTTCATACACTCGACGAGTTGGTGCCCCAAAATGCAGTTTTTCGAGTTTTTTGGGTGGAATTGGACTAGGATCATTACCCTAAACTGTTTTTGAACTTCTAAACCTATTTTTGATGTGGTAATGATCATGCTTATCCAATTTAGAAGATAATTGTCAATGTTTCATTTTTTGTATTAGTTTATATGGTTAGGATAATTACATGGAATTTGTTTGATATGAATTGTCTTGTTCTTATGAGTTTAGTTAAGATCATAGACAAATTGTTTGATTTTCCTGTTAGAGTTTTTTTTATCCAAATGATTTTGATGAATTCCATAACTTGTCCTCAAGTTATGGAAAATGAAAAGTTATCTTTTAAGGAAATCATTAAAGTCATTGGTTATGAACTTGAAGAGTCTTTTTCCCATAATGGTTTTATGAACTCCATACCTTGTCCTCAAGTTATGGAATGTCAAAAGTCTTTTTATTAAAATCTATATTAAACTCATAAGTTATGGATTCCAAAATGTTTTGATAGTTACAAAACTTGACCTCAAGTTTTGGAATTTGTAAATGTAAAAGTCTAACTTTTGAAACATTTAGTTCCAAACCCTAGAATTTTAAAAGTTTAAAATTCAATCCTTATACTATTATAATATTGTAGGTTTAATATATATATATATATATATATATATATATATATATATATATATATATATATATATATATAAGACTAAAGTCAGTCTTACCGTTAGTAGGCCTCATTCACGAAGTCGGTCTATAAGGGGGTATAAGGTTACTGCCTAGAAATTGGTAGTTTAGTGGGTGTCCACTCTCACCCACCATTTCCTTGGCTGGTGGAGGGTCGTTAGCCGAAGGGTAGGGTAGGACTCTAATTCTCCCTTCATTAAAAGTATAATGATAAATATAAAGTAACTAACACTTATAAATTCCCAATCTTAGTTATTTAGGAAAATGTGAATATGAGGCTAACCCATGAAATTGCACTTTGTACCTTGTTAAGCTATTAGTGGAGCATATGTGGTTAACCGACACACTAATCTGGACTGACAGTACGTGGCAAGGGGTAGCTTGATGTTAATGATAGATCAATGGAACGTGTGTGGTTAACCGGCACATTACTTATGTGGTTGTAACATTGGGTGTACCAAGCTAATTTGCATGGTTATTCACACCTTGTTTGTGATCCTCGGCATCCCAATCACAAACTTGAAGGGCACAATCGAGATTTAAACATGCCTTTGAATTGTTCAATGAATATCAAAGGATCTAGGAGTTTCAATTCACTTAAAACCTAAAATTATTTTTCGTTTTTCGTGGTGGAAATTGGTAAATCGTCACTTACCTACCTTCAAATATTTTGTAGTTTGGATTACGACATCACTCTTCCAAATTGTATAATATAGTGTTGGGTCCTAGCCTTAATATGTCATTTGGGTGTTATATTAAGGACTAAATCAACTAACTTGAATTTCTCCCATTGTATATGTCTAGATCAGACAACTGTGGTCTTCCCAAATCCTTTGGAACAAGCTTTCCTCTTGAAGATGATGTCCTGTGGTTGGATCGTGGGAGTCATACTTCACTTCCTCCACCTACTCCAATAAGTCTCCTAACCCACAAGCTCAAAGACTTAAAAAATTCAAGGTCACTCAAGCCTTACTTGCAATGAAATATCAAGATGGATGGCATGTGTGCACTCACGTCTTGGAGATGAAGTCACATATTGACAAGCTGAGAGTACTGGGTGTCAAAGTCTCAAGGAAGTTGGCGGTTGACTGGGTTCTTCAATCACTTCCTGAGTCATATAGTGAGTTCATTAAGGACTACTATGTGACAAACCATGACATGAACCTTATTGATCTTACCTATTTGCTTGTTGCTTCTGAATCAGCAATGATTTGGCGCACTGGAAAAACAAATTTGATTGGAAGATCTACTCCCCAAAATTCCATGGACATTGACAATGGAAACATTGGAAGTCTAGAAAAGATTTCTGTTTCCAAGGGAAAGAGAAAGGCTAAGTCTAAGATAGTCCCGTGTACTTTTCCCACAGAGTTCATATGTTTCTATTACCAAGAAAATGGTCATTGGTTATGAAGCTACCCTGACTACCTGAAAGATCTGATAAAAGGTAGAATCAAAAAGTTTTACTCTTCTTCAGGTAAGTCTACTGTCTAACTCTATTAAGTTCCTAATTGTTGATTCTTAATACATGATGTTACAAGGTTTCATTTTGATGTTTTTTAGGATCATGCAAAGGGAAGGAAGCTTAAAGGAAGAGTATGCTGAATCTGATCGTGAAGATAGATTTCAATCACATGGTTTGAAGATCCGATTTTTGAGCTGCTGCTTAGGAGTTACGATAGATTGCCAGGAAATATGTAATGAAATAGTTTTCATATTTGATTGCATTGTAAGGAAAAGTTTTTTCTGCATTTTATAAATAAATAAAATTTCATTTTATTTTATTATATCTCCCTTCAATGGCATTTTTGAAAAATAATGTTTGTATGCTTCTATGTTAGCAAAATGAATTTGATTCCTTTGTTTGTGGTATTGTCAAGTATTTTCCAAATAAGGAAAGATTCTCATCACCGAAGTTTCAATTGGACAGAAACTTAGAATCATGCAAGTTGTATTGTATGATGAATGAGAATTTCCATCTTTGGTAAATTAAGACTGATTCCTTGTTCACATATATATATATATATATATATATATATATATATATATATATGTGTGTGTGTGTGTGTGTGTGTGTGTGAGTCAAGTGAAGGACAAGGGGATCGGGTACACTGGGTGTGCGCTGGTCAGGTCCACCACAAAGAACAATAAGACTATTCGTCATGATTTACTGAAAGTAAGTAAATATGGTTATGCTTGCAAATTTAAGTATAATTCTGAAACATTGAAAAAGGTTCAATGTATGGTAGAACGAATGAGAAGAATCAAATTAGGTAGAAAGATAAAAGTTTCTCCAATCTGATAAGAAGGGAGAGTACTTCAGTGTTGTGTTTTATGACCGTCTTAATGATTATGGGAAACCATATCACAATTAATCTTTTAAGGACATCTTAGTGCATTCTTATGGATAAGAAGAGGAATCATGAATTGTTGAAATGGTTAAATCAAGAAGATGAATCGTACTTCGTTCCAAATCGAGTCTTAGAGTAACACTCCAAAATTGTAACCTTGAGTGACATAATCTTAAGAAAGGTTTAAAACACTTATCAAATTTAGAGTAAATGTTTTCTACTCTTGTACATTTAAAATTGGTAAGTTGTGATGTTTTGGATAAAACAAAGACCAACTAAGGCCAATTATGTGAAGTGTTTGTCTTGATTAGAATCCTCACTAACTCTTGAATATTGGTTTGTCAAGTAATGTTCCTTGACAAAGTGAATCATATATGCCAAGAGGTCAGTGGGAGTCTTAAAGATCTTGAAAGTTTTAAGAACTAATCAAGAGTAAACCTAATGTTAAACACTATCACATGACTTGAGGTTTCTAACCTATCGTGTTGACATATACTTATTTTTGTGCCTATTCCAGCTAAAGTTCACTATGCATGTGGTTCTATGAGTTCTCAGTTGTTGCATAACTACTTGGAAGCGATGGCAGGCCCTTGTGCTGCCAGGTGGCAAGAAATTAAGATTGAACAAGTTCAGTCCATATGAGTTTGTATTTGTCACTAAACTTGTCTTGTGATTATGGTTATGAAAAATTCACACGGATAGGAACACATACACCATAAAATCTAAGTTTCATAAGGTTTCTCTCTAATTCATGAAAATGATGGTGAGGAAACGCTTTCACTAAGTAGATTTTAAGAAGATAGCAATTGTGATATATGCATTCTCCAATTCAATTATGATTACGACATCCCTCTTCATAATTTGAATTGTGAGAAATGGAAAAGGGTATATACATTTGAGACTTATTGGTGTAAGTTCATAAATAGTTTAGACACACATGTGAGCTATCTAAGGAAATGTGTATGAGTTTGAGAATCCTAGATAAAGTCTTATCAAAGCATCTTGTGTTAGAAATCTGAACTTTGGTAATGAAAGTAAATGAAGTATTGATTTCTAGAAGTCAAGGTGATTTCTGACTACATGTCCAAGCTAGAGGGAGCATAAGTGTTGTACTAGTAAGATAATAATTATTATGCTAGTGGAAGCATAACTAATTATGGTAAATGTTGCAAGTTAGCAATGTTAATTATAGAAAACAAAAGTTTCAATTTGCAAGTTGCAGAGTTTGAAAATTTGTTTTGCTATAATTAAGGGAGAGGAATTTATACCTCATTTCAAATCTAAAAGCTTAGATTGTGATATTTTAATCAAATTTAGTCAAAAATATATATATATAAATGGTTCAGTATAAGGAAACAGAACATATACAACTATACTAGAAACAGAACATATACAACTATACTAGAACGAGAAACATTACAAATACATGAACACGTTAACAATTGTGATCCACTGTGTCGGAGCATGCCTTAAATGTCATGGCCCGAGTTGTAGCCAGAATTCTATTGGAGGGAGAGCGTGAGTTTGCGTATAGATCTATACTGGGTTGACTATCCTACACCTTGCTGCTAGCTACAGCCGGACCTGCAGGTTTGCGGGTGCCAAACGTCGTTTCGTTATTACGACCATTCATTATATCGTTGTTACCAGTCGATAGCATGGTGCAATTTATCACATGTTACCTTAATATAAATTCGGTTTAAGGTAGTTAGTACAGCAGTAGTTCTTATAATACAAAACTACAGTACTACAATGATTTACCCATTACATATTTTAGTGATAACCTCACATAAACGTTAATGTACAAACTATATTTTGTTAAATGATAGTTACACTTGGGAAATTACACACTTTTACATCAAACGAGCATACAAAACAGTTAAGCCTTGGTAGAAGGCTACTTTAATAGAAAATATAGGTTTTTCTGAGAGATTCAAACTTGTACAAACAATTACAAACCTTTACATACATTTTACAAACTTATACTTAATACATGTTCAAACATTTTTGGATGACAAATACCGACACTAAAATACTTATGAACTCACCAGCTTAATGCTGATAAACTCTTTCAAAATAACTTGTATTCTCAGGTCATCAGTAGACAGGTACCGAGACCAGCTTTTGAGAAGATGGAGCGCATCCAAGATTCATCTTATTATTTTGATATACATTATTTTTGGTGTCTATACTGTACAGAACACGCTTGTATTAAAATTATATATTTAATGCAATGGATGATGTTGTTTGCTTATTTACATTTACTGTGTTGTGATACTTTACATGACGTCCTCCGCCCCAGAACGTTTCTGCCGTTCTTGGTTTTGGGGTGTGACAGCAACTCCATATGCTCAATGTGTGTTTCGATGATCAGTTAGCCATTGACATGGTCCTAAACTCCTTTCCTCCTAGTTATGATCAGTTTGTCTTAACTTATCATTTGAACAACACAGAGACGACATTAACCCAACTCCATAACTTGTTGCAAACTACTAAATCGGGGATGAAGAAGAATCATGCCACTTCTGCAACAAATGGTCCTGTCCCAGCCATTGGATCTGGAAAAGGGAAAAAGATGAAGGCTCCTTCCCAATCCACCAAGAAGGGAAGGCCCATGCTGGAGAGTCAGGCAGTAGGATTAAGACAAAGCCTAACTTTGATTTTCCTGCGATCAATGGCACAAAATAGGCCACTTGCTTCCATTATGGTGAAAAGGGTCATTGGAGAAGAAGCTACCCTAAATACTTGCAGGACTTCAAGGATGGAAAGATCAAGGCGTCCTCGTCAGGTATTTACACTATCCAAGTCAATAACACACAGTTTTCTCATTCATGGGTTCTTGATACAGGATATGGTTTCCACATTTGTTATGATTTGCAGGGACTAAGAGAAAGTGGGGATGTGGAGCATGGGAAGCTCAATATGATCATGGAGAATAGACGATATTCACCTGTTACCAAGATCGGTACTTATGGGCTTGTGCTTAGTAGTGATGTTAGGATTGACTTATTAAATATTTGCTACTCATTAGATATGACATGAAACATTATTTCATTTGATGCATTGTTCAGACAAGGTTTTAAATATTCTTTTGATAATGATATTGGTTCAATTTCTTCTTTCAAAAATGGTTTTTTTTATGTTTAAAGCTTTAACGTGTACTGGAGTGTATGAAACTGTGACTGGTGTTAATAACTTAGGCAATAATTTGTTTCATATTGATTCATCCAATGGTGTGGACAAAGCATGTTTGTAGCGTTATCGTCTTCGGCACATAAACAAGAAAAGCATCGCCCAACTCCAAATGGATGGATTGTTGAAATCATTTGATCTTAGGACAAATGATGAATGTGAATCTTGTCTCTTGGGTAATATGACAAACTCACCTTTCACTGGATCATGTGAATAGATGCGAAGAGTCATTGGACCTCATCTATATAGATGTATGTGGCCCATTCAGATCAACCACAAGAGATGCTAATCGATATTACATGACATTTAAGGATGATTATAACAGATATGGTTATATCTACTTGATCAAACATAAATTAGAAACCTTTAAAAAGTTCAAAGAGTTTAAGCAAGGAGTTGAGAATCAATTATGCAAGAAGATAAAGATGCTCAGATCTAACAGAGGTGGTAATTATCTTAGTATTGAGTTCCACGACTATCTCAAGGAATGTTGAATTTTTTTCACAATTGAATCCTCTCAGAACACCACAACTTAATGGTGTGGTTGAGAGGCAGAACCAAACCTTACTAGATATGGTTTATTCCATGATGACTCGAGCTTCTCTTCCTATTCATTTCTGGGTATATTCCTTAGAGACAGCCATCCATATGCAACGACCCAAAAATCAAGTGTAAAAATTTCATTTTTAATATAGCTCAAACATTGATACCATGTATTTCAAACTTTTCAAATCATCATTAAATAAAAACATTTATCATAGTTTATCCCAAAATCATTCTTTGCGGAAATCATAGGTGTGAGCACTGCGATCACTCCGAGCCCTTCTTTTCCAAATCGATGAAACCTGAAACCATGGATAAAACTGTAAGTACAAAGCTTAGTGAGTTCACCAGTGCAAACCCCACACAATCCACATAATCACATATATCATATCAATTACATTAGCCATGCATATAAACATATAAGGATGTCATTGAAACCCTTCAAGGTCTTACACCAGGTGCCACTAGAACCCCCACGATGTCTTAGCCCACTACCATGGGAACCCCCACACGGTCTTAACCAGGAAAGCCATGGGAACCCCCACATGGGCTTATATCCAACTGCCCTGGGAACCCCCCGGGGTCTTCCATACCAATATCATATCAGCATAACACATAATCAATTAACAATACACATATACAAGCCCTATAAGACATAAATACAACATATAAGGATGCCAAGGAATCCCTCCATAGTCTTACACTGGGTACCATGGGAACCCCCACATGGTCTTAGAATATAATGCCATGGGAACCCCCACATGGCCATAGCCTGGAATACCATAGGGACCCCCACATGGTCTTATATCCAACTGCCTCGAGAACCCCTAAGGTCTTCCATGCACGCAACACAGAGTCAACTAATGAGCACCAAATTCCGTTGGATGATCATCAAGCTGAAGGCTTCTCGGATGGATCAGACTCTGAGCCCGAAGTCAACAACCTACCTCCAGTAGGTCAAGCCCCGAACAACAACCCTCGACCAGCTTTTCCAGGTCCCACTCCCTTGTGGGTAGATAACTTGAATCGCTGGAGTGACGAACAGGGTCAACCCTTACCATACATTGGGGACCGAAGTTTTTACAATGTCAGCGAAGGTGGTTCTGCTGACCGAGCTCTGCCCGTCATAATCCGCAGAATAGCTCGCAATGTTGAGCAAGGTCGAGCAGCCATCGACTGGGTCGTGGAGATTGATGCCAACTCTGGTGTCAACACAGTCCGCATTCGCCGTCTCGAAGAAGACATGGAACGGACCCGGAGAACCAATGAAACCCTATAGCAACATCTGGTTGCCTCTCAAGCGGAAGTCATGGAACTTCGAGCTCGTCAAAGGGCTCATGAGCGACACCTTCAAGAGGTGGTCCGTCAAATGAGAGACCTCAGGGTTCTCCCGAGGAATACTCATCGCCGTTAGATGATTTCTAGTACATCATTATCTTTTGGTTTAAGGATTAGCCTTTAATATCTGTGCTCTAAGTAGCACTTATCTGTAAAATATTCCTAACTTTCAGTACTCTAATTAGGAATCTAAGAACTGTCAAACTTTCAGTATGGTATGATGTAAGACCTACAGTTAGGTCAATTTTCATTGAACTCGTATCAGTAATATCAGTATTATTGACAACTACCTACTCTGTGGGAAGAATCTTTACACTT